>NC_070609.1:43525000-44150000 GCF_027172205.1 Podarcis raffonei
GTCTATAGATGGGCAGCTGCGGAGACTGGGAAGGCCTCATCCTTTTGCAAAGAGAATATGAGATGGTCCTGGAGTTAAGCCTGCTGTTATCACTCAGGAACACCAGATTCTACTATTCCAGGGGAGAGCTGTAAATACATAAGGAAGTCAATGCCATGGTCTGAACAAAAAAGGACAGCACACCCATTTATCTTTTGTGTGAGACCATTTATTGTAACAGTGGTTCAGAGTGAGATAGAGATCTTGGTCCAAATCCTTCCTAACTGCAAAGCCAGAGTTAAACTGGCCTGTTCAGAATTAGTGTTGAGTGAAGCTGGCTTCAGACATCATATAACTAAGTTGGAATAGGAATCTCATGAGCTCTGCTTCCTGTTCTCCAGGACTTCTTTGCATGGACTGGGTATAAAGCCACACAATAGACACTGGGTGCTTGATAGCCCTATGACTGAAAGAACAGCCATGGACCCCAAAAGAAAACTAGCTGTGATCCTAAACACAAGGGAGCAAGCTGTGTCAAAAACAATTTCACTTATTTCTGTTGATTCACAGGATTGCACTGCATATCAGTTAAAACAACAGATAAACTCCTTGTGGTGGTATCCTAAAGCAATCTTTCTTAAACTGATGCACTCCATATGTTTGGGATAGCAGTTCCCATCATCTTATTGGCCATGATGTTGGTTGGGAACTGCTATTGTTGTTAGTCATCCCCCCCCAAATGAACTCAATGTGACTTAGAAATATTAAAAACAGACATAAAAGCTGTGAGATAAATCAACCCTATATAACCAACATGCTTGACTCTGATTAATGCATGACTCTGTAAGACTATAGAGTAAGATGCCCTGCCAGGCTTAGCTAGCTCGCACCCCGTCACCTTGGGAGGAAGGATTACACAACATCTTCAGTCCAGCTGAAGGCATATGAGAGTAACAAGGCGAAGAATATGCTAAATGGAGTTGGGGCGAGAACACAGGCCTCTTTTACACTGCTCTTTATAGGGAAGGAGTCTGAGGATAAGTTGTCAAATTAGACATGTTATCATGGAAGGACACAATCTCCATGCCAAGACAAAGTGAGTTGACAGTGCACTCTGAGGAAGCTCTATAGAGACTCATCCGCTGCTTTGCCCAAACCCATCAGCCTGACGAAGACTGGTGTCCTGGGTCAGGACATTACCAGCTCTCCGCATATCATAATTGGGGACCACACAAATAATTTTGTCTACCTGGGTTCCACCAGCAAACTCTCCATCAATGCTAAGCTGAACAAGTATATTGGCAAGACAGTTATGGCAATGGCTCGCTGTTCCAAAAGGGTATAGGAGAATGTGATTCTAATGACCAATACCAAAATGAAGGTCTACCATGCTGCTTTATGGAAGTGAGTCATGGGCAACTTACAACCATCAGGAGCAATGCCTCAATGCCTTCCACATGTACTGTGTCAGGAAGGTTTGGGTATTAAATGGAAGGACAGAGTTTCAAATAAAGATGGGCTATCCCAAACCCACATTTCTCAGCATGTTCTCAGTCCTGTTTCATCAAGGTATATGCTGATTTGGCCATGTCCACAGAATGTAAGTTGGCAGGATCCCCAAGAATGTGCTCTATGGAGACCTGGCTTCAGCCACCAGGCCTGTTGGCAGACCAATTCTGTGTTACAAAGATGTCTGCAAATGTGACATGAAGGCTTTCAATATCAACCCTGCCATGTGGGAATCCCTTGCAGAGGACCACAGTGCCTGGAGAAAGACAGGTTGTATGAACATAGCACTGACCAGAGGAGGAATGACCACTGGGAATAGTTCAGAAAGAAGAAATGCCATGGTGCATCTGCATCAGCACAAGCAGACATCTTCATCTGCCCCAGCTGCAACAAAACCTGTCTCTCCCACATCGGTCTGTACAGCCACAGCAGGTGACTGTACAGTTTGACGTCACCCCCCCCAACACGCAATCCTCCATTGTATCCCAAGACAGATGGATGCTAATGGCAACGACCATCCACACTGGAATGGAAGTCACTCAAATAAAGTATTTAGGCCTAAGCGCTTGTTTTCAGTCAGACTCATCTTTGAATGGGTGACTAAAACATGACACTCACCTTCAATAATATCTCTCCTACCCCTCCGGAGCTACAAGTGCTAGCATTTGAGCAGGCCACGATCACCCTTCTAACAGCTTGAGCAACCTTCATATTTCTTAGGCCTTAAGATATGTGAGGGAGCTTTAAAAACTTAAGTGAACAAAAGTAGGGCAGGGAATTGTTCATTGCTCAGTATATCAATTTCCCAACAAGCCATTTCAGCCATCATGCCTCCGATGATTCCCAGCTCCTTCATTCCTCGTGATGTGCTGTTAAGTTTTATCCCAAACGATAATGGATGCAAATATTTGTGCCATCATTTAACACTTGGCTGGTTCCATTGAGCTCTTCATCTAACAGTGCACAAGCAGCATTTGCCTTCATTTCTCTTTCTGTCGACTCTTTCATCTATCTGAAAAATTTATTATGCTTCAGAGAACTGTTTTACTTATGCAAATAAAACAACTCTGGGGTTTGTGGCAAATTAAACAGTAATTGTAGCCGGCTAGATTTTTGTGATTAGGTTAGGAACAGTGCTGTTGATCACAAACAAATGGAAAACATAATCTAGTGTTCTGCATGCTAGAAGCCAAATGACGAAACAGTGCCTTATTAAATCAGCATATAATATTGCACCAACATATTATACACACCATTTAAAACAGCTAATAGCATCTTTCCTTTCTCTCTGGAACTCTTCAATAAAAAAATTCAAGGAGTATTATAGCTGTGATCTATAAAGCAAATACTTTTAAACACTTGCCTGCTCAAATTGATAATTGTTTACTATTTGTTGAATGCCATTTTATGGAAGCACAAGAATAATACAAAGGCTGCAATCTGATAGAGTGTTAGACCTTCAATTTCAGGGTCGTGGATTTGAGCACTACATTGACAATAAGATTCCTGCATTGCAGGAGGTTGGACTAGATGATCCTATTGGTCCCTTCCAACTCTACGATTCTGTGATGCATGCGTACATTGGAAGAAGCCCTGTTCAACTCTGTGGTCTTGTAGCATGTGGTCCATGCTATCATTTCCCCATAGCCATTACATACCAAGCTTGGGCAGGAAAAAATATCATAATTAAAAGCTAAAGGTTCCAGTGAACTGGTTCTCATTTTTTCAGTCTTATGTTCTGATCCCCATATCTCCACATCAGTTTGCTGCTGCTTTTATTATTATTGTTATTCCTCATGGAAATTCATCAGTATTTTAGTGCAGTTTCTAATATACACATTTCCCCCCCTTATCTCTTTCTGTAATAGTTGCACTGGTCTGTCAACACACTGCTGTGGTACTCTGAGCCACTAGACAGCATAAGAAGAACATAGACCAAGCAGATATTTGGAATCTGGCACTTGCAGAAATCCAGCACATGGCCTGAAGGAAGACCTCAGGAGGAGGAGCATGGGATGGGGAGGCACCACCATGATCTGCTACGAGGAGCAGATTTTTCTCTCTTTGCACCATGGGAAGTTTTTTTCTGTGTGAGAGAAAGGGGAACAGGCTGAGAAAGAGGAAAAGGAGATTTATTGTTGCCTTTTTGTGGGTATGGGAGAGAAGGAGGTTTGGGGAGGTAAAAAACAAAGAACACACGGGGAAGCCTTGAGGAAGAAAACTGAGGCATGGAGAAGGGAGATCTGTGGTCAGAGGGTGAAACTCTGGGGGAGGGAAACTGAGACAGGAAGATGTGGTTAAGACGGTATACTGAGGCAGGGAGTGAGGAGTCATTGTTGCCTTGTAGGGAAACTTTGGGGAAGTAAAACTATAACAGGCACAGGTGTAAATAGAGTGTGCAATATATAATATGCATATTTGCAAACCAGATTCCCCTAACATTTTGTATGTTACTTTTACTAATATACTTTTACTAATTATTATTTTTTGCATAATTTAGCCAATTATATGCATCTTGGTTGGAGAACTTGGTTGGAGAACTGCACAGCAACATTTTGAGAAGTGTGAGCTTTGAAGGACGGCTATGTTTCAGTTTGTAGATTGTTTTGGAAAGTGTGAATTAGGTACCTTTGTCTTTAAAAGAAATTCAAATCACATTTCTCACCTATCCTCACATAGCAGCCATGGGAGACTCGGAGAGATTCACGAGCTGTAGGGCTTTGCACAGCCCTATTCCCCAGTTGATCCAGGGAACATCAGACCCAGATCTGGCCTCAAAACAATATGAGGAGAGGGCTAATGTTTAAACAGCGTTTTTAAAATTCTAATTGAACATATGGTTGGGACTGGGAAGGAGAAGCATGAGAAACAAATCCATTCAGCCTATAGTAGAATTGAATCCTCCACTGACCAGGTACTGAGTGGGGGAGTCAGTCCTGCAGGGTGCTGTTTTGCAAGTGTTTGTGGAGCTTTCCAGATGGTCAGTGGAGGAGTCAATCATGGTGGGGTCTGTTTCCCTAGTACATTCCCTGCATGGAACACACTGGTGAAGCAGACGTCTGCAACCTTCTTGCTCAATTTCTCACTCCCTAAGAGCTTTGGATTGCTCTAGGTACCCCAACCAGGGTCAATCTGGTGCTGCCTTGGCCAAAACCCAGATTCCCAGAAATCGGCTCAGTTCTGGTGAATAGACCCACTGCAACCTTCTCATAATGCTGTTTACATTGGGAGTGATGACGCAATTTGTGTCAGTGGAAGTTTCTTTCCCTTTACCAATAGCAGCTTCAGGTGGAAGGATTTTATGAACTCTATGGAGAGTGGAAAGGGTGTAAAATGACCCTCTCCACCCTCTTGTCATGACACCCTCACCCCTCCCATGGCTGCTATTTACATTTTTAAAACTAGGAATGCTATACTCCTGATTTGGTTGTAAATCTCAGCAATGTGTGAAACACATCAAAGGACTTGTCATTTCCCCCTTTTGCCTCTCTATGTATTCTCAAAATAAGAGCACTCCCAACTATCTAGCTGTATTCTCAAAATTCGATTTCCTTCTTTGTATTAAAATGTTATCTCCAGTCATTAACAGGCACTCTCTTTGAGTTCACAGCCACCGATAACAGCTATCTTGCATGGTTTGGTTGGATTTATCTTTATCTTTTCACATTCCATCCCTGCTTTTTTATTGTTTTCTTTTATATTCTCCCTATTATCCTTGAAAGATATAATCACTTTTGAAACACAAGAAACCCTTTATATAAGGTGACTGTTCCCCTTCCATATGCCAAAGGATGCCTCTTATAAGGCAGTGGAGATCAATTGTAGTCACCTACCAAAAGCTCTGTTCATCAGAATCCATATCTGGGGCCTATCTACAGCAATGAACAGCTTCAAATCAGTTCATACTTCAGGATGCTCCCCAAATTTTCCTTATCTTAATTTCTCTGTGGATCATGGAGTTTTGAATAACCTGGTCATGTTTCCAAAGCAGAACCAAGACATTAGGATCCTCCATTAATCTCTTTTATATTTCCCAATTTGGCACAAAGTATTGCACACATTGCGTGGCTAGCTTTCAGTTCATTTGTTTATTTCCTCTGCATTGCCACTATTCATCGATATGACTCTGGAACAAAGCAACCTCAGTGTGACCATATGTGCAACAGTAACAAGAGGGTTGAAGCCAACTGTGCAATAGATTTTGATCTAGCAGATGCCTCCACTTTCACAGCAGGGGGAGGGAGACAATTTTCTGGGACAATTCCTCCCTCCGTGTATCAATGTGCACGTCTTTGCTTCAGAATGTTAGAAGACCTTGCAGAATGGTGTGGAAGGTGGCATAGGGGGCTGCAAAATGACTCCCCTCCTCCTCTGTTAGCAGTGTGGGGAACCTTTGGCCCTCTGAATGTTGTTGAACTAGAACTCCCATCAGCAAGCATAGCTAAGGGCCAGGGATGATAGGCGCTGTAGATTGGCAATAGCTGGATGGCCAGAATTTCCCCACACTTGAACTATATATCAATGATTTTTCTGTGAATGAAAGAGGCAGCATTGGATACAATCCAATGTGGTGTGTGTGATATTTTACTGATGTGCAGGAGCTATGGGCACATCAGTGAAACACCACACAAAAAGAATTGTGTTGTAGTCATGTGCAGAGCAGTATTAAGAATGGTTGTTGTTTTCCATTGTCATTGTTCTTTTGTTTCGTTTATCAATGTGCACGTACAATGTGCATTTTGGCAATATGTGGAGGTGAGTTGGATACAAATGAACAGAAGGAGTTGGTAGCTCGAGCAAAGTGTTCATGTTTTGATTCACACAAGCATTCTGAAGTGAACCTGTAATGAGGAAACCTTATCTGTTTCTCTTCACTAACTCCTCAAAATACAAATGTCTTCTGGATAGATTGCCAAGGAAGTATATGAGTACTTCCATGTAGTGATTCTGCCAACATTCTTATTTCCAGGTTTCAGTAGCAGTTGGAATTGCTTGCATGACCTCCCATGACTGTCATCACTGTGGCATACCAGGAGGGTGAGACAATAGCAAGGTTGGTGTGGTGCAAATGGGATGTCAAGCTCCTACCAGTGCAATTGCACCATGCTGAACTTGCCACAGCCCCATCCCTTCACCTCCTGGTACACCATGTAGTGATGGAAAGGTAAGCAGCTGCCCCATTTACCCAAATGCTACTGCCTGGGTTGGAAAACACAAATCTTGGTGAATTTATTATGTTAGTTTCAACAAGAAAGAAGAATTGCACCCCAAAGAAGGATTTCCCAACTTGTATTAAAATTTAAAACAGGTATTAAATGAAGCTGTCCCCCACATACCTCCATGTCCCCTGTCCCTCCACTATATTGATGCCCCACCTCCACTTTGTTCATGCACCAGCGATGGTGGAAAGAGGAAGGCACATCTGGAAGAACTACAGAAGGAAGTGAGGGCAAGGGCAAAGGTGTGAAGACATGTTGCCACAGACTTGTAGGATACTGATGAGTGTGCACCAGGGGAAGAGGGGCTGGAGAAGCAGGGGTATTGCCTTTGGGGCTATAGCGGGGAGAAAGATGGTTTCCAATGCCATTGTTAAAAACAGAAGAAAAGCCTGCAGGATCAGGCCAGTGGTCCATCTAGTCCAGCTTCCCGCACTCACAGTAGCCAAGCAGATCCCTGTGGGAAAGCTAGAAAGCAGAGCTGGAGGGCAACAGCACTCTCCTGTCAAACGTTTTCCAGGAACTGCCTCTGACAGTGGAGGCAGATAGCCTTACCCTCCATGAATTTGTCAATCCTCTTTAAAAGCCATTGAAGTTCATGGTCAGTACTACCTCTTGCAAGAGTGAACTCCACAGCAGACATGGTTGGCCCTGTCATAAGGCAAAGTGAAGCAACTGCCTCAGGTGGCAGATAAAAAGGTAAAGGGACCCCTGACCATTAGGTCCAGTCGTGACCGACTCTGGGGTTGCGGCGCTCATCTCGCTTTATTGGCCGAGGGAGCCGGCGTACAGCTTCCAGGTCATGTGGCCAGCATGACTAAGCCACTTCTGGCAAACCAGAGCAGCGCACGGAAACGCCGTTTACCTTCCTGCAGGAACAGTACCTATTTATCTACTTGCACTTTGACATGCTTTCGAACTGCTAGGTTGGCAGGAGCTGGGACCGAGCAACGGGAGCTCACCCCGTCATGGGGATTCGAACCGCCAACCTTCTGATCAACAAGTCCTAGGCTCTGTGGTTTAACCCACAGTGCTGGTGGCAGATAGAATCATATAATTGTATAGATGGAAGGGACCACAAGGGTCCTCTAGTCCAGCACCCTGCAATGCAGGAATCATTTGCTCCACATGGGGCTTGAACCCACAACCCTGAGATTAAGAGTCTCATGCTCTACTGACTAATGCTTGGGGTGCAATGGAGGAAGCCCTCAGGTTTCTCCTCCAGTCATTTCCCCCTGCTGTCGCTTGTTTTCCCTCCATCCGCTGAACTAGTTTAGTGCTTCAGAAGAGGCATAGGACACTGTCATCTTGCCAAAGTAGAGTCAGCCACCACTCCAGTTGGTTTATATATGTGGAATGGAGTAGAATGCCACCTTATCCTACAGGCAGCAAAAACATGTCTGCCAGTGGCCCTGAATTTCTGCCTTGCATTGA
Source organism: Podarcis raffonei (assembly GCF_027172205.1). Taxonomy (NCBI): domain Eukaryota; kingdom Metazoa; phylum Chordata; class Lepidosauria; order Squamata; family Lacertidae; genus Podarcis; species Podarcis raffonei. The sequence continues at coordinate 43,533,139 of NC_070609.1, forward strand.
ACTATTGGAGGCACAGGAACTTTTTGGAAGGAAATGACTTTTCTAGAAAACAGCCTGGAGGCTCAACAGGATCTGAACTGGCCTAGAATTAGGTTATGAATAACTTGAGTATGGGGGAAATGGTTCAGGGATCTTTTTAGCCCCATTTTGAGATTCTCATTGGGAGTTCTCCCCATCTGAAATACATGCTGTTGCAATTGAATACTTGCAATGGATATGTACTGTAGGTGCTTGAAGAACAGAATTCACACCCCTGTGTCTTGAATTGCTCAAATGGTACCGGAATTAATCAACTCAATCAGTCATCTCTTTAACCACCATTGAAATATTTCTACCATTTTTTAATTTCTTCCAGTGACATACTTTATTTCCAATCTACCAACCTAAGATACTGTTAAATAAAAATAAAAATGATTGTTCAGGAAGAACCTATTGAGTATTTGGAAGATAGATCAAATAGTCATGTAATTAGCTCAGAAATCAGAAGAATCAAGAAATGCCTTTTTCATATTAGTATATTCTTTGTAAAAATTTTGTAGATATTTAATTAACATTTATCAAAATAGCCCTGAGCAAATTAAATATTAATTGTTCAAATAGTGACATTTAATGAGCATGTTCAGTGATAATAGACTTGCAGGCTATACAGCTGTTAAAAACCTCCCAACCAGATACTATACCAAACATGATCTAGATAAAGCTTTTCAACTCTGAAGCACTTACAGCAGGGATTGCCAGTCCTGACATCATCATGACATCAGATGATTAATAGGTTAGCAGCTCCATTCGACTGTCAAACTTGGTCCACAGAAAATGGAGGAGATAATTATTTGTCCCACTGACCAGATTCTATTGGCCACCCATGAAGTAAAGGGTAAGGTTTTGCCTTCTTTTGGGGGGTAGGGTTCCCGCAGAAAAAGAATGAGCAACTTTTTCATCTCCCATTTTATTGGTCCATGTGATACTGTGATCTATAGGTTAACAAAAACAGCATCTGGGCTACTCACACCATGCTTTCTTGTCTGAATATGTTAAATAAAAAAATAAAAAAACCCATTTTAAATCCATTTGCTGCAGCCACCTCTCTTGCAATGTGCTTGCAACAAGAAGTTAATGCACAGGGGGACTAAAGTGGGAAATATATATTCCACAGAATAAAGTTTGCAAAGAATTTTACAACATGTTGTACAGTTCTGAGATGTGAAGCTCTGTGACTTTAAAAGATATGATTTACCCTGAATCAAAGCCACTAATGGAATCTGGAATCAGCCTTGCAGAGCTAGTCTAGAATTGCACCAGACCAAAGAGAAAAGAGGCGAGAGGTAGTAGGAGAGCACATCTTAGCTTTATATTTTCGAATGGCTCAGATAAAGTGTTATGGAAGTAATTAAAGGGATGCGTATTGCCTTGGGAAAAAATGTATCTATGATGATTCATAATTTCAAGGCCGGATTTCTGAGTCATTGAAAAAGAATTGTGCCCTGAAGATTTCAGAACTCCCAAACCAATGCAATTTATTTTCATAGAGCATCTATCATACGAAGAAGCCCAATGTGCTGTACGGGGAGTGAAGTGGAAAGGGAGAGAATATATTATGGAAGCTGAATGCAATGTGATTCCAAGAAATAAAAAGAAACAAAATGAAGGGCAGGGAGAACATAAAGTAGCACCAGGAAGAAAAGAAAGGTGCAATTCAATATAACTGGAAGTTCATTAAAGGAGAGTTGCCATGTGGGAAATGTCTTAAGTCCCAACTCATTCACTTGTAGCTGATTAGTTCCAGCATATGTGTCTGGCACTCAATTAAAAGTGGAAGTATGTCACGGTCGGAGACTTCTCAAACTTTCTGATAGTGAATCTCTTTAAGGCCAACATTCCTTATACCATACATCAGGTACATGGAACCTCAGGCTTGCAGGCCAAATGATGTCATCCAGGCCTCTCTACCTGGCCCTCAGGGAGACTCTCCTCATGCCACACATGACCCCAAGTCACATCCCTCAACAGGCCTGCTTTGCACTTTCCTTGAATGTCACAAACCTAATACTTTCCCTTGTATTTATTGGCATTTCATTCAGAATGTTTACAATTTTTTCTTTTTTTATTATAATTCTTTTCATTATTATTATGATTCATCTCATTTCTTTATCACTGTATATTTTTAAGGAAAAAATCTCAAAGCGTTTTACAACCCATGTTAAAACATAAAACAACCCAGAAGAAAGTCGAATATAAAGTATACAGTGGTGCCTCGCAAGACGAAATTAATTCGTTCCGCGAGTCTCTTCATCTTGCGATGTTTTTTGTCTTGCGAAGCACGGTCCGTCGCAACTGCGCCTCTTCAAGCGGCTTTAGGAAAAAAGCGAACAAACTCGCAAGATGTTTTCGTCTTGCGAAGCAAGCCCATAGGGAAAATCGTCTTGCGAAGCGACGCAAAAATGGAAAAACCCTTTCGTCTTGCGCGTTTTCCGTTTTCCGAGGCATTCGTCTTGCGGGGCACCACAGTACATTCAAAGCAACATAATTAACAGGAAACTGCAATATTATCTTAAAGATTTTGGAATAAAACATTATGAAGTGAAATATAAAATGCACATTTAAAGCAACATAATTAGCAAGAGATCTAAGGATGACAGAGATCTAAGGATGACAAAGACCCTGTACACCCTGATTCTCAGGAAGAACATAAGAATAAAACCTGACCCCATCTCTGAGTCATGGAGGGAGCAATTGAAACATAGGACCAGGGAAGGCATGTGTGTGTGTGCATAGGTCATTTCAAAAAATGATAGCAGCATAATAAGGAGAAAAAATATTTTGAATGTTTATGAGAAGCTACCTAATTCACATCCTTGAATCAATATGTGAACCAGTCATATGTGAACCAATCACATATTGACCATGGAATCACCAGTATGTTGACAACATGCATCTTGCCCCACCCCCTCTCTCCATTCCATCTGAGTGTTGGACCAGTGCCTGGAAGCAGTGAATGGCTGTATGGGGACCAGTTATGGTGCTATAGGTGGGTGGTTCCCATGTCTTGGAATTATGCTATGACCTGTCCCAGGAATGGTTGCACTCCTCCTGAAGGAACCTGCTTGTAGTATAGGAGTAGTTCTTGATTCCAACTTGTAGGATGAGACGTAATGGCGTCTGCGGTCAGGAGTGTTTATGCCCATAGCATAGCTTCAGTTATCCGTGCTCTAAAGCAATGTGCTCTATAGAGAGTTATATGCTAGATGCCATCTTTAGATGCTTTCACAGATTTATTTATTTATTGCTTTAATTGTGCCTACTGTATTTTACACAGCATTTACACTTCCTATCATTTGTAGTGAGATTACATCTATAGAATGAAGAGTGGTCAAAAGTTGTTTGATGACAGATTGGCCTGACTTATGCTTGAACCTTGTCTTTTTTCCTGCTGTGGTTGCACAGCAATTATATCCTTGTCCAACTAACTTACTGAGACCTAGTTCACAACCAGAGCAAGCAGATAATATTTTGTTGGCTATGCCTACTACAGTTTGGTCTGAGATTAAATGAACCCAAGGAATTCAGGTACAGCTGCATTCCCATCACTTTCTTCCACTTAGCTTACACCTAGAGACAGTTGTTCCATGCCAGAATACCCACTGTTCCATCTGCTTAAACTGGGAATCTCATAGAAATATTAGCCCTCACAATAAAGTTTTTCCTCAAAGTTTGGCTGACTCTTTCCCCAACCTTGCAGATCTGTACTTAGCATTGTCTGGCCCTGTTTGCAAAAACAAAAAACCACTATCTCCTACCTCAAAAATAAATGTGTAAAAGATCTACCATATTTATTTATTTATTTTAAATTGTCATTGATCAAAATGGATATTTGCGTGTTGAGGTCCCCAATTCACACTTTACACCATAATTTTGTTTAAGGCTTTTGGCATAATTTTGGCCACAACTTTATTAAAATACAAAAAATGTAGGTGGTTACTTAGGCATTGGTTGAGACTATCTGTCCCCACCCAGGGACAGAACTGATATCCACAAGCCTGAGAAGTCAATAAGGGAAAACATTTTATGGGGAGTAAATGGAGCCCAGTACTAGACCTTCACCTCACCCCAAATGCTCCCAGGGGCTTTTGCGTGGTCCTAGCCCCCTTGACAGAGGTGCGGACAAAAGCATGGTGAGCCCCTGGATTCCTTTAACAGAATACCCTTGCAGCAGCAGCATTGGAGGGGCAGGCACAGCCAATCCAAACCCCTCCACCAACCAGTTTTTCTAAAACCAATGACTAACCTCAATCTTACAAGTTGTGATGATTTGCTACACAGTAGGCAAAAACCAAATGGCACCAGCCAATCAGCCAAATGGACAAAATTCCTACCAGTCCCCTGCCCCAAAAGCAGACGACCCCATGACAGACATAGCAAGGTCAAATGCAAAAAATGACCTGAAATCAGGGAGGGTGGGCAGGTGATCCGATGCACGCAGTGAAAAGAGGAAGCTCAACGCTGCGTGCAGGGAATATATACAACCAAGGCTGTCAATCAAAATTGGCAACATCAAACTCTCCCCAGCAACCAGAGGGCCCAATCACAACTGTGGCCATCCAAACTAACTCGCCAAGCAACAAAGGGGTGTCTGGTTAACCCCACCGCAACCTGTGCTCTCCATGAAGGAGAGCACGCTTTCGGCAACTCTCATTTACAACATGTTAAAAGTTCAACACTATTTTGCCCAAGCAGTCTTAAAACTTTCAAAAGCCTGAAAAAATATTTCTTTAGATACTGTTTTGAATACCTTAAGAGCACATTTCAAAGTTGCTCTCCATCTAAATATTGAAGGTGTAGCAATTCTTCTCAGAGCATGGATGAAATGAGACAAAAAAAGTCAGAGAGACTGCATTTTAAAAGCCAGCCTGTATTATAAAGTTATTTAAACTCTCACTTTTTTTCCAAACCCAGCCCTAAATGAAATGTTTAATTCTCTTTAAATGTGTGACACCATCCATCACCATTTTAGTCAGACACATAATAATGTATAATCTCAGCTTGCTGTCCACTTGTAAAAATGGGAATAGACTCAGTGAAATAAGCAATTTCCCCACAGAAAATTGGAAATTCTGCCAACCAATTCCAGGTGACTTGCCATCAATCAGTGTTAGATTCTCCCAAGCTGTTACTGAAGGGTATTGCTATAAGTGTAGGGCTTCACCTGGTGACTAATGGCACATAACAAATACATTCAAGAACTATAGAAATCCTAAGATTCTGTAATTGTCAGTTAACTTTCAGCAAAGACCTTCTCGGGGATTTGAAATAAAATAAGATTCCCCCCACGCATCCATTCTTTTGCACTCATATAGTAGCCATACTTTTGCTTCTTATTATAACGTGCTTAGGGAGAGACAAAATTGTTACAAGTCTCTGTATCATCATGCAGTACCATCACAGTTTATTGAGGCACAAAGCAGACCCTTCATTATCCGGAGGCTTAATGTGTGTCTTTGTCACTGCTGGTCTATTTGTATTCCAGTAATTATTCTGAATTCAAGCTCAAATAAGTTCCAGCTCCCTGTCAAACTTTTAAAGTACTATTATTAAAGTACTCTGGAGTTCAAATTTCCAGAGCAACCCCCCCCCTTTTCATTTAAATTAACGGCAAGTGTATGTAAAATTCATTAACTCTCCTGTCTGTTCACATATAGAGACAGAGTAACTGTGAGTTTACTTTAGAGATGGAAAAATATTGGGCAGATAAGAAATCTTGAATGAGCCGAACTAGCATCAACCAGAGAAATTATGATGGATTTGTGATAGGAGACTTGCAGGGTAGGAAAATAGGTTTGTCAAAGTTGAAATCCAATTGGATATGAAGCTAAGGCTCAGAAAGTACACAATCTGAACCCCCTAGATGAGCATCAAAGGAGTGGGTGGAAAGAGTTGGAAGAAAAATTGAAACTGGGAAGGCTTAATCCTGCAATCAGAAGTGTTTTGACAGATATGTTCATGCACAACCCACCTAGCACTATCAGCTTCAAGTTCATTTCCCATGGCAGGAGTGGGCAGACTGCAACCTTTCGGGATCTAGTTTAAAAACAAAAAAACACAAACCTGAAGCTTGAAAGCCATCAACTGGAGCCAGATGGAAAACAGTGGTTCGGCTGGGTGTAAGCTAAGCAATGGTGGCTGGTTCCCATTGATCCTGGTGGGATGGAGGCAGAGAGGTCAATAGGAAGTGGAGCTAGAGCCAGTGATGGCCATAACCAATTAGACAGAGCCAACCAAATCTAGTTTTGCCCTGTCCTCTTCCTGATGTGTTCTACAAGGGGCAGCAAGCACTCCAATTGGAGAACAGCCTTTACCAGAGGTGTCATGGACTTTGAAGAAGCACGAACTCAGGGTGAAAAGGAGAAATGAGCTAAGAGGAAGGCACGTTTGGCAAACCCTCACCGTGATCGACTTCTGCCCTGAAACCTATGTCCCCTCTGCGGAAAGATGTGTGGATACAGAATTGGCTTCCAGAGTCACTTACGGACTCACCATTAAGACCATATTCATTGAAAACAATCTTACTTGGCTATGAATGATTACCAGAGAAAGAAGACAAGGGGCAGCACTGAGATGAAGGAAGAGATAGATGACAAGCAATGCTGCCCCTTTGACTGGATGTAAGTAAGAAGGCAGGCAAGTGGAGGGCAGAATGAGTTGGTGGGGCAGCAGCCCATTTGTCCTAATGGACTGATCTCTACTGCTGATAAGAGATAAAGAATCAAGTCCATGAATCCTTTCACATAAAAATTGCATGTTCCATATCCCTAAACATGCTTTTTCAGCAGCCTAATTTAGGAGTCGAGGCAGTGCGGAGGTAGAGAAAGTTTTTGAGATGTTGCTACTGTTAGACAATTGGAAGTCATTTTTTTGGAGGGGATATCTGTTTACAGTTTTCCTCTCTCCACCCTTGGCTGTGGTCTCTACTGCAATACAATCTATCCCAGCCCCCAGCCCCAGTCCTGGACTCTTTGTCTAATGAACCAGAAAGCTTCCTAGTCAGAGGAGACAAATACTGTGCAGTTGGATTAGGCTAGTACGAGGAATTAGATGTGCTAAAGGGAGAAGAAGAGAAAGCAAGCAAGCAAGAAAAACATCAGCTCAAGTATTCTCTGAACCAAGGCAAAAGTGGGGCACAGCTCTTCTTCAAGGGACAAATTAAAATACTGTCCTCAGCACTAAGGTGCTAGCCCAGGGATGGAGAAATTTGATCTTATTCGCATTTTAATGGGAAGCGCCCTAATTCATACTTCTTTAACCAATAAGCAAAACCAAATGAAAGCTAAACTTCAAAATTTGCACTTCTCAAAACTTTGCAATGCAGTTCTCCAACCAAACAATGTGTACAAAAATGCATGTGTGAGGAGGAAGTATGCATAAGAATGCATATGCTGGTGAAAATAACATGCAAAATTCATTACATTAGGTGAAATTTCTGGCAAAAAAAAAAAAAGTATATTAGGAGAAATCCACACTAAAATGATAATGAATTTTCATGAGGACTTTTTTCTAAAAAACAAATAAATAATAATATCAAATTGTTGCAGAAATGTGGAGAATTTCATATAAGTTTGGAAAAAATGAGAAAAACCAAAATTGGCAGAGTCTTATATCCGTACTGCTGAAATGGAGTAAAAATGGCCACCTCGCCAATGCACTAATGAATTGGGATGGTTATTTTGGCTTACCCTTAATGTGTGTGCGCAAGTTTTGAGGAGTTTACAATACAGAGGGGAGAGAGAGAGACAGCTGGAAATGGCACCATTTACCAAGTAGTACAGCTAAAGGAGACACAGCCAACCGAGTTGTTAATTTGCTTTTCTCTCCTTCTCTTCCACTGTATCTGAAAATAAAAAGGCCTTTCCTTTCTCAAATACTAAACGTCTAGAAGCCATGTAAATATTGACAATGGTGAAATGAGACCACTTTATCAAAGGAATGAAAAGAAAACCAAAGGAATGAAAAGAAAAAGAATAGCAACATGGACAGCGCATGTTAAAGATATCAAAGTTCATGTGACCATTTCAAGGTTTTAAACATCAGATATGGGGAACCTTTCTTAGCCCTCATTTCTTTTTATGTTCAAAATGTTCATTACTAAACATATTTTGATATTAGTTTTTTCTGAGCTGGGGACTGTGCCACAGCAATAGGATAAGCAAAATTTAAAATGTTAACAATATATAGATATACTGTTGAAAATCTTGAGGCAGTTTGCAAAGAACAATCTAAAATATTCATTTTAAAATACCAGTAACAGCAAATATTTAAAACAAATTGACTTAAATTTTTTTATCTATCCCTGCTTGCTCTATTCACCAACTGCTGCTAAAGGTAAAGGTACCCCTGCCCGTACGGGCCAGTCTTGACAGACTCTGGGGTTGTGCGCCCATCTCACTCAAGAGGCCAGGGACCAGCGCTGTCCGCAGACACTTCCGGGTCACGTGGCCAGCGTGACAAAGCTGCATCTGGCGAGCCAGCGCAGCACACGGAAACGCCGTTTACCTTCCCGCCAGTAAGCGGTCCCTATTTATCTACTTGCACCTGGGGGTGCTTTCGAACTGCTAGGTTGGCAGGCGCTGGGACCGAGCAACGGGAGCGCACCCCGCCGCAGGGATTTGAACCGCGACCTTTCGATTGGCAAGCCCTAGGCGCTGAGGCTTTTACCCACAGCGCCACCCGCGTCCTACTCCCCCTATATTAACCACATATAGCTTCTCCTTGCAACTACTAAGCTCCCTTTTCACCTTCCCAACGCCATTTCTGGTGTCATTTCTCTCTTTATGCTGAAGATAGCCCATAGTACAAGGAATAAAATGCATTGTATGAAGTGTTGGGGGACCGGCCTAAACCATAGAAATTAATAAATGATTGTTGTTGTTTAGTCGTTTAGTCGTGTCCGACTCTTTGTGACCCCATGGACCAGAGCACGCCAGGTACTTCTGTCCTCCACTGCCTTCCACAATTTAGTCAAACTCATGTTGGTAGCTTCAAGAACACTGTCCAACCATCTCGTCCTCTGTCGTCCCCATAGGATTTTGATTATTTGGAGTATTGAAGGGAAGATTGCAGGCCACTTGGAAAACATAGGCTAAGTTTCCTTTCCAAGCCAGGACCTCACCTGGGATAGAAGCATTTACATGACAAAAATATGTTGATGGCCCATCTAAGAGGAATTTTGGGTCTGGGCAGACAGAGGTTGCCAAAGTGATGGTGTGTGAGAGACATAGATGTCAACTTACAGATTTGAAAATAAGGGACCAGCAGCCTTGAAAATAAGGGACCAGCAGCCAAAATAAGGGACCTGCAGCCTCACCTGTTCCAGGCACTCCAGTCTTCCTGTCCTCCTGCAGTCTGGTCAAACTCATGCTGGGTAGCTTTGAGAACACTGTCCAACCAACTTTGTAACCAGAGGTTCAACTGAATAGAATCTGAATCACATGCACCACAAGGCCTATGCAGCCTCAACTTAAGATGGCTCCCCGGCCTGGCTTTGCACTGCAAAGTTTGCAGCAGCACGTGCAACAAAATGGCGTCCAGCATTCAAAAACCCTCTCAGCTTGCATTAACTAGCCACATACAAGGCATGCAAGCTCCACCCCCCAGTCGTTCTTAGACTTCTTACTGGGTGAGCAACACAGCCAAGCAACACAGGTGGAGCCTCCCTCCTCCCTGGCCGGCAGGGAGAAAGGGAGAGGAGCTGCTTCCTTTGAAATTTAAGGGACATCATTTGAGGGACATCCATCAATAAGGGACAGCAGCGGGACATGGCGCTGGAATAAGGGGCTGTCCCTTCAAATAAGGGACACTTGACAGCTATGGTGAGAGACAGGTGACAGGGGGAAAAGGTCTCTTTAGCAAGGTGCGCTGGGAAGAAGAAGGGAGTGAACAAAGACAAATCCATCTTGGGGCAGGCTGGGAGAGGTGCCTTGGACTCCAGTGCTGCACTGCTGTGAGGAACATCTCAAGCTCTTCTTGAGATGACCATGCTGTAAGAGCTGTACTTCCTCCATGCAGACTGAAGGTGTAAATATGTGAATAAATCATATTTCTCAAAGCTACAACAACCTCTGCTACATCTTCCATTCTCCAAAGGAGCACAGACCCTGGTTGAAGGCCAAGACCTCTGGAATCCCATGCACAGCTTGGCAGGGGCAAGTTTCAGCTAGTACTCTTTGGTTAGAGAAGCCCAGCAGAGATTTAAAATTATAAAGCAAGCAGGGCAATTCAGGCTGTTAGACCTTTAAAACATGCCACTCCAAGCAAGTTTAAAAATAGTTTACTTACAAACTCTCCAAAGGTCAAATTAATGTGCCTCAGAAAAACTGCACAGGGGTTAAAACTTAGCTTAGCTAAGCTGCAAAAGTTCCTAAATAATTGGTACAGGAACTCAAAAGTAGCTGATGAGAGCCATGCTTTTGAGCTAGGACAATTAGCTCAATCCTCTTCACAAGCGGAGCTTTTCAGATAGACTGGGGGGAGAACAAAGGCTTGATTACCCCATTCTTCTCAATGTGGACATAACTAAGCCTGGCTGGACAACTTGCTCTATGATATTAACCTCTTCATGCATTTATTAGACTTAAGCATGTTGGTTATATGAGGCTGGTTATGCCACAAGAAAGACCTCTCCCATTGCCTTAAACCACCACTTTCAACCTCCACGCCTCCACCCCTTCTTGCTCCCATACCATGGCCACTGCTGTTGTGCAAGCTGTCCCACTTTTGCTCTGCTACTGTACCCTGTCTTCATGAAAATGCTAGTTTGTGATACAGCACTACAAATCCCCCCATGGGGACTGTTTGATGATATTTTTATGTATATATGGATCTAGGTATATAAATTGTTATGTACTGAGCTTGGATCCTAGAACAATAGGCAGGTAGGATCCTAGAAGGCAGCAACCTGATTGGTCTGCAGGAGCGGCCCAATCAGGCTCCAGGAGGAAGGGAATCAGCAACTTGATTGGCCTGCAGTTACAGTCCAATCAGGCCCCAGGGGGGGAGTTGAATCAGCTAATCACACATGACCCATTGTGTAAATAACGTATATATAGCCAGAGGTTTGGGTGGAAATCACTCCCTCACTGTTTACCATGAGCTGAAATAAAGAGTATGAAATCAACACTCAACTCCGAGTATATTTAATAAATAAAATCAGCAATTAAAAACAAAGACAAATTATACATAATAAAATTTGAGGTCAAAATTACATGCCTGAGCAGCTTGCTGAAACAAAATGTAGATTTGCTAAAACAAGCTATACAGCAAGGTGCCTGCCTATGATTAAAAGGCACGGAGTTCCAAAGAGCAGATGCTGCCACACTGAAGGATCTGTTCCTTGCACATGAGTAACAAACATAATGTGGCATTTGTAACATCCAATAAATAGCTGTGTTCTGCTCCAGAGATTATTCCACAAGGTGCAAATCTTATTACAATTCACAAAGATCTAATTCCTCAAGTATCTTTCTTTCTTTCTTTCTTTCTTTCTTTCTTTCTTTCTAAATTACTGCTACTATGGTATTATTTTGTTTGGTGCCTTATGTTTGGCATTGATCTGCTGTTTTACATGGTTGCTTGCAGAATCTATAATAAACAAAGTGTGGCACTGGAAGGGTGGAGTGTGGAAGAGAAATTAATGGGAATTGTCCATAAGCCAGAGTTATAACAATTAAATAACTGAATGCCATGTACATCAGGCTTCCACTTAAACTCCAGTTTTTCCTATCCCACTGCAGTTTCTTCCTGTTTACTATCCACCTGGCCTAGGCCTTAATAAGCATCAGTCTCAGGCCTGTGGATGCTGTTCTGATTTGAAATTTGAAGGCTTCCGCTCATAATGAAGTGGTGCCACTGACACAGATCTCCTAATCAGGCATTTAATAATTTTTGCTTTGCATCTCAGAAAATGTCTTTCATTAAAATTCTCCTGCTAGCAGCCACACGCCAGGCAATTATTTTTGAACAGAGGATTTCAAAGTCTGAGTAAATTAAGTGGGCTCTGTTCTCAAAGCAAAACTGCCCTAAGAGGATCATTACATTTAAGAAATAGCAGACCTGAACCGATATTGGTCTCCTTGCCTCTTCTACATGTGTGTACCTGTAATTCCAATGAAAGTTAATGAGAGGTGAGTGCACCTGTTAGAGCAGGTGAGACCTTTAAAATTCTCCAAATGGAAGGAACAGCTTGAATTTCACTCCTGGGCCTTCAGAAAGGAAATGGAAAACCATGGTGGCTAGGAAACAGCAGAAACAGCTTTCCAGCATAATAAGTATTTGGTTTATTATATTATGGGGCATTTGATTATTCTGGAATCACTGACGGTGAAAGGAAATCACATACAAATAGAATTATCCTTGGAGCAGAGAAATCTGAACACAAAAATAAATATTCTCTAGTATTTCTCAGTATTGTTGACACAGACTGGCTACCCAGACTTCAGACAGGGTTCTTTCCCAGCTCTCCTGGAGATTCCTGGGATTGAACCTGGGACATTTTCCATGCAAAACATGTGGACAACTGCTGAGGAATGGCTTTCCACCTTGAGCCAGCTGCCAGTGAAAAATGGGAAAGGAAAGCTCACCAGAATATCCGAATTCCTCCTTGGATGCCCACATTACCTGCCAGCTGTCACAAAGGATTTAGTATAACAATCAGCCAACTACCCAAATGATGCTGATATATAAAAAAACCCCACATGAACACTAATATAAGAATATAAGTTTACCACTTCTTCCCACTCTTTTTTCTCTTTTCCCAACCTTATTCTGTATATCACACAAGGTCTCACATCATATGTAACTGACATATAGAAAAGAATTTAGAACCTGAGAAAAGAGACAACACACGAACTTTTGTAAACCAAGAAAATATTTAAATAAAAATATTTTTAATAATAATAATAATAATAATAATAATAATAATAATAATAATAAGTGAAACAGGTTGGAGAACACTTCCAAAACTTCTTACACAGCCTCTATTGGGCAGGTTGGGCATGAAGCCATGCTGGTCCCAAAGAGATCATTTGGGAGGTGGGGCTGACTTATAAAGCTGCATGTCCCAATCCTCCCTATTGGCCAAACATCTGACGTGCTTCCTCATCTTCCTTTATCCCAGATAGGGTTGGGGCAAAGCTGTACCTGCCCAAGGCTACAGTTCTCAGATTGGTTTAACAGTCAATCCATCCTATGATACTTTGGGAACTGTCTGAAGGGAATGGGGGGGGGTCTCCTAACAACTCTGAACAAAGTATAGTTCCCAGGATTCTTTGGAGCAAGCCATAAAAATTTGAAGTGATATGATACTGCTTTAAATGCATAGTGCAATGGATTTCAACCAGTGTGCCTTGGCATCCTGGGGTGCCTTGAATGATGGTCAGGGGTGCCACGAGCAACACTGGCCTCTGTCCATCTTTCCTTCCCTCCCTCCTCTGATAACCTCTTGCATCTCCGCCTCCCAAATGCTTGCACAGCTGTTTATTGCAGCAGCCCTGACGATAAGCTCTGCAGGAGAATGGTGCCTCTGGAAGGCGCCTCTCTTTGTTAACTCAGGGACCAGGGATGGCAGCAGCAGCAGCTGCCCAGAGTACTCCCAAGGAGAGGGGAGAGGAGAGGAGGCTGAGGTAACACCACACAAGGGAGGGTGTTCAAAAAAGGATGAGAGGCTGCCAGCTCTGCAGGCAAGGGGTGACATAATTGGGCTCCTGACCCCACAGGGCTGCCACAAAAAGAATGTAGTTGGTTAAGAGAGCCATGGACTCAGAAAGGTTGAAAACCTCTGGCATAGTGCATATGGGACTTAAGTTGCATTTCTTTCTGTGGACATGTATTATATAGGTTCTTTAAAATCCCACATGAAAAATAAATTATGTGCTCATTCAGCCACTTCACTCCAAACAACTGGCACTTTTATAAGTGTCACGTAATGTTTGTGCCACACTTGCAAGGAATCATTCCTTCAGTGTTACAATGCCTACTCTATGGAACTCCCTGCTTATTGATATTCGGCAGGAACATTTGCTGTATTGTTTTCTACGTTTTTAACATCTGACTTGAACAGTATATTAAACATATATATATTACATATTTATATAAACTACTTAGGGGTTTTGATGATTAAGCAGTATATAAATCATGTTAAATAAAATAAAATAATACTGATAAAAATAAAATAAACAACCCCATGTGTGTTAATGATATGTGCAAGGAATGTCTGAAAAAGAAGTCAGCTATTTTAAAAATAGAAAACTGATCAAAGAAATAAACAGAAATTCAAGCATTTTCTTTCCCCCCTCGTAAGGGTATCATAAAAAAAGAAATGGGGGCAAAGAATAATAAAATCTTACTACCACCTTTACAAAAACTCTCTTGTCAGAAAAGCCTTTGGAGGTCAGGGCTAACTTAAGCCTGTAAAATGAAAATGCTACCACACCACAATCAAATAACTGTCAGGCACATTATTTCATTTGGTTCCATCCCAGATCTTAAGGGACCATTGCTAAGCTCCAATTTAGCCGAAGATTAAATAAAAACTGATCAAAGATTTATAGAATTCTGAAGTGATACTAAACAGGCTATCCCATGCCTGGAGAGGTTTTAGTGTCGACGTGGCGAGCTTCATCAGTAGGTTCAGAAAAATAATAAATCTATTGTTCACGGAACCTAGGAGTGGAAGACAGTTACAGTAAATTACCTTTTTTGCGGGGGTGGGGTTAACTGTCCATATAAGGTACAATCCACAGGATAGCTCAGTTAGTAGAGCATGAGACTCTTAATGTCAAGGTTGTGGGTTCAAGTCCCACATCGGGCAAAAGATTTCTGCACTGCAGGAGGTTAGACTAGATGGACCTCATGGTCCCTTCCAACTCTACAATTCTATGATCATTTTATGATTTCCCCCCTAACCCTGATGGTTATGTTCAACCTCCACTGTTGGAGACAGCACAATTCTGAATACCAGCTGTAGGAAACTGCAGGAGGGGAGAGTGCTGTTGTGCTGAAGTCCTGCTTTCAGGCTTCCCAGAGGCCACCTGGTCAGCCATTGTGAGAACAGGATGGTCCATTAGGGCAAATGTGAATTATGGAACTGTGGCTTTCTGAAATATAGTGGCATGTGACGTCAATTTTCATTCCCAACAGTGGGCATAGCGCAGAGGCGCCAGCTTGTGAGCAATTGGGGGAGGGGACAATGTCTCACATGTGACATCACGTGTGATGTCAGGACATTGGGAGGAGCCAATGGGATCTTTCTTCTTTTTCACTGGTTTTTTTCACTGTGCTTATCAATAAAATAAAATAAGCTGTGGCAAACTGTGAATGGGCAAAGTTCTATACAAAATTCAGAAATAACAGTAGTAGTAGCAGAATGTTAAGCACCTAGGGATTCCTAATGTATCAGTTCTATGTTGGAGGACAGGGCCAGGCAATCTGAAATTTCAACATCTAGTGACAGTATATATGAATATTTTGAGAGTATCTCCAAGTACAGACAGTTCCCCATTTACATTGGGGTTATGTTCTGAGGCACCATGTGTTTAAGTGAAATCGTTTATATTTGAAACACCATTGAAAAAGCCTGCAAACACCTAATTCTGCCCCTGCGCTGCCCCATTCCACCCCATTGGTGATGTTTTGGGGTCACTTCCAGGTTTGGTGCAATGCACATATGCACAGTCACACACATTTTGAACACGCGTAAATGGGGGGTTGCCTGTATTCTGTAAAATATGTTGTTATGGTGCCCCAAAGACAAAAATGTTTCCTGAGAAATAGTTGATATTGAGTATGATGGAGGCCTCTTTGAGTCCAAGATGGATGTGCAACTAAAAGACTTCATAAACAAAACCAATAAATAGAACCAGTTACTGTTCATCTTACAGGTGTAGCCTATATACATTATATATGCCTATACATATACATGTCAGTTTCTCATTGCTTGAATTTTCCAAATTCATTTACCTATTTCATTATGCAAAGTTATTCATTTCCCAAATGAAATAGAATAACTGAATGGGGAATTGTAAAAACAAAACAAAACCCACATGATGTGTACTTACTCCTGTGGGGTCAGGCCATGTGATGCCTTGTCTCACTTCCTCAGTACTAAAGTGAGATGAAACAAGCCGTAGCTAGGTTTTTGAGCAGATGGAGTACAAATCCAAGGATTTGTCATAGGGTTCAAAAATATATTGCTAACAAACAAAAGGAAATCTCTGTTATCTCCAGCTCTGTCCACAAGCAGCATCTGTGCACTGGGAGAAAAACAGATTTGATTTTTTTAAAAAATAGGCCTCCAATCTCAATGGGGTCTAGCTCTCGCAGAGGTGGTAATTCTGGGTTTCTGTTTTAACATATCAGGTTGCCTGTCAAGGCTCCCATATGAAATATTTCCCCATTAGGGATGGAGAGAAAATTTAAACCTACCTGATTTGCACTTCATGGGCCAATATGCAGATCAAAGCACAGCTGTCATTTGAATCTCACATTATAATTCTGGAATACTGTTCCATCATGGGAGAAAGCCGGATATAAAATAAACAATAACTAGATTGGTATCTGTTGTACTTCTTTATTTATGTGCATTCATATCCTGCCTTTTTTCTGTCTGGAATCCAATGTGATGTACATGTGCTTCTCAGGTGGTCTCTCATTCAAGCAGACCTATACCTGCTTAGCTTCAGCAAGGTGGTGACCTCATATGCTTCCATATCATACTGTTTGCTGGAGCCATCAGAGGCTGGACTGAGGAGGAATGGTGGGGGCCACCCACCCCTGCCCTGAACCTTCCTGAGAACAAGAGGACAGTATAGATTTAGAACAGTGGTTTGCAGAAGGACATAGTTCAGGGACTGCAGAGGGCAAAAGCTGGGAAATATTGGGAGAGGAACAGCAGAAAGAAGAAACACTGGGGAGAGACAGCAGACAGACTCAATGTCTTTGGAGAGCATTCCTGAGCCCCCCTCTCCCAGGACCAGTGGTGTAGCGTGGGTTGTCAGCACCCGGGGCAAGGCAAGTAATTTGCGCCCCCTAACCCGTGGATTTTAGCACTCGAGTCTCTTCCGCGCCCCCCCAGATGTTGCGCCCAGTGCGGCCGGCCCCCCTGCACCCCCCCGCTACGCCACTGCCCAGGACTAAGCGTGCAGTGTGAGTAGCCAAACAGAAAGCTCAGCGACAGAAAGCACAGGAATGATGTAGGATAAGAGAGACGAAGGGGGCTTGGGCTTTACTAGGAGCAATGCCATCATTGAAATAAGGACTACATTCCTTTGTCTCTCTGTGCGAATACTGAATAAATTACGTGGTAAGTACTCTTCACATTTATCTGCTTTTTTGGCTGCCACTGGCAGAGGGATAGGATTCCCTGAACTTTGAGAGCACTAGGGCTGGTGCAAAGAATAACACCCCAACAATCCTTCTCTTCCTGCTGCCCCCAGCCCCTCTTTGTATTGCTGGCTCCATCCTTCTTTTCTCCCTGCCGCCACCCCCCCCCCATTTCCTTCTCCTCACAGGGTGCCTTGAAGTTGCCAATCAACAGCATCTGGACAGGAGACGACGTCACAGTCTTCCCCAGTATGGACAATGCAATGCATAAGTATGTTTATGTGAGGTCAATGTACCTTTGAAGTCAATGTACAAATATAGCATTTAGTAGAATAAGATTAAAATCCTATACACATTTACTGAGGAGTAAGTGTCACTGCAATTAGCTGTGCCTTCTTCTGAGTAAACGTGCACATATTTGGTCAACCCATAAATTTGAGAAACAGTAATGGTTCATTTTGGTTGTGCCAATAATATATAGACAATTCCTGCAAAGCCTAGATAATTATTTACATAATGGGTGATAAAGTTTTGGCCTGATGTTTAATATATTCTATTGCAATTCTTAAATCTGGTCCCTTTTGAGTGAATGTGCTTAGCTTAGTGCTTCAAGATCTCCAGATTAGCATAAGAAGCCACAGAAGCAACAGAAGTGAAATCTCACAGTATGTGACCCGTTCATCTGAAAGGAATTTGGTTTTCTATCCTCCCCCTTTCAAGTAGGTGCCTTCTCTTCTGTTCAAGTTTATGTGAAATGCAAATAATTACAAAACATTTTAATTTTCCAACTGTCAGTGCCTCAGACTTCACTTTCTCAGCCTCTCCAGTGGGATTTGAGGCTTAGAAAACAGCTCCCTCTGAATTCACAACACATTATTTTTCATAACGCTTTCCTCCTCTGGAACACCTCCAAAGAAAGCTGCTCAAGAGGAATGGAGATGAGGAAAGAAATCTTGAAACTGGCATTTCCCCCAACAATTGTCACAGAGGGTCACCTTGGTTTAAAGCCAAACAGGATATGATTACTGAGAGGGGTAGGGAGAGAAACAATGGCACACTTCTGATGGATGGTCTTAATTCTAGCTTTACAGACACTGTAATAAAGGATGCAACCTGTGCCTTACCGATGCATTAAGGTAGACCTCAGCAACCCATGTGACATATATGAAATATTGGTTACTTCAGGACTAGATTACTGCAACGCTGTCTATGTGGGGCTTCCCTTGTGCTTAATCCAGAAGCTGCAGTTGGCGTAGAATGCTGCCCCTTGACTTCTGACAGAAGCAAGACCTTCTCAGCATACGACACCCATGCTAAGCAATCTGCTCTGGTTGCTGATTTGCCCCTGCCCCTTCTCCACTCTGCCTCCTGCTCTGAACACGTTAAGTGTGCAAAAGTTTTGAAGGCTGCCATCTTTTGAGTGCAAAAATTCTGGTAGCTGGGAAGGTGAAATAGGCTGGACTTGGTGAAATATCTCTGAATACAAATTGCTGGTTTTGTGCTATCACAGTCAGGGCTCACTTCCAGGCTTCCCAAAGGTATCTAGTCGGTCACTGTGAAAGCAAGCTGTTGTATTAGGTGGGCCTTTAGCCTGATCCAGCAGGGTTCTGTATCAATTCTCAGTTCCAAATATGCATTATTGTCAAAACTGAACATTTCCAGAATACTTTTGAGGCATTTAAGGAAAAGATTTCAGACATTGCTGAAATATGAAACTTATCCATTTTGTCCAAGGGCCTTCTGGCGGTTCCCTCACTGCGAGAAGCCAAGTTACAGGGAACCAGACAGAGGGCCTTCTTGGTAGAGGCACCCACCCTGTGGAAAGCCCTCCCACCAGATGTCAAAGAGAAGAACAACTACTTTTAGAAGACATCTGAAGGCAGCCCTCTTTAGGGAAGCATTTAATGTTTAACAGACCACTGTATTTTAATACTTTGTTGGAAGCCGCTCAGAGTGGCTGGGGAAACCCAGCCAGATGGGTGGGGTACAAATTAATAATAATAATAATAATAATAATAATAATAATAATAATAATAATAATAGGTGTAAAGGGGGTCCTTTGGAATTGTTTCTATCTGATGTCTTTGACCATTGTGTTTTGCATGAGAGAGAGAGAGAGAGAGAGAGAGAGAGAGAGAGAGAGAGAGAGAGAAAATAACATTTACTTTCTGGGGAATATGTTAAACATCTCAGGAACACAAATTGTTGTTTGTTCGTTTGATAAGCTGTAGGAAAAATAATTTAAAATCAGGAAAATAATAAAATTCAAGCTGTCTTATATATATTTAGTTGAACAATGCAAACAATTCTCAGATGTTTCCACTTGGGAAATCTTAACAGGAACATTTTATTGTAGGCACAGTTTACAGACAGAAGGATTGGCAGGCAGAATAACAAAAAAGATATGAAACATAAAAAAAATGTCCTTCAGGAGAATTCATTTTGTAAACCTGATCAGAATAGTACATTTGATAAAAGATTTATACATAAAAGAATACAATGTTTCTGTTGAGAACTATTTAAAACGCAAAACCTTTAGTGAATAATGCACCTCAAAGTTATTTCTAAGAAATCAAAACAATACAAATGCAGGGGATATGAATGTTCCCAAGTAAAGCTAAAATTTGAAGATCTTGCTACTTTTCACCAATAAGTGAGTGAAGAAGAAAGCCTTAGGAAATAAACAAAAATGAATAATTTAAGACTAGGGCTAGAGGAGAAATCAGTTCTACTCAGATTCCAAAGTGAACTAATACTACTAATACTAATACTAATACTAATACTAATACTAATACTAATACTAATAATTTTATTATTTATATGCCACCCATCAGACTGAGTTGCCCCAGCCATTCTGGGCAGCTCAGAAAAATATTAAGAACACAATAAAACATCAAACATTAAAATCTTCCCTATACAGGGCTGCCTTCAGATGTCTTCTAAAAGTCTAGAAGCCCTGACCCAGATCAATAGCGAGGATCTGGGTCACTTCATATGGGGAGAAGTGGTTCTTGAGGTATTGTGGTCCTAAGTCATTTAAACCTTTACAGGTCTAAACCAGCACATTGAATTGATCACAGAAACTAACTGGCACCCAGTGCAGTTGGGGTAGAATTGGTGTAATACGTTCAGACTGTCTTGCTTTGGTGAGAAGCTTGATTACCAATTTCTGCACCAGCTGAAATTTCCGAACCATATTCAGAGGCAGTCCAATGTATAACATGTTGCAGTAAACTAACCTAGCAGTTAGCAAACCATAGGCAACATAAGTTAGGCTATCCCTGTCCAGATAGGGGTGCAACTGGGCCTCAAGCCAAATCTGATGGAAGGCACTCTGCACCACTGAAGCCCCCTGAGCCTGAGAGAGCAGTGGATCCAGAAGTATCCCAAGCTGTGTACCCAGGGAAAGGGAAACTGGGTATCATCTAATATTCTTTTCCCTTTCTGAGGCTGGAGTAGAAGCCCAGGACCAGTAATCCCATGCTCTCTGTTATATCTTCTTGTAGTTTCCTCTGAGATGGGTTTCAGCTTTCTGGAGCACAGGTTTCAACCACTGTATCATTCCAGTTCTGCACTTCACTATTCTGTATTCTTCCATGTTTCTTGAATCTTTCCTAGGGATGGAAGGACCTTTCAATTTCAGTTTCTCTCAGTTTCTCTTTTCTTCTTCTTCTTCAAATTTTAAGTTAATTTCTCCCCAATTTTCATAACTGTTTGCAAGTCCTGCATTTTTGTAACTTCTTTGAACTAATGTATGCATTTTCTTGTACTTGTCAACATGGTATAAGCATTTTGTACACATTCCTCAGCTGGAGAATTGCACTACAAAATTTGGAGAAATATGAATTTAAAAGGATGTCTGTGTTTTGGTCTGCATATTTCAGAAAGTGTGAATTGGGTAGGTTTGCCTTTAAATGCAGAATCAAATTTCTCCCCCATCCCCAGTCTTGTCTTGGAGAGCAAGGGAAGCTTCTGGAGCTAGTTCCTTGGTTAAGACTTTGTCCAAATTAAGTACTATTTTTGAAATCAAGATTTGTTTTTAACTCTCTAGGAAAGGGTTGCCATATTTCATTGATCAGTCCAGCAGGATCTGGCATGATATTGTCACTAAATTAACATTAAATTGCGGTGGCATCACATGTCTTCGCAGTTATTTGTAACCCCCAGCTTCCCATCCAGATATTTCTTGCCACCTTTCATGCTCACAGTCTTGCAGAAGGTATTATCAGTTGTCGGAGACGTTTAAAGACAAAAAGTCTCCTCGCAGCATGAAGAATGAGATGGGCAAGTTCTTATGTGTGAAGTTAAGCTTTAGCACAACACACAAGCGCCTGTGAATCAAAGAGGGTTTAATAGGAAATGGCAGCTCTAAGGATGCGAGAGCCAGCTCAGTCTCTTGGTAACAAAAGCCTGTGACAGATCCAGAGGCAGCTTCAAAGCTGCTATCATGACTACATCTGCCAAGCAGCCAGATGCTCCTGCTTGACAATTCCTTTTGCAACTAGGCGCTGAGGAATCATCATCACCGTTCAAATGCCAGAGAAAGAGCAAAAAAAGAAAAGAATAGCAGTGCAGAATCAGAAAGAACTGCTATTCAGTCTTCTCCCATATTCATAGCTTCCAATTTTGTGGTGATGCTGCTGAGTTTTGAAAGCAGTGGTGGGAGCAGGGTGGGCAGTTTGAATAGCAGATTCTTCAAGGTTTGACACACACACCTGGGGCTCATTTCAATTCAGGCTGACACAATTCTAAAGATCAGGGCCAATTTGAAAGTTCTCCACAGTAGCAGGGTTTTGCATAAAAGGTCTCAATTCAGTACATGGCCTCTTTAGGTCTGAAGTCCTAGAGAGCCATAGCTAACCAATATTGATAATTCTGATCTAGATGACTAATGTTCTGCCTTGGCATAAGGCAACTTCCTATGGTCTACATTAGCAATCTTCAACTTTTTCAGATCCAGAACCTACATTTAACAAAAAATGCATTTGCTGGCCCTTTAAGGTTTTACCATATATTCGGATACTGGTAGTGCTGCTATTGTCTACCACTTTCAATCAGGCAGGGATCCAGTACTGGATCCCAACCCATCAGTTAAAGATCAGTATTCTACATATTGAAAATTATATACTTGTACCTATAAAGGTGAGAACCTTGGCCTTATCTTTAAATGAAAATCTGGATCCAGCATAGATTGGCTCTTACATGTGTGGAATGGGTCTGTTCCAGTGGTAGAGTGCATGCATTACCTGCAGAAGAACTGAGCTATGATCCCTGACATCTCCAGATAGGGTTGGAAAAAGCCACATGTCAGTGCAGCTGAGCAAGATGGACCAATGGTTTGACTTGGTAAAGGTAGCTTCCTATGTTCCTAAATCATCTACTTCAAACCCTGGTATATCTAGTTAATGAAGGACCAGGGAACAACTTATGGGAAAGAACTCTGTCTGCCCAGTTGCTGCCAGCCAGGACTTGCTAACCTTTCTGGGTGAGTGGGTCAATATTGGAAATTTGAGAATTGTGGGCTCCAGTCACAAAATGGGTGCTGGATTAGGGTGTGTGGCATAACACAAAATGGTTGTCTTGAGCGTGTGGCATAGGACTAAATGGTTACCAAATGTAAAAGAGCAGAAAAATGAGGTGGGACCACAAAGTGGTGAAAGCAAGCTCCCTCATCAAGGAAAAAGATACCCACATCAGACACCACTGCACACATTCACAGAAGAAAGCTCTTTGCACCTCTCCTCTGTTCAGAGTGGAAGGAGGATGGGATTCCAGTCCTGGCATTTGATGAAATATTAAGGGGCATGTTCAGTCAATACCAACAGGAGCAGGAAAAATGAACAGTTTGAAAACACACCCCAGAAGAAGACTTGGCACACCACACCCTATTGGAGGGGCAAGACTTATATTTATTAAAATATCACAAGATTAGAGGTGAGGCAGCCCCTCCCTTCCAAGGCAGAGTGGGGTGAGGCAAATTCCCCCCTGAGGAAGACGGGAATATAGTTATCATGCTTTGTCAATTTTCCAGTGGATATTTACTGAAACCTTTTTGTGGCCACCATAGGTGGTACTGGCAAGCACACTGGAACCCACAGATCCCACATTGCCAACATCACTGTAGACAATCCTGAACTTGATGGATCAATGGTTTAACTTAGTATAAGACAATTTCCTATTTCTCAGGGTTTACAAGAGAGAGAAGGCTATGGGCTATATCCAAATGGCATCAGGAAATGACAAAGTGTGTACAAGGCACAAGGTGGCTGTATCATTGGAACTTTGGCTATTTTAGAAGTGTGACCATCAATAATATAATCAGTACTGTGCTATTATAGTTTTCTAAAAATGATGTAGTACTCTATTTAAAAATACACAACTTTTTCAAGGTGCAGTCAGTGTTTTCTCCCAAGGCGCATGAGAAGAATTAAGCTAACAAGACTCATTAGAGATTAATTTTCTAATCTTCAAAGGGTTCTGCTGGGCCCCAAACCCACTCATTTCAATTATGCCAATTACTGCTCCATAGAAATTACAGTTTAAAAGCATTCCTAATGACTTCTGAAGTCCCCCTGTAATATTCTACAGAACACTGTAACAAACTGAAATATTTCATTATTCACTTGATTCTATTGTTTCTAAAAGTGTGTGTGTGTGTGTGTGTGTGTATAACCTGGATTTTTCATTTGAATCAATGTGCTTATCATTCCAAAGCTAAATTGCTGCTTTAGGATAATTGCATTTTTAATTTGTGATGATCCAAATAAGAAGAGCTATGTATTCCTGTTTCCTTCATTCATAAACAGAAGAACTGGCTCTAAAATGCTCTGGAGGCAATGCTAAATTTGATAGTGTAGAAACAGAAGTTTTTTAACATGCTCAAACATGTTTGTGTGTATGTGTGCAATATATTTATTTGTGTACTTGTGAGCATATGTGGTATAATCATTTCCCTTTTATCTCAGATATTTGCAATTAGGAATGGAAAGTTCAGTTGATTTGAGTTCTCTCACTGTTTTTTCCCCCCTTATCTTAAACTCAGTTCCCCATGTTTTCTGCAAGTTGTGCTTCTTCTTCTTTTTAAAAAAAGTCCTCAGGAAAATTTGACAGCATTTTAGTGAGAAATTCTCCTAGGAAGCACATTTCTGCATGCAGTTTTGACTAATGTGTGCATAAGGTAAAGGTAAAGGGACCCCTGACCATTAGATCCAGTCGTGACCGACTCTGGGGTTGCGGCGCTCATCTCGCTTTATTGGCCGAGGAAGCCGGCGTACAGCTTCCGGGTCATGTGGCCATCATGATTTAGCCTCTTCTGGAGAACCAGAACAGCACATGGAAACGCCGTTTACCTTCCTGCCGGAGCGGTACCTATTTATCTACTTGCACTTTGACGCGCTTTCGAACTGCTAGGTTGGCAGAAGCAGGGACGGAGCAATGGGAGCTCACCCTGTCGCGGGGATTCAAACCACCGATCTTCTGATTGGCAAGTCCTAGGCTGTGTGGTTTAACCCACAGCATAGTTGGAAGCAATTTCTGCAAATATGTTGCATTTTTTACGTTATGTTCACAAATATTTTCATTTTATGCACACTTCCCCCTAATATATGGATCTTTGTATACATTGGTTGGAGAACTGCATGATCAAATTGTTACGAAAAAGGAGCAATGCAGAAGCGAGCTCCAGGTGGCTGGAATGGTAAACAGGAAGCTGATGTTATGGGACTGTACCGTGGGAACCAGGGACGGTCTATTCAGTGCACTGAGCACCGGATGTTAGCTCAGAGTGGCACATGACCCTGTACTGGAAGTACATGGGTGGAGTTATTCTCTCTCTGCAGTTGGGATGAGAGAGTACAGACATGATTTCTCTGTACTGCTGGAAAGACAGGAATAAAAGTATGTAAATATATTTCTGTCTGTCTCTTTCCCCCCCTGGCGATGGGAGGGGGAGGAATGGTGTGTTCTTCTTCACGTTGGGAAGAATCGCCGATAAAGACCTCGCCTGGTCTTGCCGGGAGTCGCAGACAGGAGGTCAACAAGGATTCAAGCCGGGCACCTGGAGGGTGGCCAAATTCCTCTGAACTTCGCTGGCTTCATTGGCTTGAATCAACATCTGGTAGCAAAATGCCGATGGTTATCTGATCTATGGGAATCAGCCTGAGTGGTGAGAGGTCGATGAATCGTTGCCATCCTCTGCACCTAAGGAGATAAAGAAAGTGTCTGCCTGCAGCCAGAAGCTGAACAGACAGCTGGACACCGAGAGGAGTGTTTCACAGGCAATGGAGCCCCAAAAGGTATGCTGAATTTCGGGCTAAATAGAGTGAACACAGAAAGAATTATTCTCTGTTCACGAGAGAGCTGCGTTTGAGAAAAACAGCTCTGAAAGCAAGCCTGCATACCAGGAATTCCTGTGGTAGATAAGATTCCCGTCCCGAGCAGGTTGCTAGGCAACGACAGCCGGAAGGCTTGGAAATTTACTGAATGGCTCAAAGAGCCTGGGAAGAGGAATTGTTTTGATTAAATACGCAGCTGTGGAAAACAGCGTGCAGATTGCCTGCCAGTGAAGGCAGAAAAACAGCCCAGGAGTGACTTTTGGATTTTACTGGCTTGAGAGAGAGAGCACAGACTTGGGTTCACAATGAATGCCAAGAAGGGGGGAGGCTTACCCTATCCACCTCCCCTGAGTGCCGTGGTTCTGGATGAACACAACCGGCTTGCTGCACTGGAAGTAAAGGACAGGGGGAGGGAGGAACGGAGTTCTAATTCCCCCACCGATGAGGCTACTGGAGAGGATGCTGTAGCCTTGAACGTTGTCCGATGTTACAATTGCGGACAGGCTGGGCATCTTCAGCGGAACTGTAAGAAGCCACGCCAGCCAAAAGGAGCGAAGGGCCGCTCAGCAAAGCCTGAGGTGTCAGGCAAAGGTCATATCAAGCCTTCAGTGAAACCTGCAAAGGCTTTGATGGCGAAAGGAACCATGCCAGATGTTGGGAACGCGTTTGTAATCGACACTGGAGCCACCGTCCATATGTCCCCACACAGAGGACTCTTTTCAACGTTTAAGAAGCAAAGCTTCGCAGTGAAACAGGCCAACGGTCAGGAGCTGGAAGCGACCGGGATAGGGACTGTGTATCTTAAGAGTCTGAACTTGACTATAAACAATGTTTACTTGGTTCCTGAGCTGAAGTTCAATCTGCTGAGTGTTTCGCAGATTGCAAAGAAAGGACTGAGACTGTCCTACGATGCTGAGATGGAGATAACTCTACAAAGATGGAGAGTTATATCTTTCTGCCAGACAGAAAGATGGACTATATTTGTTGACTTTTGACCAAAGTGATTACATGGAATGTAATTCATCTGTGTCTAACCTAGTTTCTCTTGCAGGTGTGACCAGGAAGATGACCGGGGTCAACAGAGCATTTCAGCGGGTGTATGCTGATGTGATTGGTCCTCTAGAACCATCTAGAGGCAATGCAAGATATTATCTTGTGTGTGTGGATCATTTCTCTAACTTTGTCTGGATTTATGTGTTGAGAAAGCCACACGAAGCCTTAGAGAGGTTTCAGGAGTTTTGTGACAAGGTTAAAAGTATGCATGATGCTAACATTGATTGTCTATTCACAGACGAGAAGCAGATTTTTCTTTTACAGGATTTCCAGAGGTTCCTGCAGAAGAAAGGGATAAGACACAAGATTGCTGTTTCAGAGGAAGCGTGGAACAGGGGTGTCTGTGTACGGGTGAACAAAGAATTGCAAAAGGGGATGAATGCGCAATTGCTTAGTTCACATCTGCCACATGAGTTCTGGGCCGAGTCTCTGATGTCGTATTGTTATACGAAGATGAGAAAGGTTTCAAAAGAGTTGGGAAGTTCTCCTTTTGAGAAACTGTTCCACAGAAAACCTTCTGTTGCCCATTTCAAGGTTTTTGGGTCTCATGTGAGGACAGGAGCTCCAGGTGGAGTAAAGAATGCCAGAGGCATTTTTGTGGGATATGAGAAGGGTCTCCACAGAGTAATTTTGTCTGAATCTGGTCAGGTGATTCTCACAAAATTTCTAGAGAGTGCTCCTGAACAGGAGAGAGTGATAGTACACACTTTTCCCACTGAGGACCATTCAGATGATGATGATGATTTTACAGATTACAGTGGTACTGAGAGTGACAGTGATAGCTCGGAGAGCTCAGTTGTCACAGTCATTGAGAGGAAATCTCACACAATGGATAGGCCTTCACAGGTGAAGGATGAACCACTGTTTACCATTGGAACTGGTTCTCCAAAGAGTCCTGAGACTGAACCAGTGAGCAGAGAGGATCAGCACCTCATACGAAGGTCTGAGAGAGTTACAAAGGGTGAACCACCCAAGAGGTACTCAAAAGAGTTTGCTAACTTAGCTGTTGCATGTGTTGCTGTTGTACACAACCGAGGACAGGTTGGAGCTGTGTCTAAGTCAGAGACAAAGACACAACAGAGAGTTGCTAGCCAAGGTAATGCAGATGCACTCATTCCTTGGAAGCCGGACAGCCAGAGAGGTACACTGGGGAAACCAGTGGCGGGAAGTTCCAAAGGTGGAACTGAAACAACAGGGGAGTGTTATGTGTATAACAACTGTTTGTTTTCTTCTCTGGATCACGCTTTGCTTGCCGCAACACGCATTGATTCTTTTGGATGAGGATGTTACGAAAAAGGAGCAATGCAGAAGCGAGCTCCAGGTGGCTGGAATGGTAAACAGGAAGCTGATGTTATGGGACTGTACCGTGGGAACCAGGGACGGTCTATTCAGTGCACTGAGCACCGGATGTTAGCTCAGAGTGGCACATGACCCTGTACTGGAAGTACATGGGTGGAGTTATTCTCTCTCTGCAGTTGGGATGAGAGAGTACAGACATGATTTCTCTGTACTGCTGGAAAGACAGGAATAAAAGTATGTAAATATATTTCTGTCTGTCTCTTTCCCCCCCTGGCGATGGGAGGGGGAGGAATGGTGTGTTCTTCTTCACGTTGGGAAGAATCGCCGATAAAGACCTCGCCTGGTCTTGCCGGGAGTCGCAGACAGGAGGTCAACAAGGATTCAAGCCGGGCACCTGGAGGGTGGCCAAATTCCTCTGAACTTCGCTGGCTTCATTGGCTTGAATCAACACAAATAAGTATACTGTGTGATGTTGTGTTTCGGATTGTATATTGTTCAGGAAAGCGGGAATTCAATAGATTCAGCTTTAAATGTGAACTGAGACAAATTTCTCCTTCATCCCTACTTGCAAGTACACAAGCTGTTTTTAGCACCTTCCACCCTCAACATTGCTGCAGCTTACCTAGATGGTGCTTGGATGGGTGTCCTCTCTCCATTGTGTCTATGCAGCCCCTACCTAGCTGTCACCCTGTCCCAGCAACATCCAGGTAAACTGTAGCATAGCCAGTATAGGGGTACGTCACTCCACAGCTCTGCTCCACCACACCGGGAACAACTGCAAACCAATCCACCATGACCCCAGCTTGATGCTGGAAATCCTGAGCAACTCCCAACAGACTGCTATTCAGCCTGTACTTGACTGAGGGAGAGTCTACCTTGCTTTCATATGATTGGTTCCATTGCTCAGCTGGTCTTTCATTAAAAAGTTTCTCCTGGTGTTGAGCTAAAATCTACCCTGCTGTAACTGAAGCATGTGAGATTGAGCTCTGACCACATGTGAGGCAACAGAGAAGATTCCACCCCACTTGACTTTGACAGCACTCAGGGCAAAACTAGGCTTTCTTTCTCCCAGGTCAAAGACTCAGTTTGGCACACACACATCCCAGATACATTTTCATACACATATCCTCCCATGTCCTCTATACTACATGCTTAAAGAAGAGTCACTAATAACACCACTATCTATGTGATCTTGAAAAAGTAAACAGATAAAGAATCAGGAAAAGCACTTCAAAAATCACAGCAAGCTCCTCCTGGGAGGTGCAGCCGACTACACTACAGAGACAGTAAGCCTACATAAGATGGATTCAACTCATAGCTGAGGTAACATTTCTCCATAGTACAACCACTGGGAGCTGTTGACAGTACTGACTTCTGCCTTGCCTTAATCAGACAAGACCTGTTCCGATATTGACTTGACCTCTTCCTGACTCAACTTGCCTAGAAGGGACTATCTGTTTCCGCTTCCACTCTCAGCCCCAAGCCCCAGAAGAATGGGGTAATGAGCACAAATATAACACTACAGATATATGTCCACACTACCTGAAACACAATGTTTTGGATTCAGATTAAGCTAATTAAACTTGTGGCCCACTTCAATGAATGGGAGAAGGTAGTTGTGACTCAACTCCCATTGATTTCAATGGCAACTTAGGGAAGAATTCAACAACATGCTAAGGTGATCATTCCATGAGGGCAAACATTTTGGCTTGCCAAATAGAATTCCTTCCTCTCCTTCCCCCATGTGCTTCTCTGGGGGTTCTCTCTGATACACACCCTGAGCCAATTTTGGGGGTGCAGTGGCACCTGGAGGTAGGAAAGGGAGTCCTTGTGCAGGGCTTCAGCAGATGGGACTCATTATTTGTATCCTTTCCTGTGTTCAGCTAACTTAGCCTAGATCCTACACAATTCCTTTCAGCAGTTACTTCACACATCCTCAGTTGCAAATTATTGTGTTCATTAATCAAGTGTAAAGGACAAAAATGAAATGCTGCTTGTATGAGTGAGGCATATAACATCATTTCTAATGTATACATAGGTTTATATGTGCAAATGTCCCAAGGACATAACTCTTTCCACAGCTAGGTTTACTAATGCCAGATTCCCACTATTAATTTTCATACTCTGATCTTTGTAGGGCATAACATGATGTATCTCATGAGTATTGCAACTCTTGCCCTGGACATTTACATTTGTGCTAATTTAAGCATCATCAGATGCTGATGGAGAAGATGTCTTGGCCCAGCCTAAATAAATAATTGCTGATAGGGGAGCACATGATGAAGTACCTCTTGATGATTACAATATTTGACTTTGCCATTGTTATTCCACAACATCCTTGATAAAGACTCCATCAGGAACCAGTGATAAACTCTTGATTTCCAAAGAAAGGCTGACAAGGAAGTTTAAAGGTCTGAAATGTTTTAAATGGTCAGTTTTATTTAAAATGCTAATTCCACACAAGGATAGACCTAGTATGCACACACATTTCTAGAAATGGGAAAAGTGTAGGTTTTATTATCAAATGTTGTACAGAGAAACAATAGTGAGACAGAAAACATTGTTCCCTATATTATAATCTCTTTCTTCTCTTTCCCTCCATCGAAATCCCTGCTGCAATTAACAAAGAGAAAAAAATCAATGCATATGCAACACCAATACTTTTTATGCAATGTATGGAGCTGTTCCTGAAGATGACTTCAACACTTCAGCTAATCTGGGTGAAGCTTCTAGACAATATTTCACATATATTTATGTAATAATTGTCTTTACATACAGCTCTCTTACAAAACATCAAGTTGGTGTACAACAGTATTTAAACATTTTAAAGCAATATAATGTAATCATAAAAATAACATACTACTCAAGGGAGATTTTAGACAACTGCATAGACCTGACAACATAAAAAGTTTTCAAGTGATATCTGAAAGTCTGCAGCATGAGACCAACAACACTAAATGGGGGGGGGACGGGGGGGGAGAGACTAGCAGTATTCCTCCAGATGAACTCAGTGATTTAGCTGGGATATATAGGCTCAAGCAGTTCTTAAGATATCCTGGATCCAAGTTGTTCCAGAATTTGTATATCAACACAATCTTAAAGACTCCATCAGGAACCATTGAAAAACTCTTGATTTCAAAAGAAAGGCTGACAAGGAAGTTTAATGTAATCTTTGATTCCTTTACCATGCATTAACAAGCTGGTATCTTGCCAAAGCCCTGATAAGTCAGAGCTAGAGTCCTTTCCTAGGAAGGGAAAGGAGAATGTTAGCCGCTTTGAGACTCCTTAAAGGGAATGAAAGGCGGGATATCAAATCCAAACTCTTCTTCTTCTTCTTCTTCTTCTTCTTCTTCTTCTTCTTCTTCAGAAGGTCAATTCCACAAAACATTATAATATTTTCACACAGTTTGATTCTTTCAGTTAATCTGTAAAAATTATGAAGTTCTTGTTAATTCCCTCTTGCATTCCATTAATAATTACATCCCAGTAATAATTGCATTCCATTAGTAGTTCTTTCTTCAAGGAAGGCTTGCGGGATCATAAAACAGCAGATATAATGTATATAAAGAGAGAATAAAGGCTCCCCTCCCCCTACATACCAATCCAGTTATGGTGAAAATCCTCTCCAGAACGAGATCTTGGCACTCAGTGCATGATACATTTAGCAGGTTATCTTGTCTCCTTAGACCAGAACATGCATGTTTCTTAAGTCCAAATTCAGATCCATCTTCAAAAACAGAAGAACCTCTACTCATAGTGACTGCGTTGGACAGCTATGCACTCAGTGTCCCCTGCCACCCACATTAGCGAGAGGCAAGTATTGGACAACCTGTAATCACCCTCCCCTGACCCTGGGCTTGCAAGGATAATTACTCTCAAATTATCCTTAATTTGCTGCACAGAAGGACTCTGATAGTGTGGGAGCTACTTTCCACCATGGCAGTGAGTACTGGAAGTCTTCAAGTAGCAGCTTAGTTCACAACCAGTGCTGCCTCATGTTTCCACCATACTTTGCTCCTATCTGAAATTAGGAACCTGCCTGATACTGAGACTACTGGTCTATATTATTCTAACTTAATGTCTACTTTGACTGAAAGAAGCTCTCTAGGGTTTCAGATGGGGTGTCTCCCAGTCGTATGTAGAGATACTGGGGTTGAAACTGGGACCTTCTGTATGCAAAGCAGCTGCTCTAACCATTAAACTACAACCCTTATCCTCAAAATTTCCAAAATCTTCTCCACAAGCTTGCAACCACTGGACTGGGTGGAGAGACATTTCTGATTTAAAAAATGGCCTTAAATTCACTTTTCAGAGGATGTTTTATAGGATCCCTGCCTCAGAAATGTCTTTATTATTTGTGCATAGCTATCCTGAGATTGTAGTGGCTAATTGTGTTACCGGTACATAGGAACATGGAAATACATCTTGTACTGAGGCAGACGATTGGTCCATCTAACTTAGCATTGTCCATTCTAACTGGCAGTGGCTCTCCAGCATTTCAGGCAGCTCTTTTGTCCAACCCTACCTGGAAACAACAGAGGCTGCAACCTGAGTAGATCCATTCAAATATCTGAACATGACTAACTTAAGTCAATCAATTTTAGTGAGTCTACTCTGAGCATAAGTTGGTTGGAGACAAACCAAGACATTAAACATGAGACATTCTGCATGCAAGACGTATGCTTTGCCACTGACCCACAGCATGAGATAATATCAAGAACTGTGAGACTGGTCAACCCCCTAACATTTAAAGATCTCAGTTTTGTATATCCTGAGCAAGGTAAGCAAATTGTTTAATTTCAGCATTCTTTTTGCAAAGGCAAACTTCACAAAATATGTTTGTCAACCAGACAGGGAGGCTGTCTGGCAGGTACATTGGAAGAGCTTTGAATGTATTAAGGGCTGTGCGTGCATGTGATGTGATGTGCGTCAAGATCATAGATGGTTGAGAAAGCTTGACACTTTTCTCCTAGCTTTTGCTTTAATCAAAAGATTTTTTTGGGGAAAAAAGACTTTATAAGCCTTTTTACACAAGGGATAATAGTACTGATAGCACAAGTGTGAATATTAAAGGTCTTGTTTTAATATGACAGGCAGTGCTGTCTTGCTATTAGGGTGATATATACTAGGCATGAGCAAGCTTCTCTGACAATGTGAGTAAGTAATAATTCAACAAAGTCTGCCAAATTACAATTTTAACATTTCAGCAGGCAGGGCTTGAGTTACTAACAAAAAGCATTAAAAATCTATTTAAGCAAATGAATTTGTCACACTTTTAACTTTGTTGCAATTTGGCCATCGGCAAGAGCTGACGACTTTATTATCTAAATCAGTCATTTATCACATTTAAGTCCTCATTCTTCTTCTAAAGAGACTGGGGTCAGGGCAATAGGGTTTTCTCACTTCATCATGATAGTAACCCTGTGAGGTAGGCCAGGAAGAGAGAGACAACATTGTGGCCAAAGCAACCCAGCGGATATGGTGGAATCTTTCCTTGGTCTCATCAATAGCCCTAAATTGGCTCTCACAGAAGCCCCAAATAATTTCCATCCCCATTAGCATCCTTTCCACCTGGTTGCTTCAGAGGGAGAGGTGAGACAGTAAGCCTTCCTCCATAGGCCTAGGTAGAACTACTATATTCGGTCCCATCCCTACCTTCCAACAGTTAAGCTCCTTCCCTTTTCAAATGCAGTGCAGCTTAATCCTTCCTTGATTTTCAATATCTTCCCTTTGTTCTCCAGTCAGTGAGCATGTACAGTGTGAGAGATGGAGTAGAGAAAGTGGGGGTGTTAGCATTGCTGTCCTCTCTTGGTGCCAGCCCCATGTCATTTTACTGTCTGCACTGATGTCTTCCTGGGTGCTCTCCTTGCCAGGGCCAACACTTGGCTGTTAGGAAAGAGGAAAGACAGCTCAAAGTGGATTTGTTAAAACAGATGATCCCACTCCCCTTCTTGCTGACATCTGTCTTTTCAAGAGACAATGGAGTGTGCCTCAGGGGTGAAGTCAAACTGCTGAAGCATCACAGAGTCAGCTGTGGCTGCAGAGACCGGTAACTCATAACTGCTGCCTCCAGCATTGTTTTTGCTGTGTTAACTGCACCAAAGTGTCCTGAAACCCAGGACATACATAGCATGAAGTTCCCACTGGTGTATACAGTCCCCAAAAGTACATTCCTGTGCAGAGGAAGAAGCTAATCTGCTGCTTCCAGAATCACTGGTGAACACAATGCATCCAGCTCAGTCTCTCCTGGAATACAATACTACTCTCCCAGGAGATCAATCACATTCAACCCTGGGTTGTTTTTATTATTTAATTTATATTGTGCTTATATGCTAGAATGGCTTCTCAGCAATTTGAAAGTATAAAATCCATAGATAATTAAAACACACAATAAAACAATTCCATTGAAATATCAAAAGTATCCATATTTAAGATACAAAATAAAGCAAACCCATTAAAAGCATTACTTTTAAAACAGTTAAAATGATAATTAAAAACAGTGCATCAGGAAGTTCAAGTTTAAGGGAAGGCTTACCTACACAGGTATATCTTCAAGAGGAATGTCAGTGCAGATGGGCTCTTTCCTATTCCACGGTGAGGGCATTTCACAACACTGGTGCCACCAGCAAAAACATTAGAGGATTACCCTCCTTTACACATGATGTGATTCACAGTGTTGTGGAAGGAAGGTTGGAACATGGCCCATCTAGCTTGCCCACTACCTTTATATAAGTGGATAATTGAAGGTAACTTGAATGCAGCATCATTATTTGATATGTCCTTGAGATGAACTTGTCCTTGCAAAAATTCTCCTTGTGACAAAACCACTGCAATTCCCCCCATCCCAGCTCCTCTTCTCTTGTCACATGAATCCATGAAATTCATTGATTAACCCAAGGTCCTTACTTAGCCATTCTAAAAACAGCAAATGCTCCAGTGTATCAGAAGAAGAAGAAGAAAGAATTACACATCTGGCAATTCTGCCTGATATTTATAGCCATTATCATAGCGCCATAATTGATTCCAATGCGTATTTCAAAAATGCAATTTACTGCGCCTCTCCTACATTTTAAAGCTCTACTACACTGACGTCTACCAGGAGAATAATCATTCTTAGAGGCAAGGCAGAGATAATAATTGCACAGAATTTTATGATAACTTCATGGATTTGCATAAACTTTTTTATATTTCTCACATGTTTGTTTACCAAATGGCTGATATTTATGAGTCATATTGTTTCACAAAGTATGATTGACTGAGTTATAAAGTAAAGGTGATCAACAAGCAACTGTGTAATTATGAACTGAAAAATGCCTCCCCCCCCCACATCATTGCCCTCTTTTTTTTACTGCAGGCTCCTTTTTAGAATGCAAGTCCATGAAATTATCTAATTATACAATTTAGGATGCATTTTCCCATAGCTCTCAATTCTACACATATTTTGTTGGAAGCAGAGTTCATAGAAATGATGGCTTTAGTTTTGAAGTAGGTGCCATTACTTTGCCCCACATATGGAATGAAGCCTCGATGAGACAGGAGTTGATATAAAGCTTACATTTATGAAAACAAAGCATAAAGAACTTGTGCCAGTCTACTCAAAGAAGTGCAGACAGTGTAACCTGCACAGACAAGGAGGAAAAATATCCTGCTTGCTGCAAAACCACCCCAGTTTACCTCCATTGCCTGGTGTGGGACAATGGGAAGCTAAGTTTCCATCACCTCTTAAATAGAAGCCTTGGTTGTGCATGCCTGACTAGTCCCAGGCACCCCGCCTACTGCTCAGTGGGTGGTACACACCAGGTCCCAAGAGCACCGCATGAAGCACCCTGCCCCAAGCTAGCTGACAATAGGAGGTCATCAGTGAACTGCCCTGCTCATCCCGACATGCTTTGGGGTGCCTACCAAACCTGCAAACTCCTTACCTGCCTGCACCAAAAGAAAACAGAAACAAAACAGCCAACTCAAAAGCCCAAACCCACCACAAACCAATCAAGATAAGGACAGTGTGAAGCAGTGCTTTTCTTCTAGAAGAAATGGGTGCCCATACTCTGTACCCTTTAGTACACCCAGAAAAAAAAGCACTGGTGTGAAGTAAGGGGAGAAAGGTCCGCCCAAGGACAAGTGGAGTGCCCTCCAAAAATTCCTACTGAGCCCCGACAGATTAGATTTAATATATACGCCCCACTTTTCTATGACAATACTGTTGAGGATTCCATTCCACCTTTTGTTGCAGACATGGGACTGTTGCGTTTCATATATCTGTTTACATTCCAGCACAGATTGCTGGTGTAAGTGGAACTTCCGCTCTGTATAGCTGTTGTTTTTAGCTCTCTCTCTGAGAAGACGGCAAGGAGAGACGACATGTTTCTTTGTCCTGATTTATGTTTAATAAATGCGTAGCTTAGTATGTATCTACAGCCTCAAGCCTCTTCTGTTGCGCAGTATACACTGCTGAGTAAAGTGTGCTCAAGTCTGCAAGCTTGAGTCGCTGACGTACGTTGGAGCCAGAGGTTGATGAATCTCCTCAACGGCAAAGCTGAGAGGGAGATGTTCCAGCTGGGGCCGAGCCAGCTTGCCTATCGACCCCCAGATGCCGACAAATGCTGCTCAAACAGTCTTACAAAATAAAAAAAATACTATATGCATCAATAATAAAATGCAGAATGCAACATAAAATATATACAAGATACTGAAATTACTGAAGAATATCAAGAATAATTATATTCCAGCCACTGCTGCTGCTGTTGTTGTTGGAACAGAGGTTTCCACACACTGTTTTCCAGATCCTCCACAAACAGGAGAAAGTGAAATTCTGGAATTTGAGTGTATATTTGCTTCATTTACGTCCTAGTAAACATACATAGGATGAGGCTGCACAACTGTAATCATATACCACTCACTGAGGAGTAAGCCTCATTGCGCATAGTTGGGTTTATTTCTGAGTAAACATATATAAGAGCCATTGAACACGGAATTACTTGTTTCTGAACAAAAATGTATCATGTCAAGCATTTTCCCCTCTGTTCTGTTTGCATTTATTTTTAAAATGCTGACTAAATGTTTTTCATGACATTTTAACCAAAAAGCTTTTACTAGAAACTGTTAACATGAAAAAATAAGGAAGTAAAATGAGTGAAGCTAATGATAATAGCATACTTTTAATATTTTCTAATGAGATGAATGGGTCTGGTGGGTGAATCTTGGGCTGTAGGCTTGTGAGTTTGAATCTTAAGTCACAGGACTCTGAGGTTTCTGTATTTGTTCAAGAGAACACTAACATGACTGAATCCAACTTTAACCATGTACAAACTTGGAAATGCCAGCATAACAGCTCAAACAAAACCCAAAGCTTTGTATATTTTAGAGCAGTGTTCTCAGTGCTCCACTAACCACCTAATTTCTTGCCATTGAAAAATGTTTTTGCCTCAAGTTCTATGCACATTTTGAGGAATGCAAAAATGTGCTTTAAGAGAAATGTGCACTAAAACTGCTGATGAATCTTCATGAAGACTTGTAAACTGATGTAGAAATGGAGAGAAGAGAACATATGATTGGGGGGAAAATGAGAAACTGAGAGAAACCAAAATCCTCAGCTTCTCTAATTCCTAATAGCAGCCCAAATTCATCTGGTGTTGAGACCATGAGGGGCAGGATAACTCTTGGCTAAATAGTTTGATTACTGGGAAACTGAGGTTTAAGCGGAAGGGATGGAGAATTTATAGAACATATGACCGCCTTTCTTTAATTGCCAGAGTTGCATTTGCTAAATAGAGCTATAAGCCTCTCATTCTCTGCTTCTTTGTGAACACTGAGAATTAAGAAAGCCACTTTCTAATAAATTCACAGCAAATGACAGTTTAATGCTTTATGAGGTGGGGTGAGTTCCACAACTGGTTCTTGTAATACAAAACATCAAAAGTTTTGAATGCACAACAACAAATGCTGTTTTGAACACAAAAGCAATCACAGCAACCCAGGGAGAAAAGCACCACAAAAATTATTTTGAAAAAAGAGAGAGAATTGAATGCAAGGAAAAAACAAAAAACCCTCTTGTGTGATTCCTTTATCTGCTTTGTAAAAACTGGCTCTTGATAGGTGAGGAGCTCCTTCTTGAATCATTAATAATGCAAACAATCACTGATATTTTTTTAAAAAGCAGAACAGCCTTGCAAACAGCCATCCGTAACAAAGGAAAGCAGCTAATTAAACAAATCACACATTATTTCCAGAATGTCTGTCTGTCTGTCTGTCTGTCTGTCTGTCTGTCTCTCTCATTTTAAAGTCCATGGTGCAGAAAGTGGGGAGGGGGGAATCTTTTCAGCTGATATCTTCATATAACAACTTCAAAATAACTCACCCATATTTCTAGATAAATCATATCTGAAATGTCAAGTCTCTAAGCAGGCTAGGGATGAAACATTTTTCTCTGTCCACTTAGCTGGTTTCATGCCCTTTATTCTTGAGTATGGGGAAAATGAAAGATGAATGGTTATTTTTCTAGCACCCTTTCATTGCACCCAATCCTGTTCTCCGTGATTATTATTATTAGTAGTAGTAGTACTGTCCTCACTCTTAATTGGCTTCGTTTGCCCTCGGTGACATAGTTATCATATTGGCAAATCTGAAGGGCTACTTTTCAAATGAAAAATTGTGACAATTTTTTTTTTTATTAAATATTTATTGGTATTTTCAAGAAACACACAACAAACAAAAACAAGAAATAAACAAAATAAAAACAACACAAAAATACATAATATTCAAAACTAAACAGAAAAATAAAAATAAAAAAAACACATAAAGTTTCTGATACTTATTTTCCTTAACCTTATTTCTCAGACCTCCTCACACCTCCCCTTCTTGTATTCCAATTTAAATTGTCAGTTCAGCAAGTCCTTAACTTATTTCTTCACCTTAGCTTAAACATTTGTTCTAACATACTATTATTTTACTTTACTTCTTTTTTCCATTTCCTCAATTTATTTTTAACAGCCTTATTTTCAATTAATTTAAAAAAGAAAAAACCAATTTTACCTTATTAAAGTTACACATCAATACTTATACCTCATTGATTATTCTTAAACCTTTTTCCTAAAGTCGACCAAAATTTCCCTTCCACGATTTACCCAATTTCCTTACCACTAACAAAATATAAAAAAAAAACAAAGCAAAGCAAATTATCCTTATGTACCCTTTGGATTCCCAACCTCCACCCACCCTTTTCCCGGTTCCAGTCCCCAACCAATATCCATCAGTCTTTATGTTATTTATTTAGCCTGGAGATCTCACGTCCGAGGCCCTTATATCTCTCTCAGTTCCTTTCTGCCGGTCTCTTTGATAGTCCTTGATGTTAAGCCCCAAGTCTCGGAGGGGCTCCGGCCCAACAGAATCCATGTTGCTTCCAGCCAGTCCTCCATACTTAAAAGCAAAGCCTATGGGGTACTCCAACTCTTGTTTCAAATTTCTTTCAGATCCAAATGTCCCCACAGCTCCAGCTTTCACCTTCAACAAATTTGTAATCCTCAGGTCTTCAGATCTCCTCCAAAGGGGGTCTCTCCATTTTCCAGACTCCCATTCAGACCAGGCTTTCCGCATCCAATTTTTATTGTCCTTTTTTATCATCATGTCAGGCCTCATATTGTAACTCTCCTTTGACTCCTGCAAACCTCCAGCTCCTCCTTTATTTTCTTCAAAAACAACATATTGCTCCATCGTATCTACACTTTCAGTTTCATTTATTTGTTCAGTTGAATAGGCTTCCTGTTTCAAGTCCTTATCAGGCTCGAAACTGTTGTTTACTGTCCAGTGTAGTAGTGATACCTCTGTAGACAAAGCATTGTATTCATCTTGTAAGTTTCCCAAGAGAACAAGTGCTCTGTCCAATTCTGCTTGGATTTTACATACTCCAGCCATTTTTGTAATGTAGTATCCCTATTACCCCTCTAGGGGGATTTTAGTTCCTTAATATTCCTTTCAGCTCAAAACCAAAAGTCCAGTTATTTTGTATCAGCCCTCCTTATTTTCAACAAGTTATACCGAATAAACCAGCAAAAACAGCAGAAACAATGTTCTCTTTTTCCAGCTGACAACTAGCTGACTAACAGCTCACTTGACAGCTGTCAAAATCTTCAATGCAACAGGCTTTCTCATAGGACGTTCCCGGGTCTAGGGGGGGGGTGAAATTTCAGCTCCCAAAATTCTTTTTATCCTCCAGTAAATCTTCTTATAATGTCAAAACCGTGAAGTCA
Organism: Podarcis raffonei; assembly: GCF_027172205.1. Lineage (NCBI taxonomy): Eukaryota > Metazoa > Chordata > Lepidosauria > Squamata > Lacertidae > Podarcis > Podarcis raffonei. The sequence goes on from NC_070609.1 coordinate 43,573,430, forward strand.
GGATCTTTTGTTAAAAAACAAGAAACAGATTCTCTCGACCTTAGCTGCCCAGTCCTTTGCTTTAAATTGTTTACAAAGAGGGGGGGTGGACTTCCTTTTTAGCCCCTTCCCGCTCGTTCCAAATCCAAAATAAAATTTTTTTTTAAGGTTCCAATCTCCGTATTACTCACGGGTTGATGTTTTAGAGTCCAATCGATCTTAGAAGAAGTTGGCGCTCTCTGTCAATGGCTTGCGGCTTCACTCCGTAGGCGAGGGAGTACTCTCAGCACCACGCCTCACCCTGCCTCCGTTCCGAAGCCTTTAAAAAGGCTCCGTCGCGGATTGGGGGGGTGCGAATGGTGCCCGCCGAGTCTCTGTGTTCACAGGCATCCGCGCCTGTGATTTTAAGGGTCTCCGCTTCGCCGCAGCGGCCAGACCCAGACGCTACGGAGCCGATTCCCTCCGGAGCTCGGAGGGAATCCGCCATTAAACAATGGCGCCAACCCGGAAGTCTTCGAAAAATTGTGACAATTAAGGATGAAAGCAGGGGTAAATCAGAACACAAAAATGTGAACTTTGAAGGTCCTTTGGCAAATTTTAAACACCCAAAATGAACCAAAAATGCATGGTGTTGAGAATGTTCAACTGAGCCTTAGGGTTATATCCAATACTATGCCTACTCAGAGCAGACCCATTGAACCAATCATTTTTTAAACTAACTGTTGTTTGGAGTTGGATTGGGCCCCATGGAGATGAGTCAGCTAAAAGTTGAAGCCTAAGCAAGACAGAAATGCTTCAAAACTTTTTTGAAGAACAGTGCAAAGACATGATGATTTTCTGTTAAAGTGTAATATGTATCAGAGATTTGGGATGGAATCCACTTTATTCTGCTTTCTCCTTAATTGAATGGAAGCCTTCACTACATCTAATTTCATTTGGAACTAATTATGATGCAAAAGGTCACACATGTAAGACTTTCTGCATAAATGTATTGGAAGAGGGGGACTGGCACAATCTCGCATAATCACTGTTTCTTTAAAGGAAATGAAGAAATAGATTTTTATATATATAAAAGAAAATTAACACAGAGAGCAAACAAATTGTGCCACTTTATGTGATTTAGGCAGAGGGAATCAGCATGCTGAAACTCTTATAATTGGGAGAGTTGTAACCAGAAGCCATGTCTGAGACAGGAGTTACAGGGGAGGAGCGTGACATGTTTAAAGATTCCTTGCATACAGAAAACTAGTATGCCAAGTAGAAAGTGAGGCTAGGACTCTATTCCCTAATTTTCATTGTCCACACATTCAGGAGACATGAACTGGTGTAAAAGACCACTTTTATTTAACTATTAAGTAACTCACATATTCCATACCCCATGCATTGCAACTACTAAGCACCATTTCCACCATCTGTACAACTATGGAACCACCACTCGCTCCTATTTTTCAGACCCTTTCATGTCCTTAATGTTCATCTTCAACCCCATTCCCATGCTCCCCACTCCCTCCTTTTTTGCAGCCCCAATTTCCCTCTTCACTCCTTTTCCCCTCCCTCTCCTTGCATTTCTTAACCCTCTCTTGAACACAGACCACCCTCATTTCCATGCCTCTTCCTCCCTCCTATTCTGTAGCCTACTTTGCACATGCAGTCTATTATCACTGTCACCTCCCTTTTCAACTGTCCCCTGTGCTCAGATCACCCTAATTTCCATTACTTCTCCTCTCTTCTATTCTGCACCATATTTTGTGTGTGCGCGCACCCCCCCCCATGTTACTATATATTTAAGATGAATAGACTCGTAAGAGCAAGCCGGTCAGTTAGCTTGTTCAGTCAGAGAAAGTTCAGTTCATTTGACGAACGTTATGTGGGCATTTGCTTGTTAAAGGTGAAGATGTTCTAAATCACCACACTGAATCTGAAGAAAACACAGCAAATGCACTATGGAAATTATGAGGGTTCCACATCTCTCATATCATGAGGAGAGAGAGAAGTTTGAGCAGAGTGAGAAGGGAGGGACACTGCCATTGTTTAAAACTTCACTTTTCCTCTCAGTTCCCTGTATTACTCAAACTTCTACCATTGTACCTCTCAGCTCTCAGTTTCCCCACATTCAGATTTCCATGCCATGGACACTGCTGTTGTTCATCTTCCTTCCCTTTGGTCCCCTACTCTGCCAAACTCTCCATTAGGGACTGCATTGTGACTTCATAAAAATCATCCAATTGATTACAGAGGTACATGACATTCTTACATTTTTATTATATAGAGAGAGAGTATGCAAATAATGAGTGAACATGGGCGATCTGTTTGCTTTCATGTCCTGTTTCTGAATTTCCCAAGAAATCTGGCTGGATGACATTTGAATCAGAATGGTTGGGTAGCTGGACATTGGCAATACTGGAATTAAGAGAACTGGCAAAGGTGTCGTGTTGACTGCAAAATTGTGCTCATGTTTATTCTCATTTAACTTTCTGCACCAAATGTATCCCCCCCCCCAATTACAGGCTGTTGCTTTTCCTATGTAAATTTGTAATCAAATATTTGAAAAAAGCTGATGACAAATTATTTGGGTAACTGCTGCTGGCTGTGTACAGCACAGTTCTAGCATCTTAGGAGTTTAATTGGTAAGTTTGTCATATATTCAGGTTCAGACGTGCAGATCCTAAAAGCCACAGAGGTGAATTTTTCAGCTTATTAAATGCTTGGAACCAAAGTGCCTCAAATTGGTGTCAAAAACCCCTTTTACTATGGTTAATTTAGCAAACTTCTTTCTCATTATAGGCACTATTAGAACAAAGGGATTTTAATTAACTTACTGGATTTTTGGTCATACTTCATAGGGATAATTTATCATTTTTACAGCCTGTCCCAGAAGTGGATTTATATGAAATAAATAAATATTTGATAGTGAACCCAAAAATAATTTGTAATAATTGCTTGTTCATGGTTCAAATGTTAGGCACCACACCATGCTGTTTAATTACATTTATATTGCAGTAATAGAATGGGGAAACAATATTTCTTAAGAGTCCAATTTCTCAACAGACATAAGTCTGTTGAAGTCATCCAAGTTATGGCAATCACACTTTCATTTATTGATTTGTGCATTTTCTTGCACAATAAATGTTTCATTAACTGTTGGTTGCTGGGTATGTAAATAGGCCTGAGGGAGATAGCAGGGACTGGTCTAGTGCAGGACAACCTACAGCTCTCAGCCTACTTTCAAAAGCCTTCCCCAAGCAAACAGTTCTGACCTTTGGCAAGAACAGTCGGCTCCTCGTCCCACAGCGCAGGGAGGAAAGAGGAAATAAAAAAATGAGGTTGCAGAAATAGCAAGAGAAAGGGAGTGTATGAGAGATAAAGAGACAGAGAATAGGTCACCCCACCCATTTCTTTCCCTTTGGGGGAAGTACTGTAGTTCAGTGGGGGGGGGGGTTGCCTTGCATGTAGAAGCTCCCATGTTTAATATTGGCATCTCCAGAAAGCACTCTTGTCAGAAGCCCCAAAGAGCTCATGCCAGTCTGTATGGATAGTACTGAGCTAGATTGGCCCAATAGTCTGACTAAATATAAGACACCTACCTATGGTCCTATATTCCACTACTGGTATGTCTCTCTCCCTCAGCCAAAGCAAAAAAGTCTTGCAAAATATTGGGGAGGTGGACTGATATTTACTGGGATCCTGTGTTGTGCTTGCTTTCCATTTTTTCCAGCTTGTATATTGGGGGAGGGGGTAATATATGGCCTCTTAAAGCACTGTATACCTTCAATTTTTTCTCTCTGATTATGTTAAATCTTACTTCCTACTACTTTAGGGGAGAATGAACCAATGCAATATCATTTATACAGAAATCCATTGTCTAGCTCTTGAAGAAGTAAAACAAAAAACAAAAAAAACCCATACACACCAAAACCCCCAAACTTCATTTCTGTTCCCTTGGTCTGTGTTTTTAAACCCTAGCTATCGTGAAAGAGGCAAGCTGCAGAGATGATCAAAATACAGCTTGAATACAGAATGAGAACAGGAACAGGTGATTGATCTCGAAGTGGGTATCCAACCATCAGTGAAATCCTCCAGCAATATCATGTTTATTTTGAAAAAGGCTTGATTTGAAGGGATTTTTAAGAAACTAGGAGCTTATCCACACTTATCTTCCCTCCACTTTCCAGGCACTGTCCACACTTGAAAACTCTGTCTGAGTATACGTTTCTTTTGTTCCAGAACTTTGCCCACGAAAACCCACTCTTTGAACCTGAATTGGAGCAAACAGCAATTTGCCGAGAACTGAAATTGCTGTTTGTTCTGATTCTGCTTTAAAGCACTAGTTTTCACAGGGGAAGCACCAAAGCAAAAAGAAAAGAAAACTGACACTCAGACATGGAGCTGACTTGTGTCTAGAATGAGCAGGGCAAAAAGGTAAGTGTGGATAAGCCCTAAATGGCACAGCAGGCAGAATGAACCTGATTTCCAGAGAATTACGCCAAGAGAAATGTCATATTTTAGCTCAGGCAAAGTAAAGCTTGCAACATTGATGTTTTCCACTAAACATTACCATAGCTCTTAGTGATGTCAGGAGGACAAACATTAACAATATATGAATCTCCTGTGAACCAGGTCAAGACTGCAATAACAAACTGCTGAATACAAAGACCACTGGTATATGGAAAGGAATTGTAATTTTTGCATTCCAAGGAAGATATACGATCCTTTTGTATTATGCGCATAAGAAAATGTCTATGTGTGAGAGAGGGGCAAAGTAGGCAGAATGCCCTATTCCTTTTCCTTGACTCTTTTACTATTCATTAGCTCAAAGGTGAACAGGTAGCGACAACAAGGAGAAGGAGCAGCAGGGTCAGCATGTTTCAGGGATTGGTGGTAGAGATGAGGGACAAATTCAATTAAGTATGTATTTAAAGGTGACTCAACTGAATCCACACTTTCTGAAAAAAATATGCAAAATGAAACCTGGCTATGCTTCAAAATTTGCACTTTTCTGCCTTTTGTAATGCAGCTGAGTAATTTATGAAAAGATTAATATATGGTACATAAACTTGTATATATTATGAAAATGTTTATAATAGGAAAAATTGTATACTAAAATGTGTATATTGGGAGAAAATTCACACTAAGTTGCTGATGAATTTCTGTGGGGACTTTCTAAAAAATAAATCCACCAACAGATATGGGAATATGGAGAAGTGAATTTAATATTAGAAAATGAGAAACTGCAAGACACCAAAATTGGCAGAATTGCCTGCCCCTAATTGGCTGTGCACCTCTTTACTAGGGTGTGACTCTCAACAGTTGCCCAGAGATATTGATCACTGACACTGGGGATTTCAAATGAATATGTTACACTTTGTAAATGAAGTAATCTGTAACTCCACAATCCAGGGAGAAATTTGTATGGGTTGAATTTTGGAAGCATGTCTTTGGGACCATGTGCTTAGATGAGACGTAAATAAACACCAGCATGAATAAGCTAGTAAAAATGTTCTATAATTTTCTCTGAAGTTAGGAGCAATGTTTGCTACAACCAACAGGTTAAGTCTGTAGCAAATTACAAAGCTAAAATGAAGTCCTGTATAACTCCTCAGTAGAAGTACACCTTGCTGTTCACTATGAACCAAGAGAAAGGTACTTTTCTAGAATTGATTGGTGGATTGTGTCTGATGATTGTATTTTATTTGTGTAGATGTTGGACAGCCTGTGGTTCTTTGATGACTAAGAACGAGACTCTTTTTGTAAACCCTTCAAGGTAAATGAGCATATTGACTCCCCCAGAATTTAGGACTGGTTCCCAAGGTTTCCTTGTGGCAAACAATAAAAACTGCTAAAGAAAGCAACAGCTACAACAAGGTCGATTATCCTCCCTGAGAAAATAGTCAGATGGTCCAAAAGAAATGTTCAACCGTCAGCAAATAGTTTTAAGGGGGAACATGCACAAACCACAGTTTGTACCAAGGAGTCTTTTAGGAATAGATAAATAATTCACAGAAGACATCTCTTAAGGATGATTAATAGAGAAGCAAGCTAAGAACTGCTCTTGAGAGCTGGTCATTATGTGCATTATTCATTTAAGCAACACTTTTATGGATAATACAAAAAGAGGCTGATGGGATCTAAGGCCTGATTCATGCATGCATGTTCATCCCTTGATATTGGCCCCATCAAATGATGGCTTGCATGCATGGAGTTGCCATTCCAGATGGAATGCTAAAGAAGAGATCATTTCAGATTGAATAACATTGATAGGAGTCCATTTGCCAGCACACTAGAAAGAGGAGTCAAGATAACCAAATGTGGATAAATAGATTATCTTAGTTAAATATAACAACTTGAGGATCTGCAAAGCAAACTATTAGTCAGATTTAACCAATGTACAGTAACCAAATGAAATTAAGTCCAGGTAGGTGTTTGTTAACTCCATCACCTGGGCAAATTAACAGCCACAGCACACAGCAAGGTTTCCTAAGATTCCTCCTTCCCTGTTCTGTAGACTGCAGTTTCCCCATATATAATGCATTTTTGTACAGTATGTTCTTTTTATCAATATATGTTTTTATATGTACACTTTATCATAGTTTTGGGGGTTTTGTACCCATTGACTGGCTGGAGAACTGCATTGCAATTTTCCGATTCTGAAAGTTCAGTTCTCAACATTTGTGTATCAGTTTGCATGGTCAGCTTTCTAGTGTGCATTTCATATGTGCTATGGTGCTCCCCGTTGCACAATATACACATTTCTGCAAGCAGTTTTGCCACACCGAATACATTTTTGTGTGTTATTGGTAGCAATATGCACATTTTTGCAAACTTTCCCCACATGACTGTATTTTTAAAAATGCCACTATTTCCACGCACACACATATTCTAGTCTGTTAAAATAAGACATTAGAGCAGTAGCAACTGTTAAAATGAACTCTGGAAATCTCCATGCTTCACTGTTTGCCAGTTGTGTTGTTGGCAAACAAATCTCTTTCTAAAGTGCATTTGCTCTGTAGAAGCTAATTTATAATCTTTTCAGGTGTGTCTCCCAAAAGACATTGCCACTCGTCTAAGCCTTTATCTGCACAATGCAGGAAACAAACAGTTGTCTTGGATGTTTGTTTCCAGTTTGAGATGGAATGCTGCTCAGTATTTCTCCCTACCCCTCCCTCCCTCCCTCCCTCTCTCTCTCTCACGCACACTTTTAAAATTAATTAAATAAATATCACTTATATTTGCAGGGTAAAACAGAAAGGCGGTGGGTGGAAATAATAAAATGGAATGCTAAAAGCAAAAGAGGAGATAAAACCCCCCAGCACATTTCAGGTTAAGATTGTTGCAGCTCCTTTGCTGTTATTTTCCTGGTTGCAATCCGCACTGAAACCTTTTTCATAGGCCAGGCATCACATTGCTGGCATTTTTCACTGAAAATATTGCTGCTCGCTAGTGGAGCACACTGTATGAAAACACAATTTTCTATTTTCCTCGTTCACAACACCCAATGGTGGCTGCTCCATTCGGGTGAATGGGGCATTGACATGCCAACCTTAGTCTGCCCCCACTTGCTTGCCTTCCTGTTTATAATCCAGAATTGGGTGTGTGTGTGTGTGTGTGTGCTCTGTCCATCATTGGCTCTGGCTCCACCTACTTTTGCTCACTCTGTCTTCTACTCTATGGTCGCAGTGGGCACCAGCCATCACTGATACCACCATTCTGTGCTACATGTCACTGCGCAAGTGAAATAAAAAGTGAGAGGGTTTTTAGTCACATGTACTGTGTTGTTGTTCTTTATCACACAACATGAGAAGTTTATGATGCCTGAAAGGTCACCTTTTCCATATTCAGGTAAAAGCTTGCACACTTTCTCACCTCAGTAGCTGCACAGACAGTTAATGCAGCGTAATGGAGTGAGCAATCTCTTATCTTTTAAAGAGGAGGACCTCATTATCTCCTGTGCTGTTTGTATTTGAGTGGATGATATTTTCCTCAGCCTCCTGTGGGGGGCAATCATAGACTCATAGGTTTAGAAGGTACAGCCAAGGTCATCTAGTCCAACCCCCTGCAATGCAGAAATCTCAGCTAAAGCATCCATGACAGATGGCCATCCAGCCTCTGCTTAAACACCTCCAAGGAAGGAGAGTCCACAACCTCCTGAGGGAGTCCGCTCCACTGTTGAACAGCTCATACTTTCAGAAAGTTCTGACAGTAAAAGTTCTGATGTTTAGTCAGGAGGATAAAATGTCATTTTCACATATTCACTCTCACTTGCTCAATATTAAAGATGAAATGAAAGAGGATGAAGGCAAAGGGTCCTGACCCATTCTGTGGGATCAAAGTCACTCCCAGCAAGAACAGCAGTAATAGCAAATGGATGGTCACCATGGGTCACATTCACAACATACTTTTAAAGAGCATGGCTTTCCCCATTGCTGGGCACTGTAGTTTGTTAAGAATGCTGGGAACTGTCTCTATGAGGGGGTAAACTATTGTTCCCAGTTGGGGGCAGCCATGTGCCTGGAAGGTGTTTTAGCTGCATGGTGTGGATATGGCCATGAAAATCCATAAGCAACAAACAATGTAAAGAAAGTCAAAGTAATGTTTTCCAAAATACCTTAGGGCCAGAAGTGGTGACTCTACATGTTACATCACACATCTTGTGCCTCACAAGCAAGCAAGCGAGAGGCAGCAGCAGGACAGAGGGGGAAAGTAATGTGGATTGGACTCTGTTAACCCCCAAGACCCCTGCTTTTATTTTTGTACTACTCATTAGGGTATAAAGTTGAATGATAAGCATTAAAAATCAATAAGAGAGAGAGAAGCCATGTGAAATGAAAGGATTGTGCCACATACATATTTCATGCATCTGTAATTTTCAGTGTTGAAGGATTTATGAGACCCCATAATGGTTTACAAGGGAAACAACACATTTCAATGGACCAGCACAATCAGTATGTTGTGGTGTTCTCTATGGCTCTGGGTAATTAAATAAGTAAAAGGTAAAGGTACCCCTGCCCGTATGGGCCAGTCTTGACAAACTCTAGGGTTGTGCGCTCATCTCACTCTAGAGGCTGGGAGCCAGCGCTGTCCGCAGACACTTCCAGGTCATGTGGCCAGAGTGACGAAGCTGCTCCGGCGAACCGGCACCAGAGCAGCACACGGAACGCTGTTTACCTTCCTGCTATAAAGCGGTCCCTATTTATCTACTTGCACCCGGGGGTGCTTTCGAACTGCTAGGTTGGCAGGCACTGGGACCAAGCAACGGGACCGCACCCCGCCGCGGGGATTCGAACCGCCGACCATGCGATCGGCAAGTCCTAGGCGCTGAGGTTTTACCCACAGCACCACCCGTGTCCCCAATTAAATAAATACAGAGAAAAAAATTACTGTCTTGGGAGCAGAGCATCACCAGAAGGAGGCATCCCTTTGCTCTTACAGCACCACACGTTAGTGAGAAACCTGATTCTAAAACATTCAAGCAAAATAATAAAGGAAAATGCAGCAGTTAAGCATTGTGATGGACAACACTCCCAAATGTAGCATGAAGTGATCGTGCCAGTATTGATACTTGCATTTTCTTGTAGATTGTGGTGTTATTTTGAATTGTTAGTATTTTGCTGATGTTTTGATATTTCATTATTTGTTTTACACTGTATTGTATGTTAACTGTTGTCACATGAGACAATAGATGGACACAGAACCTTTCTAAACGCAATGTGGTACTTTTGTGGTTCACAACACACAACAGTGTATTTTATTTGTTTTATTAGAATTCTTACCCATCTTTTCCCATAAGGTCCTAGGGTGGGTTACAAATTTGTATCCAATTCTCCACCTGCTTTTGTGTGACTGGCTTGTGGCTGCTGCCAAGAAGAGAGTGTGGCCCTTGGGTTTAAACACAGGTTCTCCACTCCTGATGGAGGTACTGTAGGTATACTGTTGGAAGAGAACTGAAGTCATTTCTGCAAAAAACACTTTTTCAGAGGGAGGGGGAGCTATTTCCAACACACCTGGGAATGGACAACATATACAGTTAAATTAGAACAATACCCATAACAACAATCAAGAGTGTTTTTCCTAGCTCTTTGTCACTTTACCTTCTGCTGACTCCCTAAGCAGAAACAGCCTTGGGCGCTTCACCAGATTTCCTCTCTTATTTATCTCACAACACCCAGTGGCCATTTCCTAGCTTGAGACGGTTAGCCTCCAGTTATTGCTGCTTACCTTGTCATGTGCTCAAACTGCAGATTTTCTAGCTTTTCAATTAGTCTGCACTTCTCCTAATAATGGAGTGTCCTGGGGCATCACCAAGCATTAGAGGATTAACTCTTCTTTTGCTTCCCCCCTCTTAGATGTTAGTGTGATGCTCATTATAAGAGATCAGCCCAAACCCTTGAGGCTGAAAGATACACATCTCTACAGCTTGCAGTTGTGTCTTAAAGGCTCTGCATTTGGGCATCACACACTTGCTTATAGTCTGCGTTTTGCACACAGAGCAGGAACTCTTATCTCCTCTGCAAGGGTTTAATTAGCATTAAAATTATGTGGCTTATCCTATACAATATGCCTCCTTTGACAGTTGAGCCTGTCTTGCTGATAAGCTGGTTGTTGCCATGCCAAGAAAGAGGGACAAAGAATAAAATATATAAAACAGTGTGGGGCCAGATATTCTCCTCTTTCCATTTTGAGATAGTTTTTGCTTGTGTCTGGAATAATAGGTGATGTGAAAATCCCGAGGTGTTTTTTTTTTATCCAGTTCAACAACATTATGTTCCCTGGTTAGATCTCTACTATTTACCCCGGATGCTGTTGTTTTCTTCTTCCTGGATTGATAATTGGATGATTCCACCCAATCAGGGATCACAAAGTGATGTCACAGTGCAATATAGCTGATAGCCATCTGTTGCATGATTGAGTAATTTGCTCATCTAAACAGCACACTTGTAATGGACTATTACAAGGGGTGGCGCTGTGGGTTAAACCACAGAGCCTAGGGCTTGCTGATCAGAAGGTCAGCGGTTCGAATCCCTGTGATGGGGTGAGCTCCCGTTGCTCGGTCCCTGCTCCTGCCAACCTAGCAGTTCGAAAGCATGTCAAAGTGCAAGTAGATAAATAGGTACCGCTCTGGAGGGAAGTAAACGGCGTTTCCGTGCGCTGCTCTGGTTCACCAGAAGCGGCTTAGTCATCCTGGCCACATGACCCGGAAGCTGTACGCCAGCTCCCTCGGCTAATAAAGCGAGATGAGCGCCACAAGCCCAGAGTCGGTCACGACTGGACCTAATGGTCAGGGGTCCCTTTACCTTTACCTTACTGCATTGAAGGAACTTCTAGGAAGGCTGCACATTTCAAGGGCCATAACTCTCAGTCCTAGCATTTACCCAGGGAGAGAGATGGGAGGCTCCATCAATTTTGGTTCTCCTGATTTCTCATTTTTTCAATCCTAAATCCAGTTATCCACATTTCTGAATTAAAACAAATGCAGTATTAAATAACACACAGAGTTTTGCAAGCAATGTCTCCTAATAGAATACTTTTTATATGTTATATTCATTTGTTGTTCTCACTTTCCCCTAATACTCGCACTTTTGTAAACATTGTTAGGTTAGAGAACTGCACCACAAAATTTGGATAATTGCAAATTTTGAAGGGTGGGTGAGAGCTGAATCAATTTTCTCTCCCCTCCCTACCCATTGTTCAACTCCCTCATTCCTGCTCTTCCCAAAGGGTGGAAGAGGTGCTGAGGGGACAGAGATGGTAGGTTGTGTGTTTGGAGCCGAGGAAGTCCAAGGAGGTAAGGCAGGAATCCTTATTTGACTTGGATTTTGTTTGATGTTTGATATTACAAACTAAGCTGGACATAAATTGTTCTGCATTGTATCTGACTAAATCAGAGTAGGTCCATTAAAGCCAATGGACTTAAGTTAGCCACAACTAATTTATCTCCCATCAGCTTCAGTGGGTCTTCTCTAAGTAGGACTTAGTCACATGCAGCCTTCTGAGCCTCTCCTGCCTTAAATCCCCCCAGCCACCCAATATGAGTTCTTTTCTTGTTGACCCTGATGCCTGTATATCACCAGCATGCATAATGATTGCTTTCCCCTGTTTTGTATTTGCAGATGGATAATGATTGTTGAGTTGCAGATAATTGTCTTGACCTTTTGCTTTATTTTTCAGAATTGCCTGCATAGAGCGAAGGCTATTACCCTTTGTAATAATGCCATGGATACTTCAAAGGTCATTTCATAAAGCACAGTTGTACAAAAGATGTTCATCATATTTCTAATAAGGGCAACACATGGTCAGCTTTCAGCATAAATAGAACTATCTTCTAAGCTTTGGTTGAAGCAGATTCATTAGAGGAGGGTTTATTTGGATAAGCAAATATATTTTGAGAAGGCCAGCTATATTGGAGTGCAGTTTTCCTCCTCTGAAGTTCCATTCAAAGTACAATTTGGGTTTCCTGTTGACCTTCCTTTCAAATATTATAAAGGTCAATTGACACAATTCCTCCAAAAAAGAAAAAGGAAAAAAGAGAGCACTTAGCTTCTTTTGCCCTGGGCACCAACAAAATTGAAAAGAAAAGAAAAATGCATTTCAACTTCAGTGGTAGAAGTCCTGAGTCCTGGAAGCGTGACTAACTAGGATGCGTTTGTTTGTTTCATTTTGTGGATTCCTGGATTATTCAAGATGGTGGTTGGGAAGAAGGGTCATACTTTAGTGGTGGAGCACACTCTGTGTGCAGAAGGTTACAGATTCAGTGCCTAACAGCTCCAGGTAGGCCTGGGATAGCTCAGTCGGAAGAGCAGGAAAATCTTGATCTCAGGCTTGTGGATTCGAGCCCCACGTTAGCCAAAAGATTCCTGCATTGCAGGGGGTTAGGCTAACTCTACAGTTCTATGATTCATTCTATCCCAAATCCCGGAGAGCCTCTGCTAATTACTGTAGATAATACTAAGCCAGATGAACCAATGGTCTGGTTCAGTATAAAGCATCTTCCTATGCCCCCTCTCTTCTTGTCCTCTGTGCCCAACCAAGCCATTATTAGCATTCTGCAGTGCTATTTTTCTAGAAAAAGAGGTGCTGGAACTCACTATGAACAACTCCCTCCTTCTCTTAGAATGGCAATGGCGCCCACCTGAGAGGGGCAGGAACTGAGTTCTGGTGAGTCCCAGCTAGGGGAAAAAAAAGCTCTGGTTATTCTGGCAGGCATTTGATCTTTGAGACTGAAAGTGTTTTTAGTGACTGATCCTCTTGTTTTTAAATTGTTTTAAACTGTTACATTTCTTCCCATTGTTATTAATTCTTGGTTTGTTTAATTGATTTTTAAAAAACTTTTTTTTGTATTTTTTTGTTTTAAATAGTTAGCTGCCCTCAGCTCTGTGAATACAAATGAAAGGTGGGAGATACATATTACAAGTTCATTCACTGTCCCATAAGAGTGGGAGAAAACTTTTTTTTGGAGGGGGGGAGTGTCAGTGTCAGATGAAGCTCCTGAGTTGACCACTGGCTTCCAGGCTGTCTTCCATAGGATGTACAATGTTTCTCCAAAGTATCTAGAAGAAATTCAACCCTCCAGCTTGCTCTAATGTAAGACATGCCACAATGCATTTTAATTGGGAACTCCACTTAATTAAACGATCAAGCAATTCCTTTTGTTCTTCTTAGACAGCAGTAAGACTAGATGAGCAACGCAAGAGACTTCCTGAATCTCTTTAATATGTCACTCAACTTTGCTTTGCATCACTCCCAAACTAATACTTTCCCCCTAACTTTTACTAAAAAAAAAAAAAAGCCTAGTGGTTTTTTATTTTTTAAGTAAAAAACTGGCAGGTTTTCCCTTGGTTGCATCTAATATCAAAATCAAGATTTATTAACATTACAAAGAGCACCACTCTCGTAGAGTGCCCCTTTTATCATTCTAAGCAGCTGCCTTCAGGCAAAACATTTAACCTTGGGAAATGCGATAGGAATTGTGGGAAGCCAGAAATCTTTGAAACCCTTTGAATTCAGCCAGAAATCTACTATCCAGCTTGAGCTGAAAGAAGACGAGGCCCTTATTTTCATTTGATGTTTATCAATTCTATCCATTGCATTTAAAATTGAAAGATATGGCAGCTCTTACTTATAAACAATGACTTTTCATTTTTCCTTAAAGCAGTCCAATGATGAAAAATACACCTTTACCCCACTGGGAATGCTATTAGGATGAAAGCAGCCAGGAAGAGAAAGAAGAAAAAAGCTCGCGTGCACTAAGTGTTTAAAATAGGACCACAAATGATCTTATCTATTATTCTGGCTGTTTTATAGCAAAATGATAAATTTTGTGTTCCGTTTTCCTTTTATATCACCTGTTGCCTCTGCTAGAGTAAAAGGAATGGTATGTCAATTATAAGACCTTCTTTGGCAGTTGGCTATATTTCCGGTTGCAAAACGAAACAGAACAAGATGGATGTTTTATTTTTCAAAATCTTATTGTAACAATCTGCCCAGCACTGAGAAAAACTAACAGCATCCTCCAAAATGAGAATTACCTGTAGTAAGAAATACTTTCATAAATGCTTTGGACTGCATAATTGTCACTGAGAACTCACTTAAAATGCGTAAAGAAAGACATTTGAAGCTCAAAAACAAAAGAAATATGCTGGTGTGGAACGGGTGAACCAGTTTAAGCTGGGAAAGTAAGCTTGCAGCTTTTGCATCCTACAAACATAGCAGTTTTGCCACCCACCAGTAGCATTTGGTGTGGTGCCACAGACGGGGAAGCATTGCTCACCTGCCTTCCCAATGCTGAGCATCGCCAGCAGTTCCTGAGAGGGACAGCAGTGAGGTACAGGCTGCACGTGAAGCAGTGAAACCAGTCTGACACCCCTGCCTCCACACTTGCACTATACTGAACTCCCTGCCCCTCATCTGTCACCCACTTGGGAACTGGCAGAAAAACTCAGCATTAGGAAGACCAGTGAACAATGCTGCCCTGCCCCTCTGACTGCTACTGCACCAACCCCTTCCCTTTATTGTTGTTGTTGTTTTGGCCAGCCTCTTACCATGTTGAAAGTTCTGTCCAGCACCACCACCAGCTAATCTTTCCCTGACAATATCCCATTAAGCCCTTCCAGGGGTGCGTACTTTAATAAAACATTGGAGGGGGCAGGTAAGCCCTGCCCTATATAATTGATCACAAGACATGGTGCACACCCCCCATTTGAATGGTAATGCCCATCAAATTGGGGGAGGCCCAGCACCCTCAAATATTTTTCATGGGTCCTATGAGTCCTTCAGGTTCTCCTTGCCTGTCAGAAGGGAGACTTCAAAGTTTTAAAATGTCAGATCTGTGCTGTATTTGTCTCTCCCACATAATAAGCATAATTTATAGTCTCAGATATATTAATACTTGATAAGTAATTTAAAGAATAATTTAAACTGAATATGTGGCATGCAAACCCAAAAATTCGTCAACCACAAATTGACACTGGCTTTGTTTCACATCTCCAAGACACACTAACTACCATGACTTTCTTTCTATTCATATTTTAATCAGAACATTAATTACAGTGGGAAATTGCACACATGTTAAGCTCCCTGGCAGCAGCTGGCCTTAAGGAGACTATTCTCTGAGCAGGTAAATGACTATGGAAGGTTCAATTATAGGTGTCCTCTAACTTTCACAGATTTAATTCTCGTAAGTCAGAGGTCTTTCTGCTTAGCTCTCACCACCTGTTCAGCGATGACTCCCACATTGCCATCTCTGTTGGCGGCACATGATGGGTCGGTCAGACGCTTCAATGCTCTTTTTATAAAAAAAAATCCCTGAGAAGCAGCACATTGGAGCTAACCTTTGCCACCTTATCAAGCTACCTTATTACCATGTTCAGGCTGTGAACAGATTAAAATGAAGGTCTCTGTGCACAAATGCCAAGATCTCTGCCATGACATCTATACTTGATCAGCGTAGCTAACTTTTATCCGTTTCTCAGAATGAGTGGAGAAAACTTCAAGGTTGGCACCATTTCCAATGTACTTCTGCAGCAATTTCAGACTGAATTATTTAATGTCCTTCATTGACTGATTGATAAATTTATTTCAGAGCACCATCCATAACAGCAGAAAGATAAGAGGGAGGTTGTAATGCTCTGTATAAAACAATTTTGATAGATCCCGTTCTTAAGACTTAGCTTACAATATAGCAAAAGACACAGGCAGAAGTGGCTCATTGGGTGGTGCAGAATCACTATGCTAGCATCTTGCCAAGTGGGTTGCCATTTTTTACCAAGGGGGATAGAGTAAGGGTCAATGTGATGCTCCTTTCGCTCCCAGTAAGGAACATCCGCCCACCCACTGGGCGGTTAGAGCAGTGCCCCCCTCACCCGGAGATGTTTGAGAAATTTCACTCCTGTGCACCCCAATGTCAACTGACCCTACCCATACCTCCAAAACTAGTGTGCAGATTGGAACACAATTGCATTTCAGATTTTTCCTCTTTTCAAATTTTGCAACACAGTTCTCTGCTCAGAAAGTATACCAAAATGTTTACATGAGGAATTTGTGGTACAATGAGTATTTCAGGGCAATTGTTACTGTTGTAGAAAAAGAAGAAAGGCAGAACAATGTGGACACGGGATGGATTTATGCAATAACATGTGTGAAAATGACACTGACTATAAACAAGACTCACCCATCAAGCACTAGTTACAATATTATTTATTTATTAAAATCCCAGGTTGACCTGAATCAGCCCGATTTGGTTTGGAATCCAAGATCCGGCTGGATCTAGTTGTTGAAAAAATGCCCAGGAAGGCCACCACCTTCCCAAGGGCGTCTCTCCGGTGGTCACCCTCTGGCTGTAAATCTTCCTCAATCCAGAGAGACCGGTGATAAGTGACCCCTCCCTCCTGAGAGGAGCACACTCGTCTTCTGGCATCTCATTGCAGAAGAAAGAGACAATCAGTAGCTATAAACTACTTTATTTACAGTCCATATATAGAGAGAATCCACCATCATGTCTGCTCTCTCTCAGCAGCAGTACAGAACAAACATCACAATCAGAAGTGAAAGTAACTTCTCTAGCAGTACTCAGACTTCCTTTCTCACGCTCTCAGACACTCACATGATATTAACCAGTGTTTTTCAACCTTTTTTGGGCAAAGGCACACTTGTTTCATGAAAAAAATCACGAGGCACACCACCATTAGAAAATGTTAAAAAATTTAACTCTGTGCCTATATTGACTATATATAAAGTAATTCTCTTGAATAGGAATCAAATAAACACAAAAAAAGTATTTTATAATTACTTTATTCTGAAATAGTAAGTAAACAGAAATATGAAAAATTATAAAATACTTTATTCAGTGCGCAACCTGGGCCTGTTTGGCTGAACACAAAGCTGATATTCTGGCTGGAATCGAAGAAAGACACACACGTAGCTCTTCGTCAACAGCTCTCAGTCTCTCTCTGTATTTAGTTTTTATAGCAATCATGCTTGAAAAGCTCATCTCACACAGATATGTAGTGGAAAATGGGAGCAATGTCAAAATAGCTTTGTTTGCCAGAAGGGGGAACTCCTTGGCAGTATCCAACCAAAAACTGTCCAAAGGTAGATCAGCAAATCTTAGCTTGAAACCACGATTTTGTCTCAGTTCAGTTAGTTCCTCCTGCTCCTGTAAAGTCATGTCTTTCCACCAACTGATGCTGAGCTATAAGGGTCCCTAACCCAGTCAACCCAGTCAAGACAACTTCTCCGGTCCTCCTGGTGACTCGAGTCGTGACGTCTTCTTCTCTCCGCTGCTGCGCACACTGTGCTCGGGCGGGAAGGAAGTCGGAAGATGATGTCCTGTGATAGGTCCAGGCTGTCCAAAGCATCAGAAAAGTGGAGGGTGTCCCCCTGAAGAGCGCCAATCGGCGCCCCTGCTGGCCGAGGGTGGGGTCAAAAACCCCACCCCCCATACCCAGGACACAGTCCGGCGTCCGCCTAGTGGGTGAAAATTTGAATTTTTTTTTTAATCTTTCGAATTTTTCAATTTTTCCCACGGCACACCAGGCAACATCTCGTGGCACACTAGTGTGCCGCGGAACAGTGGTTGAAAACACTGATATAAACAACCATAATGCTACTTGCTGAGCAGCTGGTGATACACTAGTATACAATCTTAATATATATTTTTAGGCTATATATTTTGAAATAATGACTAAAATTTAAACAGATACGCATTACATATTACTATAGTAGGAACCAGGTGATCTGTGTTCCTGCTCACTGTGTTCTCCAGCTGCTCACTGTTGAGAGGCCATTTCAACACACCTGTTTTCCCTTCTTTAATTTTAAATTGCACTTGGGTTAGGCAGCTCTTCAAACAGGGGTCTGTAAAGTAAGACACATGGCCACCCTACTTCCTACTCCTGCTATCACCTGTCCACTTGCCAAGCAAATCCAGCAAATAAGGGGTCGGCAGTAGCCATTCCTCCTATATTCACTGCTAATGAGGAAGATTAATAGTAGGCCAAAGAGACACTCGAAAGTGTACTTGGTAGCTTGACCGTGTTCACTCCTCATGTCAGTCAAGTCTTCCTGCTGTTAATTTCAGTGACTGGACTGCTCACATCTTTAACTCTGATACTAAGCTGCCTTATAACAAGTCAGACTGTTGGTTCATTGGTCTGTCTTCACCAACTGGTGGTGGCTCTCCAGGTTTTCAGGTGTGTTTGGGGTCTCCCCCAGCCCTCCCTGGTGATGCCAGGCATTGATCCTGGGACTCTTTGCATCCAAACCATGCTCTACCACTGAGCCACAGCCCTCCCCTTCATTTGGAATGTGAGCAGCTCTACATGTTACAAACAATAATATGGTTTGCCAAGGGTGTACCATTATTGCTTCTTGCAGCAAAGATATATAATATGAGTGTCTATTAATCACCCATCTGCATAGTTACGTGCCCTGATTGCCTCACATTCCTCCAATATCCGTGAGGGGTCAAAGAATTGCTCCTGGAATTCACATTTCACCTTTAGTGCATGGTGACTTAGAAACATATGAAGGAGCCTTGTACCAAGAATGCCAAAAAATGTGGCTCAATATTGTCTGCACTGACTGGCAGTTTCTCTCCATTTTCAGACTCTTTCTCTGCCCTGATACCTGTGGGTGCCAAGGATTGAACCTTGCATGTTTTCCCACACAAAGCATATGCTTTGCCACTGAGCTGTGTGCCTGTTCCAAACAGAATTATTACATAAATAGCTGAACCATTCTTTCAGCACAGCATTATGATGCCTTCCTTCAACCCATATTTATGCAGAACAGGGGAGAGACCTGACATCTGTGAACCTTACAGACCCAAGGGCAAAGTACAAAAGCCCCAGGACTAGTTATAACCTGCAGCCCTCTGTCCATTTTAATCTAGTCTCCCCAAACTAACCTCACTAGAAAGGTATTGTGGCATTTCCAAAATATGTTCAGGCTTTGGTGAGTCTCCAAGGGGAGGGATAATTGCATCATCCGACACAAAATGCAGCCACAGCACTCCTTGCTAATGTGAATATGCCTTATGGCTGGGGAAGTCTCTGTGTGGATCCAGTGTGAATCAATCCCAGCTTCTGGAGTACATTTATAATTTGTTTTGGCTCAGTTGTCCAGTTCTGCTGTTAATTGCCATCTGTTTGGCAATGTTAACTTCATTTAATTTCATCCAGTTGTCAGTGGGGTTCAAGATTCATCTCAAAATGTTCATTGCACCTGTGTATGTACATGGGAAAAAAATCATTTAGTACTTCCTTCAAAGAGGCAGATTAAAGCCCTGGGACTGTACTGTTTTCCTGGGAGGAGGAAAAGCAACACTCTTTTTCTATTCCCCAAAGGTTTCAAACTGTAAGTGTTCCTGTCTCATGAAATGGGCCTGAAGAGCATGTGCGGTTGGAAGCAGAGAAGTAGGAATTATGGACTTAATTTATTCTGATCTTTTCTTTTTAATTGTTCCATGGGTTCACTCTGTCACGCATTCAACTCTCCCTGAAATCTCATTTAATCAGGAGAATTCCTGAAATTTCATAATTGGTTGTTGCAGTGTTCAGTATCTTCTAATCATTTACACTTTTAGCTTTCTTTTACTGATGTGCACTTGTGCATTGACAAAACAAAGATGAAAAAGCAACCTTTGTGCACTTGTACTTCAGAGTATGCTGAACTTTTCAACTTTTCAAATTCTAAAAATGAGAAATGCTAAAAAGTTGTAACATGACTTGAGCATTCAAAAGATATTATGTTTAAATTAATATAATTTTGTCTTGCTCAGTAAGTAAAATGTGTGCAAAATTGCACAGAAGCTTTTAAAAATGGCTTGCAAAAAGTACTTGCAATTCTTGTTGTTTTGAATTACCTGAATTTTTCAGAAGGTAAAATTTAAATTCTTTGGTTTTTCCAAAAGCATTTGATGTGCTTCTTCAACAAACATAGACTTACCAAGATAAATGTTGTCCAAAATGTTAGCAGACCTAAATTTCTCACATACAAAACCATATTTTTAGGACCCCTTACTGAAGGAATTTCAAGAAACAAGTTTAACCCTGTAAAATGTTGTGCCCTACTTGTACCTATGGTTACAGTGCGGGGTTTTACTAGAGCCCCCATACACTACTGGTTACTTATAGTAGCTGCCAGGCCCATGCAGACAATGCTGTTATAATGCTATTGGGGTGAGAGCTCTTGGAATATTGTGTACAGTTCTGGTTGCCAAAACCCCTAAAAAGAATATTGTAGATTTGGGAAAGCTTCAGAAAGGGGCAACCAAAGTATTCCAAGGGAGAAGCCTCTATGAAGAAAGGTTGCAGCATTTCAGATTTTTTTAGTTTAGAGAAAAGGTGAGTAAGAGGTAACATGATATAAAACTATGTATGGCATGGAGAAAGTGGATAGAGAAAGATTTTTAGACAGAACAGGGGGTGGGGTGTGTGGGGGGGATTCCCTGGTCCTGAATGGGGTAACTGTGCCCTTGAAGGACCAGGTGTGCAGCCTGGGAGTCATTTTGGACTCACAGCTGTCCATGGAGGCACAGGTTAATTCTGTGTCCAGGGCAGCTGTCTACCAGCTCTACCTGGTACGCAGGCTGAGACCCTACCTGCCCGCAGACTGTCTCGCCAGAGTGGTGCATGCTCTAGTTATCTCCCGCTTGGACTACTGCAATGTGCTCTACATGGGGCTACCTTTGAAGGTGACCTGGAAACTGCAATTAATCCAGAATGCGGCAGCTAGACTGTTGACTGGGAGTAGCCTGAGAGATCTGCATTGGCTCCCAGTACGTTTCTGAGCACAATTCAAAGTGTTGGTGCTGACCTTTAAAGCCCTAAATGGCATCGGTCCTGTATACCTGAAGGAGCGTCTCTCATCAGATGTCAAGGAAATAAGCATCTATCTTATTTCTAAAAGACATCTGAAGGCAGCCCTGTTTAGGGAAGTTTTTAATATTTAATGCTGTATTGTTTTTAACACTTGATTAGGAGCTGCCCAGAGTGGCTGGGGAAACTCAGCCAGATGGCCAGGGTATAAATAAATTATTATTATTATTATTATTATTATTATTATTATTATTATTATTATTTTATCCCTCTCTAATAGCACTAGAACTTGTGGTCATCCAATGAAGCTGAATGCTGGAGGATTCAGGGCAGATGAAAGAAAACACTTCATCACACAATGCTTAGTTAAAACTATGGAACTTCCTCTCACAAGAGAGCTCTAAAGAGGTTTAGACAAATTCATGGATAAGTCTATCAATGACTACTAGCAATGATGGAGGTTATGCTCTGTCTCTGTGGACCATGGAGTCAGTATGCTTTCAAATACCAGAAGAGGAGAGTGCTCTTGTGCACAGGTCCTGCTTGCAGGTTTCCCACAGACAACTTCGCCACTGTGAGAACTAGATGATGGACTAGATGGATGACTGGCCTGATCCAGCAGGCTCTTATGTTCAGATCAGAGTTTGCCTTCACTGGTGGCTAAGAGACTTACACTGCAAGGTTAGGAGGACAAACACCTACCAACTATCACCCAGTGGTTGGGAGAGTTCAGTGCCCTTTCTGTGTTTGAAGGTATGGCTCATGGGTAGGCAAACGAAGGCCCGGGGGCCGGATATAAATCTGACTTCTAAATCTGGCCCACGGATGGTCCGGGAATCAGTGTGTTTTTACATGAGTAGAATGTGTCCTTTTATTTAAAATGCATCTCTGGGTTATTTGTGGGGCCTGCCTGGTGTTTTTACATGAGTAGGATGTGTGCTTTTATTTAAAATGCATCTCTGGGTTATTTGTGGGTCATAGGGATTCATTCATTTCCCCCAAAAAATATAGTCTGGCCCCTCAAAAGGTCTGAGGGACAGTGGACCGGCCCCCTGCTGAAAAAGTTTGCTGACCCCTGATGGCTTATCAAAGTCAATTTCATTTAAATAACTATTTGGACTTCTTGTTTTAATATACAGTATTGATGAAATATTGCTAATGGGTTGTATCCACCTAACAGTAGATCCATTCATTCTAACGAACTTGTAAGTTGTTATGGCTGTTAACTTGAATGTATCTACTCTGAGCAAGGCTAGCATTGGATATCACACAATGTCAGCTGGCGGTGGTAACATTGTTATTTGTTTTTATATACCTTCTCTTCCCACCCCAGCCTTACAATTGGAAATAAATAAGCAAATGAGACTCTGGGCGAATAATGCTTTGTCTTCACATATAAATAGCTATAATGTTTTAAATAACAACCACCACACACCTTTTTAATGCCAGGTAATGCTTGCCAAGAGCACGTGACCATCTCTGCTACTCTGCCGGCTCTCCTTTGGATCCACGATACCCGCTTGTTCTGTCAGTGTCTCATTATACGTGTCACTGATAGCCTGCTTGGCCTCAAGCCACATGGCAAGCTGACAAGATGTGAAGCAGTTTGGCGGTTTCCATACAGGGCACAGCTGCCACTCTCTCTTATCCTCCATTTCCCAAAAATCAGCTGGTTTTGGCAAGAGATCATAAGCAAGGACTAAGCAGTAACGGTGCATCCTTTTTAGTAATCATAGCAATAGAAACATCAACCTGTCTCAACATTTCCTATTTTTTTCTCCTCCCCCATTCCCTCTCTGTTACAGCTTCTTCTCACTGATGGAGAGGCAGGAGAGTCATTTCCCTTTTCCCTTACTTATTTCTCAACTTGGGTTTTCTTTCCTTTTTAAATGTTGATTGATTTTATCCGAAGTAGCCCACAGAAAACATAAATTAAAACATAATTAAAATTTTGAGCCTAGTCTCTGGAACTGGATTTCATTTATGTTTTAAGCTAACAAGCTACAGCAAAAATCAGAAATTACCCTCTACAAAGTATCACTATTATTCTTACTGTCACTGCAGCATCAACAAACAACTATGTGTTCTACAAAGTAGAAACCTAAGACTGATTGATTTACTATACCACCTTTCATCCAAGAATCAAAGAGGGGGGGTATGTAATATAAAAACAGAGAAATACCTACCGTAGTAACAAAAGCAATACCCCACCCCACCCGCAGTTTAAAAGGCCATAGATTGTTTAACAAGCCGAAGGCCTGGGAGAAAAGGACTGTTTTTGCCTCATGCCTAAAGATATGTAATGAGGGTACCAGACAAACCTCCTTGGAAAGGGCATTCCACAAGCGGGGAGCCACTTAATTAGGAAAATCATCCATTCAGTCCATTCAGTTTGATTTATTGTGTTTAGCCAGCAGCCACATAAACATAATAATAACAAGAATACTGCTAAAAATCATTAATATATTCTAAGATAGACATGTTCACTTTATGCTGATAAAGTGATCATAAAGGATCAGCTTTATGACAATGTATTGCCATATGCACCTCTTGTCCCTTAACATGACAACACTTAAACTTGATATTGGAATTGCTTTGTCGCCTTTATACTAGTTTAATATAGAAAGCCACTTTGGAAACTTTTTTTAAAAAAATGATTTTGAAGTTTTTCAGAAGAATACAGCAAGCAGTCTACTCACAGTGTTATTACAAAGCACATACAGCTTAAAACCCAGGGCAAAGTAAAGTTGTGTTAAGACATACTGAACTCATAAAAGAACACTAATACTCTGAAGTACTAAATAAACACAATAATACATAAACTTCTTGTTACTTGTGGATCGTGTTTTATAATCATCAGCAAGCATCGTTTAGAAGAAAAAGAAAAGAGATAAACCTTTATTAAATCCGTTTCTATCTCATCATATGACATGGACTTTATAGATGGGCAGCAGGAATATTAATAGTAAAAATTTGAACTATGGATTGGCAAAGGATTTATAACAATAGAGTTACGGAACAGATGCAGAGGGAAAATCATTATATGATGATCCACAAATGGGGGAGGGAGGGAAGTCAAAGCGGATTTCATGTTTTTATTGTGTTTGTTTATTTTTCTTTTGCTTGTTGTATATATTGAAAATGCAAAAATAGTTATATAAAAAATGGAATCTTAATAGTCTTGCCTTGAAAAGGAAAAGGAATCTTAATAGTCTTGCCTTGAAAAGGAAAAGGAATCTTAATAGTCTTGCCTTGAAAAGGCTGACACTCTTTCTCTTATGCGAATGGGCTGCAGGTCAATGGTAAGGTAAAGGGACCCCTGACCATTAGGTCCAGTAGTGGCTGACTCTGGGGTTGCGATGCTCATCTCGCTTTATTGGCCGAGGGAGCCGGCGTACAGCTTCCGGGTCATGTGGCCAGCATGACTAAGCCGCTTCAGGTGAACCAGAACAGCGCACAGAAATGCCGTTTACCTTCCCGCTGGAACGGTACCTATGCTTTCGAACTGCTAGGTTGGCAGGAGCTGGGACCAAGCAACAGGAGCTTACCCCATTGTGGGGATTCGAACCACCGACCTTCTGATCGGCAAGTCCTAGGCTCTGTGGTTTAACCCACAGCGCCACCCGCATCCCTACAGGTCAGTGGTACATGTGCACAAGTTTTGCGTGCATGCTTTGCATGCAAATGTTCCCAGGTTCAGTCCTTAGAATCTCCATGTAGGTCTGAGGAAACCCAAGAGAGTCATTGCCAGCCAGTATGGTCACTATTGCTCTAGATGGACCAATGATCTCAGTATATGAGAGCTGCCTATGCTTTGGGGAAATATTTTGTTATTGCTTCCAATATTCACACACACACAAGGTTCGCCTATCAAGAAGCATGTTGCTATTTTTATCTTTTAACACTTTTTTGTTTGGGTTGCAGGGTAAGCTTATTGTTATGGAAGAAGTCTTTGAAATATTGATGCAAAGGAACATGTTCAGTGTTGGACGTACATATCACCCCAGTACTTTGAACAATGAAGATTTTATTCCTGGAATGTAATTGCCTCAGTTTGTCCTTAGTTTCAGGCTATTTTAGTGGTTGGACAGATCCCAGGAGGCAAATGAGAATATTTGAAAAACTCCTTTGTATATTTGATATCAATGACATGATGATTGTTAGTTTTTTTTAAAGTATCATTTCCTGCCACATCATTGTCTCTGAAGCATTCTCATACCCCTCTCGTTCTCATTCTTATTTTCTTTTCTTTTATTCAAAAATCTGTCTGGACTCCTGTGGGGTCAAGCTGGAGAATGCAAAATGGATTCTAGCAAGAGTAAACTTACACATCTATGCAATAAATAATCCATTACACCAGTTGGCCAGCAACATAAGAAATCACAGGACCATGTTAGAAATGTTACATCTGAGGTGATGTAGAATCATTGTCTGCGGTTAGGGCTCTGGGTGTGAGCTCTGTCCCTGCCTCTGGCCGAAGGAGTCATAAGAAGCACAGGTTGCCTGATGTACTCAGAGCACCCCCTAGTGGGAAACATACACTAAGAATTTCATTGTCCCCCTTCACCACATGACTTCACTTTGTTTTGTTTCTACATACACTGTCTTCTCTTCCGCCTTCCCTTATCCAGCCCTTGTATGGTGCCCTGCCAGTTTTTCCACCCCTTCCCTCTTTCTTTCTTACTTGCTAGTAGGGATGGCATCCCTAGACGCTTCCGTCTAACCCCTCTTAGCCTTTCTGCTCTTCCTTGTCCTTGCTCAGGCAACCCAAATTCATTTCGTAGGTCACCTCTTTCCCCTCCATTGCCTTCTCCTTCTTCCCTCATAGGTCTCTCTCCACCCTGGTGTCTTTGTATTTCCACTCCATCACTCCAGTCCCCCTCATCCTTGCTCTCTGACACTGACCTTTTATGTCTTGAAGGACACTGCCTTCTCATCTACCAACATTTCCAGCTCCCAATCAGCAGCTGTGCATTGGCTCAGATGCCAAAATAAAATCTTAAGAGCTATATATCTTATTAATACCTTGAAACACACACACACACTCTTTTTTTTATACTGCTTAATGTCCTTTGCCTTACTTTGAAAATACTCTTTTGGAGATCCTCATAATCCTCATAACTCTTTTGTTTCTGAACAATTTGATGTCACCAACAAACCTGGCCACCTCACAGCTCATCCCTAACTCCAGATCATTTATGAACAAGATAAAAAGCACCAGTCCCAATACCAATGCTTCTGACCCATGGTAATACCCACCACCTCAGATACTGGTGGCCCAAGCATGGGTGAGGGTCAGTCATCCCAGGGTTTCAGGTAAACAGGAAGGCAAGATGGGGTGAGATGAGATGATAGCAGCAGCACCTTGGAGGTGTGAGTTTGTGGGCCACAGTTAGTGATCATGCAGTTGAGGCAGAACTTACAAGTTGTGTCAGCAATGCTATGGATCAACTGAAAGACTCTACCTATCATCTATATATCATCTATCATCATCATTATCTATCTATCTCTATCTATCTATCATCTATCTATCTATCATCTATCTATCATCTATCTATCTATCTATCTATCTATCTATCATCTACCTATCTATCTATCTATCTATCATCTATCTATCTATCTATCTATCTATCTATCTATCATCTAACATCTATCTATATCTATCATCTATCTATCTATCATCTATCTATCTATCTATCTATCATCTATCTATCTATCTATCATCTATCTATCTCTATCATCTATATCTATCTATCATCTATCTATCTATCTATCATCTATCATCTATCTATCTATCGCCTGGAGTAGGTGTTCATTGACTGGAGTGCCCATCCTCTGAATGCTGCATCAAGTGAGTAAAACTTCCTCTGCAGCCATTGATGCTTTCTGAGGCCTTGGGGTTTCAAACTCTGAAAATATTTCCTCAAAGCTGACTTTAACCTTTGAGGTGTCCGTGGTCCAGTCATTAGAGTCTGGTAGCAGATATGTCACATCAGGGTTTAGGGAAGAAGACACAGACATTGGTGACTGGGCTCCACATGGGACAGACATGGGAAAGCTCAAGAAGTAGATCCATCTACTTATGCTATCACAGAGGACTCTCTTTCCCTCTCTAAGCCATTTTCAGTTTATTTGGCACATACAGCAGAGAAAACTGTTGCAGTATATAAGGAAGGTTTACTAATGGAGGTATGTGGTAGGAGAATAGGTATTTTCACACATGTCTTGTTTACTTTCCAAGGACTTGCTTATTGGGGAGCTTGACAAGTGAAATAAATGAATGTCACATCCAAGGTATCTTTGCCAAGTTGTCATGCTTCAGAAACAGCTGTGAGTTCTGTGAATTAGACTTCCTGTCATAATTAATCAATCTGTCTTCAAAACATACTGTCTGCAACGACATGAGTTTCACTTTGGAGTAGCTTGTAACAGATGAACTAGTTTCATTTTACATTTTGTGATATGTGATATGGGACAATGCTTCCCATATCAAAATGACCATAAGGATTCAAGAACATTAATGCATCACATCAAATGATGCCACATGCTTCCACTGTTGCCAAACAAATGCCACAAGCAGGTCATGAGGGTAGTAGCCTCTCCAACTGTTGTTTGCAAGCAATTGGTACAGGCAGCATGGGTTGAAACTGGATTGATAAAGCCTTATCCACTAACAAGGATTGGGTACCTGTGTCCCTCCAGATGCTGAACTGCAATTATTGAATGACATTTCCCACCATCCCTGTTCACTGACCAGTATCAGGAGAGCCAACAGTACCAGGAGAGCCATAGCTTTCCCACTCCTGCTGTAAATAAACCGAACTGCGTTGTTTATGAAATTCCAACCAAAACTATGTAATGGAAATATTAGGAATCTTCCAAATTATCAGGGTACATGTGTTTACCACCAGATCATGAATTTTGGGCTAGGCTGTTTACTGTACAATAATGTTTTCCTCCCACTAAACCTTATAATGATTACGTCCCCCTTGTTGATACTTGACAACGTACAAACGCCTCTGAGGAATTACTGCTTTAAAAGAAGACGATAAAAAGAAGCCATATGATGTAATTGAATTCGAAGGCAAAGAATTAAGCGGTTCATAAACTACCATATATATTAACCTCATTCAACTGTTTCAAGATTCTAACCTCTAAAGATGATATCAAGGTAACCTGAATCCCCTGGAGAGAACTATTCATGCCTATTAATTGTTGCAATACAAGCTACTGTGGGCTTTGCATTGGATGCCAGTCCTTTAGTATTTGAAAATGCGCTTCTCAGCAGAGAGTGGAGGACACCGCTGGGACTCATTTGACTCTGACTTTCACATTAATTTTGCTGTGCTGTGAAGAGCACAGACAAAAATCAATGTCCATCAGTGATTATTCAGGGTAAAATATCTGGCGACAGTGAATACCAATGGCAGCAAAGAACATTAAGCTTCCTTCAAGTTTGGTGGTTGGCAAAAGATTGCAAGCCCCTCTATTATAATCAATGGGACTGTTGCCATCAATGTCATTAGGCGCAGGATCACACCCAAACCCATTTATTTCAGCTAACTTTCTTTGCTATGTTGTTTATGAATTTAGCATGAGAGATAACTAGGAGACTTAACATAATGGGTGGGATGCCTGCCAATGCAGAGGACAAAATGACAATGATCTTTATAAAATACTTTCTACAGTATTCTCCTCAAGAATACAACAGTATGAAACCTCATGCATGTTGTTACTATGAGAAGTTGGGCTAGTTGCTCACAGAGCCATTTTATATAAATTGTCAGGCACAAGAGGTAATTTTTTTCTTGGAGGGCAGTGAGGCAGTTAGGTAATTCTAGATTCCAAATTATCATATCATTATACTTAATGGTCATATGCTGCCTAATACTGAGTCAGACCATTTATCCATCCAGCTCAGGATTCTCTACACTGACTGGCAGCATCTCTCCAGGGTTTTAGGCATGATATACTACCAGCCCTATCTGGAAGTAACAGGGACTGAAGTTGGGGCCCCTCTGCATACAAGGCTCTGCCACTGAGCTATAGCCTGTCCATTCTAGATGCTAATGTAAGCCACACTGCTGCATGGGGGGGGGGGGCTCCTGTTTATTCAGCTCCCTGGACTTCTTCCCTAAAGTCCTGGCCATTACTTTCCTAATGACTTGGCATGGCGGTAGAGAACCAAATGTGCAACAGAGCAAAGCAACCCTGGTATAACAACAAAGGTATGTGACTATCCACATCACTCATTGTAAGTCTAAGAAGAAGCTCAAATGTACTGTATTTCTATGAAAATAGGAAAGGAGCTACAAAACGGATGGAAACATGGGGAGTGCAAAGACTAAATCAGTTGCTAACAACTGAATGTGAACCCTGATATTCATTTGGTGGATTAATAATTGTATCCTTTGGTTAACAGCCTATGCCATCTAAAAGAGAGAAAGTGGAGAGGTACAGTGATTCAACATGTACATGGAAACCCAGCCGCAAATCCCCAATGAACCATGGAACTCACGAGGTGATTTGGGGGTGTTGCTATGCATTATTTTAATTGTTATTCTACTGATATTGTACATAATTTGTTATTTTTATTATGCGTTCTTGTTCAAGTTATATTGTAAATTGCATTAAAAAAATTCTTCCCCTTAGTATAAAGCAATATACAAATTTTATAAATCAAATCAAGATCTTGA
Source organism: Podarcis raffonei (assembly GCF_027172205.1). Lineage (NCBI taxonomy): Eukaryota > Metazoa > Chordata > Lepidosauria > Squamata > Lacertidae > Podarcis > Podarcis raffonei. Next base: position 43,603,413 of record NC_070609.1, read on the forward strand.
CTGTAAATAATACAGTGTTGTTTCCTTCAGTGTTGGGCCAAAGTAATCAGCTCACAAAATTTGTTAAATATTGGTGTATGTGTGGGTGAATTTTACAAAAATAAAATCGAACAGTCTTACAAATATTAATATTATATATGATTGTATTAAATATTAATTATTATGGAAGCATCAGTATTCTGCTAGTGATAATCACTAAAAAAAGGTGTGTGTGTGACTGTGATTAACAAAACAGATCTCATTTATATGGCAAAATGTTTCAAATTCTGTTACTGTTAATGTTTTGAGAAGGGCTTCATTTGCTAATGCCTTGTGATATTTTCACTGTCATCCATCATGAGGCCATGTGGCATTAATACATCCAGTGTGTAGATCCAGAAGTTCAGTTCTCCTCCCTCTATATAAGTCTCTATATAAGTCTAGGCCTATGCCTAACCTGGTCCAAAGGCATGGTCTGATGGCAGCTCCCTTTCTGAAACTAAGCAACTTTGGGTCAGTTTGGTGACTGAATAGGACACCACAAGGCAATCCCATGTACACTGCCTTGAGTTTCTTGATGGAAGGCAGGTGGGATATTAACTGAATGGATGGATGAGTTGATGGATGAATATAAAAGTAACTCCAGACTGAACTCAATGTTGGGGAGGCTGAGGGGAGGCTTTTTTTAGTCACTAGGCATGAGGCTTTGTCATACATTTTCTCCCTTGCCCACTAAAAGGGAGCTGGCTGAGGGAAACGTTGGCCTCTTAAATGTTGTTGTGGGAGGGAGTTTATTGGTTTGATTTTTTAAAAACTGTATTTTGTATTCTCATTTTGTATTTTTATGTTGCGAACTGCCCTGTGGTCTTTAAGTGAAGGCCGGTAGAAAAATGTAACAACAACAACATGACTTGTGACCCAGAAGGAGTGCCTTTTCCCTCTGTACTAGATTGCCTTTGCCCTTAATCCTATGGGAGAATTCTGTCTTGTTTCAATTCCAAGGGAAGCACATCAGTGAAGCCAGGACAAAGGACCTACTCTGTTGTGGCCCTTTGATGTTGGAGTGCCCTGTCCCAAAAGGTGCATCTGGCACCAACTTTGTTGACATTTTGACACCAGGGTAAGACCACCAGTTTACCTGCACATTTATGAATGATTAGCTGCTTACTACAACAACAACAGAAGAATATGGTTTACTGTTGCTTATCTATCCTTATTATTGGGTGTTTTATTGGTTTTCTTAGATGTTCAATTTTATTTTGACAGCACTGATATTGTTGTTACCTGTCCTGGGATTTATACAAAGACTGGGGTATAAATGGAACAGAATGAATCACTTGTAGAAGCAGCCTACAGAAGCACCTTCAACCTGTTTAAATCTAAGAGTTTGGGACTGACTGCTTTGTTGAATGGGGTGTTTGCAAATGATAGGAGAGCCGGCATTCATCTAGCCGACAAAGACTGGTGGCACATCCTTCAACCACAGGCAGTTAAGGCTAGGTTTGTTCTGAGAGTGAGATAATGCCTCCCTGTTTGTACTGTAGATTGATTTTTCTGTTCACTTCCAAATAAAAATCCAACATACTCATTCATCCACTTCAGCTATAATGTCATGCAGTGCAGCATCACATTAATTTAAAGGACACTGTGTAAGCAATCTCATGGGATTGAGAAGTTTAAGAGGATGTAGCAAGGAAGTCGCTCTACAAAACCAAACACAAGGATGATGCATCCGTGAAGGATACCTATCAAGGTTATTACTTAAGCAACTGTGTATCAAGTTACATGCTCCAAAGATACAGTGGTTAATTAACTTTCCCTCTCCACTAATCATTTAATCACCAAGTGAGTTACCACCAACATTTTTCCTAACAAATAATTCAAAGCAAATTTGGGGGGCTCTTCCCTAGTGAAACAGCTGATAAATTTTGAAGGAAGTCAAAAGTGTTCCAACCAGTACCGTATACGAAAATATCTGGAGTTTTAAAATTCCTGCATCTAAATTTTATCTAGGTTTTGTCTAAAGCAGAACTGCAAAACAAATCTGGAGGCACTTATACAGGCAAAACATCTACAAAATTACAAGGCAAACTGTCAGAACATGCCAAAAAATATCCAGCTGTTTCTGTATATCCTTAACCATAGTGTGATTTAAACCTGGTTTATGTTATTATTGCCTTGTTATATTTGGATGAAAAGCAGTATACAAATTTAATAAACAACAATAATAAACAAGTTAATTGTATCATTAAGAAAAATCCGCTATGTGAAGAGTGAATTCAAATGAGCCTCTTATGTTCCTAACCAGAAGACACCAAAGGAATACAGCATACATTATAATGCAACACAGATGTAACAATGGTCTCTATTCTTTTCTTGAGAGCCAGTAGGCTGTAGCGATTAGAACAGTAGTAACTAATGTGGTGCTGCCCATGTATTTTGGACTCCAGCTCCCATAATCCCTGCTCACTGGCCATTCTGGCTGGATCCTATGAGAATTGGATTCTAGCAATATCTGGCAGGCACCATGTTGTCTGCTGATGGTTTACTGTGGGGGGTGACTAGCATTTGGCCCTCCAGAAGATGTTGGATATAGGCAATGATCAGTTAAAATGGGAGTTGGTATCCAGCAACATGTGGAGGAGCAAAGGTTCCTCATCCTGGTTCAGATTGCTACACTGTGAAAATCCCAGTTGAAATCTAGAATCAACCACATAACTTGCAAATTAACCTTGGGACATTCATTATTTCTCAGTCTAACCTACCGCACAGGTTGGTCTCCCAGAGCTGGATTTTCCTGGCTTAGCAGAAAAGCAGGTGGTATTTCTGGTTTCACTAAGCAGAAGGCTATTTGAAGACCCTACCACCCTCCTCCTCTTCTTCCTCATCTTTTGAAACATGGTGCCCAGCCCTCCATCCCAGTATGCAGTGTGAGTCTAACTGGTCATTCAGCCTTGTTTTTTAAATTGACAGGACTTAATTTGATTTCTTATTTCTCTGCATTTTATGATACAGTTTTTGGCTCAAATATATCAAAATGCACCAAACCAAAGTCCAAGGAGGTGCTGAGAGAAATTAAATTCCACCAAGCAGAATACTCAAAATTGATCAATCAGGAGATTGAATGGAAAATAAAACAGATGAAGCAAAGATCTTTTGAATCAGCAAATAAATGTGGAAAGCTGCTAGCTTGGCAGCTGAAAAAAAGACAAAAGCTAAACACGATAACAAATTTAGAGATTGATGGAAGGACCGTACAGAAACCAGAAGAAATTAGGAGGTGCTTCCACAGATACTTCAAAGAACTGTATGCACAGGGGCCCCAGAAAGAATCAGAGATAGATCAATTTTTAAAGACAAATGGATTATCAAAAATAACTCAAGATAAAAGATCAATCTTGAACTCTATAATAACCACACAGGAAATTGAAGGTGCCATTCAGAATATGCAACTAGGCAAATCTCCAGGCCCGGATGGACTTACCTCCAAATATTACAAGGTTCTGAAGGACTATTTGATACAACCTTTGTTGGAGGTATGTAACCAGATTATGGATGGGAAGAGGGCACCAGAAACGTGGAAAGAAGCCTTCATCACATTGATACCTAAGTCGGAATCTGAAAAGACTCAGCTTAAAAACTACCGTCCCATCTCACTCCTAAATGTGGATTACAAAATATTTGCAGACATTTTGGCAAATAGACTTAAAAAAGTCTTAAATGAAGTAATTCATAAAGACCAAGCTGGCTTTCTCCCTGGTAGACATTTATATGAGAACACTAGAAACATCATTGACATTTTAGAACTTTTGCAGACTAACAGGAACACAAGGGCGGTGTTAATCTTTATTGATGCGGAGAAAGCATTTGACAATATATCTTGGATGTTTATGAAGAAGAACCTGGAGGGGATGGGAGTGGGACGGGGGTTTGAGAATGGATTACATGCAATCTATTCAGAACAAAAAGCTAAATTAATAGTGAACAATGTGGTGACGGAGGAATTTAAAATTGAAAAAGGGACACGACAAGGGTGCCCTCTATCCCCTCTGTTATTTATTTCAGTCCTGGAGGTGCTATTGAATATGATCAGAGAGGACCGGTTGGTACAAGGGATAGAGGTCGGAGTGAAACAATATAAACTGAAAGCTTTTGCAGATGACCTAGTTTTGACACTGCAGGAGCCAGAATCCAGTACAAAAAGAGTTCTCGAACTTATATCTGAATTTGGTCGGGTGGCGGGATTTAGGTTGAATAAACAAAAAACTAAGGTTCTGACCAAAAATTTAACAATTACAGAAACAGAGGGGTTTCAGAGAGAAACAGAACTGAATGTGGTTAAAAAAGTGAAATACCTTGGGATCTATTTGTCCTCCAAGAATTTGAATTTATTTAAGGATAATTATGAGAAATGTTGGTTGGAAGTTAAAAAGGATTTAGAAATTTGGTCAAGATTGAAACTTTCCTTGTTGGGAAGAATTGCAGCTATAAAAATGAATGTGTTGCCGAAAATGTTATTTTTGTTTCAAACCTTACAGATCGTGGACAGAGTGGATTGCTTTGGAAAATGGCAGAAGGATATATCCAGATTTATCTGGCAGGGCAAAAAGCCCCGAATAAAGTTTAAAATATTAACAGATTCGAAAGAAAGAGGGGGGTTTGCCCTGCCGGACTTGAGGTTGTATTATGAAGCTGCAGCCTTCTGCTGGCTGAAAGATTGGTTTTTGTTGGAAAACACCGATGTCCTAGATCTGGAAGGTTTTAATAATGCTTTTGGATGGCACGCATACCTATGGTACGACAAGGTTAAAGCACATAAATTGTTTAAAAGCCACATTGTCAGAAAAGCAATTTTTGCAGTCTGGATGAAATATAAAGACTTATTAGAGAGTAAAACTCCGAGGTGGCTATCACCAGTGGAGGCCAAGGCCCGAAAAAGACCCAATATGGAGGCCTATTGGCCGAAATATTGGGAATTGACTGAAAAAATTGGAGACAATTGGAAGTTGCAGAGCCAGGACAAACTAAAAAATAAGGTGCGAGACTGGCTACATTATGCTCAAATTCAAGAGGTTTTCAAAATGGACAAAAAAGTTGGTTTCCAGGTGGAAAAGTCGAAACTAGAGACAGAATTGTTAGAACCAAAGACAAAGCTGTTATCTAGAATGTATAACTTGCTGCTTATGTGGAACTTACAGGATGAGACAGTTAAATCTGCTATGATTAAATGGGCACAGGATGTTGGACACAACATTATGTTTGAAGACTGGGAAAGGTTATGGAACACCGGAATGAAATTCACGGCCAGTACGGCCTTGAAGGAAAACATTATGAAAATGATATACCGGTGGTACATGACCCCAGTCAAGTTAGCTAAGATACATCACCTGTCTGACAATAAATGTTGGAAGTGTAAGGAAGCAGAGGGGACTTTCTTTCACCTCTGGTGGACATGCCCAAAGGTTAAGGCTTTCTGGGAAATGATTTACAATGAGTTGAAAAAGGTATTTAGGTATACCTTTCCCAAGAAACCAGAGGCCTTCCTGTTGGGCATGGTAGACCAGAGAGTGTTAAAGAAGGACAGAACTTTGTTTATGTATGCTAGTACAGCAGCAAGAATACTCATCGCAAAGAACTGGAAGACACAAGATTTACCCACGCTGGAGGAATGGCAGACGCAGTTGATGGACTACATGGAGATAGCTGAACTGACCGGCAGAATCCGAGATTTGGATGTAGAAACAATTGAGGTGGACTGGAAAAAGTTTAAAGACTACTTGCAAAAGTATTACAAACTGTATGAATTTTAAGACGGTGCATGATTTGAAAATGATACGCTTTAGCAATTATGATTAAGTAAATAGTAAACTAAGTGATAAAAGAGAAAAGGAGATAATATGAAATTGAACATGTTACGTTTATTTTAAAGGTATAAAAATTCTGACATAATACATTGAATATAGATACATAACATGCAAAAGTTACAATAAGGTATGACATAAGGTAACAAATTGCTGACATTGTTAATATAAAGAACGCAGAATCGGAAGGGGTGGGGAAGTCCAATTTGGGATTTTTGTTAAAAAAAAAATGGTTTCTTGTAAACTCCTTGTTTGTAATGTATAAAATTTGGAAAGAAACGTAATAAAAAAATATTATAAAAAAAAAAATCAAATATATCAAAATGCATAAAACTGCATACAATGATATAGAATAATAGAATTCTGGAGTTGGGAGGGACCACGAGGGTCATCTTGTCCAACCCCCTGTGATGCAGGGATCTTTTTGCCCAACATGGGGCTTTTTACCCACAACCCTGAGATTAAGAGTTTCATGCTATCCCTATAATACATATTTACATGCAAATTGAGTGATAAAATGCATATTTCAAAGCATATATTTGTAATTAAATACGACTGCAATCCTAAACACACTGAACTAGGAATAAAATACATTGAACCAAAGAGAACTCATATCTGAGTAGATGTGCATAGGGTTGTGCCATAAACCAGGTTATTCTTTGTGGAATCCGCTGTAACCGCTGGTTCAGTCTTACTGAATAGACCAGGCCCACTGGATATTCCTGGACTCCAACTTCCAGCAATGCTGAACAGTAGTCATGTTGACTGGGGCTGAAGGGCCTTGAAGTCCAGCAACATGTGGAGGGCCACAGCCCCCCCCCCCGATTTAGACCATTCCCCAGGATGTTACAGCTATACTATCATGCCTCTGTATATACTAAGATCTCCGAATGGTGCCTAGACATATTGTGATTTAGTGTTTTGCATCATTACAAAGAGTAGGCAGGATAATAGCCTCTCATAAGCTGATATAAAGTAGACCTTTTACAAATGGACTCTGTATTAGCATATTTTTGACATTTCATTTCATTTTCTGCTTATTAAACTAATTCTCTTAACCGGGGCAGCCAGTGTTCCAGCACAGCTGAAAACAGTTTTCCATTTCAGATGAATGGTTTTATTTTCATTACCCCTCTTCATCCAACTTGCCTTCCATCTATCCTGTGCTTATCCCCCTTTTCCATGAACAAGAACAAAAATGTAGACAAGCTCTTTTGGTCCTGCAGAAATTAATCATCATAAGTCAAGCTACTTGTCATTTACTAGAAACACAGCTCACAGGAATTTTTCAAGATTTTATTATTATTTATGTACCACCTACAACGAGCTGCTTTACAATTAGAGTTGTATGATTTAGGTTTTTTGTTTTTTTGTTTTAAGCATATCAGTTCCTGGAGGGCACTTTTATAGAATTCTCTCATAATACACACCCACCCACCAAACTCGTTATTTCAAAATGCATTATTTCAAAACAAAGATCAGAAAACCTTGTTTGGGGCTTTGATAGATTATTCAATACCACTGCGGGCAAAGCATTGTGTAAATAGAAATAAATAGTAATGTGATTTTTGTAGATATTGCCAATAGTAGAAATAGGTCTAAATAAGGCAGTCATATTGATGTATTTGGGCTGAAGAAGTGCATTTTAAAAAATAGGTTGTACCCACATCTAGCCTGCAGCTAACGGGAGAGGCCATTTTTCTTGTTTTATTCCTGTACTGTTCATCTGATTCATTCTGCCCTGCATTTTGCTCCTCTTTAATTCCTCTTGAATTCTGGGTTAATTAGGAAAATTTCAAGCACCAATTCTAGAATGAACAAGCAGTTTGCTTCCTGCTTTCAGTTTTAGCTTAGTTTCTAAAACTTAGCTTCTTCCATGGTGGATTGTACCCAAAGCAGCTAATAACAGACAAATATCAAGTGACAACACACTTACTTACTTACTTATAAGCCTACTTCATTTCAAAACCTAACAATTCAAATAAGGCAAAATCAATAAGTCATACTCCTAGTGAATGGTTTGTATTGGTGGTGTGTATCGTGTTCTGGTTGTGCTTGGCAGGGGGAAATATGGCATTGAGAGCAGAGGGTATCATCTGATAAGAAAACTGGGGTAGGTATTTATGGACCATTCCCTCTTCAGATCTTCTCTCCTTATCTCTGCCTGATAGATATGCCCCATAGTCTTTCACTCTGGTGGTGCTGTTATTGAACACCTGGTTGGTATATAACACTTCACTTATCCACAATTTATTTTGGAGGAGGGTTGAAACCTGACGTGTATCACCAAGACCAAGGTGGGTAAGCTGGTTGGGGTGGTTCTCACCCAGCTGTGTCTATCCAGGTACTCTATAAAGCCTCAGTCTAGGCCAGAGGGTTGGAAGTTATTGAACTTGCTGCACCTCAGAAATGTTCCGTTTTTCTCATGTGAAAACCTCTCACTTTGGAGTGGAGGCTATGAGGGTCTGCATCTGGTGTTGGGCCAAAGAAACAGATTGGGGAAGCTGCTGGTGTACCACCCAGCCTGCTGCCCAGCAGCTGTTAACATTTGGCTTCAACTGGTCTACCTGGCCAGTTCCTAGACCAATGCTAATTGTTTCCTCTACTCAGGGTTTGAATTTGTGCATTGACAACCCGATAAGAATCCTTATGCATATATGCCATTTGTCGATCAGTTATATGAAGCTATCAAAATATATATCGCAGTATCCTAATAGAGGATCAGAGCCGGTAGCAAAGCTTTGGGTTAAAATGAATGACCTATGATGAATTATTAATATTGCATCTGTGGCTTTTAATCACTGAGCACACTTTACCATCTGTCCCACTGGGTTGCTAATGAGCAAATTCAAAGCTTGATTAGGGAACCAAAAAAAAAAAAAAAGGCCCCCTGATGAAGTTAGTCCCAAGAGGGATTTCAGCATCCACACCAAAATCCCTCTTAAGGGGGCAGTTTGGGACTTCCTGGCCTCCAAATTAACTATCAGGCTATCTCAGTTCAACATCCATTCAATAGAGTGGGACTCATCCTTGATTTGGTCTCTGCCCCAGTGGTGTGTGAAGAATACTTTGCATATAAGAGGGGGATTGAGATAACTCAGTTATAATGGGCAGATCATTCCCTGGTGTCAATCACCTCTTATGGGGTGGTGAACCCATTTATATGGTCTACATGCTGAGACATATGGAATTCAGAGTATTCAGTGGACACAGTTTATGATCTTTTTGAGGCCCTGGACTATTTATGGAATAGGAAGGTATAAAATTTCTCAGCTTCACAATTACTAGAACACCATGGTCCAACACACCACCTGGTTTTGTGGGATCAGTTTCAGTTTTTGCAACATGACAATGTGGGACCGGCACTTGCAGCTTTCAGTCCAACTTTCAGTCTCTGCAGCATACAAGTGCTGAGTGCTGTTTCAGACTGATAGATACTTTTATACAAAAGGTGAACAGGTGTGTTGGTTGACCTGTAACGAGGATGGCATATCCTCCAACACTTCACCCATAGCTGAACATTAAGGGTAATTTTGTGTACTTGAATCAGCCCTAGGGCCACGTTGATAGCTTACCTACTAATACTTAAGGCTTTTCTCTGTGTGATGTTCACTTTGCAGTAGTCTGTTTTGCACCAGCTCCTGAAGCAGATGTATTGGAGAAATGCTCCTTCTTAAAAAGGTTTCATAGGAACCTAGGAAGCTGCCTTATACGAAACAAGACCATGAACCTGTTCCTTCAGGGGGAGTGTAGCCTCTCCAATAACAGTTGAACAACTAATTCCAGGACTCAGGACCCACCCATCCTACATCTGCCTTATTCAACTTCAGTTTATTAATCCCCATCACTATTTCCATATATGTGTCCAACACCTTCAGCCTCTCCTGATTGCAATGGAATGGAATGATCTGGACACTACAATTCTGTTGGTCAAGAATTCAAATTTACTTCTGAGTAAACATGTCTAGAAAGAGCCTGTACTTTCACTTAAAGCCATCTACTGGGACTTGAAAATTGTGTGAATGAATTTCTCTCTGCTCATTGCATATTTTATATGAATTTTGAGATTGTTTTTGAATGATTCTTCATAAATTAATAAAAAGCAATTGGTAGACACTTTGGTGTAACTTACCTGCAAGTTTCACAGAAAAAGTGTTAGCCACCAAAAATAAAAACCAAGCACTACTGTGTTAAGCAACTCTGGCCTTTTGGAGGGTTTAGGCTACCAGCAGGGGAATAAAACCAAAAAGCCAAAACAAAAGCTGAGTTTGTCTGATGAATTATTCACTGAGAATTATCCACTGTAGTGCCAGTTAGACATATGGAGGGCTTACATATGATGATAGACTGCAGAAACTGGGATTAAGACTTTTGCTTTGAAAGGCGAATTGCTGGGGAGGGGAAAAAAGGGGGGTATCAGAGAAGCGGCTCACTGAACTGAAAAAGCACCACTGATCCTTTTGCTGCCTTTCAGGAATCAGGCACCGCTTATCCCAAACCTATGCACTTGAGACAATTAATCCAGCGTGTAACATGAAGTTATTATTGTTGTCGATGCTCCTTCTCTGCTAGAATGCACTGTTTGGACTAAAGCTGAACAGAAATTTCTCAGAAGACATTTTCCTGATTTCTATTTTTTCCTTTCTCTTTGCTGCCCACCCATCCAGCAAAAAAGAAAAGAGAAAAAGAACAGCACTCTGTGGAATTTTCTCCACTATTTTAGTGGTGGTTGTCATTCCTCTACCTTCCCTGTATGCCCCAGGATTGTGCCAACTCTGAGGCACTGTGAAGTGATGCAAAATGGTGATCAGGCTGCCAACACAGTTGCTGCTGCTATTATATATAGTAGTGGGTTAAAATCCTTAAGAAATAAAAGAGGTGCTATGCTCCTGACATAACAAATGCCCAACAGTGAGCCATAGTGGAGCAGGTATGGATAAATCTATCAATTTCAGTTTCCCAGCCTTCCCTATTTAAGTATTTAAGTTACACACTTTCCACATATATTTGCAATTTTTTGAGGTGAGCAGATCTGTATGAAAATTCAAATTCTGTTTTGTGCACATTTCTTCTAATAAATTATTTTTTCTCTAGCAACTTTGCCTAGCATATGCATTTTTAAAAGAAATATTCTCCTAACAGAATTGCAACACAAAATTTAGAAAAGTGTGAATTTCAGTATTTCAATTCATGAAATACTGCTCAGGAAGTGCAAATTGGGTAACTTTCCATTAAACTGACATGCCTGTGCATTAAGATTCTTGATTTAAATTCAGGTCAGGGCTGGTTCACCCATTATAGGGTGTATTCAACCAAGTTGGTAGACCCATTGAAACCAAGGAACCACAGAGGAAGGAGGTGTGGGTCACCGCTGCACGCCCCCCCCCCATTCAGGAAGATAAACTAAAGGATTCCGCCCAAGGCCTGATACCACCAAAGTTGTGACGTTTTGCTACGGAAAAGGCAAAACCTGCCAATGCAGGGGAATTCCTTTCCGGCCCTTCAACAGTGACCTTGACGTAGCAGTGCCCGCATATCTGTGAAGAAAAGGTTAACCTGCAAAATAAGACTTAACTGAGGGTGGGTAGGGTGGGAAAAGCTCCCGAGCCAACTGAGGATTCCCAGGTAAGATCCTTCCTCTATTGTGTGGGCAGGTAGTCCCTCCCCTACCTGGCCTGGTCTCCTTGGCAACGCTTCCCCCAGGCGGGATAGGACAACTGACTGAGGTAGGCGGAGACCTCCAGGTATCCCACCTGGGGGAAGGCGAAGCCAAGCCTGTGCTGATGGAGCCGCACCAGGTCCAGGGGCTGCGCGCGTCCACGCAAAGGATGCCCCCCAATTAATGTGGGAAGCGGTCATTGTACACTCAGAACAGTGTGGAGCAGCACCAGTCAGAATTTGGCCCGGGGAGGGATGTTATGGCCTGAATAGAGTCCTAATGGCCAGTTAGAGAGACCTGGAGGACCACATTTGCCCACCTGGCCTAGGAAGTGGGAAGGCCATGCAATCCACTTTCTTATGTTATACATTTATTTATTTCATAAAATTTATATACTGCATAACTGTAAAAAGAAACACAAAATAAAAGCATAAAATTGGGGCAGAGGGATCCAAATCATACAAGAAGTCATAATATGAAAACAGATTAAAATTCACAACAGCATTTCTAAACATCTGGGCAGCCTTTTCCAAACAAGAATGTTTTCAGCAGGCACTCAAAAGAATACAGTGAAAGCACCTGCCTTCATATCAATAGGAAGGGAGTTCCAAAGTGTAGGTTCTGCCACACTAAGGTATTATTAAAATTAAGCAAATTAATGGAGCATAAAGGTATTAATAGCTCCCACGCATGATGGTTTTGTGTGCTGTCTTCAGTGTCTGAGGCAGTCGGCTTCCAAATACAGGACGCTGAACTAGATGGGTCTTTCGCCAGATCAAGCAAGGCTTTTCTTATGCACACTGTACTGAGTTTCATGATGCAAGAAGGGCAGCACAGAAGTGCTTTAAATAATATGCAAAATAAATACCGCAACATGTAAGGAATTGCAGAAAGAAGCAAATGTTTGAACACAGAATGGATGGGAAATGAGACCTCAGCAGCTTGGTTTTTTTAAAACCCACAACTTGAATTACACACACTACATGTTTATGTTTTAATTAGGGAGCAGAAAGATTTTGATAAATTAATGTAATCAGATAGCTTTGGAACTTTGAACAATCCTATAATTAACAGCAAACCAAGGCAGCCTCTCTATCGAACTCTTATCTCCTACATAATTTGGAGTTCCAGTGCAGCACTTGGCTTTTAATGAAAGTCACCTTCCTTGCACCCTCTGCTTCAGTGTCAAAGAAAAGCCAATATGAGTTACTCAGGGATGTAAGGACTTCACACATTGCCCTCTATCATGATGCTGCACTTGCTGAAGGACTGAGTAAATCACTAACCAAAGACTCAAAAGCTGCTTTCTTCTGTAGAGCAAACACAACAAGTTGAAAATAGCAGTTTCTTCTTCATCAGGCAGCACAAGCCACAGATGGCCTGATATTAATAGATTTAAAATGTAAACTCTTCTGGACAGGAACGTTTTATCTGTGACGTGTTCAAGTGCACTGGCATAATAAATTTACAATATTCATTTATTGCTATCTTTATTAAGTTGATTCATTAAATTGCTAGCATCATTTCTTACCGATGTAATAAAATCAATGAAATCATAGTAAAATAATGTATTGTGCCAATGTGCGTATAGCTTTAGAAAGGGAAGCAGAATATAGATCTCTGCTCAGAGGTGCTCTCCTATAAATATATGCTTGAAATTGTATAAATATTAATATATTAAATCAGAGATCGGGAACCTTGGGTCCAAGGGGGAAATGTAGCCCTCTAGACCTCTCTGTGTGGTCCTTGAGACTATCTACAGGCCATACCACATCATGGATAAGAGGCCCACCCATGTTCCACCTTGTCACTGAGAAGATGTCATCCCTTGCCTCCAGTGCTGGATTTACATATAAGCTAAACAAGCTTATATGTAAGGGACGTGGGTGGCGCTGTGGGTTAAACCACAGAGCCTAGTACTTGCCGATCAGAAGGTCGGCAGTTCAAATCCCCAGGATGGGGTAAGCTCCCGTTTCTCGGTCCCTGCTCCTGCCAACCTAGCAGTTCGAAAGCACGGCAAAGTGCAAGTAGATAAATAGGTACCGCTCCGGCGGGAAGGTAAACGGCATTTCCATGCACTGCTCTGGTTTGCCAGAAGTGGTTTAGTCATGCTGGCCACATGACCCGGAAGTTGTACACAGGCTCCCTCAGCCAATAAAGCGAGATGAGCACTGCAACCCCAGAGTCGGTCACAACTGGACCTAATGGTCAGGCGTCCCTTTACCTTTACTAAACAAGCTATAGCTTAGGGCCCCACTCTCTTTGGGGCCCCCAAAAAATGTAAAGGAAAAAACCCACACCTGGATGTACATTCACAAAATATAAGATAAAAAACAAATACAATAAAACCTACATACAGCAACAGTGGTAAATGGCTTTAGATACCTATTAGGTTCCATAAATTACCATATAGCATATATTCAACACAAAAAACAGCGACAATTTGTTGTTGACAAAGGACAGCTGGACATATAAACGGCCCCATTACCTTCAGTAGCTGAGGGCCTCATCAAACCTAAATCCGGCCCTGCTTGCCTCACTAGCCTCCAGTCCCTGATCTATGTGGCATCACTCCTTAATTCTCAGTTCATACCCTTTTGTGCAATTCAACCCTTTGTGCACTGAAATATTTCATGGAGGGATTAGCTTTTCTGATTAAAACGCTGTTCTTTTGCTCTTAGGCTGTTGGACGAAGCATTTAGTCAAGTAGCTATTTTATTAGCTAATTTATTCCTTCTGCCCCCTTACAGGTCCTCACTGCTCTATACCGGTTAGGAATAGTTATGAAAGCTGAATAATGTCACCTCCCACATCTCTAAAAGGCAGCAATAAATAATGAAATGTTTTTTGAATTTGAACAAGGGTTCAGCAGGGAACTTAAATACAAATAAACAAATTCCTGCCATGTATTATGGAATGTTGAAATACTAACAGCTTGGAGCAGCAGAGTCTTTCAATAAATCACATTGTCACACTGACCTTTATTGATAGACTTGTTCCCATCTGAAAGCATTAGTCTTGCTGTTTCTAAAATATCTCTTTTGTCGTGGAATACCTGAAGAGTCATCAAGTAACAAAATAATTATTTCTACCTGTAGGGTGTCCTAAATCAATGTTTTCAGGAGAAAGGGAGCAAAATGGGGGAGCGGATTTTTAAACTTTTCTTTATACTAGAAAGGACCGATATTCTTGCAGTCCCATGCAAACTTTTGTTTGTATTTCCAGTTAGTGAGGCTGCAAATTTAACTCGTGTAATTCTCCCTTTAAGATGGTGAGCTACATAGCTGCCAACCTTCCCTTTTTTTGCAGGAAATTCCCTTATTCCAGCGCTGCTTCCGGCTGCTATCCCAGATTGTTAGATATCCCGTAGACTGTCCCCGGGACAGGTGAGGCTGCTGATCCCTTATTTTCAAGGCTGCTGATCCCTTATTTTCAAATCTGAAAGTTGACAGCTATGGTGAGTTATCAGGTAGGACAGGGATGGCTAACCTGTGGCCCTCCAAATATTGATGGACTCCAACTTTCATCAGCCCTAGCCACCAGAGCCAATGGTCAGTGATGATGGGAGCTGGAGTATAGCAGCATCTTGATGTTCAAGGGCTCCCCATCCCTGATGCATCCATTCCTGCTAAACAGTGCTACCCAGTGTTAGAGCATCACCACATTTTCTGTGATCCCTATCTGGATGGGATCAGCTGTGTATTCAATCCAGGAAGGAGGAAAAGGCACCCAGGACCAGGAGAAGAATGAAACTAAACAAGATTTTTTCTTTTTAAGTGAATGTCTACACAATCTAAATGCTTTGGGTGGGGGGGGGCCAAATGATTGAGCATGCACCTTCAGTTTCTATCCAAAGAGCAAAAGTAGAGAATATTGAGTGTAGCTCAGCTCTAAATAATATTTCAATGGAGTCATCTCAGCTCAGGTGCTGTCTGGAAGTTTCATCAGTTCTGTTGAACTAGTATTGATCTCTCAGAGGATCAATCACCATGGATTTTAGGAGAGCTGCCTAGGTTATTATATCAAGGCATACTTTTCATCCACAGCCCCAAAGGCAGAAAATAACCTCCACTCTGAAGTCCAGAAAAGAGCTGCTGTGCGTGGCAAGCACACGGTGGCCTGGGCAGTACAATTCACTAGATCAAGAACTCATGGCAGTTCCCATTTGAACAAATGGCTTCTTAGAACGCCTACATTTTGTGTGAAATTCCCTTCTTAAATTGTGTTGAGTGATGGCCTATTGTGCAAGGTGTCACATCCAATTGCCATCTGTCATAACAGATGACAGACACATCCAGTAACCAAGTCTCAGATTCAACAAGACATACTGCACTTGGTCTATGTAGAAGGTGTGCATTTTCCAGCAGCCTTTTCAGCTGGAACTCACTGGAATTCAGTTATGGCACCTCTCAGGTGGGCGCCATTGCCATTCTGAGAGAAAGAGGGAGGTGTTCATGGTGAGTTCCAGCACCCCTTTTTCTAGAAAAAAAGCACCGATGAGAATAATGTGGTCTATTTTTATTAGTTTGAAGAAATATAGAGGTTTACAGGCTAATGGTATACTGTATATTGGATGCCGAAAGTCCCATGTTGAAACTGTGCACTGGTTCAGGTGACTGTGTAGGGATGGACCTATTTTAAAGAGAATCTGCTTTGCAAGCAGAAAGTTCCAGGTTCAGATCTATTGAGAAATTCAACATCCTTATGGGGAAGGGCTTTGGCTCAGTTGAATAGCATCTATTTTGCATGTGGAAGGTCCCATGTTGAATTCCTAGCACCTCCAGTTATAAGTGGGAAAGACTCTGTGTCTAAAATGCTGGGAAGCTGCTGCAGCAAGGGCATGTGGCTTAGGGAGAATCTGTTGTTCTATGATTCTATAGGGTAGAAGCCAAATTGAAGCCTGTGGGATTTACTCCTGAATGCATGCATAAGATCAGTTTGTATGCTTCGTTTCTTGAGTATAATTTCATTTTCTTTAAAAAAATGATTTAAATTAGATGTGGGTCATGCTTGTGGAGGAGAGATGGTTATTTTCTTGTATTAAAATTTGTTTGATATGTTAATCTGTTATTTAATATAACATTTGATTTTTTAAATAACTTTGATAACTCAGAGGCCCATGTAAAGCTAGTTGGTTTCAGGTGACAAGCATGTCACATTGATAATTTGATGTTCCCATTCATTGGCAACACCTTTAACATTTGCTATTGATGGCTTTGATAATTCTGTTATGATTATTTAGTACAGAATGTAAAAATTATTTTGAAAGAATTTGAATTTCAAACACAAACTAATTGGAACTTTGCAGTATGACAGCTTGTTATGCATATTCATAATTGGTCAAATCAGATATTTAAAATTTGATACTTGGATAATTAAAGCTCATATTCCACACACACACCCAAGCATAGTCTCAACTATACAGAATTCCACTATTTGAGAAAGTTCATCATGACTTCATTTGCTCTTATTCATCTTTAACAGAATGGCAACTTCTGGAGACAGACTAAAGCTGATGGGTGCAATTTATTTTGTGTTGAGATTTTTGTTTCCATTCATGGGAATTCAAATACCCCTCCCCTAAAAATGAAAACAGTAAAGCTGACTCCAAAGTGAATAGTTAGAGCCCCCGAGTGGCAGGAAGATGGACTACTTCAGTGATCATAGGCTGAATTGTAAAGAATCTGTTGTTGGAAGATTAAGGACAGACAAAATAAAGTACCTCTGCTGTGGTTAATCTACAGAATTCACTTCCACAATATGTCGTAAGTGATGGCTACTAACTTGGATTGCTTCAAATGGAGTATAGACAAATTCATGGAGGAAAAGGCTACCAGTGGATATGAGCTACAATGGCTGTATTCTACCTCCACTGTCAGAGGGGAAATGATGCTGAACTAGGAATGAGGGGGAAATTTGATTATGTTCACATGTAACAATGAACCTTCCATATTTACACATTACAGTGGTACCTCGGGTTAAGTACTTAATTCGTTCCGGAGGTCCGTACTTAACCTGAAACTGTTCTTAACCTGAAGCACCACTTTAGCTAATGGGGCCTCCCGCTGCTGCTGCGCCGCCGGAGCACGATTTCTGTTCTCATCCTGAAGTAAAGTTCTTAACCTGAAGCACTATTTCTGAGTTTGCGGAGTCTATAACCTGAAGCGTATGTAACCTGAAGCGTATGTAACCCGAGGTACCGCTGTATAAGGCAAATATACGAAACCAAAACACAGTCATCCGTCAAAATTCATACATCTCTGAATTTTGTAGTACAATTCCCCAGCCAAGTAATGCATACAAAAGTGCTCGCTAAAGAGTGCCTAAAAATGCAGGCATTAGTGCAAATGACATCCAAGAACTTATTACAGTATGGAAAGATGCTTTAAAAAAATGTATATTAGGCAAAAATACATACAAAAATGGGTTTATTAGTATGAATTTGCAATAAAATGCTGACATACTTTCATGAGCACTTATAATTTTTTTAAAAAACTGGGAATTGCAGCAAAATTGTGGAGACCAGTATATATGATTGCAAAAATGAGAAACTGAGAGAACTGAAATTGATGGATGGATCCAACCATCCCTTGCCTGAAAACCAGTTGCTGGAAGTCCCAAGTGAGGAGAGTGCCATTACACTCACATCCTGCTTATGGGCTTCCAATAAGCATCTGGAGGACCACTTTGAAAGTAGGATATTGGACTAGATGAGCCTTTGGCCTGACACAGGAGAGCTTATGTTCTCATGTCTAGTCTGGTACAAAGCTGTGCATAATCATATCTGGCATGGTTAAGCTTGGGACACAGCCCATGGTAGAAGCCTAAGGGGGGGAGGGAATGTTGCTGTAGCCTCCATTTTGCTCTCAGAACACTCCATTTGTCAATGAGGGGCCATCTGCTTGGCACCCTCCTCAAGAGATTTATATGAGTTTGCACTTAGAAGCCTCCTAACATTTGTATGACCAGAATATCATGTGCTGCACATTCATTGCTCCACTTAAATTTCACCTCTCCTACCCCTGGCATCCAGCCTCAGAAGATTGGCAATAAAGTCAGTATGGCCTTCTGGCTCAAAAGGGTTCCAATCCCCCTACCCTGCCTTAGGAAGAGACCAGTCCCCTAGTATGTGAAAATTATGTCTTTTCAGCCATGGTAACTCTGTAAACAGAATTCTGAATCATTCCCATCTCTTAATATGAATTTGATTACTTGGTTGTTTTATTGGTCTTATTAGGTTAATGCTCATTTTATTTACTTTTCAATGATCAGAAGTTGATGATTTGCCAAATAAAATGATTTTAAAGATACCAGCTGTGTTTTGACTTGGAAAGCACAAAATTCAGTATGCAAGAAACCCCAAAACACCCTTGCAAAGGGTTTATAGCACTGAACACGATGACTAGAGAATAGAGGGTGCATTCAAGCAAATGTGATAGGGGATTGTAAATCAGAGGGAATTATATGTTTGCTGGTACAGCTTAAATATGGATATTGTAGGGAGATCGATACTTCTAAGCATTTGGATCTTAATCGTATTCCAAAGAATGGTGCCATGATTAAATTCTCTATCTCTGCTGTGTGACTTTGTATGCAGTCAGATCAATAGATACCTCATTTCATTTGAGTCCCCTGCACCTCCCAGCAACTAAATATATGACGCTGCTTCTTTTCATGGTCAAGTTCATTTTCCCACCCCTACCCTTCCTCATGTTACATTTGTTGATAAGAATATGCCATTAGCAAACACTGGATGGAGCTATTAAATTGCATTTAAACTCTAAATACACAGACACTGTATCTTAGTCTGAAGTAAGGAACACAGATCTACAGTAATTAATTCTTCTGATTGGCACAAGGATGGAAAACAAACAAATCACCCACCCTGATATACTGGCTAAGAACTAACATTAAGATAAATTTATAGAAAGATGGTCCCTTTCATTAATTTTTGGATTGAGATGCACAGCATGAAACGTCCTTCACAGTTATATTACCTATCCTCACTCTTTAGCCACTTGTCAGGGTTGATGGACACTGTAGTCCAACAGCTGGATCAACTAGAAGCCCAAAGGTTTCCTTTCTCTTATTGATACTCTTATCACAGAAATGTTAACTCATCTGTTGTACGCAATACTAAAAATCTGCCCTAAGTCAGGACTCAATAGGAGAGGACAGTGTTTAGTTTCCTGCTCCTAAGTACTTATTTCTTTTACTGAAAATCACTGCAGCTGGAGCTGGAAATGTGAACACAAAGAAGAACCTTCTTCCCTTCTGAAGCTTGCGTACCTGGCTGCAATGTGTCACATAGATTTAAGATGGAGCATCTGTCTTCTTCAGTCACATATTCATATTCATATTCAACTGCAATTTTTCTTTTCACAGTGAACTCAAACCACAAATCTCACAGGAACAACCCCAATCTGGTTGACCACTATGAGAACAGGATCCTGGACTAGATGGTCCTTGGGCCCCTTCCAACTCTACACCTTTATGTTTCTATGAGTGCAAGGCCCATCTAGTCCAGCATCTTGTTCTCACAGTGGCCAACCACATTATACATTGATGCACTCCAGATTTCCTATAGTAGCCAACACATAAACAGATATTATAATACAGTGGTACCTCAGGTTACATATGTTTCAGGTTACATACGCTTCAGGTTACAGACTCCACTAACCCAGAAATAGTGCTTCAGGTTAAGAACTTTGCTTCAGGATAAGAACAGAAATTGTGCTCTGGTGGCGCAGCGGCAGCAGGAGGCCCCATTAGCTAAAGTGGTGCTTCAGGTTAAGAACAGTTTCAGGTTAAGTATGGACCTCCGGAACGAATTAAGTACTTAACCTGAGGTACCACTGTATTGCATATTCATGAATACAAATATGATTAATACTTACAAAATTATGTTGCAGAAATATACTGCACAGAACTTGAGGCTTTTATGCATGTTATAGGTATAATGTGCAATGTGTATTTTTGAATAAAAAAATGTGTATAATTAGTTGGTGGGGGTTTTTTTCACTGATAGTGCACAAATGGCTTGATGCAAGAGGCAGTTGGTTGTAGGCAAATGCCTTTGGATTGGAACAACCAAACTGCATGTATAAATCAATTTAAAACAGATACCACCTCCCCTTATGCTGTACATTTCCCAGTGAGAGGCAATCCCTTCTAATTTGAACCCAGCCTTGCTTCAGGACCTGGGCTTGAGTTTATGCAGTGATCTCTGTCCTCTGTGGTTTTCTGAAACCAGTTTTCAGATGATTCTTTAGGATATAGAATAATATCTAGCCCCACCTTGAGACTTATGAGCTACTTACTGACAATCCAAGATCCAACCAAACATAACATTAGTCCCCATAACATTAGATGTCAGCCCCATTGGTGTGAAAAACTAAATTTCAGAGAGAAATAAATGTACCTAACTTTATATTGAGTTGGATCCAAACTATTCAGGAGCTTGATGGTCTGTGCAGTTAAGCGCAATAAATGTTTACACTATTAAAACATATTTAAATGTATATACCTCTGAGAATGTTACTACAGAACTAATAGATGCATTTATGCTGGGTACTTCCTTACATTATGGCAGCAAGACATATTAAGGTCACCAAGAAAATCAAAGGCATAAAGAAGCATTTGTACGGGAATGTTTATCTACTATATTAGAAAGGTAGGAGATCTGCCACACCGATGTAAATTGGCCCACATTCAGTGGGGCTAAGCCACATTTCTCTGTCTTGCTGTTCTGCATGCTGAGATTCTAGTAAAACTAGCCAAATTCAAACTCTCTTAGGCAGTACAATTAATTAGGTCATTCTCAGCAGTGTGATAAAAGGCATCACAAGGATAATACCATTAAGTCTTTGATGTTGCTGAAGACTCCCATTATGTCCAGGAATGAATGAATCGGATGCGTTGGTTGGAGGGCTGAATATCTGTCATTGTGAGCATCAACAAAGAGTTAGGAAACACATGGTAATATTGCCATGCCGTGGGTGTGCTCTTTCACATGAAAATTCTCTGATGTTTAGGTAGGGAATTGGACTAATAAACTATGCTTAAGTGCAATCTTGAATTGACATCTCTGGGGGTAAAATGACTACAGCTGCAAAAGAACTTTTTGGCCTAGAGACACAATGCCTCTTTATAAATAACAAGTAAGTCTTATTATTGTTATCCATTGCTCATAAATTAGAGTATAGATTTTGTGTTCTTTTGTATTAGAGAACAAGAAAGCTAATTCAGTGCACTTCAGGGGAAAATCCATACTAGAAGAAAAGCAATGTTTTAGCTGCTGACAACCGATTTAATAATTCTATGATAATTAGGCAAAACAACTGATGAGGTCCTGCAAGGTGTTATCAGCAACTCTTTATTTCATAGAAGGAATTGCCTCTGCATTATTATTATTTTTCTGAGCAAGAGGACTGCTCTCCTGTGCAAATCAC
This sequence comes from Podarcis raffonei, assembly GCF_027172205.1. Taxonomy (NCBI): domain Eukaryota; kingdom Metazoa; phylum Chordata; class Lepidosauria; order Squamata; family Lacertidae; genus Podarcis; species Podarcis raffonei. The sequence goes on from NC_070609.1 coordinate 43,625,363, forward strand.
TGAAGCAGATCTGTCAAAGAATCTCACCTAAAAGCAACGTTGGAGGTTAAATAGGAGGAGGTGAGTGAGGGTGATTCTGTCCATACGTGAAGGATATGATAGAATCAGAAAATTCAACAGGTCCAAAATGCAGAAGTTAGATTACTGGCAGGGGTTCCTTGTTACAAACTGCTCCACTGGCCACCAGTTTGTTTCCAGGCAAAATTCAAAGTTTTGGTTATGTTATGACCTTAAAAAAACCATATACAGATTAGGCCTAGGCTACCTGAAAGACTGTATTCTCTCACATGAACCTGCCCAGGCTCTGAGATCTTCAAGAGATGCACTTCTCTCAGTCCCACCACCCTCACACTTGGTGTGGACATGGAAGAGGGCCTTCTCAGTGGCTGCACTGGAATTCTCTTTCTAGAGAAGCTAGATTGGTTCACTCTCTGTTGTCCTTCTGCTGACAGGCCTTTAGGAACTTTTTTTTTAAGGAAAGGATGAATTTTTATATTGTCTTAATTATATTACAGTTTTTATGATAATCTTTTACATGTTTTTAGATTTGTGTTGCATCTGCCATGTTTTAATCTGTAGAAGCCCCTAAGTCCCAGTCCAGGAAAAGTACTGGATATAAACAGCAACAAACAAACAAACAAACAAACAAACAAACAAACAAAGAGGATGCTGGATCTCCAGGACATCATAAAATGGTGCATTGTCAGCAATGGGGCTCCCAGAATTAGAAAAAAACAGAACAGGATTGTTAAAAAGGTGAATGTTTGGGGCTTTTCCTCAGTTTCTGGACTCTACTTTTTGAGGCACTGTACCTCTGAATGCCAGGCAATGGGAATCACAAATGAGGAGTGTGATGCTATACTCAGGTCCTCATTGCGGGTTTCACATAGGCATCTGTTTGGCTACTGTGAGTACAGGATACTAGACTGGATGGGCCATTGATCAAGCAGGCTCTTCTTACACTCTTATGAGTTGTCATTTCATGGGTCAGTGGAACCAAGATTAGAGGTCCACTGGTGATGGTTCATAGGGCATCTGGTGTGATTTGGGTTCTGTTGAAATAGGGTGCTCCCTCACAAAGATGGCACTCATGGAGTACACAGAGGAATAGGGTCCAAATTCTAGCACTTGCAACTCCTGATAGGTCAGCTAAAGCTAGTGCAAATGCTGCAACATGGTACAGAGGAGTTCCCAGTTTCTCATTTATTGGTTGTTTTATTCAGTTTCATTTTAAGTGAGAGCTGGAGAAGAAGCAGCCAGAGACAGTTGAGGCAGTCATTTTTTTAAAGGGTGGGCATTTTGCCTAATATACCCCTTCCATAGTAGTACTTCTGTTCATTGACCCAATTGTTAACTTGTGGGAAAGCTTTCGCAAGCTGTTGTATATGCAGATTGTGGAATGCATGTATCGGAAAGGTGTTTAGCAAAGCAAATTGCAACACTCAATAGCTCTATCAATTTCATCAAGCAACATTTTTATATCCTCCTTTGAAGCAGTTTGAAGATGAATAATAAAACTGCTGGCAATCAGCTTTAAGTAGCATAAAGCTTGCCTTAAAAGGTGATTAGTCTCATCAGCAGGGTGTCTCAAATAAATTAGCCACAGCAATTCTAAAACCTGGTGGCAGTTAAATAGATGTTCTGAACAGAAGAATCACAACAATTTCCCCTCTAATGCTTTCCTTTTCTGTCTAGGCCATTCCTTAATCCCAGTCCTTAATCCCAAATTTGCCTTCTCAATTTGGTTGCTAACTAGCAACTAGCACCCATGTTCCTGACTGGGTTTTTTGGAAGTCCGACAGAGCAATCCTGTGCTTATCTACTCAGAAATAAGCCCAACTGGGCTGAGTTGGATTTGCAGCCTTAAGAGAGTTGAAAATGCCACTAGGGATACAGGACCTGATGTATACTGAGACAGTATCTGTTCCCAAAGATCTCTTGTTGACATCTATTAACAATTAGCTTCTTTTGACTAGCAACATTTTATGTGGATTGGTTGTTGCATTTAAGTCTCTCTACCCTAGAACAGATCTGTGTAATTTATTGCCTACAAGCTGCATTGCTTTGGATAACCCCACAACCTCTTCTAAACCTCAATTTGGGTCAAGTGCCACCCAACATGGAAGGAAAAGTGAACTGTCAGTGAAAAAGGAGATCATTCTGTTCCTGCCCTAGAACTATCCTTCCTTCCTTCCTTCCTTCCTTCCTTCTTTCCTTGAAAGAGAATGTGGGTGTAAAACTTTACAGAAGGGAAGTATGTGAGTGGGAGGCTGCTGATGGAAGGGATTTGTGGGAATGAGGACTGTGTGAATATGGGGATGTGGGTGGCTGTGAAAGAGAGAGAAGAGGCAAGGGAGACAGAAGGAAGTGAAAGAAGATGGCATGACAAAATGAGAGCAGGAAGAGATGTCCCTTTTTAGCCTGTGTTTCTCTTCTTCCCAGATATGATGAACGAACTGTGTGTGAGAGAGAGGAGGCCGGAAATAGATGAATTTATCCACAAATTGGGTTTTCTCAATTTCTCATCTTCATAATTTTAATTTCAATTCTCCACATTTCCACATTGATTTGCATAAAAAAGTAACCATGTAAATTCATCAGCATTTTGGTATGGATTTTCCCTAGTCACATATGTATGCAATTTTGCCTTAATACACATTTTTGCAAAGCAATGCATGCTGAATGTATGCTATTGTCATGAACTGGCAGGACAACAGGGAGGAGGAAGAAGATCCTGGAGAAGGGTTCAGCTGTGACTGGGACCCACCGGGACAAGCTGGGGATGGGAAAGGAGAGGTTGGGATTGTGAAAAGTACTCACAGAATGGCAAGGGGGTGGGGCTCAGTGTGCAGGGACCAGAAGAGCAGGACCCATCATCAGAGCCAGGGAGGCCCCTGTCTCCATGAACAAGATGGGCTCTGAGGCATATGGAGCAGCTGGAGGTACACTCTGGGAGGTTGAAGGAGGCAAGGACACACAGTCTAGTTCACTAGCTGGCCAGGTGGGGCTCATTAGCTCTGGGAAGAGGTGTGTGATTCTTCAGATGGATTAGGCTCAGGACAGGTGAGGATCACATGCCTCATCAAGCCCAGGTGCTACAATCAAGACAAGCAAGTAAAGGAGAGCAGAGCTTTGGTGCTGTGTCTACTCAACTGCCCAAGGTGATGGACATTGGCTTGGATTCTCCAGGACCTCTATGGGACTGTGCTTCTGGGCTGTTGGACTTGGCTTATGTGTTTTGACTCCAGACAATGTTTCCTGACCATTGAACTTTGATCTTGACCTACTGTATACATCAGCAGGACTTGCCGCCAGGTGCGCCCGGGGTTCAGGACAGTTATTTTCACTACTATATGCATTTCTATGGACAATTTATCCTGGAATGCACATTTTTGTATACTTTACTTGGCTGAAGAACTGCATCTCAAAATTTGGAGAAATGTGAATTGTGGAAGATGGTTGTTTTGGTTCATGTAAAAGATAAAGGTAAAGTTCAGTTGCAGACGACTCTGGGGTTGCAGTGCTCATCTCGCTTTACAGGCCAAGGGAGCCGGCTTTTGTCTGCAGAGTTTTTCCAGGTCATGTGGCCAGTATGACTGAGCCACTTCTGGTGCAACAGAGCACTGAAACCAGAGCAGTGCATGGAAACACCATTTACCTTCCCACTGGACCTATTTATCTACTTGCACTTTTTGTCGTGCTTTTGAACTGCTAGGTTGGCAGAAGCTGGGACAGAGCAACAGGATCTCACCCTGTTGTGGGGATTCAAACCACCAGTCTTCTGATTGGCAAGCCCAAGAGGCTCATTGGTTTAGACCACAGCGCCACCTGCATCCCATCCTTTGGTTCTTGTAGAAAGTGTTAATTCGGTAGCACCTCTAAATGCAAACTGAATCAAATTCCTCTCCCCATCTGTGTGAAAGGGGAGGGGGGCACAGCGGAAATATGAATGAATAATAAATGCAGAGGCAGGAGAAGAGAGAGGGATTTTCCTATCCCCTTTTTTCAGTCTCTGGTGGTCACTAATATGTAGCCCATGACAGGGTTGGGGAACCTTTGAAGCTTGACAGGCCAGAAGCTTGTATCTACAAGCCATGTAAGGCAAATTTAACAAATGTCTGTATTTATTGAATCATCCTGGAAATGCACTCCAGAGTGGAAGCCCTGCCTTTACCTGCCTTCTACCTGACATCATTTCTGGCAGTCCAAGTGGATGTGGTTTAGGAAAAATTGCCTCAAGGGCTCAAATTGGGATTCTTGCCAGACCTGATTAGGCCCACAGGCAGGGTATTCTCAATTCCTGCCCTAAAGCAGCAGTACTCAACTTGTGGGTCCCCAGATGTTGTTGGACTACAACTCCCATCATCTCTAGCTAGCAAGGGCAGGGATGATGGAAGTTGTAGTCCAACAACATCTGGGGACCCACAGGTTGAGAACTGCTGCCCTAAAGGAATGATAACCTTGGCACTCAAACGTTTGCTCACCGCTGTTCTACAAATAAATAAATAAATAATAATAATAATAAATGTCTTGCAGTTACGTCCCCCAGGAGCCCAGAACAAAGAATTAAAAAGGCACCTGAACTACTTCACTTATCTCCATTCAGCATATGAAGTAGAACTGAGACACAAGCTGTGATGGCTTCCATCTGAATTTCTGTGACCACAAGCCACTCCAGACTGAACAGCTCTTTTCTGCAAAATTGCAAGTCGAATTTCAATTAGTACTTTGCTGTAGCGCTCCAGCCTTTCAAAACTCAGGGTGAACTCTATTAATAATAATTTGCAAAATAATGATCCACACTATTTGAAATCAAGTGTAACAAAATGCAGCAATTTGGGTTTGAAGTCATTAATAAATCTAGCCTTTGTAGCTGCTGCCGTCATGGATGGGCTGGCAACCATTTGGACCCTTCAGTTGCTAAGGATAATCATACTCCTTTGGGGAAAAATTTACACAGATTTTTTGCAATAACAGACCTTTCTGACTATGCCCAGAGGCAATTAAAGTCTTTTAGGATTGTCACAGGAGAGTTCTTTTTAGGGTTTTCTCCTCACCCCCGTTTCTTCTCTGTAGTATAATGTTTTTTTTGTATCTGAACATGAAAATTGAATACCAGAATCAGATAAAGCTCAAAGTGCCTTCTAGGATTGCACCCTGGCTGTGACCATAGGGAAGCACTTTTTACATTTTTTGAGGGTGCCAAATGTAGAGAATTTGTCAAAGGGCTTACCTTACGGATGAAGTAGGAAAGGGTCAATTTCTTCTCTGGTTCTTTGACCCACCCACACCTTTGTCACCAGCTTGGGTAGTGGGAGCCTACTCAGGCGCCTTCATTTTCCAATAGATACCCAGTGGAAACATAGGGCTGGATTCAACTAAATCCTACTCAGAGTAGACCCACTGAAATTAATGAACCTAGGTTAATCATGTCCGTTAACTCTCCTCTGAGTAGACGAGCATAGACTATAACTCATACTATTCCCAGAGTGATCAATCCCTCTTTCCTGTAGCTCTGTGGGCAATAGGTTCTCCTATGAACTCTCAGTACCTTTGGACTACAGTTCTCAGGATTCTTTGGGAGAAAATATGACTGTTTTAAGTGGTATGATATTGCTTTAAATATATAATGCAGATGGGGCTTTCCTGTGAACGTATGGATTAATTTCCAAACAAATGCCATTTCATGCTACAGGAAAGCAAACAAGTTTGCCACTAGTTGTAAACTCAGGGCACATTTAACTTTCCCCCAGTTTTTTCCAGGCACAGGTCTGTGCTTAAGAGCTCAGTGTCCAAGAGGGGTTTTTTGTTTTTGTTTTGCCCTGGAGCTTTCCCTGTGAAAACCTGCTCTTCAGCACTCAATCAGAGCAAATGGCAAAAAAGGTTTTAAGTGGGTTGCTGTTTGCTCCGGTTGAGCTTTAAAGAACAGATTTTCACAGGGAAAGCACCAGAACAGGGGGGAAAAGGTGGGGGTGCACAGGCAATGCCTGGAAAGAGTGAAGTGTAAGTAAGCCCTCCGCTGGCAATAGCCACCAAAGTTCATGATAACTTGTTTGGTTTTTAATTTGACCCTAAGTGATTCATAATGCTTGCCTTATACATGTTATTTGTCTGGAGAGAGTAGAGCAGAAGGGAAGGGAATGTGCCAGGTGATGGTGTTTGGAAGAATCAGTTGCACTCTTGGTGATGTTTTGGATCTGATTTGGGTTTGTAAGTGGCTTAGAATAAACTGAACTATTTCTGACTTCAAACAACAACAACAGGCAAATAGATTTGCCACATTTAGTTGCCTACCAAACATCAGGGGAAGTAGTTGCCAATTACCGGTACTAGACGCAACAGGGAGTTACAACCCATCACAGCTCCCATACAATTTACTGGTGTGTTGAACATAAGAAGCTGCCTCATACTGAGTCAGGCTATTGGTCCATCTAGCCAATATTTCCTATACTGATTGGCAGGGATTCATTGCAGTTTCAGACTGAAGTTTTTCCCAGCCCTGCCTGGAGCCTTCCGCATGTAAACAGAAGCTGCACTGCGGATATATGGTCCTTCTTCAATAAGTTTGCAAACACATGTCAGATAGGTTATATGTATCAAACATTTTGAGGGGAGGAGGGAAGACACTGCAATCTTATCTTACCTTTTTATCAGCATGCCTAAAAAGGCAATGTGTGAATTGATCCTTTGTGACAGGGATGGGGGAAATGCGGATCTTCATCATCATTTACCTGTCTGTCACCAGTGGGTTACAACAAATTAAAAATTAGCATTAAAAACAGTTAAAACAAATTGCAGTCACATGAATGTGCAAGGGGAAGGTTTCCTGAAAACACACACCTCAAGTGTCGAAGGCAAGAGTAAGCAGGTGTGCATTCAGCATCTTCTAATTCAAAACCTACACAGTACTTCCAGTGCAATCATGCATATTTCCATCTTGCTATGCTTATGGAAAAGCCATTATCACTTTTTTTAAATCCCAGGCAGTAAAGCACATCATTATTTTACATACATAATCCTATCAAAGGCAGCCAGCTAGCTGCCAACTGAGCAATAATTCTGCCTGACTTCAGGGCCACTGAGTTGTATAAGGATTTCTAGATGCACAATGAGAGAGATAAGAGAGAGAGATTCTTACCTTGCTAACATTTTTTTCTGTTCATATCTGTGTGAGAACTCAGGACTCCTTATTGTGAGACCAACAGAGGAGAAAATCCTAATGAAGTTTGCAGGAGGTTCTGTCTAATGCATAGACAGCAGAGGTGAACATGTGCTGGTGAGAATGCAAAGAGATATGAAGTGAAGAACTTTGTAGCAACATCTGATTTCTTTTAGCGTTATGTATTTCAAAAGTTTCAGCTTCATCTCAACTGCAACTAGTTAGCAGGCTTTAAAAAAATCAATAAAATCTATGTGTCTGCTATGCTGTTAAGAGGTTCAGAAAATATTCTTTATGCTTCAAATGTTATCAAGCATTCTTTCCCTTCTTCCTCAGACTGCTGTTATTTAACCCTCTTATAATTATTCTTTGTACTATGGGAATCTTAAGAGGGTTTGAGATTCCAGAACTCCTGCGTCAACTCTTATATGCTCACAAGGGCTGTCCCATTGATTACAACAAAGGAAGCAGCCTGCATGGACATCTGATTAACATTCATTTAACATTTTCCTCCATTTGAATGAATAGAAAAGCATAGAAATCTGTTTTTACATATGAATTCTCCCCCCATTGCTAAAATTACTATCATGAATGGAATCATGTCATTGTTTTTCTTGCTGATGTTTTTATTGTGAAATCATTGAGATATTTTATGGGAAGTGATTAATAAATAGAAGAAAATAAAGCACGTCCAAAGCTCTAGAATACAATCAATTTCTCAAATGGGTAGTAGAATTCCTCAAAATGTAGCATTAAAGTCTAGAAGTAGTCTAGGTTGGATCCCCCCCCCAGTTGATTTACCTGGTTGCAATGTTATGCACATTAACCTAGGTTTGTTGCTGAGTAGACATCCATAGAATTGAACAAATTAATAACGCTAGCTTTGCTTTCCAGAGCATGTGCACACTGACTTGCATGCATGCACCACTTTTTAATAATTTCTCTTGAGTTTGTGTTCTCCCATTTTCCCTTATCAAAAATGCCCTATGCCTATTTTTTCAATTCCAAGTTACTTCTCAAATAAAAATGTCTTGTCCAAAGGTAATGAATGGTTTCTATACCACAGGAGAATGCTGATCTCATCAAATGGCATTATGCTTTAAACTGTAACACTGAAGAATAGCTCATCAAGGAGCCAACTGTGAAAGGAAATTACATATTTTGATAGATCTGGAGCTACAAATTGGGAACATAAAATTAAAGGCATTTTAAAGGATAGATGTAGGTAAATAAATGTCCTTATACACTGTGGCTGCATTCAGACATACTTGATTCTGTTTTGCATTGGGAAACCAGAAATAATGAGATAAGACACAATAATTGAGTAAATATATAACATAAGATCACAGTGAACTTATGCATAGGGGGCAGGAAATTAAACCATTTGTGCTTTGAGACCCCAACCACCCCCCAAAAATGAAGACACAGTGATGCAGGATTTTAGTTCAAGTGATTGGGCAAAATTTAGGTCACAACTTTATTGAATACAGAATGTGAGTGATATTGGCTTAGGCACTGGAATCATCCAAACTATATCAGACTCCCACCCACATTGCGGAGATTCTGATAAAAGGGTAAAACACTGCCAGAGGGAGCCCTGCCAATGCGAACCGATGAACTCCTTCCGGTGCCCCCGTGGGGTCCTGGTATGGCCCTAGCCCCTACCGTGGGGTTTCGGACAAGACTCAGGCCAACCCCTGATTCCTTTAACGGAATACCCTTGAGCTTGGAGGGGCAGGTGATGGCCACACCTCCCCTCCCCACACATTGCTGATCCAATGCCTAACCGCCTAACCTTACAAAGTTTTGGCGTTGCTACGTGATCGGTGAAAACCAAATGGCTCTGCCAATCTGCCAGATGAAAAATTCCTACCAGGCCCCCATTGCAAAACAGGCGACCAACAACATCCATAGCAAGGCCAACACACCAGATAAAGGGGGTGGGTTGGCGGGTGATCCGCTGTGCGAAGGCAAAGAGGTCCAGTAAACATTGCGCAGGGATTAAATAATGTTTTGCGGCCACCCCCCAAGCCAAGCCATTGGCTTTAGGGACCAAGTGACAGTGAAATGACCAACCAGAGTGGAGCAGGGCATAGCTCTGCCCACACCAGGAGGTGGGAGATGCCTGGGGACCCGAGTGCAACACATACCCTCCTTGAAGAGGATCCGATATGTAGGATATGACCCCAAATTTTATCAGGTTCCTAAGCCTGTTAACTAGGAGATACTGCCGTGCAGGGAATAAAGTTGCCCCTCAAGGTAGGGAGGGTGGTTTTCCTGAATCATGTTCCTTGGGACAGCAAAACACTAAGTGAATAACACTAGTTAACCTCAAAAGTGATCCATGCTCTGCCCCATGGATTGCAGAGTTCAATGTGCAAGATTGTGGCATTACTATTCACCTTAAATGTGCCAAGTTAACAAGGGCAATTTAACCAACCAATCTAATTACACAACACAGCAGTATGGAGTAGATGGGGGGGGGAATCCTTCTGCAGGCCAATCACAGAAAAGGACATACTTGGCTCCCTGCTAAGGTTACTAGTCAAACCAGTTAATTTTGCCCTTTGTCAACCAGACATGTGTGGTATAAAAAGGTTATGGGACTTCAGTAGGAAGTTACAGGACCACTGCAGGAAGTCACAGTGTGACCACCCCAAAACATTTGCAGGCACACACATTACTGAAAGGGGGCTGGTGTGACTGCCTTTATGTCATCAAGAGTACAAATCTTCATTAATGTTCAGTGAAAAGTGTGTCTGGAGCTGCTCACCCCATTTAATTGGTCTACAGGCCATAAACATAAAATACCATATAGGGTTATCAAAGACAACCGCAACAGAGAACAACAATATAGTTTCACAGAAATTGTGCCTTTAGAAATAGAGAATAACAAAATCCAAAAATGATCCCAAATCATTTAAAAATGTAGACAACTTTGATTCAGAACTCATCTTCCCTTTAATAATAAACCATTTTGCTATGTTTTGATGACTACTTCAGCTATAATTTCTGTAATATTGGGGTTTACCATTTAAATTAAAACGTAGAATAAGTCTGCATATTGTAGAGAAAATACTGGGGATATAAGAATATACATACCAATATAAAATCATGAAGTTATAATCCTCTTTAAAAAATACATGGGCTAACATTTCTACCAATGTGCTCTTGCAAGGACAAATACTCAAGTGTCTAGGCAACCAGGCAGGCTGACCTTCAATGGCTGCAAAAGAGGATTAGACAAATTCATGGAGGAGAGGGCAATGCTCTGCCTCAACAGTTGGAGGCAGTCATGCTTCTGAATACCAGTTGCTGGAAACCACAAGATGAGAGAGTGGTGCTTGAATCCTGCTTGTGGGTTTCCCACATGGATCTGCTTAGCCAATGTGAGAACAGCCATTGAAAAACTTATCCCAACTGTCTCATGTTGATCTAGAGGTTCTGAAGGAGGCTTCCGAACACATTTAGCTAAACATGATTAGAAGCTTCCCAGAGCTTAGGAACCCTTTCCTATCAGGGCGAAAGAGACTCGTGTGGAGAATGCTTGTAGAATGGAGTTTTTTGGGGACTGCCCTACAGATATGGGAGCTCTTTTACACCAACACAACCAGAACCTTAGTCTTAATTTACATGCTGAAACTTTTCTCTCACAAAACAAGTGAGAGAAAGGAAAGGAGAATGGAACCAGCCAGGAACTTTTTGCTGCCTGAGGCAAAGGACAAGATGGCACCCCCATTCCACATACCAAAGCTGACTAAAATGGCAGCTACTCCGAAACTGACAATGATATAGCACCCTCCTTAGCACCTGAGGGACACAGGCTAGTTTAGAGAAGTGGTTTAGAGAGCTGTTCAGAGGACATAATGGGGGAATGCTGTCCTCTTAGTATGTGGTGCCTGAAACAGATAGCTGACTCTATTTAATGGCAGGGCCAGCTCTGGAGAGGAAGTGGCAAATGTACAGGGATGCCTAAGACAATGTCTAGTCCCAGGAAGGTCCCCCTCATTTGATCTAGAGGTGTGGAAGCTTTTATTTTCGTACCTCCATTCATTCACATTCTTAAAAATCCATTTCTCTCCCCCCCCCCCGCCGCATTTGTTATGAGTTCATGTGCTTTAACTTTTTTTCCATTCATTTCTATTTCTCCCCGTTTGGTTTCATTGGGACACCCAGCCAGTATTATGCTGCCAGAAACTCCAGAGTTCGCTTTCCAAATGACAGTTTTTAGAAGTCATTCTGCTACCTACCAAGGGAAAGATTTGCCAAATGTCCAGATAGATTGTGGAATGAGTTCTCATTTTACAAGCTATATAAAAAGGCACACATCCTATAAGCTTCCGTTTGATTTAAATGGGAGACCCAATTGCAGTTATTGTGCTTGTAATTTCTTTGTGTTCATTCAAATGATTTTCTTGAAACCAAGCATTCTTCTCCTCTTCCAAAGGATAAATTCTGCAACACACACACACATACACACACACACAGAACAAAGGTACTCCATTCTAAAGACCCTATTTTGTATATGTCAGGTTCACTGCTATCATCCATATGACCTCTCTGTGAACTGAGCTGGCAGTTCCAGATTATGTCTCCAATGCAAAGTGTTTAGAAATGAATGAGAAAGGATTGGGATTTTCATTGGCTTCTCATTCATTTTAATTCCCATTCATTTTCAATATAAAAAATGAATGAAACCAACAACACTCATTCATTCATTCACCCCCTCCCCAGGTTGCATTTCAAATGAATGCACACCCTTAATGTGAACTCACTCTCCTCACATTTTGACGAAGATGAATTGTGTGAGTGGGGTTTCTGTAGGGTCAAACTGTCAGTGGGAAATCCCTGGCTATACTGCATTGCATATTTTGTAATCATTAACCAAGAATCAGTGGACTGAACATTAACATTGGTGCATTTATTCAAATTTCAACCAAGGGCCATCACCAAATATTAGGATTAAAATGCAAAAGATAGCAAAATAATTGTGGAATCCAGTCAGTAACATACAAAGGTTTTGCTTTTGTTTTTAATTTCTGTTGTCTTAAGTCTGAAATGCTCAACCACATAACCTAAAATGGCATTACTAGATCTTTTACAATTCAAGTAATTTTCAAAATTGGATTGTTCAAGTCACCCAAATATTTCAATGGAAAAAGTTGTGTTTCATCAAGGATCCTATTTAGATATGAGGGGAGCTATAGAGACACGAATATAAAAGAACTTATTGTATGTAAAAGTGCTATATACTGTGGCATTAACTTAGGCTAAAAAGCAGGGCGAAAGAAAAAGTGGATTACGGTGAATGAGATAATAGGATTTCAGCTGTATCATAATTTTAAGTTATATTTCCACTCATTGTTCCTTAGATAAAACAGAAATGCTGCACTCGGGATTTGGGAAGGGTCAGCCAAATCTTTGTAACTGGTGAACCATGTTTTCTGGAATGTGTAAATGGTCTGCTCTCCCTGTGTGAGCCTGCTGTTGTCAGTCATTTTTGGACTGAGTGCTTTATAGCTTACTTAGCCTAATGTGGCTTTCCTGCCTATTAAAATGTCACATGGATAAAAGAGTGTACTGACAGCTCTGACAAGATTATCATTGCTGAGTAAAATCACATCCCTGGTACTTGTATGTTCTGAAAATCTATTTTGCTCTGTTTTTCAGTATCGAGTGAACGGAAATTATTCATCCAGACATTGTGTGTGTGTGTGTGTGTGTGTGTGTGTGTGTGTGTATAAATATTATTTATACTCCGCCCATCTGGCTGAGTTTCCCCAGCCACTCTGGGCGGCTCCCAATCAAGTGTTAAAAACAGTACAGCATTATATATATATAAATAATCTGAGAGAATAATTGGTTGGCTTGTTTTCAGTGGAAGCTAGACTATTAGGGCAAGTGGCGCACTGCCCAAACAACCTCTTTCTATCCTCAGCCAGCCCCCTCCCCTGGCTTCCTGGCTTCTTAATTGCAACAATTAACAGGGGTATCACTGTCTATCAGTTTTCCCCTTGGAAAACACAGCCAGGGGGAGGTTAGAGACACAACTAGAAGTACAGTGGTACCTCGGGTTAAGAACTTAATTCGTTCCAAAGGCCTATTCGTAACCTGAAACCGTTCTTAACCTGAGGTATTACTTTAGCTAATGGTGCCTCCCACTGCCGCCGCAACATGGCTGCATGATTTCTGTTCTCATCCTGAAGCAAAGTTCTTAACCCGAGGTACTATTTCTGGGTTAGCGGAGTCTGTAACCTGAAGTGTCTGTAACCCGAGGTACCACTGTAGTTGGCTCTGGCTCCACCTAGTGTTGGCCTCCTTGCTTTCTGCCCCAGCAACGTCAGTTGGGCACCAAGTTCTGGTGCTTGTTTTTATTAACCAATTTCCCCCCTGCAATGTTAGGATAGCATTACCAATCTGGAATAAATAAAACAGTGTCCCAAATTATCTTTTATTTGTGGTGGCAAGTGATAGATGCTGTAGGTAAAGTTACAAGGATTTTGCTCCCTTTTACACCTATAAAAAGACTGGAAAAGCTTTTGGAGTTCGAAGAGACATCAGCTGCAACTAATACTGGCATTATTAGTGTGATTCTATTTCCAGGGGCCCCTTTGGATTTAAAATGCTTGCACGATTTCCGTTCCTGCAAAATCCTGATATATAGATTCTGAAATATCACCCCCTCAGAAACAAAACCTGCCGGTAGCTAATAAATCTTAACAATGTGCTTAGGATCAGCTGCAATAATCACTGAGGAGCATCTGAACAATCTGGGAGTGTACAGAATGTTTTATCCATATCTAACAAGTATCCTCTTGACTTGGGCTTAGCAATATTTGGGGCAGCATCTAGAAGATTATAATTTTATATTCGTTTATTCAAAGGAAGCCATGAGATCTCACTTTTGGTGATAGCCATAAGACTCTGGTGACAATGTTCTAGTGCAGGAACAGGAACAGGAATGTTGCAAGTGCTTCATTTAGAACTGAAGTGTCTTCTGCCTGGAAAATAAATGAACTCATGCAAACAAATCATTTAATATCCCTCTGCATTCTGGAAAGAAGGCATAGAAATGTATAAATTGGGTGGGGGTAACTTTTCCCCATAGGACTGGAGATCTGCAGATCTTGTTAACAGTTCTGTGTGACAGTTCTGTGTGACACCTTTAACACTAGCTAATTCAGGCCCCAGTACCTAGCTGGGAGCTTCCCCATGGAGTTTAGTGGTGCTTTTTTTTGAGTAATGTATAGTTATTGCAACATTAAGCCACACTAGAAATTATTTCAGCAGGGACCCCTCTTAAACCAAGGTTAGATATTTTCCAGTTTAGTTACTGGCTAAGTACTTATACATCTGCAATGCTTTAGCATCCCCACATTTGCAAGCAAGGAAGGTGGGAATAAAGCCAGAACTAATGTGACCTCATTGGTTCCTGCCCATGTGACCTTATTGGCCCCACCTCCTTGGCCACAGGCTGCTCCATCAGGCCCAAGCTTAACAATCAGCTAACAATACATTCCAACTGCTCCTCTCCCCATGGATTGATTTCTACACAGATTTAACATGAGCAGATCTATAAAGAAAAAGTAGTCCCTAAGGCTTTATGACTCAGGCATTCAAGATGAGAATATATTGCCCATTTCCATTTGTTCTTTTCATACTGACACGGTGTGGAAGTCAGAGAGGGAGAGTGACCCTTTGGTGTGTCGTGAAATGATTAATGCTTCTGTCCTTATTTGCTCTCCCTTTGAAATACACATTAGCCTGCCATTTACACCCATTTCCAATATAAATAATCAAAGCAAAAACACAGATTAGTCTGCCTCCATTGCACAAAGGGCCCGAGAGAATAATCAATTAAGGTTACATGTTACAAACACCTGCTCATTTGCAAACTGTCTTGCCACTTTCTAGTCATGTATAAGACTTGCAAGAGGAATTCAGTTCATTTCTACTCTGTAGATTTTTGTGGCAAATCCTCTGGCCAACGTAACACAGGTTTACGCAGGTGTAGTCTTAACACCTGTGTAATTTCCTTAGCTTGCATTTGATATAGAATGATATTACAAGACTACAGAAGATGGTTTTGGTGCAAAATGGTTAAAATATTGCACACGTTAATAAAAATGTTATTTATTTAATTGAAATGTTTATATACCCTTCATTATCAACTTCCAGGGATGTTTCAAATTCTAGGGAGGGCTGGGGCTGGTATGCAAATAGAAGAAGATTCACTTGGTCTAATGATTGAAGACTGTCTTTTCCCCTTCTCCCCCACATCCCCAGGTACTTTATTGTTGTGAGGGGTTTTGGGGAGGGGTAGGGAGAGAGGGGTGTTGGGCTGTATGCCCGCGTCCCTTCTAATCCATGGAACCAGCAAGCATTCAATTGCTAGAATAGCCCGGTCAGGTTATGGGTAATGGCCCTTAATGCTGTGAGCTCCTCCATTGTAGGCTCAGGTTGTAAATATATGCAAATAAACCATATATCCTAAAGACACCACAGTCTCTGCTGTTCTTCATTCGGAGGAAACCAAACCCTGGATAGGCACCTGGAACCCCTGGAATCTCGCACCACTTGGAGATTGGGGTGGCATTTACAGTATTTTATTCTGTTTCAATCTTTTGCCTGGCAAGAGTGCAAGCCTTTGGCATAAGCCAACACAAAAGGGCTGTAGTCCTGTGGTTCTCAGCCTGGTTTGCTAGCCAGGAAGTCATCAGTGGAGCAAGGGATGAATCAGGCTATGTTGCTGGTGGAAAAGGGGAGGTTAAATCAGACTGGCTACCAATGTGAGTTTATGGTGACCTTTATGGCCACCTTGACTGTGAGGCTGTTGTTTGTGTCTGTTACCAGTGCTGATTGTTCCTTTATCAGGTGCTGAGGTTACACAGTACCATGACTGTTATTCTATAGATGGGAGTGAGTGGATGGAAGTACAGTATGATCATGTCTTGAAGTGGGATTATGTTCCAGGGACGAGGAGGTATGTGCAAAACCACATATACTTAAATTACCCCATTGGAACCATCTCTGGCTGAAGCATCCTTGCATTTTTAGAGCCATGTGCTGAGCAGGCCTTGCCCCCAAACAAGGCAGAAAGGTTTTAAGCATGATGTGGAGAAATAAACATTTTTCTTCCTCTCCCATAACACGACATCAGGGCCATATAATGAAGTAGAATGCTGAAAGTCTCAGGACAAACAAATTGAAGTACTTGTTCACACAGTGTGTGGTTAAACTATGGAATTTGCTTCCTCAAGAGGTGGAAGCTGAGAAAGGGCTGTTGCTCAGTGGTAGAGTATTTGCTTTTCTTGCAGGAAGTCTTTGGTTCAATTCCCAACATCTCCAGGTAGGCTTGGGAGAGATTCCTGCCTGAAACCATGGAGAGACACTGCCAGTCAGTGTAGACCAGAGCTCTCCAAACCTCTCATGCTGTTGACACACTTTTTAGACACGCACCATTTTGCGACACAGTAATTCAGTTTTACTAGCAAACCAGAGGTTAGACTAACCCCTTTCCAGCCCCGGGGGAAGCGATCGCACAACACACCTACACACTGCAGCTGACACACCTAATGTGTTGTGATGCACAGTTTGGAAAGCTCTGGTGTAGACAATACTGACTTAGAGGGAAGCAAGGGTCTGTCTTAGTGTAAGGCAGCTTCCTAAGTTCTCCCTTTGTGGTAATGGCTATCAGTGTGGATGACTTTAAAAAAGGATTAGACAAATTAATGGAGGGGAAGGCTATAGGTGGCCTGTAGCCATGATGGCAATGTTCAGTGGCCACTGTATGAATGCTAATTTCTGGGAGTCTCAAGTGGGGAGAGTGCTGTTGCAATCAGGTCCTGATTGCAGGCTTCCTATAGGCTGGCCACATTGAAAACAGAATGCTGGACTAGATGGACTATTGTCTTGATCCAGCAGGGCTCTGCTTGTGGTCCACACTTCCTTGGAATGTCCAAAGCAGCTCTCAGGAGGCCATCCCAGGCTCTGTTCACATTCCCATTTACTGTGTTTTCAGGGCTGAGTTTCTAATCTTTGTTCAGACGATATCCAGAATGCACATGTACCCTGTATTTTGTTATACAATCTGTTTGATGTGTTGTTTCTCAAATCAGTTTCACACCGGCTGGAGTCCTTAAACCATTCGTAATTCATCTCTAGCCAAGGTGTTGAAACCTTTACCTAGGGTGAATAGATCCCTGCCCCATCAGCACCCCACTGCCCAACTGTGCACACAAATAGAAATGAATATGACACTAATGAAGTTGTGCTGATGTGAATCGCTGAGGGGAAACAGCCACGAAGCACACCAAAAATAGTAAGAATAATTCCACTGTGCTCTAAGGTAGTAATGTGAATGCATGCCTATATTCCATTTAACACCTTGAAAAGTCTATTGTTGGCACCAAATAAACAATTTTCTCTTTCTTACAATAAACTCTTGAGTTTGTCCTCATGTTATTTTGGCCCTTAACAGGACGAAGCATAGTTGCTGTAGGTTAAAATCCTGTTTAATGAATAAAATTGCTGCTTTTGATACAACTGCTTTGAAAAGAGAGAGAGAGGCCCTAAGCAAAGTGAAATCTCCTTTGCTTTCAAGTCAATTCCTGTCTGTGGGTTTTTGCCATTGTTTGCATCTTGTAAAAGAGTACACATTACACAAATTGCCTCTGGCTATTGTTGTCTGAAACATTTTATAGCTCTTAACACTGACAGTGTGCTGCCAAAAGATCCTCTAGCTGCTTACTCTAGAGTGAAATATAACCTGGAAATATGTGCAGAGTGTACAAGTCCTTGAGAAATCCGTAATTATGCATTCTTGGACATTTTGTTACTTGAGGACATTTTTACTATCCACCCTTCTCTACTTATTTTGTGTGTTTTTATAGCAGCAAAGTTCAAGAAACTGTGGAGAAAGGAGTGTCAGCACTTTTTGTTGCTAACTTGGATTTTAGAGTTTGTAACCTAGCTTGCAAAGAGAGAGAGAAAAAAATAAAAGCTTCTTTCTGGGCTGAATCTTAGCTTGGTGCATTTCAAACTGAGTAATATTTTATTCTAATTAAAACAAATATATATAGGGGGGGAGAGAGTCAGTGTGGTTATTTTTAGGACAGACATAAAGAACAGAATGAGTATTTGGATGTTTTAGAAAGTTCAGTTTCACTCCATTGGGTATTTTTGATGATTCTTTAAAATCTTTTGTTTTGCTTAGTTTGCCAAGTATAAGGATGAGAAAGTTGTAAAGAAAATGCCAAACAGGTCACTCATATGGTCATGTGTCAGTGAGCTTCAAAAGGTTTTACAAATAAAAATAGCAATCCTAACTATGAAGTTATAAAATAAAAAGCACACATTCTATCCACAGCCAAAACAACAAACAACTTTCACTGAAACTTTAAAAAACCAAAAAGTTTTCATCTTCTTTCTCATGTGGTTCTTAATTCTTTCTCTGGAAGAAGAAGAAGAAGAGTTTGGATTTGATATCCCGCCTTTCACTCTCTTTAAGGAGTCTCAAAGCGGCTAACATTCTCCTTTCCCTTCCTCCTCCACAACAAACACTCTGTGAGGTAAGTGGGGCTGAGAGACTTCAGAGAAGTGTGACTGGCCCAAGGTCACCCAGCAGCTGCATGTGGAGGAGTGGAGACGCGAACCGGGTTCCCCAGATTACGAGACTACCGCTCTTAACCACTACACCACGCTGGCTCTGGGTGTCATGAATTTGATAAATCAGCAGCAAATTGATGGTTTTATAGTACAAGCTTATATAAATCTACTCAAAAATAAAGTCCTAGGTGGGGATAGGTAAATCTTAGTTTCTCTCATTTTTTTCTAGTCTTCAGTTCAATCCTTGGGATTTCTACATATATTTGCACTTTTCAAAACAGTATTCTAGTACAAATTTATTGGAATACACACATCATTGTATGGAATTGTGCCTAATATACACATCCTAACATACACATCTTTAGTTAACAATGTCCTCTTATGTAGTGCATTTTGAATGCTATTCATTAACAATTGCATTTTAATATAATTTGCCCTATTTTTTATACTTGGCTACATTGCAAAATTCAGAGAAGTCCATATTTTAAAGTATAGCTGTGTTGCAGTTTACGTATTGTTTTGGAAAGTGGACTGAATTTCCTATCCCCATCCTGTATTTATCAAATTCAGTGTGGTTTCTTTCTTCTGCAGTTCATCATCCACCCAAAATTACCCTATTTGTTTCACTAAATGCAATCTTAATGACATAAATTATGTTGCCATTACATCATTCCACCCCATTCTTTTCAATGCAAAGAATATGCAATGGAAATGTGGGGGGGGGGGATGACATAATAAATTACAGTACATATCATTTGCAGTCTGAAAGCAGCAGCAGCTATCCCTCCCCACCTTTCCCGCCCCGATCTGGCCACAGTGTTCCATGCGACGGTCACCTCCAGGCTTGACTACTGTAATTCACTCTACACGGGGCTGCCCTTGAAACTGTCCCAGATACTCCAGCGGGTGCAGAATTCTGCAGTGAGGCTCCTCACGGGGTCCCTGCCACTGGAGCATATTCACCCAGTGCTTTACCAGTTGCACTGGCTCCCGGTGGAGTATCAGGTCATGTTTAAGGTGCTGGTTTTGACCTTTAAAGCCCTTTGTGGCTTAGGGCCCTCGTACTTACGGGACCGCCTCTCCTGGTATGCCCTGCAGAGGACCTTAATAATCATAGTTTAGAGGTCCCGGGCCCTAAGGAAGTTAGATTATCCTCCACCAGGGCCAGGGCCAGGGCCTTCTCAATGATGGCTCCGACCTAGTGGAATGCTCTGTCCCATGAAACCAGGGCCCTGCAGGATTTAACTTCCTTTTGCAGGGCCTGTAAGACAGAACTATTCCTCCTGGCTTTCAATTTGAACCTGGCCTGATCTTTTGTTCCCCTTCCTTCCCTCCCCCTCCCCTTTTTGTGAAGATTGCTCGCTCTGGGATCCCACAGCTGGTTCTCCCCTGGTCTCCTCGCTGGCCCAAGTGGGACTAATTTAGCCAGCTAGCCCTGGTGATCATCTAATGTTTATTGGATGGATTTCCCCCCTAAATTGATTTTTGATTCTTTATTTTATTGTTATTTACGCTTTATACCATATTTTATGCTGTTTTTTTTGTAGCATCAATTAAGTGTTTTAAATTTGTTGTTAGCTGCCCTGACCCCAGTTTCCTGAACCGGGAAGGGCGGGGTATAAATAAAAATTTATTATTATTTATTATTATTGTGGTCCCAGTATTGCTCAAACTCTTATGGCTGCTACTTTATGCATGAGAACACAAGGGGGGGGATGTGCACTGTGGCACAAGATTGTATTTACTTGGACCTTAGGAAGTGTGTTGGTTTTCTTCAACCATCCCTGCGCTACAGCTTATGAGCAGCCTTGTGAGAAGGGAAGGGCCATGGCTTAGCAATACAGCATCTGCTTTGCATGCAGAAGGTTCCAAGTTCAATCCCTGGCTGCCAGTCAGAAAAGACAATGCTGAGCTAGAAGGGCCAATGGTTTAATTTTATATAAGGCAGCTGCTTCTTTTCCTACTGTTGTTAGGCAGAAGATTACAACCCAATGTGCCTTGATATGGCTGATGCTGCTGTTAGCACTTGCTGTTAGCACTTGCTGTAGAGTTGGAAGGGATCCCGAGGGCCATCTAGTCCAACCCCCTGCAAAGCAGGATTTTTCAATTGAATCAGCAGTGCTGAAAAGCAAAAAAATAATAATCACATTTGTTTCATTGTTAGGAATTACAAGTGCTTCGTTTGATTATATTTTCTTTGGGTTTGTAAGAAATTATCTTTATTCTACTGTAGATGAAAATAATAAAAGTAATTATGGATTAGTCTTATTTTTAAATGCAGAAAGGGAGCATACATTTAATGAACAGAGCTGCTTAGTCATTTTGAAATTGATTTCAAAGCTATGGAGGTCAAGGGGATAGATGGGAAAAAAAGGATAAATATTACATATATTAATTCTGGCCAAAAAAGCTTTTTATTACACAAAAGCCCAGCAGTTCATAATGAAGTCAAACAATACCAATGACAGAAGTGAATTGAGTTTAGAGAGTGAATGCTTGTTTCACAGAATCAGAGAATTGTAGAGATGGAAGGAACCCTGAGAGCATCATCCAGTCCAACCCACCGCAATGCAAACCTACAACTTTTGGCATTGTCAGCACCATATTGTAACCAGCTGAGATATCCAGTTGGTTTGGGAACATGTTTTTTTTTTCTTTAGCCAGTCTAATGCAGAACACAAGTTGATTTGCTTATGTATGTTTGTGTGTTAGAGAGGAGAGGTGTGTGACTGGAGCTTACTGGGATTGGTAGAGCAGAAGACAGAGAGACCAACACTTGTTTTCACTGTTTGAGATAGAGAAAAGCCATAGCTTAGTGGGACAGCATCTGCTCTGTACACAAAAGTTCCTTGTTTCTTTCTTTTTTTTCAAAAAACCCAACAATTTTATTAGTGCTTTTCAAAATACAATAAGAGATAATAGAAAAAGAAGAAAGAGAAGAAAGAAAGATAACAAGAAAAGAAAAAGGTAAAAAGGACTTCCAACTTTCCATCTGTCAGTTACATATGCAATAATTTTTCAAAACAGTCAAATGTTCAATCTAGATTAATATTCTGCTAGGTGATATTTTCCCAGTCTTCAGTCGAGGACTTTCCAGTTCATTCCTTTCTTTTGATGCAAGGTAATTCTCCAATTGTTGTTAAATATAATAGTCAACAATAGCTTTCTTCCAGTCCAACATCACAACATTACCTCCAATCATAGAATCATAGAATCATAGAATCATAGAGTTGGAAGAGACCACAAGGGCCATCGAGTCCAACCCCCTGCCAAGCAGGAAACACCATCAGAGCACTCCTGACATATGGTTGTCAAGCCTCTGCTTAAAGACCTCCAAAGAAGGAGACTCCACCACACTCCTTGGCAGCAAATTCCACTGTCGAACAGCTCTTACTGTCAGGAAGTTCTTCCTAATGTTTAGGTGGAATCTTCTTTTTTGTAGTTTGGATCCATTGCTCCGTGTCCGCTTCTCTGGAGCAGCAGAAAACAACCTTTCTCCCTCCTCTATGTGACATCCTTTTATATATTTGAACATGGCTATCATATCACCCCTTAACCTCCTCTTCTCCAGGCTAAACATGCCCAGCTCCCTTAGCCGTTCCTCATAAGGCATCGTTTCCAGGCCTTTGACCATTTTGGTTGCCCTCCTCTGGACACGTTCCAGTTTGTCAATGTCCTTCTTGAACTGTGGTGCCCAGAACTGGACACAGTACTCCAGGTGAGGTCTGACCAGAGCAGAATACAGTGGCACTATTACTTCCCTTGATCTAGATGCTATACTCCTATTGATGCAGCCCAGAATTGCATTGGCTTTTTTAGCTGCCGCGTCACACTGTTGGCTCATGTCAAGTTTGTGGTCAACCAAGACTCCTAGATCCTTTTCACATGTAGTGCTCTCAAGCCAGGTGTCACCCATCTTGTATTTGTGCCTCTCATTTTTTTTGCCCAAGTGCAATACTTTACATTTCTCCCTGTTAAAATTCATCTTGTTTGTTTTGGCCCAGTTCTCTAATCTGTCAAGGTCGTTTTGAAGTGTGTTCCTGTCCTCTGGGGTGTTAGCCACCCCTCCCAGTTTGGTGTCATCTGCAAATTTGATCAGGATGCCCTTGAGTCCATCATCCAAGTCGTTGATAAAGATGTTGAATAAGACCGGGCCCAAGACAGAACCCTGTGGCACCCCACTAGTCACTCTTCTCCAGGATGAAGAGGAACCATTGATGAGCACCCTTTGGGTTCGGTCAGTCAGCCAGTTACAAATCCACTGAGTGGTAGCATATTCAAGACCGCATTTTACCAGCTTCTTTACAAGAATATCATGGGGCACCTTGTCAAATGCCTTGCTGAAATCAAGGTAGGCTACATCCACTGCGTTCCCTTCATCTACCAGGCTTGTAATTCTGTCAAAAAACGAGATCAGGTTAGTCTGACATGACTTATTTTTCAGAAATCCATGCTGACTATTGGTGATCACAGCATTCCTTTCCAGGTGCTCACAGACTGTTTGCTTAATGATCTGCTCCAGAATCTTCCCTGGTATTGATGTCAGACTGACTGGGCGGTAATTATTTGGGTCCTCTCTTTTCCCCTTTTTGAAAATAGGGACAACATTTGCCCTCCTCCAGTCTGCCGGGACTTCGCCTGTTCTCCAGGAATTCTCAAAGATGACTGCCAGTGGTTCTGAAATCACATCTGCCAGTTCTTTTAATACTCTTGGATGCAGTTCATCTGGCCCTGGAGACTTGAATACATCTAGACTAGCCAAGTATTCCTGTACTATCTCCTTAGTTATTCTGGGCTGTGTTTCCTCTGCTGAATCATTTGCTCCAAATTCTTCAGGTCGGGCATTGTTTTCTTTATCGGAGAAGACTGAGGCAAAGAAGGCATTGAGGAGTTCAGCCCTTTCTGTGTCCCCTGTTTGCATTTCACCATCTTCTCCTCTGAGTGACCCCACTGTTTCTTTGTTCTTCCTTTTGCTACGAACATACCCATAAAAGCCTTTTTTGTTGCTTTTAACCTCTCTAGCAAGCCTGAGTTCATTCTGTGCTTTAGCTTTTCTGACTTTGTGTCTACACGTGCTGGCTATTTGTTTGAATTCCTCTTTGGTGGTTTCCCCCCTTTTCCATTTTTTGTACACATCCTTTTTTAATCTTAACTCAGTTAAAAGTTCTTTAGATAGCCACCCTGGCTTCTTTAGGCACCTTCCATGTTTCCGTCTCAATGGTATTGCCTGAAGTTGTGCTTTTACTATCTCCCTCTTAACAAACTCCCAGCCATCATGAACTCCCTTTCCTTTTAGTATTACTGTCCATGGGATCTCACCCAGCACTTCCCTCCAATATTAGGTCCTGCTTTCAATCCCTGGCACCTCCAGGTAGGGTTGGGTGAGACCTTTGTCTGAAACCCTGGAAAGCCACTGCCAGTCTGGTAGACAATAGTGAGCAAGAAGAACCAGTGTTGTGACCCAGTATAAGGCAATTTCATATGTTCCTATGCCTCATAGAAAGCGATTCATAAACCTGTGTTACTCTGTGGTAGTTTGGTAACCTCTCTGCAGGCTCGTATTCTGTTTTAAATGAGACTCGTTGGGTATTCCGTGATGTTCAGGCAGCTATCTGTATTCATGCGGCACACAAAGCAAAATAACCATTTGAAACATTTAGCTTGTGCACTCTGGGAACAAAATATAATTTATTCTAGTCTTTTCATTGTCACATTCTAATCATTACGTTGATGAGAGTGGTAGCTTTGAAGAAGAAAAGAAATATCGAATGAGACACCATAAAGTTCTCTCATGCAATTATTACAGGTACAATTGGCCAGAGTTACAAAGGTCTCCAGATGACTGACTGTTCATAAACCAATGCCCTTTAATTCCCTTTTTATAGTTAATGGAATACGTCATTTAATCATTTTAAAAATAATTTATTGACGTTAAATTGCTTCTCTCCCCCCCTTTCCAATCTTATCATTCTTATTTTTTCTAAATGAAAATCTCATTTGTTTGCTATGCCATTTGAACATAAATTTCAGAATGTAATGGAGTGAAAATGGAAGACCGTTGGCATCAATGAAGTTATTAATTTGGTAACCAAAAGATTCGTTTGCCTGATTTAGACAGATTTCTTCTGCAGCAAAGTTTATCTCTGGACTTAATTAAACAATAAGACACCACATAAATAAGGGTTCTGCATCAAAATCTCCTAAATAAATTGGAAAGGACATCTTCATTATTGATATGGAGATTAATTTGCAAATCATTTACTTTTAATAATTCTAGCTAACAACTAAAAGGGTTTGCACCCTCAAAAGGCCAAACATCAAACCTTAAGAGGTTGCTGTGGCCAGAATTTAACTGATATAAGCAGGCAGTACATTCTATCAGTTGCCTTGCCTCCTGCTTTAAATATAAATAAATAAATAAGTTCCTGAAATACAAAACATCAGTACACAGATCGACAAAGGTATTTCCCGCTGCCCCAAAGCCAAACAAGGATTTATTGAAGCACATTGCTCCAAAGGTGAAAGTGTGTCGATGATGAGGGGCAAATCTGAATATGTTTGTTCATATGTGTTATAAAAGGGTACCAGTAAAGTTGTCATCTGATAGTTGTCTTTTGATGTTTTCACCTGTTTTGTGAATTTTTCCATGCATGTAATTTTCCATTCTTTTTGTCTCCAGTTATGAATTTGCAAATTGTCTAACTTTTTCCAGTTTTGAGCTGGGTCCAAAAGAAAAATAACTAGCTCTTTATGTTGGAAGTCCTTCTGTTCTCCATGAAAAATGATTTAAAAAGCAACCTGTGGGGTGCCTTGTATTGTTTGTAGAGTTACTGAGCTGATTATGTGAAAAGCATTATTCCAGTCAGGCTTGTTAAGTCAAATGCCCATAAATGTGAAGCATAGTACCAATGCAGTCAAAACCCTTCTAACATTGGTGTCAAACTTGTAGCTTAAATCTGCTACTGTGTGAGGTTAAGTATTTTTTAACATAGACTTACCCTATTTTTAGATTAAGTTTTCATCAGTTAGGGGAAAGTAAGGTTAAAGAGTGGGTTTAAGAGAAGCAGTATGTTTCGACAGGAGAGAGGAGAAGAAACATCGTAAAAAGGATGAGTATATGTTATCCACAAGAAGGACAAGAGCACTCTTGCCTCCCATGATTTTCAGCAACTGACATTAGGAGGCCTACCAACTCCAACAGCTGAGGTAGAACACAGCCATTGTGACTACCGGTAGTTGCTGTTGATAGCTTTATCCTTCATGAATCTGTCAAAGCATCTTGCAAAGCCATCCAAGTTTGTGGCCGTCACTATGAATTACATAGTTTAACTATGCACTGTGTGGAAAAAGTGCTTTTTTTGGTCTGTCCTGAATCTTCCAACATTCTGCTTTGTTGGATGACCCTATGTTTTAGCATGACAAAAGAGAGGCAGAAAAACTTTTCTCTGGCTGCTTTCTGCATACCATGCAGAATTTTATATACCTCTATCATGTCTCCACTGATTGCCTTTCTCTAAACTGAAAAAAGTCCCAAATGGTGTAACCTACTAGTGAGGAGACAATGCACCAAGTCAATCACTGACCAGCAAAGACAGCAATGACAGGTATACTGCTCAGTATATACATTTTAAGGGGAGATTTTCTGCATATGAAATGCACTATAGGATTTGAATTCCCTCCACCTCTTTGATTTTCTTCTCCTCGTAAAAACTTGGAATAAATAATTACTTTACTGAAAGCATTACAAAGCCAGTATGTTAAAACAGAACACGTCGAATCCCCCATCAGCCTTTGATTTGACATAGCATTAAAAATGGATGAAAAGAAAAATAAATAATAAATGCCATTGTGCCATTGTTGTGATTCATATATCCCTTCCTACCCTCCTTCCCCCACCTCCAACCCCAGTGATAGGCAAGGGCAGCCAAATGCTCTTGTTGGAAAAGTACAAGACACAATGCACATCCTTTTCCATTTACGATTAGTGGATCCCTTTCATTTTTCATTTTTCTTTTCTCTGCTCTTGCTCTGCTTTGCATTCCACCTTTCATGAATGCTGGTGTTAACCAGAAGAATTTCCCAAAAATCATTTCCAGATTAAAGCCTATGCAGCTTTCGTTTTGCTGCAGCTTTACATCTCTAAGTGTTTAGTGGCTGCTGTGATATGTGTGTGGCTACCTCACCTGGCAAGCTGCTGAACTGAAGGTGACAGCCTTGTTAGGGAAGAATGTTCCAGACTGACTCTGCCCATCTAACCTGACAACTGGATCCTTCTGGGTAGGAAGGGGAAGGAAAGACTTGCTTTTGCATTTGAGCTTTCCTTGAGCACTTTGGTCTTCTTGAGCATTGGTGTATACATGTGTTTTGCTTTCATTCTGACAGTTCTTCTGTCCTGACTTGCTCTTTGGTCCTGACATGGCTTGCTTGCTTTTCAACCCAGCTGGCTGGTATGTTCTGTAGTCTGGCTTGCTCCATGGCTTCTGATCCCTGACTTGAGGCTCACCTGAGATTGCTGCTCATAGCCCAGCCCTGACATTATTTGAATATGGCCTCATTTATTCAGGCAGCAAATATGTAGCCAGTGTGGGTTGTGTTTGGCATGTACAGCATTGGCCAAATTGAACTATTAACCACAATCCCACAACTCCCTTGTGCATTGGTCAATTACATGAAGATAGCAATATAAATACCTCTAAAGTAGTGGCGAGGAACACTTTTCAGCCTGAAGGTCATATTTTCTCTTGGCAACCTTCTGTAGACCACATTTCAGTGATGGGTGTGGCCAGAGGCTAAAGCAGGTGGAGCAGCAAATCTAAATTTTACCCTTGTCCAGTAGCCTAGTTTCTACAGATGCTCATACCACTCTCTATCCTCCATCCAGGCAAACACGAGGTAGTATAAGATTTCAAAATGCATGGAAATTGTAAAGCAGGGATGGTGAGGCATGTGGCCTAGGGAGAGTCCCATGGCCAAACTGAGAGCTCTGAGGAGGGGGCACATACGGCCCTTAGACCTAGGGCTCTCCACCTCTGCTGTAGCATCACTACCTATCTGCCAATTATTTTGGTCACTATCGTCGTCCAAAGAATGTCACCATCAAGGCCAAGTCCCCACTGCAAACAGCCAATAAGAGGAGGGAACAAAAGAAACTGCCACCTTTCCCCCCAAGACTAGTTGAAATGAAGCCACTGAACATAGACGTAAGGTGCAAAGTGCTTCCGCACTGATGTCTGGATTTTGCTCTGAGCCTGGATGAGCATACCATCCATTATTCAGTACCCAGCTAGATGAGTGGATTTACTTTCATTTTAAATCCAAAGTACTCTGCAGCTCACAAAAGCTGTACTCGCTCATATGCAAATCCAGACCATTTAAAGTACTGTGCTACTTTCCCCCTAGAGACATGCATGCTTTAAAAGCAGAGAGGGAGAGAGAATAAACACTTAAGAGAAATAAAATAAATTAGTATCCATTAAAAAGCCATAACAGTCCTCTTCATATGCAGGGGAGAGGAGGGGAAGAAGGCTCAGAAATTCTTTGATACCAAAGATCAACCAAGATGAAGTCATTAAAAGTGGGGGTCCCCCCAAGTTTCTGTACATACTTAAAGTCATGTAACTTAGCTCTCACAGACAATCACCCAAGTTATTTTTCATGCATTATTTACCAGCATTGTGCATCTTCTAGCTCAGTGGTAGTTTAGATGTGGTGTTGAGTCGATTTCCCACCTTTCGCTGCTTTATTACAGGTGTTCCAATGCCCCCTGCCTTTGTCTAGAAGCCCCCAAAGCTCCTGTGTTCTTTGCAGCAGCTGAAATGTGGGGCCACGCAAGCGTACTTCCATAGTTTAACTATGTGCTGCCTTTTATCTGTCCTGAATCTTCCAACATTAAGCTGTATTGGATGTCCATGCATTCTAGTGTCAAAGAGAGAGGGAGACAAACTTTTCACCATCCAGTTTCTCCATGTCATGCATAATTTTATAAACTTGCATCATGTCACCTCTCACATGCCTTTTCTCTAAGCTGTAAGTCTCAAACTCTGCAACCTTTCCTCATAGCAGAGTCACTCCATCCCCTGGGTCATTTTGGTTGCCACTTTCTTAACCTTTTCTAATTTGACAATGTCCTTTTTGAGGTGGGGTCACCAGACTTGTACACAATATTCTAAATGAAGTCACACTATAGATTTGTTTAATGGCATTATGATATTGGTGGCTTTAGTTTCAATTCCTTACCTAGTGATTTCAAGCACGAAATTTGCATTTTTCACAGCTGACACACACTTCATCAAGCTATCTATCATTACCTCAAGATGTTGTTCCTGAGTCAGTCCCTGCTAGTTCATACCCCATGAATGTATATGTGAAATTCAGATTGTTCTCTTTTTGAGCTGATATGCACCACTTTACGTTTGTGTACACTGAATTGCGTTAGTCATTGTACTTTGGAGAGATTCTTCACAATCTCTTTTTGTTTTGATAACCCTGAACAATTTAGTATTGTTGACCATATTCTTGCTTAACTTTTAGTCCACAAAATTACAGAGATGCTTTTAAATATATGCAGGTGCTTGTTAGCTTTCCACAGTCAGCTACAATCTAGTAAGCAATTCAAAGTCTACATAGTCCAGCAAGGTTGCCTTTAAAGTAATTGATGAATCTCATAAAAAGCATTCAAGTAACAGTTTCAGACAAACATGAGCTAAGATTACACTCTGAATTCCCCAGGGTGCCATCTGTAAAAACATCAATGATTTTGACCTTTTGGGTAGATTTGTCTTTTTAAAAAGATATATAATTATTATGCACATCAATAATAGGGAAGAGAGCAAGGAAATAGAACTTCTTAGATATCCACATTTGAAACTCTGCCAAGACTGTATATTCAGCTGGCTCAGTCTTGTCAGTCCATAATTCAAGAAAATGTTGAAGAAAAAAACTCAGAGATGGGGCAGAAAGCTATATGGAAAATTCTCTACCCAAACACTAGGTGTAGACCCTCACACCTGGCTCCAGATGGATTGGCGTTCTGGCAAGAAAGATTGATTTTCTATGGGAGACTACAGGATGCACACCCACATGTGAAAGTCCTTTGAGCAGAGCTTCCCTAGCACCTAAACGTCAGCTGGTGGTTGTGCTCTTGGAAAGTACAGTACAAGGGACTCTGGCAACCCTATACTTTGGGCTTGGGCAGTGCCGAGCACCAAGCTTGCAAAACAGTTTGTGCTGTACTTTCCAAATGCCTGAAAGCCAACTGGGTCCTGGGCTTTGCCAAAGTTGGCCAGTGGCTACCTGACCCTGCCATAAAGATCAAAGCCAGCAGGTAGATTAGAAATCTACTGGGAGCTCATGGAGCTGTTTCAAGATTGGAGTGATCTGCTTATGGATGGGAGAACCTGCCTATTTCTGGTTTCTGTCACTTTGTCATATATTTACCTAGAACTCCATTTCCACATTAATCTGTGCAGTGGCACTATTAGGTTTGGAATACAAAAAACACAATAGTCCAGGAATTCTGGATTAGGGCAGTTGGTATTGGAAATCACATGCACGCACACATACACAAAACCACATACAGCATCCCTAAGTATGCTTTGGGGAGGAAAAAAAATGGGTGGCCACACTATTACATTCAACCTAAATTAGGAATGTTGATGTGATGAGACAGTAAGTCAAAATGGCTATGGCTTCCTCAATTAAACAAGTCACATCTGTTCTTCACTTCCCCCAACATATGTTGCTTATGAAACATGAGGTACCCAAGTCACTCTGCATTGTTCTTCCATCTGTAAGCCTTATTCTGTTGATCCTGTATAGTGCTGATGATGGATTTAACAAAGGGCACTTTTGCACATTAATCAGAATTTTTACCAATTGAACACTCCTTTTCAGTAGAAATGAAAGTGGCTTTACAGATAAATGATTGCCAAGAATATTAGGATCACTTAGATCTTAGTACTTAAAGTACTTTGTGACAATTGTGTGCACTGTCCTGTCAACAGTGAATGTATATTGAGAGGTGCCAGACATTATGTGCTTTGCAGTAAAGATAAGGGCTTTTCAATATGATAGAGCATGTATTTTTCTCATTTGAATGACAGGATTTTTCTTCTGCAGTTATCTGCCAATGTACGTTTAAAATGGCCCATGAATCATTCCATGGTCACCCAAATTATTCTAATCCACGTTGCAATGAAGTATTGTCTAAACCTGCTAGATTATGTTTGTACATAGTCATGACACATTACACATTTCAAACATGGCACATTGTTATTGGATTTATAGAATGGTGCATGTTCTCTCTGTTGCTTGCTGAGAGTCATTTCCTTTTGAAAGAGGAAATCCAAACAAGAATAAACCAATATGGTCATCACTGAAATCTACACTCTCTCTCTCTCTCTCTCTCTCTCTCTCTCTCTCTCTCATCTCACAAGATGATTAAAAGCACAATAGTCCTGCTGGATAAGAGCAAAGTTCTATCTAGTCCCTGCTTTCCATATGCCTCTGGTCCATTCATGACAAAGGGGTGAGGGCAATTTCTCCCACTACTGACTCACTCCCAAGCTACTCTGTAACAAAAACCAGATCAAACTTATGACACGTCAGGAATGTTGGGTCCATGATGTACTGAAATGGACACATGATAGTCATGGCATGGCAGCCATGAAATCCAGAGTTGACCTAGAAAAGCAGGCATGCTGTGAAAGCTGAAATCCCATAATACCAATGGCTGAGGTCACTCAAACACCACCCCAGATATCACTTCTGGCAGCACAGCCAGGTAATAATTTTACCTGCAGTGAGTGTAGCACAGTAGCAAAGTTCTTGTTATGTTTCTCTGACTCAAAGAACACCAAGAACAGAGTCTTGAAACTGGCTCCCAAATGTATTTGTTTCTTAGACGAAGAAATGGAATTCCCATGGTAAACTGTGAATAACAATTAACATTTCTCCTGGCCCTCCAACTTAGATCCATCCTAGGTGGACAGAGATGGGTCAGATCAGGTCTTCACTGAAACCAGAAGAGTTGGTATAGTCAGGTCTCTGGCATGCCAGACAACTTTCTGAAGGGATTTGTTGTCTTGAACATGGTACTACAGTCTCTTAGAAGGCACTCCTGAATAGGCAAATTCAGTTGATCACCCAACATACAATTATCCTGATTGTAATAGTGACTTGTATTTCAGTTTTCTGTCATATTGGAGGCAGTATGCCCCTGAAAGCCAGGTGCTGGGAATCACAAGCGGAGAGAGAGCATGGTTGCACTGTTACAACCTTTCTGTAGGCATCTGGTTGGCCTCTGTGAGGACAGGATGCTGAACTTGATGGGCCTTTGGCCTGATTCAGCAAAGCGGCTAGATGAAACAAGTGCAAATTTGAGCCATGACATGAGAAAAATCACTAGTCATCCCTCACCCCAACACCACACCTCTCTCTGGCAGAGAAAATGAGTCCTGGGTGGAAAGTAACTGTTGTCTGCCAAATTGGTGATGAGTCACTGAGGAGAAGTTGACCAATTAATACAGGTCACACAGTACGATTGCTTTATGCATTGCCATACCTGACACTCAGAATTGGATCTATGAGGTGCCTTGGCAGGCTATCTGGTAAAGCAGCCAAACAGGAACCTATCCTCCAGGGATGCCAGCAGGTGCTAAGTGTATGTTAAGCTTCTCTCAGCTGGAAACTCGCTCTTTCAAGGTTAAAAATGATTGTCATGCATATCCAATATATATGGCTGAGCTGTTCGACTAGAAGCACTGGAGGAATAAAGATTGCTTTTATCCATTTGGGTACATCATGAATAGTGAAATGAGCTTGCCTCTCTCTTTCAAGGAAGGAAAAGATCTATCTGGAGCAATTAGACTCTATTGACAGCAGCTTTTGCAGAGGCAAGAGAGTTGCAGGACTTATTTCCACAGTAGTCACATTGCTGAATTGGTAAACTGTACCCAGGTCTTCTTGCCTTAAATTCCCTGTTAGGGAGGCAGAGAAATGGTGACTTGATGCAGGAGAGAGGAACCTCAAACCCAGGGGTTGTATGTGGCTATCCAGACCTCTCCATTCTGCCCATGCTTCCTCTCAGACCACACTCCTCACTGCCTCTGCTACATGCCCTTTTGCCTGGCTAGAATTTGCCCTTGTTTGCCTGGAGGGGGGTATGCTTTTGTAGAGACCTCTGATGTTTTGCATGATTTGAATGTTGACTACTCTATAAAGGTATGTGTTGTCCTACCTACTCTTACCTTTGGCCACCCCCACCATTGACATGTGGCCTTCAGAAAGTCACACACAGAAGAATGCCTCCCTTGGGCTGAAAGTGGTTCCCCACACACTGCTTGCTTTATTTTTTATTATTTTGTTGCTCACTATAAAAGTGTCTCAAAGTCACTTTTCAGTTACCAGGAGTGCCTTCCAGAACCAGCTACTTTGCTAACTATGAATAGGGAAGAAAACCCTGGCTACACCAGAGATGGCCAGGGCCAGGGATGGGCCAGCCTGGCATAGGGGGAAACCAAATATCCAATCAGATAGGATCCTGATAGTCTCAGGTTTACAGGAAGGCAAAATCTAGCACCTTCCCTTCTTGCTAGATGGTATTAATCCAGGAAACCACTGTCCGTTGGATTTATGCAAAGCTCAGACTTTGTGCTTCAACTGCCTCACTATTAAAGAGGCACAGGGGTCTTGGCAAACATATTATCAGAAGGGCATACCCTCCAACTGCCCTGAATTTTCCAGGACTGCCATGAAAACAATTAAGCTATCACAGCTTCTTCCTTTGCCATGAGGAGTCTCTTAAAGGGGCAGTGGACTTGCAGCTAGCTTGCAGCTTTAGCAAAGATGCCATTTTGACCCTTTAAGAGTGGGGAGGCACCGTTCACTGTTCACTTTGTTTGGCTAAATGCCTTCCCATTGTGATAACTGCACCAACTTCTCCCCCCACACCTTTTCCCAGCCCATCTTTCCCCTCTTTCCTTTGCTCCCCACCCCATCACCAATTCTGATCCTCATTCCCCCTTTTCCAAAAAATGTCCTTATCCCATCTCCCCCCCCACTTCCATTTCTTCCTCCCTTGGGTTCCCTCCTTCCTTTTCTCTTCCCCCAAGGCACCTCTTCTCCCCAGTTTCTCCTTTCTTTCTCTCCCCCCCTTTCCTTCCTTCCTGTTCTCATTTCCCCAGTCCTCCTTCCTTTTCTTCCTCACCCACTTCCCCTTTCTTCCCTCCCCATTTCTTTACTCTTCTCCTCTCCCATTTCCCCTTTCCTTATTCCTCTCTTCATTTTCTTCTTCCCGTCATCTTCACTTTCACTCTCTCTCTTTCTCATTCTCCCTTTCCTGTTTTTTCTTTCTTCTGTTTCTCAACTTCCCCTTTTCTCCTTCCTTTGTTCTTTCCCTCCTTTCCTGATTTTCTCTTCCCTTATTAATTACAGTAACTGTTTTCTGTTAAATTACATTTCATAGGCAAGACAAAATATATCACTATCTATCTATAGTTAAAAAGTTAATTGGGAGATGTTATACATTTTCTAATGAGCACAGAGGCTGTAACCCTATGCACACTTCCGCATGAGCAAAGGCCCTGGAATGCAACTAAGACATCCTAAAACAAGGCTCAGAGACTACGAGGGCCAACCCACAAGCTTTGCTCTTTTGGAGCTTGGGGCATCTGGAGCTTGCTCCAAGGTAACTAGGTGAAGACTGTGCAGTCTTACTCTGCAGTCCTAAGCATTTTTACTCAGAAGTAAGTCCCACTGAGTTCAATAAGATTTACTCTCTAGTAAGTTCCTGATCTGGGATGCAGGTGGCGCTGTGGTCTAAACCACAGAGCCTAGGGCTTGCCGATCAGAAGGTCGGCGGTTCGAATCCCCGTGATGGGGTGAGCTCCCATTGCTCAGTCCCTGCTCCTGCCAACCTAGCAGTTTGAAAGCACGTCAAAGTGCAAGTTGATAAATAGGTACTGCTCCGGTGGGAAGGTAAACGGCGTTTCCGTGCACTGCTCTGGTTCACCAGAAGCGGCTTAGTCATGCTGGACACATGACCCAGAAGCTGTCTGTGGACAAACGCCAGCTCCCTCGACCAGTAAAGCGAGATGAGCGCCGCAACCCCAGAGTCGTCTGTGACTGGACCTAATGGTTAGGGGTCCTTTTACCTTTACTTTTACTAAGTTCCTGATCATTCTCACAGTTTCTGTTGTTGTCATTGTTATTCCCCACATTTTTTCCCTGACAGGGACTCAAGGCAGCTTACAGCTAGCCCCCCCCCATTTCATTTATCTGTTGAAAATATTCTACATAATCCCTTCCATTACACATTCTTTTCTTCATAACAATCCTGTGAGGTAGGTTAGGCTGAGAGGTTGTAATAGGCTCATGGCGACAGATGTATATGTCTATATGACATACTGTATATGTATGCAGTACGATCAAATGTGAAAGAAGCTTCCTGATGTAGAATGGTATGTCCCTATTTTCATTTGAGGAACACTGGAGGGTATGAAAGGGTCTTGATGATGAACATTTTGGATTCTGAGCTGGGATAACTCAGTTGTTAAAGCATGAGACTAAATCTCAAGGTTGTATGTGCGAGCCCAATGTTGGGCAAAAGATTCCTGCATTGCAGGGGGTTGGACTAGATGATACTCATGGTCCCTTCAGCCTTTACAATTCTATGATTCTATGATAAGGTTGGGAACTGGGCAAGCAAATGTTATCCCACTTCCTCTTCCATGCATTGATTGTTTCCATATTTTAGTTGCCTGCACAGACCTTTTGAAAAATCACTTAGAAACAAAACAAGGGGTAGGACTAGCTCAGCAGCTCCATAAAAGAAGATCCCCACAATTCATTTCTTACGCTTGCATGCATGGAGGTGTGGGGAATAGTTTTTCATGCCAAAATATTCAACTTGGGTTAGCTTCATTAAAGTGAAATGAGATCCATTTCATTAAAGTGACAGGCTGAAACGAATCCAATCTTTCTTGATACAGTGTTTTATAGACTAAAGTGTCGGATATCTCTGAACATTTTTTTTAAAAATGAAAAGGTTTAGCTGCAAATAATAAAAGAATGGACTTAAGCATTCAAATGCAGACTGAGTGTCTTTGAGCATATTACTGTTATGCCAGCATAGTAAAGCAACTAAACATAAAATGAGGCATATAGTCCATTAAGGAGGGGTGAGGAACATGAACTACAACTTCCAGCATTCCTGATAATTAGCTATGCTAATTATCCAACCATTTTTGCTTCAGGATGAGAACAGAAATTGTGCTCCGGCGGCGCGGCGGCAGCAGGAGGCCCCATTAGCTAAAGTGGCGCTTCAGGTTAAGAACAGTTTCAGGTTAAGAACGGACCTCTGGAACAAATTAAGTTCTTAACCCGAGGTACCACTGTATCTGGTCTGCAAGCTGCAACAAGCAAAGAAAGCAGCAGCCAGTAACAGGGGGATGTTATGGGCAACACATTATTCTTTACCAGGAATAATACTTCAGCGGTTGCTGATTTGGTGCAGAGCTAATTTCAAGGTTCTTCACAAAGCCCAAAGGACCGTGAGGACTGCCTGATCCATTATGTTCCACCTCAAGTACTATGGGTTCCCGGATCCATCTCAACATGCCTCCTTAATGGCACAATATGACTTGGAACATGACAGTCTGTCCTGTATCACCTCAATTTACCTCACTGCTTTGGGTATATATAGAGCCAATACAGAGCATTAGAACTCATTAAGTCCTAGGTGGAAGACATGTCTACTCCTGCCATTGAAAGTGCACCAGACTTGCGCCCAGATTGGCCAGAGATGAGGAACTACAACCGAAAAGGCCCCCTCCTCAATCATTACCCACTTGACCTCTGAAGCTGACTAGACCCATAAAAAGGTTCACGAAATAACTTAATACTTGCACAGGATCATGAGCAAAAATATGGTCCATCAAGTGTGCAGTTTCCAAGCCACCCAGAACCTTAACGGTCAAAAGCAGTGTCTTTGAATTGTTCTAGGAAACAGACTAGTTTCAAAACAGCAGAAAATAACTCTGGCACATTTCATGGGAAATGTCAATGCTCCATTTTTCCTTCCAAGGTAAAGCAAAAAAATGGCTTCTTAAGCTCTCTTCCTAATTAAAAACCCCTTGGCTGTCGTTTAAAAAAGTATAAGACAAAGGAAGCTGGAGTGTAGAATACAAAAGGAGTACAAGATATACTAGAAGAAGTGCCTAGCCAGCTGCTGTTGGAATTAAAAGCTCTTCTGTAATTGAAGAGTGTCATCTGACATGACTTTACAATAGTGCAAAGGAAGGGGGAGGGAGAACAGACAAAGGAAGGAGATCTTCATTAACAAAACATTCTCATAAATGGGACCTCCAAAACAAAAGTGCTTTGGAGGACTGGCATTTTCCATTATAAAGGTAAGAAAGTTCAGCATGGAACTTTTCTTTTTTCTTGAAACTTTTCAGCATACAATGCAATACATTTTTTTTTAAGGAAACTGCAGGCAGCAACCATTGTGTGAGTGTCCAATTGATGTGCAACCACTGACACACAGGTCCTTTTGGACATGGAAGAGGGTGGAACAGGGTGGGCTGAGCTTACGTGAGCTCCGCTGATGTGTGCAGGGGCTAGGAACAGAACCCCTAAACACAATGGTCATCGCATGTAAATAAAAGCAAACAAATAAATAAAACAGAAAAGAGAAAAAAGGTGGAAAAATACACTTGAGAGCTTCCCTTTCTTCTCTGAACCTCCCACCCTGGGAAATACTCCCTTCCCCACCTCTCATATAGGGCCTACATCAGTCATCCATCACCTTCCTGTGTAAACCCTCCTTAACCCAGAATAGAGGACATCAACAAATCAAATCAAAACAAAACAAAACAAAACAAAACCAAGAGTAAAGTGGATAGAAGAAGAAAGAAAAAGAGAAAATGCAGGGAATGAAGATCATGAAGAATAAAAAGAAAAAGAGAAAGAAATTAAGACTTCTGATTCCCCAGCTGTCAATTATGTATATAAAGATTATTCAAAATATTCCAGAATGGTATCCAGCTGTATTCCAGAGAAATATCCAGCTGTTCCTCAATCTGCTAGATTTTTCCAATCTTCAACACCAGACACTTCAAGTTCATTTATTTTCCTTTCCACACAGAAAAAAATCCAAAAGGGGCTCTTCAATTGTTGTTGTT
Source organism: Podarcis raffonei (assembly GCF_027172205.1). Classification (NCBI taxonomy): domain Eukaryota; kingdom Metazoa; phylum Chordata; class Lepidosauria; order Squamata; family Lacertidae; genus Podarcis; species Podarcis raffonei. Next base: position 43,663,310 of record NC_070609.1, read on the forward strand.
GCTAAATGTCCAGAATAGTCTTTTCTAGTCCAGTATGATGACTCTATCTCAAAGAAATTCCAACATCCAATATGGCAGCAGGGTCAACATGTTTTAAAGGACCAGTTCGATAAACTGGATGCGACTTCAACAAAGACCCTTTCTCTGGTAGAAAAAGCTACATTCAAAAGAAAATGTAGAGGAGAAGACCCTCTGAAGGCCATTCTAACTCCCCATTCCCACCCCCCTTTACAGGCTTCAACCTGTAAAAATGAGGAAAAACATTGTTTTTAAGGTAAGAAAGTCCTGATTTACAACAGGACTTTTAATAAGTTCTGCCAGCTTACAGTAGCTGGGCTTTTTAGACTATGTTTAAGAAGCTAGGAACTACTACATAAAATTCTAAACTAGTAATTGATTTGCAAGGCATCTTGCTTTTTTTGTTTAGTAGCAAACCAGGCTTGTAAGCGTAAGATGATTTTCAGTTAAGACACAACATAGAATTCAGTTAAAGCATATATAACAGTGTCATCTTCTTATTCCTTTGAATATCTATCCTGTTTCAGCTTACCATTTGAGGAGCACTCATTAACTCATTTGTCTGCAAACCACAGACATTTTAAAATTTACCACAATACGCCCCCCCAAGCAAAATCATGCCTGTGCAGTGGGGGGAATGGGTGACTTACACCTATTCATTGTCACCATCATTGCTGGTAAGCCTGCTGGTGCTGAAGGGAGTTGGCACTCATGACAGGGTAGGACACCGATGGTGCTTTGGCAGCTGTCTCCAACCAGCCTCCCAAGGGGAGTGTACACTACGGAAGTCCAGTGTGACCATAAAGCATATTAGTTCATATTAGCGATGGCTCAGGCTTTCAAATGGATTGAAGTTGAAGCTGATTTTAGATACAGCTGAGTGTTGAAGAAGGGGTGCTCATCATTCGCATTGTGGAGTGTCATTTAGAACGGACTTAAAGCAGCTCTTCAAATCTCTGTTGAGCAGGTGGACACTATTAACAGAATTAACAGGGTATAAATCCAAGGATTCCCTGGCAGACGAGGGAGGGGCATCCCTCGCAGAGGATTTGAATGCCTTTTTTGCCCGTTTTGAAGTAACATCTGCAGCAACACCTGCTGAGGCTTTACCACCACCACTCCCTGTGAAGGCTTTGCCATCATCACCACCATCACCATCATCAGTACAAAGGAATAGTAGTCTCTGTGGAAAAAGAAGAGATGAGGAAGGTGTTGAAGGGAATTAACCCAAGGAAGGCCACAGGGCCAGATGGGGTAGCTGGAAGGGTATTGAGAGACTGTGCAGATCAACTAGCAGGAGTTTTCACTGGGATTTTAAATCGATCACTAGCCCAGGCTATTGTTCCATCCTGCCTAAAGTCCTCTATTATCGTTCCAATACCAAAAAAATCTAACCCGGAAGATCTGAATGACTTTCGTCCAGTAGCACTCACACCTATAATCATGAAGTGCTTTGAAAAGCTGGTACGAAACTATGTCATTGCCTGCCTACCAGAGGGACTGGACACATTCCAATTTGCTTATAAAATGAAAAGATCAACTTTCTTTGAACTGACTGACAATCTGGATTTGATTGACATTTGGAGAGTTAAGAACCCCTTAGGAAGAGAGGGAACATTCTTTTCTGAAGCCCAAATGACATGGACAAGAATTGACCAAATATGGATAACTAGAGGAACGGCACCAAAGGTTCGAAAAGTGGAAATTGCCCTAAAATCTGCTCCGACCATAATGCTGTGAAAATGGATATGAAGCTAACATCAACCGGCTCCTTCAGATGGAGGATGAATGACACCTTGTTTAGAGACCAAGAGGTTCTCAAGAAGGCCCAAAAAACTTTGAAAGACTATTTTGAGATAAATTTGAACACTAATATTGAAAAAAGAATAATCTGGGACGCAAGTAAAGCAGTTATGAGGGGGTTTCTGATTCAACAGAACGCAATAAAGAAGAGAACCGAAAATGAGAAAAAAGATAAAATTTTAGAAAAAATAAAAGAGGGTGAGAAGAAACTAAGAGCGAAACCAAAGTCACAAGAGATTCTGAGAGACATAAAGTTATATCAAGTGCAATATATGAAAATGATGAATCAGGAAATTGAATGGAAAATCAAACAAATGAGACAAAGGACATTTGAATCGGCTAATAAATGTGGAAAATTGTTAGCCTGGCAAATGAAAAAAAGACAAAAGCTCAATACCATTACTAATTTGGAAGTGGAAGGAAAGAACATTCAGAATCCAGGGGAAATTAGAAACTGTTTCCAGAGGTATTTTAAACAGCTATATACACAAGGGCCACAGAAAGAGTCTGACATAGACCAATTTATAGAAACAAATGGATTACAAAAAATCTCTCAAGAAGATAAGACAATGTTGAACCATAAAATCACAGAACAAGAGATAGAAGGTGCCATTCAGAACATGCAGTTGGGCAAATCTCCAGGGCCGGATGGTTTAACCTCAAAATATTACAAATCTTTGAAAGACTGGCTAATCCAACCACTAAAGGAGGTTTGTAATGAAATTTTGGAGGGGGGGAAAGCACCAGAGTCGTGGAAAGAAGCCTACACCACCCTTATACCGAAAACTGAGTCTGAAAAGACACAACTTAAGAATTACCGCCCCATATTCCTACTTAATGTGGATTACAAAATATTTGCTGACATTTTGGCTAATAGGTTAAAAAAAGTATTAATGGAAGAGATACATAAGGACCAAGCTGGCTTTCTCCCAGGTAGACACTTGTCGGACAACACGAGGAATATAATCAACATTTTGGAGAAATTGCAAGTGAATATTAACACTAAAGCAGTCTTAATTTTTATAGATGCAGAGAAAGCCTTTGATAATATTTCTTGGAAGTTTATGAAGAAAAATCTTCAGGGGATGGGGGTCGGTCAAGGGTTTGAAAATGGTATAAGTGCAATCTATTCAGAACAAAAGGCTAAGCTATTAGTTAATAATGTGATGATGGAAGAATTTAAGATAGAGAAAGGGACACAACAAGGCTGCCCAATTTCCCCATTGCTATTTATCTCGGTCCTGGAGGTTTTGCTAAACATGATTAGAAGGGATCGGCTGGTCAAAGGGGTACAGGTCGGAGTTAAACAATATAAATTGAAAGCTTTTGCAGATGATTTAGTTTTGACGTTACAGGAGCCGGAATCTAGTACAAAAAGAGTGTTAGAACTGATTCAAGAATTTGGTCATGTGGCAGGATTTAGGTTGAACAAATCTAAAACTAAAGTTTTGGAGAAAAACTTAACACCACTTGAGAAAGAGAGGTTTCAGAAAGAGACAGATTTGACAATAGTTAAGAAAGTAAAATACCTAGGCGTTAATATGACGGCTAAAAATGGGAACTTATTTAAAGACAATTATGAGAAATGTTGGACAGAAGTGAAAAAAGACTTAGAAATATGGTCAAATCTGAAGCTTTCCTTGTTGGGTCGAATAGCAGCTATTAAGATGAATGTATTGCCAAGAATGTTGTTTTTGTTTCAGTCATTACAAATTGTGGACAAAATGGACTGTTTCAAGAAGTGGCAGAAGGACATTTCTAGATTTGTCTGGCAGGGCAAGAAGCCCAGAATAAAATTTAAAATACTAACTGATGCAAAGGAAAGAGGTGGATTTGCCCTGCCAGACTTTAAACTTTATTATGAATCAGCAGCTTTTTGCTGACTGAAAGAGTGGCTACTTCTTGAGAACACAGACATTTTAGACTTAGAAGGTTTTAACAATGTTTTTGGGTGGCATGCATATTTGTGGTACGACAAGGTTAAAGCACATAAAGCATTCAAAAACCATATTGTCAGGAAAGCATTGTTTAATGTCTGGATAAGGTATAAAGACTTATTGGGAAACAAAACTCCAAGGTGGTTGTCACCAATGGAAGCAAAGGCTCTGAGAAGACCCAATATGGAGGCCAAATGGCCTAAAAATTGGGAAATTTTGGAACAAGAGGGAGATAAGTTGAAATTGCAAAGCTTTGAGAAACTAAAAGACAAAGTGCGAGATTGGCTTCATTATTACCAAATAAGAGAGGCTTTTAATTTGGATAAAAAAATTGGATTCCAGGTGGAGAAATCAAAATTGGAAACAGAACTGTTAGAGCCCAAAACTAAGATACTTTCAAGAATGTATAACTTGCTGTTAAAATGGAACACGCAGGACGAGACGGTTAAATCTGCTATGATTAAATGGGCACAGGATATAGGACATAACATTATGTTTGCTGACTGGGAACGGTTGTGGACCACTGGTATGAAATTTACGGCATGTAATGCCTTAAGAGAAAATATTATGAAAATGATATATAGGTGGTACATGACACCAGTCAAGCTTGCAAAAATCTACCATTTGCCCGATATTAAGTGTTGGAAATGTAAGGAGACTGAAGGTACATTCTTTCACCTTTGGTGGACGTGCCCAAGGATTAAGGCTTTCTGGGAGATGATTTATAATGAAATGAAAAAGGTATTTAAATACACTTTCGTGAAGAAACCAGAGGCATAAAAATGGATCTATTTTTTCCCCTCAATTTCTTTTCTTTTCTTTTAATTATGTGTTTTTACTTTTTCGATTATTGTATTTTTCTTTTCTGTATTTTTCTTTTTATTTTTCTTTGTAAACTTTTGTCTATTTTTTGTAAAATCTCAATAAATATCTTATAAAAAAAATAAAATGAAAAGATTGACAGAGGATGCTGTGGCGATTGCCCTCCATGCCATCCTTGCACATTTGGAGCAGCGGGGGGGGGGTATGCCACACTGCTTTTTTTAGATTTCAGCTCGGCATTTAATACCATTCTACCACAACGTCTGATGTCTAAACTGGAAGATCTGGGGCTTCCGTTATCACTTTGAGGGTGGATATTGGACTTTTTGTCAGACCGCCCCCAGAGGGTTCGGTTGGGCCCTTATACCTCTAATATGCTTAAGACTAACATAGGAACACCACAGGGATGCGTACTCAGTCCGCTCCTTTTTATTCTCTACACGTACGATTGTGTCGCTGCTCACCCTAGTAATAGGGTTGTCAAATTTGCAGATGACACAACCGTGATTGGGCTCATCCCTGAAAGGGAGGGTGAAACGGATTATAGAGATGAGGTGGAGTGGCTGACAGAGTGGTGCAGAGCTAACAACTTGCTCATAAATACAAGGAAGACAAAGGAGCTTGTGGTGGACTTCAGGAGACAGAAGAGCAATGTCCAGCCACTTTTGATTGATGGGGTCTGTGTGGAGAGGGTAACAACGTTCAGATTTTTGGGCATTGAATTACAAGAGGATCTGTCCTGGAGTGTCAACACAAGGGGGCTTGTGAAGAAGGCGCAGCAGAGACTGTACTTTTTGAGAATTCTAAGGAAAAACCATCTTCCGCAGAAACTGCTGCTTGCCTTCTATCACTGTGCCATTGAGAGCGTGCTCACTTATGGCTTATGTGTGTGGTACGGAAGCTGTACTACCCAGGACAGGATGGGGTTGTGCAGAGTTGTTAAGGCAGCAGAGAGCATTGTTGGCTGCCCACTCTCCACCTTAGCGCAGATTTATGCCACAAGGTGCCATAGGAAGGCACTGGACATAGTAAAAGATCCATCGCATCCTGGTCACTGTCTCTTCGAGCTCCTGCCGTCAGGACGGAGATACAGGACGATGAAGACAAGAACAAGCCGTCTTAAGAATTAGTGTTTTTATGGAGCAGTCAAGTAATTTCGTTGTCCCCGAGAGGGGGCAATGACAATAAAGATGATATTATTATTATTATTATTATTATTATTATTATTATTATTATTATTTTAGATTTCTCATTCATAAGGGCCTTCTGATGGTTATTTCCTCTTTCTGCTCCTTGAGTGCACCATAAACCAGTTGTCGGTGTTACAAATTATGTGCGCCCAGACTTTTTATACACAATTGGTGATGCTGTGGTTGTATGCATATAGGGTATGATCACAGTGTTGGGTGAGCATATAGATAAGGAGGAAGCCCAATGGGTAATGAGACCACTGATCCATAAAATGAAAGCAATAAACAATGTACTGCAGTCACACAATCAATCAGTCAGTAGCTGAACTGGGTTCCACACAGCCACAAAAACAAAAATGCAAAATAAATAGCGAAAACAGACAGACTTCAGCGTAACAGTCAAAATGGAAGTATGGTACTCAAATCGGAAGTGTAACACTCAAAACGCAGCATGATTGGCTTCTGAAAAAAGTTCGCAAACCGGAATACTTACCAGGTTTGCAGTGTTTGGCTTCCAAACTTTTTGATTACGAAGGTGTTTGAGAACCAAGGTACCACTGTAAACAACAACAACAACAACAACAAATTATTATTTTTACCCCGCCCATCTAGCTGTGTTTCCCCAGCCACTCTGGGCAGCTTCCAACAAAGATTAAAAATACATTAAAATGTCACACATTAAAAACTTCTCTAAGCAGGGCTGACTTCAGATGTCTTCTAAATGTCAGATAGTTGTTTATCTCTTTGACATCTGATGGGAGGGCGTTCCACAAGGAGGGCGCCACTACCGAGAAGGCCCTCTGCCTGGTTCCCTGTAACTTGGCCTCTCACAGTGAGGGAACCGCCAGAAGGCCCTCGGCGCTGGACCTCAGTGTCCGGGCAGAACAATGGGGGTGGAGACGCTCCTTCAGGTATACTGGACTGAGGCCGTTTAGGGCTTTAAAGGTCAACACCAACACTTTGAATTGTGCTTGGAAATGTACTGGGAGCCAATGTAGGTCTTTCAGGACCAGTGTTATATGGTCTCGGCAGCCGCCTCGCATCACCAGTCTAGCTGCCGCATTCTGGATTAGTAGTAGTTTCTGGGTCACCTTCAAAGGTAGCACCACGTAGAGCGCATTGCAGTAGTCCAAGCAGGAGATAACTAGAGCATGCACCACTCTGGCAAGACAGTCTGCGGGCAGGTAGGGTCTCAGCCTGCATGCCAGATGGAGCTGGTAGACAGCTGCCCTGGATTACATGTAATCCAAATGCAGATAAAACCTCTCTATTCCATCAGGTGGTGGGGAGAATTGCTGAATTTTTACTAAACTGTCAGCTGCTGCAAATTGAGATGTCTTTCTTCTTTCTTGTAGACCATTTGTGAAGTTCAGCTTCTTTTATCATGCATTTATCATATATATTTTCCCATGTTTGAGATACTGAGGGGTTCTCTGGAGCCAATTGTCAGAATAAAATGTATTTAAAATGATATAAATGACTCAAGCTTTGAAAGGGTCCATATCCCTTCCTCAAGGCCACCACAGGCTACTGTACATATGGGCTCTAATACTTAATGACTATTTAGAAAAGATCACGAAATAGATTCAATTCATTCTCCCCACCCCCTTTTAATGAATACTGGGTACAAATAAAGCTTCATTTAGTAAACATCAAGCAACATGCCATTAAAAAGGATTCACAGTTTAAAATCAATACCTGCATTACAGGTCAGATGAACGTGTTCTCTCTCAGCTTCATTCTCTCCCTCCACTCAACCTTCTGATAACTTGCATTAATCCCATGCCCTTTGGTGGAGCTTTACTGTGAAAAGCTGATGTAATATTTATTGATTTACAAGCAACTCTGCCTTTACATTGTTTTCACTCATTCCCAGTTTTTCCATATTCTCTTTTCACTTGAATGCCTGAAACAAATCACTGAAAAATCCATGCAAGGAAGCCTCTCTGGGAACTAATCTTGTTTTCACAGGTTGAAGTTGCTGCCGGGAGACAACTCTGGCACCAACAAAACAGTAAGAATTAGTGAATGACTTTGGGTCAATATTTGGCTGGGGCACATTCTGCCCCCCCCCCGACTCACTCCCCATTTCTGTCAATATTTGGAATCTGAAATTACAGAACAAAAGGTCCGGACCTTCGGCTGCTAAATCAATAGAACTTCAATTAATTCAATGGGGCTGCAGCAATTTATGCAGGCTGATGGCTTGGCCTTATATTATTGTTCATTTTCGTTATCAAATTTGATTCAGGTTCCTGTTCTTTTGAGCACAATAAACAGAGCAGGTCATCGGCTGCATTGATCTAAGGTTAAGCTCTTTCATTAAATATTCCATTCATGCTGCTTGATTAAAAAATGCTCCGGCTTTGAATTCAGTGAAGGAAATGAACTTAGTTGCAGAGATTAAACTTTTGAGGGCTGCTTTTGTGAATGGGCATATGTTGGGGAACAAAATAAAGCTGTATTTATCAGGAAAAGGGAAAGATTTTTCAGTGCTCACTTGAAGGAGCCACTGTGGAAAATTCAAGAAGGTCCCCTCTGCCAAATATAACAACTGAGAAGGGACAACCTTTCAGATATTTGGGGCTTAAGTTGTTTAGGGCTTTAAACACTAACGTGAGCACCTTGACTTGGACCCAGAAAAAGAAAAGGTGCAGTGCACCTGTTTAGAACAGGGGTCATGTGAGTTCTAAACTGAACCTCTGCCAATAATCTGGCTGCCAAATTTTGGACCAGTTGCTTCCTAGCATGCAGGGCTGAATGTCATACTACAGGGATGTTGCCCATACTGACTGGGGCTGATGGGAGCTTTAGTTTGAAACATTTGGAGAGCAATATGTTGGCTACCCCTGTCCTACAACATCTACACACATCATTTGCTCTTTCAAAATCATTGCATGTACAAACACCGTTCATCATTATCCATAATAGTGCCCCTTTTCAATGGTTGACTAACCACAGACAGTTGAATTATATCACTTTTGTCAGTTTGAACAATATAAAGAGAAAGCTGGTGGAGAGGAAATGCTCAAATGGAAGCATTTTTGATGTGACAGACAACAATAAATGTTGCTTTCCACATTGTAGCTTTTCATATGGCCATATGGCCAGACAGCTTTCCCTGGAGAATTCTCTCTCTCATACAGAAAAATGAAATAAGGTAGGAAGCTGTTGGAAAAAATAGGAAATATAAACATCACAGATGGCACAGGTGATAGTACTGAGATAAGAAAAAAGAGACTAAAACATCAGCAGCAGCACCCATCCTTCTAATTGGCAGCACTGAGATTAGATGCTGGGAAAAGCTCTAGTTTCAAGCACTCTACATCTGCAGTCATTTTCATGTTTGCATTCACTTGTGGTCCTAATGCAGAACTGGGGAAGCTGTGAACCTTCTAGAGGTATTCGACTACTGGCTGGTTGGGGCTGATGGGAAGTGGCTTCCACAACATTTGCATAGCCACAGGTTACCCCTATCTGTCCCTGGGCAAATCTGCTCTTGCTTTGCTTTGGTATTTGTATAAATAAAGTGTTAGCAAAGTCACTAAAATAACACTGATGGAGTCCAGAAAGGAAATAAAACCCTGATAACACTTTACTGGGAACACCAAACAAAACCCAGTATATAATCTGCAGAGAAAGGAGCATGGTGGCTTTGTCTTTCTTACTTCAGGCCTTGTGCATAGCAGGTAGATATTGAACCAAACTTACAGAAGAAAAATTACTGCAGAATTGCACAGCCAATCAGAGCATATGTTACCTCAGTGGAGCCCATGCTACCCCCCACCAGCGCTGGATTTAGAGTGGTATTGTGGTTCCCCTGCACAGGGTGCTGAGCTGAGGGGGTGCAAAATAACGATAATAATAATATAAAACCTATATTTATAGGAGTATCAACTGAGAAGGTCCAGAAAAAAGCAACTGTACCAAAAGGAATTATTGTGAAAATAAGAAATATTAAGGGGATGCACCAATTTTTGTCCTCACTCACGGTGCCTTATTACTGAAGTCCGTCCCATCCTCACCTTTAAATTCGTTGATTGAGATTTGAAATTTCTTCAGTGTGAAGCATTGTATATTGGGAAGGGCTGGAGATGAAAGGATGAGACAGAGGTACTTCCATGAATGATTTAGGGGTCATAGTAGGCAAGCCTGGACATAAGTCAACAGCACAATGTTGTGATGCAATAAGATGGATGCAGTCAAGGTTGCATTAAAAGGATCATCTCTTTTCTTTCTTAGATGTCCTGCCCTTGGCCCTCAGACCTGTGGCTTCCCAGCCTTGTTGCATGCTATCAGAATAACTCAAAATTCACTGGCCTTAACATACTGTTTTCAGTGCACCTTTATGTCACCTTTCTATCTTCTTCTCATGACTGAATCTAGCTACTTGTTCTCTATTCCAAAAATGACTACCCAGTTTTGTGAGTTGGACTATTCATGTGCAGCCCTAACTGCTTGGTTGGGTTATTTATTTATTTATTTATTTATTTATTTATTTATTTATTTATTTTATTACATTCCTTTATGTAGTACATAGAATCATAGAATCATAGAGTTGGAAGAGACCACAAGGGCCATCGAGTCCAACCCCCTGCCAAGCAGGAAACACCATCAGAGCACTCCTGACATATGGTTGTCAAGCCTCTGCTTAAAGACCTCCAAAGAAGGAGACTCCACCACACTCCTTGGCAGCAAATTCCACTGCCGAACAGCTCTTACTGTCAGGAAGTTCTTCCTAATGTTTAGGTGGAATCTTCTTTCTTGTAGTTTGGATCCATTGCTCCGTGTCCGCTTCTCTGGAGCAGCAGAAAACAACCTTTCTCCCTCCTCTATGTGACATCCTTTTATATATTTGAACATGGCTATCATATCACCCCTTAACCTCCTCTTCTCCAGGCTAAACATGCCCAGCTCCCTTAGCCGATTCTCATAAGGCATCGTTTCCAGGCCTTTGACCATTTTGGTTGCCCTCCTCTGGACACGTTCCAGTTTGTCAGTGTCCTTCTTCAACTGTGGTGCCAGGACACAGTACTCCAGGTGAGGTCTGACCAGAGCAGAATATAGTGGCACTATTACTTCCCTTGATCTAGATGCTATACTCCTATTGATGCAGCCCAGAATTGCATTGGCTTTTTTAGCTGCCGCATCACACTGTTGGCTCATGTCAAGTTTGTGGTCAACCAAGACTCCTAGATCCTTTTCACATGTACTGCTCTCAAGCCAGGTGTCACCCATCTTGTATTTGTGCCTCTCATTTTTTTTGCCCAAGTGCAATACTTTACATTTCTCCCTGTTAAAATTCATCTTGTTTGTTTTGGCCCAGTTCTCTAATCTGTCAAGGTCATTTTGAAGTGTGATCCTGTCCTCTGGGGTGTTAGCCACCCCTCCCAGTTTGGTGTCATCTGCAAATTTGATCAGGATGCCCTTGAGTCCATCATCCAAGTCGTTGATAAAGATGTTGAATAAGACCGGGCCCAAGACAGAACCCTGTGGCACCCCACTAGTCACTCTTCTCCAGGATGAAGAGGAACCATTGATGAGCACCCTTTGGGTTCGGTCAGTCAGCCAGTTACAAATCCACTGAGTGGTAGCATAGTCAAGACCGCATTTTACCAGCTTCTTTACAAGAATATCATGGGGCACCTTGTCAAATGCCTTGCTGAAATCAAGGTAGGCTACATTTATATCCCATCTATCCTCTAGTGAGCTTATGGTGGTGTTCATGGTTCGCTTCCTCTTCATTTTATCTTCACAACGACCCAGCAAGGTGGCAACACTGCACATATCACCTCTCTGTCAGCTCAATTTCTCACTGAGCAAAGAAGTTTTCTGTATTTGCACGACCTCTAGTTAAATAGACTCCTATCCGTTCACAGGTCCTTCAGTCATAGCTCATCTGCAGCATACAGATTTGAAGGAAAAGAGGTGGAAGAATGTCCTGAATTCATTAACGGAACTTGTTTGTCATAAAAACCACTTCATCACCATCATTTTTAAAATTTGTTTTGCTATTTGCTGTAAATCTCTGGAATTAAAGTGTCTTAACCTTATTGTGTTTATTCATCAATCATAAAAAATTCTTTCCCCATAATTTAGGCTTTGATTGCAATCAACTGTTCAGTGCTTCATGGGCAAAGGGGGGAAAAGAATGAGAAACAACCGACTGCACTTGCAGTCCCTTTTCAGATCTTGCTTAGGCCCCATCTGCACTATACAGTGATACCTCGGGCTACAGACGCTTCAGGTTACAGATGCTTCAGGTTACAGACTTCACTAACCCAGAAATAGTACCTGAGGTTAAGAACTTTGCTTCAGGATGAGAACAGAAATCATGCTCCGGCAGCGCGGCGGCAGCAGCAAGCCCCATTAGCTAAAGTGGTGCTTCAGGATAAGAACAGTTTCAGGTTAAGAACAGACCTCCAGAACAAATTAAGTTCTTAACCCAAGGTACCACTGTACATCTAAAGCAGTATCATGCTAGTTTAGGAAGTCATGGCTTCATCCAAAGAATCCTAGTAAGTTTAGTTTGCTAAGTATGCCAAGCGTTGTATGGAGACTCCTATTCCCCTCACAGAGCTACAATTCCTAGTGTTCCCAGGGAAGAGGGGTTGTCTATTAAACAATTCTGGGGGTAAATGTAATCAATTAATTATTCTTTGCAGATTGAAAGCAACAACAACAAAAAACACTGGCAGTGGTGTCATGGGAGGAAGTCACTGGTGATGTCATGGTGCCATTTCCAGTGATGTCACAGACAGGCCCTGTAATGAAGGTCAACTGGGAGAGGGGAGAGTGTCTATACTATAATTTTCAGACAGTTCCTGCTGGTGCTGAAGCTTGCAAGCTACATGCACCGTATTCTTAACATTATTATTATTTTTTAAAACTATTAAAGGCATTCTCACCCACCTGAAGATTTAAGCCCTTTATTTGCCATGATTGGGGGGTGGGGTGGGCAGGCAGACATGGATACCTCAGGCCAGACATGAAGGTCTGGCAACCCTAAATAGGACGGATGATTTTCAGAGCTTTTTCATGCAGAGCTCCAAATTCTCTCCATCAAGGAAAGGGAATAGCTTTCCATTTTTCATAATACGTTGCGTAGCAGTCTTGAGTCAATGATGACAGGTGACATAGAAGTCCTTTAAATAAAGGAATGCATTCCTTCCTTCCTTCCTTCCGTCTGTCATCATTTCTTTCTTGGCAAGACTGGCCTCCTATTATACTCAAAATAAGCAGGTTTGCAATATAATACCAGTTATAGTGAAGTGAATCAAACATATCTGAGAACGAATGAATGAACGGTAATGAGAGAGTCCCTCCTGGCATCATTTCTGGGATTAGTAATTTGCAAAATTGTGGCAGTGTGAGGGAACAGCATGGGAAAGCCATTTCCTCCCTCCTTTGTCCAGTCTAAATGCAAATCTGAACTTTCTTGGCAGTTCATTTACATATTAATGTCTCTCCTATTCCACTCCAGAGATCTCTTTAGATTTTCTAAATTAAAGTAGGTGGGCTGATGGAAAAGGGGGTCATTCTGTTCCACCAGCTACATCAACCTGAGACACCTATCACAGGGAAGACCATTAATATGCGGGGGGGGATGCATCTGATCAATGCCCCCCTCTTCCCCTACCTGCCTCTGTTCAACCTGTTTGGGGAAAGGTTAGAGGTGAAAGGACAGAGAGAAGGGAGGTGACCCCAGGGCTAGGCATATATTTTGTAACTGCACTGAAACACAAACACAATAATGTTTGGAAAGGGTAAGGGTGCACACTGGTCTAATTAGCATTTCTTCCTTGTAGCTTGCAAAATGTCAGCTACCAGTTGGTGGAAAATAAAGATGTAATGTGAGCAGTAATGAATTAAATTGTGGCTATTTGCATTGGAATGCTAAGACAATGATCTGAAATTACTATTGTAAATATTCCCCCTGACAGTTCTAAATTGGACTTAGAGCTAATAGTACTTTGGATGAACTTTCAGCCACAAAAATCACTTTTAATGGTTTATTCTCTGTTTTGGTGATGACACTGGCTTTCTAAAAGATAATACACCTCTAGGTTTGTTCAAGCAATTTGGTAATTGTCACATAGATCAATAAAGTTTAATGAACAACCACGGGGGGCTGTTTGGCTCATTCACCAAGTTAGAGTGAAACAAACTTGATTATTACCCATCGTCCAAATGCTCGATTAGCCTATAACACAGACTATAAGTACTGCTGAGGGTGTCTCCCCACCCTTCCTGTCTGCTTTAGACAGCATCAAAAGGCAAATATTTTCAGAACCATTGAACACTTAGATACACTTTTCTCATGTTAGCTGTGATTTACAGCTCACTGTTAGCATAAGAAATTGGCTGAGAAAATTTATTTTCCTTTGTCTACAGACTAGAAGTCTTGTCACAGTGAAGCTACAAAGCAATCTGCAGAATCACCAGATACCTTGAGAAATACCTCTTGCCTGAGTAGCTCATCAGAATCAGTCTAATATGCTAAACTACTACTGATGATGTAATATTATTCATGGTATTTTCTTTTACACCATAAAGCCTAACTGCATTTTACTCTACACAGAAACACACACACACAAAGAGAGAGAGAGAGCAATTATCTTAAGAGCATAATAAGAGCCTCTTGGCCCATCTAGTCCAAAAGCCTGTTCTCACAGTGGTCAGCCAAATACAGGGCTGGGAGTTGGTAGCCGTCACCACATTGTGTGTGAGAGAATTCCATTGTTTACGATGTACAGTGTGAAAAAGTATAACCCTTTGTCAATCTTTAATATTCCAACATTGAGTTTCACTGAATGTCCCCAAGATCTAGTATCATTTTCTAATCTTCTCTCTTCACACCATGCATAAATCTACATGCCTCTATCACGTCTTCTCTTACTCACAGTTTTTCCCAAAGTTGTAAGCTTTCATCATAAAGGAGTTGCTCTGCCCTTTCCTTATTTTGGCTGCCCTTTTCTGAACCTTTTCCAGCTCTATAATATTCTTTTTGAGGTGAGGGAACCAGAAATGGACACATAATTCCAAGTGTAACCTCACCATAGATAAGTAGCCAATCAAATAATTTGTAATATAACTGAGCCTGCTATGTTTTGAATTCAATAAGAGTTTGGAGAAACCCTTCACACTATTCCTCATGGAATGCTTGGAGATCCAAGGTTAAAAATCGGAACATATGTGCAATGTCATCCCATTACTTCCTCCAAATACCTCCTTGAAGCACACTAATTCTGTGAAGCCTATGTACAACCCCCTAGTGTGGGATGCAATCTACTGGGAGCAGTCAAGTACAACATTGCTTGTTTTCCTAGAGTGGACATGCAAGGGAATGTTTGGTCCAGACAGCTGAAACTTCCTGGTCCTCCTAGCCTGGAGCATCCTTCCTTGCACGTGACTAGTGGGTGGATGTGACCTTTCCAGACCTGGAAAAAGGACAAGGCATGCTGCCACTCTCTTTTCCATCTTCCTTTCATCCTGTGAACTGCTGGACTGCTAACCTGCAGTCACTAGGTAAATCTCCCTTGTGGGGTAAACCTGTTTGTATATGTTTGAAACTTTAAGCCTAACGCCTGCCTTCAGGGATCACACTGTAGTCTGTCTGATCATGAGTAAACTTTCTTTTTGTTACTTATGAATAAGATTGTGGAGTCTTTATTCTTTTAGGAGGGATTCAAGGGGTCTTAACAGGAAAATATTAGAACACATTTCAATCTGGACAAACCAGATTGAATTGCATATTGTCTTAAGAAACTCACACGAGTTTGCAACAAGTCTTCTGCTGTGTAAAGGGGAAACTAAAGGAACTTGCTAATGTAAGTTAGGAAGGATATTAATAAACAATATATCCTCGCCTACCGCCCTGAACATTCCCACACCTAGTTCACCTGACAATGTAAACATGCAGTGTGGAGTGGAGAAGGTATTTACTTGTGTTCACTTGAACATGAGTAGGACACCTCATCTGATGAGGGACCCTGTTTTATCAGGTTGCTGAGTCACACAAAGGGTTTTAACTGTGTCCAAGAAACTGTGAATAGAAGCCTCTTGCAGACCTTCGCTACTTACCACCAAGATAATTAAATATAATTACATGTAAAACCTCAAACCTCATTGTATTTTTACATTCTATTGGAAACTGCCCAGAGTGGCAAAAATTATTATTTTTAATAATTTTGATGGTATGCTATGTATGTTTGTTTCTTTTTTTGCTGTTTATTTTATACTTCTTAGAAAGCCATGTAAGCACTTTATACACAAACTGTATTTAATAATAGTAGTAGTAATAATTCCTGTGCCTATCCCAAAGAGAGCCAACAAAAGAGGGGCAGTGTGATGGTAAGCAAGAATTTCCATGCCCTTATAATAAAAGGAACACAGTGAAACAAGGATGAATTGTGACAAGGAGAGGCTGAGGAGATGCCCCAGAAGGTTACAGCATTTGATTGCCTAGAAGTTTGACCTATTCAGTATATAGGTCAGCCTGCCATGCATTAAGAGAGGCTGCAGTGTGCTGTTGATGCTTCTGCAGGAAATGGCTGCTTGCTAGAACATCAAATGTTTCATCAAGCGCAAGGATACCAGCTCCTGCTCTGGACCATTTTGGCATCTTACAAAGATAGCCCTGAAGTATGGGTGTATTTATAATCTCTCTCTCTCTCTCTCTCACACACACACACACACACACACACACCCATATGAAGGAGAAATTCATTTGGCCTGCATTATAAAGTGAACCAACCTAATTCACCACACCTAGATTTACATGCAGATCACAACACAATTATCAATTAGATTTCCACTTCTTGAAATTTCGTGATGCAGTTTTGGTTCAAAACATGCACACACAGAATCCCCATTTACACGGAACAATACATACAAAAATATGTGCTTTTCAAAACATTTAAAAATGTTTTTTTTTCCCAGGGGAGCAAAAGTGCAGAAGAAAAGAAATCTGCACAAAATATAGCAGGATCTATGACTGAGTGCACGAGAAAACGACATGGAATGGAAATATGCTGATCCATTCATCACTAATATTCCCTCTGCACAAGGCAACCCAGTGGATATGGTGGAATCTGAACCCATCTCTCCTTGGTCTCACCAATAGTCCTAAATAGGCTCTCACAGAAGCCCCAAATAATTTCCACCCCCATTAGCATCTATTGAAATATTCAAAGCAGGGATTCTGGCATAGAGACACTAGCAGGTATCCTAGTCTTTGTGCTACCTGGCCAGTTTTTGAGAAAGGGGAAATTTTTCGATCCTGTACTTAAGTGGCAGCAACACAACTGGTCAGAGTATGATGCACCCCACCCGACCCTATAAATCTTGGAAACTGACTTGATTTGTCACAAGCTTTAACTCTCATCTATACAAATTCATGGGTATGGGTGGTTGTTTCTGGTGACTTCCTACTTATTTTTGCAGAATGCTTGTTATGTTGTGTCATTCCATGGCATTTTTTTTTGGGGGGGGGAGGAAATGCCAGCCACAACTAGGGATGGGGGAAGAAAAATTATTCAGTTTGTATTTAAAGGTGAAACTACCTATTTCACACTTTCTGAAACAATGTGAGAACCAAAACACAGCTATCCTTCAAAATTTCGTAATGCTGTTTTCCAGCCAAGTAATGTGGAAAAAAGGCATATGTTTGGGTAAAGGGTCCTTAAAGAGTAGTGAAAACAACATAGGGAAATGCATAATTTTAGGGAAAGTTGTTTTCCAAAGGTGTGTATTTTAGGCAAAATTGATAGGAGATTTATGGAGATTTATTGATAGGAGGTTTATGATAGGAGAAATCCACAAAACTGAGGATGAATTTTCATAAGGATTTTAAAACACAACAAACTGATATGGAAATTTGGAGACCTGAATTTCTGGTGGGGGAAACGAGAAGCAGGGAGAAAGTGAAATTCAAGCATCCTTAGCACTACACACACACATAAACACACAACTCACTTTTGGGGGCCATCACACACACCCCTCTCAAATTTCCAGGAATAACATTACATCCTGTGCATTCTGGGAAAATGAAATGGTGTCAATTGAAGCAGCTGCTGCTTCTAGTCCCATAAAAAGATAACCCCTCCCCCCGAGTAATAAAAATTTACCCATATGATTCAAACTTCAATCCATCCCCAAACAAATGCACAGCCTTATATATATTTTACTACAGCAGGAACAGTCTCGTTACAGAAGGACTAGCTCTATATGTGCATGCAGTATTGACTCTTCTCTCCCCACTCCACTTTCTGCTATTTGCCGAGATTGATACATTTTAATGGTTGCCCTTATTGATCTTGCAGTTTTCACCACTCTGACTTAAGTTTATGGGCCCATTTCATTTTAAATGGGGACTTGTGTACTCCATAAAATTAAAGCAAATAAGTGCATTTCCTTCCAGTTTATAAAATCTTTGGCGGAAGAGCCTGGTGGCTGCAACGGAAAGGATAGGATGTCTCTTCTTCCCAAATAATTAACCTGACTGAGAAAGATGTGGTTACAAATGTAGCTTAATCTCCTGTGCAGGGTCTTAGGAAGTCAGTACGTAAGGGTGACAGAGAATTACAGCAAACTGGGACAATTTGCCAAGCCAATTAAATAAACTATTACATTTGTGTGATTTTCAACTTAAATTGATTTATTTTTATCCAGAGCATGCTAGGGTTTTTTTTGTGTTTTTTTTTTTGCCAGCCTCTGTTGTCAAGACTAAGCAGATTTGTGTGTGTAAGTGATACTCCCCATTGAAGCCTCCCACAGTGAATCTTTTCTTCCCGAAGTGGCAGGCAAAATTAGTAATGGCAGACTCAGCAGTGTAATGATACCATGCAGTGATTCAAGTATTTCCCGTACATGTGACAAAATAGCATTACCTGGTGCTTACAAGCAAAGGCTCACTTAAGGATTCCTCCATGCAACATATCCTTGTTACTGATGATGCCAAAATTACGAATTACCTGACTGGTTTTACAAATTGGGCTACCTCATAAGATTGATCATAGAATACAGATGGACAGATCAGATTGTTTCTGATGCTCATTCAGAAATTCTCTTTCCATGATAATCTGAGGGTTTAAAAAAGTACAAAAATGGGTTAAATATATTTAAATATATAAATATAAATATGTTCTGATCTCTGTCTTAGTCTGGGGCATGTGAATTAGGTCAGTTCGTTTAAAAACAGGGAGGAAATTCTTTTTCATTCATAGTGCATAATGAATTGAGCTTCCATTCATCCAGACTGTCTTATCTGGATCAGAATTTAACAAAAAAATATCTGTGCAAGTGTGTTGTCCATGTTCAGGAACCAAAAGTAGCTGAACTTGCTTATTGCTGACCCCCTTGCTCTCAATTCAGTTGCCACCAATTGCTGTGAAACTAGGCTTTCCTTAAATATATATTTCAAAGATAAAGTACAAAAGTTGCAAAAAAATTCCTTAGAAAAGAAGAGGGAAAGGCATTCAGATACTAAGAAGAGACCTTCTGTGGTGTAGCTGAGGGAAAAAGTGGGGGAATACTGCCCTGGGACAGTCACAACTCTGGTAAGTGAATTAAGTTATCAGGCTGGACTCTACTTTCCTTTTCTTTAACATGGTTCCCACTTCATGCTTGCAGTTTAAATGGTAAGATTTATTTGCGAGGTTAAATTGCATTTCCCATTAAAGGTTAATTCTGTTCCTTTTGCATATGGGAGGAGGAAACATTTGCCACACCCTCCTCCCCTGCAAGAAGAGAAGAGAAGAGAAGAGAAGAGATTCTCCTGCAGGGGTAGTGTGGGCAACCATGTGGGAGTGCTTTTCCCTATAGTGGGGAGGTGAAGATCAGACTATTTAAGTCCGCTCCACCCTGCACTCTCCCCTCTTCTCACTGAGAAACCCACTCTCCCACCTTTTGGTAGTGCGGGTTCTGTTAGTTGCCTTATTTAAGGGGACTGAGTAGGATTTTTTGTGTGTGACACTGATTGGTCTGTCACCCCTTTTTCACACTGTTGTTGTGTTGTCTATGTGATTGGAGTGTTATTTATTTGGCTAATCAGTATTTGGTTTGGGCAGATGAGTGGATTTTGGAAAATATATGCTAATATCTGAGCCAGAGTGGTGTTTGGGCCTCTCAGGTGCATTGGGGTGAATGTTGGCAAACAGGTTTATGGTGCTCATGTCCTTGCACCCAAGGAGGACACAGTGAGAAAGGCGGTGTTTTTTCAGGCCTTTCTGCAAGATCACAGTGTGCAGTTGCCAGCTGCCTCAGGAGATGGGGCAGTTGAGACGCTCACTGTCCAGGTCGCATTGGTTTTGGTTAATTTGGTTGAATTATTCTGATGGGCAAACTGAAATATTTTAATGAATATAACTTGTTACCCATCTTTCTTGTCTCGAGTTTTTTTTTTTAGTGTGTTGGCAAAGCTTGCATTTCAGCAACCTGAATATCTTTTGTCAAAGGTCAGTGATGTTTACTAACTGAATTGATTATATGAATATCTATTTATGTACATATGGGAGTAAGTGGAACAATAGAAGCACACAGCTGCTTGCAGTGTTTGGATTCTCTTTGAGGAAGTGGCTGTGGGGGTTCCTGCACTTATACGACTGGAGGCCATTCGATTAAGAAATATGTGCCAATTTATAACCTAGCCAAAATCTGTTCCCTAACATTATCAACAATAAATGCACAACTCCAGAAATGGTTCAACCATTTCCACTTCTCAGTTAACTCTTGCATTGCCGTATCTTGCCTTACATGAGCTTTAACCAAAGCAGTCCCCTTACTCATGACCAAACATACAAGGCTTCTGTGGCCATTACATTGCAGTTGGGATTTTTTAGAGAATAACAATTTTTGGCTATAGAGGCATCCCTGTCACTTTCAACATATTGATGATCAGAAAAAAGCATTCTTATTATTTAAAGCAGGCATAGGCAAATTCGGCCCTCCAGATGTTTTGGGACTACATCTCCCATCATCCCTAGCTAACAGGACCAGTGGACAGGGATGATGGAAGTTATAGTCCCAAAACATCTGGAGGGCTGAGTTTGCCTATGCATGATTTAAATAATTCCTTGTAGCATTAGAGTAAATGTTCTAAATGGGTTTGCAGTTAAAATGTAAGAATATAAGAGCCCTGCTGGATTAGACCAAAGGCCCAACTAGTCCCACACTTAGTTCCCACGGAACCCACCCAGATGCCTTTAGCAAGCCCAGAACCTGAATTCATTGACACTCCTTTCACCTATGATTCACAGCAACCTGGATTAACAGACATTCTGACCATGGAGACAGAAGATTTATTACATTGAAATAAATGCCAAAAATATATTATGGTAGCTAAATGCTAGCTACTACATTTCACAGAGATTACTGTGTCCCGGTTTGCTTCCTATTCTCATGCCGGGCATCAGAATTGGGAGAGGGGAGACTTTCCTCGCTTTTGTTCCACTTCTTATCCAACCCGGTGCCTTCTGGATATTTTGGACTGCAGCTTCCATTAGCCAAAGCCAGCCTGGCCCATTCTCTGGAATGACTGGTACTGTAGTCCACTTGTATCTGGAGGGTGTCAAATTGGGGGCTGCTGGTCTATTGCTACAGATACTGTTATTTGCACCCAGTTGGTAGGAGGGAAAATAAGGGTTGAGAGAGGCTGGGAATTAGCTCCCCCTCCCCCAGAAAAAAGTTAGATTGGCTAAGAAACAAGTCAAACACCTTATCAATTTGGAGGCAGTTCACTCATTTTTAGAGTCAAACTGATGTGACCAGGTTGTATGGCTCGCTAAATATTCTGGTTCCATTCATCACTCTGTAATTATGCCTGCACTCTGTATATCTCTCCAAAACGATGGTTGCCAAAATAGTACAGAATAATACAGAAAGGCAACTGAAGACACCCATTTTGTCCTAGGAGGCAAACCATACAGTGTTTGCCATTATGAAAGCCATAAGCTTCCATACTCATACACCATAAATTGAATTTAGGAGAGAAGAATTATCTACTTTTAGACCACATTGCTATATTCGCTGAATAATGCAGACAATTGAAAATGTTAATCATTCCCCCCCCCAATTTTTTTATGTATTTTCCAAAAAGTTTTTTAAACAAACAAATAAACAAACAAAACCTCAACCGTATTTAAACCAATTTTAGTAGCATTGTTAAGTGACTTCCTCGTTTCCCCCTGGTTGAATTTCAGTGTATATCAGAAAATGTTAATCATTTTTTAAAAAATTGCTGTTGTGCTTTCTTGTTGAAAGAAAATAGCCCCTCTCAGATGAGTCACTGGTCAACACACTGATGTCTAGCACTATCAATGACCATCAAAAATCACAGGGGGAGGGGAACTATCCAAGCACAATTATCACATTAAAGGTGAGATTGACAAGTTCTTACTTACCAAAACTTCTTTTTTGTGATCCATGTGCACTCTCTGCTTAGTGAGAGACAGACCTAAGTTTCTCTCTTTCAAACAAAATCAATTTTTAGCCTTAAAAAGTGCCAACATTTTGACAAGCATCAGCATGTGTGGTATTTCTGTGTTTTCCCCCAGTTATGAATAGTGCATGAATAGTGATGTATGCCCAAATCCACTAAGGAAAGTTTTTCTTTTCGTTTTATTCTGTATAAGGTTGTAGCAGGAGAGAATTTGATAAATTCATTAACAAGAGTTTAGAAGTACAGGCACAGCCTGCTCAAAGCTAAGCATATTTAGCTCTTCCGCTGACATAACTGAGACTTCAAAAGACTTAAATTTCGCTGGATTACTCCCTAATCTCACCTCTTGGCTCTCTGCTTGATCACTCAGGTATTCAGTGACCTGAATAGCCCCCGAAAGACCCCCTTTTTTTATTTCAGTAGGCATTTTCAGTGATCTCTGTTTTTTACAGTTTTAAACTGATTTTATCTGTATTGTATTGTTACATACCACCCCAATCTTCACCCCAATTGTGGCTGACTAGTTAGCAACCTCCTTTCTTAAATTCTAACCCTCACTGGTTACAAGACCCTAAGAATCGGAAAAGATTTAGGTATGGCTTGGGGAGAATTCTGAGGACCAGGTATAAAGACCTCAAGGGCCCAGATTTGACCTCTGGGCCCAAGGCATACCCTCCAACATTTCTTGAATGAAAATATCCACAATGATAATTTTACTATTTATACCACACACGTCTTACTGGGTTGCACCAGCCACTCTGGGCAGCTTATCTTACCAAAACTTATTCTTCTTATAAAAACATAATAAAACATTAAAAAAAACAACAACTCCATACTCTCCAACATTTCTCCAATGAAAATAGGGTCATCCTAAGGAAAAGTGGGACATTCTGGGATCAAATCAGAAACCAGGATGGCTTCTCTAAATCTGGGGTGTCCTTGGAAAATAGGGACGCTAGGAGGGTCTGCCAAGGTTTCCCACCCTTTGTTTATGGACTGCCTTCCAGATACCGAAAGAGGTTACAGATTAGATCAAGCATTAGATCAGGCATTAACAACAGATGCCATTATATGATATCTGCCACCCAGTGCTTTTTTCTGGCAGTACTTAATATACCATTGCAGTACCAGCAACTCCCTGCCCCCAAACAACAACTGATCAACCACAAATCTCAGCTAAGAAGCACAAAAGAGAAGGAAAGTACCACAATGTTCAGCCAGCCCAAACTTTGGAAGCTCTCCATTTCCACTCGTGCTCTGTCTCATTCACTTACTCTCTCACTCACCCTCTCTTCCTTCTGGATCAGTAACAGGGATGGATACAAGAGCTCGGGGCACAGGAAAGGAGAGGCAGCAGCAGACAACTAAAAGCAAGAGGAAGTGATCCCTGCTCCCCTTGCACTACCCTGCTTCCACACCCAGACACCAGCACCAAGTGGGAGTCCGGCCCAAGGGTGGGCGGCTGGAGAAGCCTGTGGCTACCAAGTCAGTGGAGTCACATTGCTGTGAGAAGGTGGAGGCACAGGTCCCCATTCACATGTGGCAGGCTGCAGGAGGGAGGAGGGATGGGCTGCCGCTGCTGCCTGCACTGGTTACACATGCTTGCTCACTGCTCACCTGCTCCTGTCCTGCCACGCCAGCCACTGCCTCTGGCCACCTGTTCAGTGTCTCCTCCTGTGTGCAGCTAGACAGCGGCTTGCCTCACTCCTGCAGCAGAGAAAGGGTCGGGTTGTCTCCCTGCTAAAGCCATGCATGGCATTGCTGTTTGCAGTCCTCCCCCTGCCCCATTAAGGGGTCAAGTGCATGTCCATTCACACTGGGTATCTGCCTAGGTATCTTCTTTCCTCAGAGTGGTGGTCCTTTTTAAACTTCCTATGCATATCCTACCACTTTAAAAGTTTTGCCCCACTTCCTGGCTGATTGCTTTCCTGCTATCAAATTTATTCCAGAGTAACTTCTGTCTTGCAAAGCATTTTCTTGCCTAGGGAGGCCACAGACCTAAATGATGTTGGTGCGACAACTTCATGCTGAGTATTGGCACCTTTATTTGTGGGGGAGGGGAAGCACTGCTGCCACCACAGAACTGCCAGGCAGTTAGTGAATCTACTACTAGGTGATAACTAACAGGAAACATTTATCTTCAGGTAACTGGACCCAACTCATCACATAACAAGTAGCTATTTTAAAATGCTGCGGTAGATTATAGGTGAGAGAAAGGAACCATAAACACTAAGCTACCTTTTTTGCATAAGCTAATAATAAGCAGAAACCTTGTTTCCCTATCAGAAGCATCATTAATTATGACAGATTATGAAAGCAGAGGGTACAGAGGAAGAAAGAAAGAAAATATAACCCACAAAACAAAGCCTCTGAGTTAAGGGGGGATCTACTAATAAGGAACCAACCCTTTTGTTTGTTGTAATATGATGATGAATGGAAGCTGTGAATAGAGACTGATCAGATGCCAAGAAGAGGGTAGAGAAATGAATTGCTCAAGCGTAGTCCATCCTCTGCAGGCATAGCTGCAGATATCAAAGAGGAGATTAGCAGAGGTCTCCGTGAAGCCCTCTTTCCTCCACTTATTTATTTATTAGTTCAATCATTCATATATGCACACTTAGCAGGGGATTCAGTTTACACCATCCTAATCTGTACTTTCTAAAACAATAAAAGTCCACAGGTATCCTTCAAAATTGCCCAAGAAGATTCACGAGACAGAGCTGGAATAAAGGTTCTCTTTTATTAAAATAGAACTTGTCAGAGGAACTGCCAACCAACATTAATGGAATTAACCAAATTCAAAGAAGTAGAAGCAAGTGAGGATTTATCTGACTCTGGTAGGGAAACATCCCTCCAGCCATCTAGGCATGCGATGAAGCAAGATGCTACATGTTCCCAACTAAGGATGGGGAGGAAATAACGCCCTCATTGCTAGGTAACCCTTGAGTATGAACACAGCATTCACACTTGGGCCCCATTTTTGAGTGCACATAAAATGTGCATGCCAAGCATAAGGGGGCACCCCAAGTCCCACCAGGCATGCCAGGCACAGTCAGATCTTTGAAGGGTGCCCTTTAACCTATTAATGCCTCAGTTTACCTACTGCTATCACCTTCCTGTACTCAGTGCCAGCCACAGGTTGCCCTACCATGCCATTCCCATAAAGCCAAACAAATTAATCCCAGAAGTGCAGAGTAGGGGGACCCAGGACCTCATCAGGGAAACCTCCACAAAAATCCATATTCAGCCCCTTCAGCAGGTGACTGGGAGGGAGGAGTCTTCATAACTGGGTGGAAAGTGAAAAGGGTGCTTAGTGAGACGATAAAGATGCAGGAGGTTACCATAGGGATTGGTTTTGTGCAATGTGGGGTTGCCAAAAAGGAGGCAAGGAGGCATGGATATGGTGCTGAAGGTGAAAACAGGGTTGCAGAAATGGGGTTGGGAAAGTGAAAAATGAACTCAGTTGCATGCGATGGGAAGTGGAAGCACTAGGGGGTTGGTGTGTGGGGAAGGGTAGGTGGATTGTCAAGCAGAGTGAGCAGGGCTGCCGCCGTGTGTGTGTGTGTGTGTGTGTGTGTGTGTGTGTGTGTAGACACACAATATCCTAAATTGTGACTTAGAAATCCATCATATAAAATAAAAATTAGATACTACCCATATCTTACTTTTTATCCTCACCACCTATCTCAATGCTGTTCTTTAAAGCCTATGAACAGAAGCACACTACCTCAAAGCTTTGAACAGTTGGCATTGCATAAATAGTACTGGGGAAAAATATTTATCTGACCAATACAGTGGAAGATGGGGGTGGGCGACCTTCTTTTCAAAAAGAGCAAAACAAAACCCTTCAAACACCAGGTTCCATCCAACTAAGCAGTACCCAGAGTAGACCCACTGAAATTAATGAACCTAAATTAGTAATGTCCACTAACCTCAATGGGTCTAAGTAGGAGTAACACTGGCTACAACTCATTCATGCTAATCACAAATATTTAAACAGCTGCCGACAGGCCTGGAGATGTTGTGGGGTGGGTCTTGCACACCCACGCACTGCTCCCAGCTGAATCATGTGTTGGCAAATGCCTGCACATGTCTCATATGTATGGGATTTCATCTGCCCTTGTAGGGATAAAGTAGGATGGGGGAATGAATAAAATTAATCCTGCTTCATTTGATGAAGGACACATTTATATCAAAGACATTCCAAGAGGTGAAATAGATCTTTTACCTAATAGGACAGCACATGGCCCCTTTTTTCAGGCCATCTGACTGACCAACCACATTTTGGCTTCAGAAGGATGGTTTCTGGGTTCTCTGGACACTCCACATAGATTGGCTTACAGTCTTATCACTGTTTATTTTAGCAAAGAGTTCTTTCTTCCTCCCTGTTGCCTCTGAACAAAAGCAATACATTTATTTTTCACCCTCAAAGGGAATTGCCGCTTGGATGATTTCACAAAAGCACATCCTTCTCTCCTTTACCATGAAATAAATTTACAAGACTAAAGGCATCATCCTATTTTTAAATCCTCCCCTTTGTCACAGACTGACAACAAAGGCCCATCTTTAAATTAGTAAGGTAACAGCAAAGCAAAGTATATATTATTTGATAGTTCTGTGGTGTCTGGTACCAGCATTGTGTACGTTGTAGACATCAAACACGGAAGTGACAGCCTTTATTATTATTTTCTTTCATAGCAAAGAAAATGGGGGAAATGGGATTATTTGTTTATAGATTTGAAAGTACTAAGAAGCCTGTACATATTTCAGTTGACTTTATCACAAAAGAATAATTTATTGCACGTACCTAACAAAAAGCTCCTGCCCCAATCCAACTGGGTTCCTTTTCAATGCTACCGTGGAAACTTGTCTTCCCGTCTTTCTAGCTTGGGGCTGGCAACTGGCCATCATTGTGCTAAATCTGGCCTCATTAATACCAACTGAGTTTGTAATGGGTGCTGCAGCTAGGTTCTGAGGAATGTCGGGAAAGGATTGTTATCACTAATCAATCAATCAACTTTTACCAAGGTGATTTACAGGCACAAAAAAGCCAAGGACTGTGCATGCAATCTGTCTGAATCCCAGATCCCAAAATGAATCAAGCTATTCCGCTCAACCTGGGATTTGGCTGAACAGGTCGAGGCAGCTCCAGACTGCCCTGGATCAAACTAGGCAGTCCAAGGGAGGAAAGTCTAGCAACATGGGGTGGGTGGGTAAGAGAAAGAGACATACAGAAAGATGATGTGCATCACCTCCCCCAAACCTAATCAGAGGTTTAAGAGATTTTTAAACCCATTTCATCTTATGGTCCTAAGGCTAGGGGTAGAGCATCTGCTCTGCATACAGTGGTTTCCCTAAACCCTGAAAACTGTTGCCTGTCAGTGTGGACAATATGTATCAAGGGAGCTTCCATGGTTTCTTAACTCCAGCTAAGAAATTGTAAGTGAGCTGCAAGATGACATACTCCCCCCATTTCCCCCCTTCTTTAGCTGCAATTAAGTGCTTTTACTTGTTACCAACTTTAACTATGATAAAATATAACAGATACTCTGACTTCAGCTTCCTATGTTCCTTAGCCAAAGGTCACATGGAGAAAGTGAGTTTTATAGGGATATGGTAGCAAGGGAGAGAGGTGGCATCACAGACATGTTCCAGAAGGGAGTTTCATGTGTAGGAGTCAGCAAGAGAGGACAGAGGCCTATGTACACTCTGTAAACCTAGTTCTAGACACCCAGGTGGTAACTTTCTGTTAAGTTCTAAAAAAAGAAATGTGTGTGTTTGTTCTCCATATGCAGTAATGAAATTTGCCAGATTTTCATCTAGCATGAATTGAAGTGGTTTATTTCAATTCTGTTCAGCTATTGTTGCACCACAGCAAGGAAAAGAAAAGCCAGCCCCTTCAGAGTTTATGGCTTTCTTCCAAGAGCTGCAATCTGCTCAGGTTCCTAACACAAGTTTCATTTGGACAAAAGAGCATTTGAGTACTCCCAGTCAGAAGTTTCAGATAACTGCGCCCCACCAAATAACAATCAGCCCTCTGAATCACTGGAACTGGCAAAGAAATAATTAATTCTGACATACACTTTTTCATAGTATATGCTCTGTTAAATTATTGATAGCAATCTAGAGAAGAAAAATGGTAAAGTGAGTCTGTGTGTTCCACCTCCCCACCCCTCTCCATTTAACTGCTCCTTCCCAAGAGCAGTGATAACATTTATTTATTTAAAATATTTATAGACCACCCCCCTCATATAAAATATCAAGGCTGTGAACAACAAAATATGCAAGTGTAATAAAACATTAAATACCATCAAAGCAATGCGGTGAGTGTGAGTAAAATATATTCAATTATTTTCATGCTGCATGGTTGGGACGCAAGCAGATACGCTGTTTTACAGTGCTGATCTGTGTCACTGTTGCATGTTATTAGACTTAATTGCACATCACATTCTCAGCTAATTAAGCCCAAACCTCTCTAAGAAGAAGAATGCAAATGTGAATTGTTATTTTGCACCATATGTACCATTGGGGTGGGGGCATGCATCATCTTCTGTATCCAG
The DNA here is from genome assembly GCF_027172205.1 of Podarcis raffonei. Classification (NCBI taxonomy): domain Eukaryota; kingdom Metazoa; phylum Chordata; class Lepidosauria; order Squamata; family Lacertidae; genus Podarcis; species Podarcis raffonei. Next base: position 43,692,078 of record NC_070609.1, read on the forward strand.
GCCCAGTAAAATGAAACTGCACCTAAAAAAAGAGAGGTAGGCATGCTGGTCCATAAGGAAAAAGTAGGTAAAGGTACCGACCCAGCTGTGGATTTTAAAATACTGTATTTTCATTGCCAGTGATAACACTGACAAACCATAATGTCCCTAGTGCAGGGATGGAAAACCTGTAAGTCCTTCAGACGGTGATGAACTCCATCGTCCCCCAGCTGGCATGGCCTGATGCTGGAGTGCTGCAAGTTCCCCATCCCTGATTTAGAGGAAAGCAACCAGAATGCCGAGGGACCTGGAGGCCAAGATCTAGGACAAATAATTGAACAAACAAAATAGATTATTAAGACAGATGAATGATGGTTGGTCTCCTTCAGGAGGAAGAGTGAGATATAATAAATGATGATAGATAGATAGATAGATAGATAGATAGATGACAGATGATAGATAGATAGATAGATAGATGATAGATAGACGATAGATAGATAGATAGATAGATAGATAGATAGATAGATGATAGATAGATGATAGATAGATGATAGATATCTAGATAGATAGATAGATGATAGATAGATAGATAGATAGATAGATAGATAGATAGATAGATGATAGATAGACGATAGATAGATAGATAGATAGATAGATAGATAGATAGATAGATAGATGATAGATAGATGATAGATAGATGATAGATATCTAGATAGATAGATAGATAGATAGATAGACAGATAGATAGATAGACAGATGATAGATAGATAGATAGACAGATGATAGATAGATGATATAGATAGATGATAGATAGATAGATGATAGATAGATAGATAGATAGATAGATGATAGATAGATAGATAGATAGATAGATATAGATAGATAGATAGATAGATGATAGATAGATAGATAGAGATAGATAGATAGATAGATAGAGATAGATAGATGATAGATAGAAAGATGATAGATAGATAGATAGATATAGATAGATAGATAGCTGTCTTTGACTATCTATCTACTTGTTTGCTGTTGTTCCAAAGAGACAAGTGAATGGAAGTTGCTGGGAAACAGATTTCAGCTAAACATTACATCAAGCTTCCTAGTGGTAAGAGGTGAGTGATACTGGAACAGACTGCCTTAAAAATACTTATTCACTAGAAGTATTTAAGCAGAGGCTGGATGACCATCTATCAGGGATGCCGCAGTTACAGTTTCTTGTACTGAGCCAGGAGGTTGGACTTGATAACCCCAAAATGTACCTTCTAACTCTAAAATTCTATGGCCATCTTGTGAGAAGTTCCAGTCAAACATAACTATGCACGGGAGCTACTACATGAAAGGGTTAAGACCACAGAACTGTGTTCCTAGACTCAGGTCATACCCCTTCACCTCCAGTAAGGAAGTGAAGCAGCTTCTCTTTCTTTCCTCTCTCCTCTTTGCGCCATGTAACTGACCAGGATGCTTGAAACTATGTTCTGTATTTTGCACTCAATGGTATACCACCTGTGTTCTCCTTGCTGCTGCTGGAACAACACATGAACCAGACCTTTGGATTTAGTCAGTAAGGCATTTTAAACTTACTAAACAGTGTGTGGTCTGTTAATTGCTAGAAGGGTATATAGAGCATAGCAAGGGGTCAAGCATTTAAAGGCAGGCAAAACAGGATATGCAAAAGGGTTCAATAACCTATATTCCATGCTATGCTGCTGGTCAACTCAAAGTGTTTTTAATTCTGCTGGGGGCTCTCTCCTACTGAACAGTGTGCAAAGCCCCACATTTTCAAGCAACCAGCTGATTCTTTCTGTTAATTACCCACACATGGGTCAGATCTATTTAACCTCTCCACACATCTCAAGTGTGCTGCCTGTTCAAGGCATTGACCTGGAATAGCATACTTGTTGAAAGTAAAAATGAAAGGCTGTTTCACATGGTAAAATCTAAGGTTACAACCCCATTCACATTTTCATGGGAGAAAGTCTCACTGAATTCAAAGGAATTTACTTTTGAGTAATCACAAAGATTTGCATTGCAAAGCTTTTAAAATGAAAGAATGAAAGCAGCTTTCTGCTAATCCTCAAATGTACTGAGCACCGAATGCACAAGGAGCCGCATCAACTTCTAATTAATATCACACATTCCAAGCCATATTGTCGATTTACACAAGTCTCTTTCCCCACAATTCCCCAGATGGGAGATGCTATTTCTGTGGCCACAACTGAATACTGAATACTGACACCAATATTTCTGTCATGCTCCCAGTTGCCGCAGTGAAATCAACAATATCAGGTACTTTGACAGGCATGATCTTAAAATAAAAATTGAACTCAAACATATTTCAAACCGATGCAACACGCCTGATTAAAAACACGACAATAGCAAACAATCAATGTGGGGTTTACTTTTAATTTACTTTTTAATCAGCTTTATTTTAATCAGAAAATTGTATCTAGTGGAACTCATTAAATGATATCTGGAAAGAATGAAATGAAATGAACCCATTACTGTTTGGTTGGTGGCTTTTTTGTGTAACACTCAGCGCTGGCTTGTGGCCAACAAGAAGGGTAGTCCTTTGTCTTGAATGATTAAATTTGATTGATTGATTGATTGATTTCCCACCCACCTTTTACCATAAAGTCACAGGGTGGATTACAGCAATGTAATAATACAATATTCAAATATGTTAAAACAATTTATATAAGAAGCATAGGGTAGGTCCTAAAAATATGTATCTCAACTGTCAAAGGCCAGGAGTAAGGTAGTGTATCTTCAGTTTAGGACAAAAGCTATACAAAGAAGATGCCAAATGCATATCTGTCAGGGAAAATTTTCACAGAAGGGCCATAGTTCAGTGGTAGAGCATCTGCTTTGCATGTAGAAGGTCCTGGGTTCAATCTCTGGCATCTCCAGATAGGGCTGGTAAAGATCCATGTCTCAAATCCTGGAGAGTCAATGCCCGTCAGCACAGACAATACTCAGCTAGATGGATAGGTTATCTGAGTCTAAGGCAGATTCTTGTGTGTCTAGGCTTAGGGGATGTCATAGAGAATGGTCTCTGGCAGGCTACCAGCCTGTGAACTGCCCACACCACCCTAAATCTGGTGCTTCCAGGTACCCTTTGGATCTCATTTTGCTGTGAATAAGTGACATTCAGAACCTCTCAGAGAATGCAGCTTCCACATTTGATTGGGGTCAGTGGCATCGCAATGGGGGGGCTGGTGGTGGTGGTACGCCCCGTGTTCCATGTCTTCGGGGGTGACAAGAAGACACCCTGTGGGGGCTCGCAGCGGCGCATGCAGCCATCGCACCGCTGCAGCCGCCTTTGGAGGATCCTCCATTCACGGCTGCAGCTGCGAGCAGAGGATCCGGGCACCGGCAGCAAACCGCTCAGAATGTACCAATGCCACACATGCGCTGTATAGTGGTTTGCTGCCAGCGCTGTACGGATGGTGCCAGGATCCTCTGCTCACAGCTGTAGCTGCAAACGGAGGGATCCTGGCACCCTCCGTACGGCACTGGAGCGGTGCCAGCAGCAAACCACTATATAGCGCATGTGTGGCATCGCTACTGCACATGCACCCTACGTAGTGACACCCACCCCAGGTGTCACGATGCCTTCCTTTGCCCCTGATTGGAGTACAATTGCCATAGGTTGTTTCCCCTGGGAAAAGGGACTCAGGTGGTCTTTCCCTGAGGAGGAGTTGTGGGTGGCCCACTGTGGGCCAGTAATGGAAGAGAGGACAGCAGGCTTTTAAGCCTTGCTCCTCCCCACATGCTCTAACCTTACCTCCCTATGGACCTTGACTTGTTGCTCATTTGGGAACTAGGTATGAATTTTGGGAGGAACCCCTCACTGGCTTCGGACACTTCTTTTTCACATGCTTCACATTGTTGGAGTTTAGTTTTTGGAGTGACATTGGGTTTTGTTTGGTTTAATTGGCTGTTGGTCTGGACAGGAGGAAACACAAGTCAAGAGATGGTGGGGTAAATAACTGAGGCAGTATTGGGTAACTCCATACTGCCTTGCATGGGGTCGGTGGGGCTGTCCTTTAGGCCTGGCATGAGCATTGGGGTGAACAGTGAGCTGGTGTGACCACTGTGTACTTGTCAGTTCACAAGTATTCCTTCCATTTCTTTGCTTTGCGGCAGCGGTAGAGCATATGGCCGTGCTGCCAAGGGCAGGCGTGCTCCTGAGGGGGGCGTGGCATGGAGGATGCCCTCCCAGGTGCAGGATAGCAGGATAGCTTGGGTGCACTGAGCGCCGCCTGCATCCTGCAGCTGGGGGTGGAGCGAGATGCCCATGGGTGTGGAGTGAGCCACCAATGGCGGACATTCAGCGCGCCACCCGCCCGCGATTCCCAAATGTCACCCCCCCTCAGTGAAGACACTTGGGGCGTTCCGCCCCCACTGCATCCCCCTTCCTCTGCCCCTGCTCTGAGGCCTCTCATAGTACCTCACTGGTTCACCAGTGCAGGAAGTGCATTAGGTGGAAGGCAACAGAGCAGAGGAGTGGTGCTTGGGCAGAGTCACACCATAAATTCAAAGCACATCCACATGTCTGCCTCCTTGATGTAGCACACTCTGCATCTGAATATAAGTCTGCACACATGCTCCTGATGCCTGCATTGTTCTGCCACATGTGTAAAGCCCCCCCAAAAAAACCCCCCTCATTCAGTCACATCAGAGATGTGGGAGCTCCGCCCTGTTACGCAAGGGGAAATCTTCCTGTATGTGTGTATGCATATATATCAACTGATATTTACAATATGATTCCTTTTCAATAATGCCTTGACTGTCATGAGTCCAGAAAATAAAATAATGCTTCTGGGAACTCATTCAGGGCATATCAAAACTAGGTTATAGACCTCTTGCACAGCAAGACGGTTCTGTGAAAGCAGTTCAGGTGTTATGCACTGGACATTTTAAACCAATACAGCTTTGACCTTACTGAATATTTTATATGTAATTGTAATTATACATTTTTTTAAAAAAAAAACAGAGTTTCAGCATATTTGCTGTGATGGAGTTCACAGAGAGTTCTATATATGAACCAAAGTCAGGATTCTGATCAAAAGATATAATGGGGAACTTGCCCTTTCAAAGGCCAATGGATTGTCAGTTAGCCTTTCTAAAAGGCCAAGAGTCTTCAAGTAGCCAAGGGACTATGACCTCTTCAGTGGAAAACAGCAGTATCTCTATCAGTCACTTCCATGAAAATTTCTTTAACTTCATCTGGGTCAGCTGAGTAGCATTTACATAACTCAGGAATAATCACGAGCAAATCTGAATAAGAGGAATATCACCCTGACATCCTGTTTTGTGTGTGTAGGTGTTAATAAATTGTTTTGTCATCTATGTATAACATTCAGCAAAGCAAATGGCCTGTTAAATATTTACCTATTTATTTTGACAAAGGTTACCAATTTGCCAATTTTGATTTCTCTTAGTTTCCCATTTCTAACTCCTTTTCTGTATATGTTTAGGTTGTGTGTATTTTTTTAATCATCTGAAAATTAAGAAGCATTTCCATTCACGTTTCTCTCAGTATAAGCAAATTTGTACACAATTTTACCTAATATACACATTTTTGAAGCAAATTCCCTTAACAGAATGCACTTTTCAAACATTATTTTTGCCAATATATGCATTTTTGTATGTGTTTTTCACTAATATACACATTTTGGTATACATTTATTGTTTTAAGAACTGTACAGTGGTACCTCGGGTTACAGACGCTTCAGGTTACAGACTCCGCTAACCCAGAAATAGTACCTCGGGTTAAGATCTTTGCTTCAGGATGAGAACAGAAATCGTGCTCCAGTGGCGCAGCAGCAGTGGGAAGCCCCATTAGCTAAAGTGGTACCTCAGGTTAAGAACAGTTTCAGGTTAAGAACGATCCTCCAGAACGAATTAAGTTCTTAACCTGAGATACCACTGTATTGCAAATTTCAGGGAAGTGGGAATTATGAAGGTGAGCTGTGTTTTGGTTTGTAGATTTGGTATATTTGTACGCAGTTGTGAACAGAAGAAATCTAGCCGCCATTACTGGCTGCCAGCAAATTTTTCATTCTTTGCACCTAACCACAGGGGTTAGGTTGCGGAAACACACTGCACAATCTATATAGGTATGTGTGGCCTTATCCTTCCCCCAGTGTCAACTGAAAGTGGAGCCAAGGTAGGCTAAATAAAATCAATTCACCCCTAGCTAGCCCGTCTTATGCTTCTGTCCCATCCACCCTTTCTTGGTTCATAGGATGAGACTATGAGGTTGTTGATGGGCCAAATAAGGTTTTCTGGCCTATCAACTAGAATGGCACAAAATGGCAAGGTTGTTGGTTTATTATTATTATTATTATTATTATTATTATTATTATACTATCCAGTTCCTGGGATGTGGCAGTTAGCAGCTTGGGGGTGTCCAAAACTTGCAGCACAGGTATGTTGAGCACTCTGAGGCACCTTTAAGGTAACTGGGGATTCCCAAAGACTTGGCCTTCAAGAATGTGGGATCTGATGGTGGGTTATAGAATTTCTTTAGAGCCAACCAGTGTCATTTAGATACAGCAAGAATGGGAAAGCTTTTTTCAATTCAATGGCCACATTCCTTCATAGGAACCCTTCGGGGGGGGGGGTCACATACCAGTAGTGAGGAGTTGTTATTGTTGGCATCTGCCTGTCTTGAGAACAATGGAGTGTGCCTCCCTGGTGCACAAGCCTGGGTGGTGTGTATGGAGGTCCTGGGCTGCCCAGACAACAAGACCCCCCTTTCGGCCTCATTGATGTGGTCCAAGGGAAAGCAGAGCAATACATCTAGCACTGGTTTGGCTGCAGGAGTTGCCGGAAGCATGTGTACAAGATACCACCCAACTGTCTTAGAGACTCCACTCTGGAATTGTTTACTCCTGAGCATTTTCTTGTTCCAAAGATATCCTGCAAGGCAATGGGCATAGTGGCAAATATCAGAGTCAGAAGTGCACATAACACTATATGTGACTGTTATTTCTGGACAGTATGCTATAATGCAGACTCAAAAAAGCTACAGGTTACCATTTCTTTCCACTCAGACAAGCAGGATACATTATCACAGCTCAAGGAAACATTCCAGCCAAGTAAAAGCACTTGGAAGGGCTAGTGATGGGTGGGGGCTTTGGAATGGGACAGGGCCTAGGGAGAGTCCTGAGGGCCATATACGGAGGTCTGGTTGGCCACATTTGGCCTCCAGGTCTAAGGTTTCCTTCCCCAAGGAATTGGGGATAATTGAACTTGAGATGAGAGTGATTCAACACCTGAAGAGGTGTGGCTAATGGGAATGTTTGGTTCATCCCAATTTGAGATAGTTTAGCTATGGTTAATCAATAGTCTAGGACAGAAGTAGTCACTGTGGTGTCCTCCACAAGTTGTTGGACTAGAACAGGGGTTTTCAAATTTGGGTCTCCAGCTGTTGTTGGACTACAACTCCCATCATCGCTAGCTACCAGGGCCAGTGGCCAGGGATGATGTGAACTGTAGTGCAAAAATAGCTGGAGACTCAAGTTTGGGAAACCCTGGATTAGAGCAATCATCATCCCCAGCTAGCAAGGCCAGTGCTGATGGATGATGAGAGTTGTCCAACAACATCTGGAGGGCACAGTATTAGCTATCCATGATACAGAATCACAAACCAGACTGATCCTGGCTTGTGTGATCTAACCATTATTTAAACTAACCATGGTTGTATTGAGTTTAGACATTATGGCAGCTTGTGATCAGTTTTGATTATGGCCATGGCAAAGGCAGAGATATGATGGCGGTACATATGACACTGAAACTATTGGTGAAGTAGGGGTACACTAGCATGTGGCCCTCCAGGCATTGTTGGAGGGCCCATCATCCTCTGCCACTGTTTGTGTTGGCTGGGGGTATTGGGAAGAGGGAAAGAACTGTAGCTTAGTGGACAAGCATCAGCCTTACATGCAGTAGGTCCCAGGATCAATCCCTGGTGTCTCCAGACAGGGCTAAGAAAAACTGCTGCCTAAAACCCTGGTGTCAGAATAGTGATGAGCCAGATGGACCAATGGGGTTGGCTTATTATCGGACAGCTTCCTATGAGTCCAACATATTCAGGAGGGTGGCAGGATGCCAACTCCTGCACTACACCACAGTTTAGCACTGCAACCCAAAAGACACTGAGTAGCCCTTTGCTGGGGAAGCAGGGAGCAAAATGAATGATGGGAAAGCTAGAGGAGGAGGAATGAAGCACTGAACCATTCTTTTCTGTCTTTGTAGCTGCACTGTGAGCAACCCCTGAGGGATTCTGTCAACCCACTACTCCTTGCTGTTCTGCTGGCCAGCTGTCCTCCCCATTCTCACTTGCCTTTACCAAAATGACATGCAGAATAAACCTGACTGGTGCCTCAGCTGCCCAATCTCTGAATCTCAAGCCAAGCCTGCCAGGTCTTCCCAGCCTTCTACAATTTGCCAGCAACTGATTCCCCTGTGTGGGCATCTTTTCAAGGGTACCAGATGGAACACCTTGTGGCAGAGCTCTGAGTACAGACTGTCTCATTCTTTCCTCCCCAACCCCAACCCCCAAAACATCTTCAGTTGAGGTTGAAAATGTAATTAACTTTTCAAATTCAGGCTGGGTTATATTATGCCAGATCTAAGCTTTGAACCAAGGGAAAGAAATGTTTTCAAGTTTTAAGGCAGAAATGTGTGGCAGGTGTGTGTGTGTGTGTGTGTGTGTGTGTGTGAGAGAGAGAGAGAGAGAGAGAGAGAGAGAGAGAGAGAGAGTTTAAAGACTTTCAGTTTTACTGTTGTTGGGGTTCCTTCAACACACAAATTACTTCCATCTGATTTTCTGATAAAGGGGAAACAAGGACTGGGATCGCAATGTTAAAAGTCACTGTTGCCCTTGACAGGCCAATTAAATATTCTTTGGAAAACACCCAGCAAGGGAACACACTGAAGCAAAAGGAATGAAGAAGGATGTACAGGGAGGCTCTTGGTATACTAATCCACAACCATCACATTCCCCCCTTTAACTCCTTCATATTCTTGGAATTATTTTTAAAACATCTTGTTGCATTGATAAAGGTTTAGAAATGGGATGTGTTCAGATGATGCATAATGCCGAGTTAGATAGAAACTTACAGCACAGTCCTAACAGAATTCAATGGGTCTTCCTCCTTCTGGGTAAGTTTCATTAGGATTGCAGCCTTAGATAATAAATGCGGGAAATATGAATCTAACGTTGGAGACTACTTTCATATCTAGTGGTTGTGCAAACAGAGTGTATATTAAGCATATTTCATATGAGGAGTCTATCAGATGAATAATGTGGAAGAGAAAATAACAAAAGTAGAACTGGATGTAGGACTTGCTTAGGCTGCAACCCTATACCAAAACCTACCTAGAAGTAAGTCCCATTTAATTCAATAGCACTTTCTCCAGAGCAGACAACAGTAGGATTTTTCTGTTAATATGATTATAAGAATACTGAGAAATATGTAAATCCCACCAATAACAGAATGGGAGGCCAAAATGTATGAATATGCAGAAATGGATAAGCTTATAAGCTATGTAAGAATAAAAGAAGGAAGACAGAAACTTGAGAAATTTGCCCAGAATTGAAGTTTATTCATTGATTATTGGATTGAGTAGGGTGATCATATGGACCCATTTGATAAGTTTTTTTAGTACAGTGGTACCTCGGTTTAAGAACTTAATCTGTTCCGGAAGTCCGTTCTTAAACTGAAACCGTTCTTAAACTGAGACACGCTTTCCCTAATGAGGCCTCCCGCCACTGGTGCCCGTCCACTGTTTGGATTCCGTTCTTAGACCGAGGTAAAGTTCGCAAACCGGGACACTACTTCTGGTTTTGCGGAGTTCTTAAACTGAATAATATATATTATTTACAAAACTGAATAGTTCATAAACAGGACTGTTTTTAAACCAAGGTACCACTGTACTAGAAAAGGCTATAATGTTTGGTTTAATAGCACAACTGAAATGTTTTATTGGGTAATATCAAACACACATGCACACAAATTCAAATAAAGAATTAATTAGAAAAGAAAAGAAAAAGTTTGTTTGCTGCATATTTGCAGTTAAGCACCAAGTCAGACCACAATCCTATACACACTTACCTGGGAGTAAGCCCAATTGAAATCAGTGGCTTGTATCCAAGTAAGTTACGCTCAGGGTAGACTTGTTAGATTAGACCTCAGTTAGTCATGTCCATTAATTTCAATGGATCTACTCTGAATATAGTTAACAGTATATAGCTACCCCAATGAAATTTATTCCTTAGTAAGCATTCATAGGCTTGCTCTGCTGATCTCTGATTTGTCGCTCACAGTTCTAGCTGACAATTGTCATCATTTTTCACTTCTAGAGTTGTGCAAAAGCACCACTACTAGGCATGCTCTCCAATTCATATGCCCTTTGAGTCCAAATGAGAGCGTTCCCAACATCGCTGTCCACTCTGATTTTTTTTTTTAATATTCCATTATGAGAATTTGGAAAATGAAGAGTTGAAATAAATGATTTATTTGGGGCTGATGTAGAGGGGACGAGGTACAGAATTCTGTTTCCCTTTTAAATGCCTTCCAACTATGTGTTCATCAGATGATTGATAGAACACCACCCATGAAAAAGACAATGAGCCAATGAAAACATTACAAACAGCACGGAAACTGCTGGAAAAGACCACCACACAATGATTTGTACATTATCATCATGCAAACCCTGAGACCTACTCACAGCGCTGGCCATTGCATCATTTTGGCACCTGGTACAGAGAATTTCCAAGCCAGCACTACCACATTTGGGAAATTACTGGCATGGAAACTCTCCGCATCCTGTGCCAGAATGATGGGGTGGCTGGCACCACATGCTATGGCTTGGGGTAAGTCATCAACATGCAGAGACTGTTTCCAGAAGTCTCCGTGTGATGCTTGTAATATATGCTCTGGCTCTGCCTTTTGTTCCTTCAGACTATCCTGTAGGTTCATATTTGAATTAAAGCACATGCTATTGGGTTTCTTTTGTTCTTGATTTCTGATCTCGTAGGTTCTTTACAAGTCTTCTCTATGATGTTGCTTGATCCTATGGCAGGGATAACCAATATTCTGCCTTACAACTCTCTTCAGCAGGAATGGTCAAGGGATGGAGACAATGGAAGTTATAGTTCAAAGCACCTGGAGTGCACCATTTTGGCTAATCCTGCCCCATGGTTTGCTTCCCTCCAAACCTAGCAAATCTTATTCTAATACTTAAGACTTCATTGGAACCTCTGGTAGAAGTTTTGCTTGACCAGCATGCTTCAAGTTCTTCTCCCGTTGTCATTCAGGCAAAATTCAGTAGCAACCCTCTTTGCTGAATCTATTACCAGTCCTTAGTAAGAGCAATGTCAACCAACATCCAACAATATTCTTTAGTAGAAATCCAGAAAACTCGAAACAAAGTATTTCTTTAAAAACTTAATTTTATTAAAGTGTTTTCATAGTATTTGACTTGAGCAATCCCACAAAATATTCTATTTTGAAAGGGGGGGGGGAATGCAAGAAAAAAATAAAACTCTTGCAAGACATGGCAATCATATGATGAATTAAGTAAGATTTAAAATCATACAATCATAGAGTTTGAAGGGACTGTGAGAATCATCTAGTTCCTTGTGATGCAGGAATCTTTTGTATAATATATAATTAGCACTTAAGTCGAAAGCAAAGTATGCTACTGCTGGATGTTGTACCAAAGCTAATCATGACCTCGTGCCTTCCAGATGTTTTAGACGACAACTCCTATCACCCCTTGCCACTGGCCTTGGAGAAGTTAGGAACACAAGAAGCTGCCTTGTTTTGAGTAAAACCACTGGTCCATGTACCTAAATATTCTCTACACTGATTCTCTAAATATTCTCTACACAGCTCTCCAGAGTTTCCAGTCCTATCCAGAAATTCCATAGTCTGGACCTAGGACTTCCTGCATACAAAACATAGTCTCTGCCACAGAGTTATGGCCCTTAGGAACCAAAGCTTCTGGAGAGCACCAAATTGGGAAATGCATTAGAGTCTTGTTCAGTGTGTTCAATGTGTTGGTGCAGTTTAGCATAGAGATGATCAGGGTTCATTAACTCTGTGGAAAACTGGATTGGAAAACTTGATAGCTCCATGTTTGTGCTATCCCTTATCTTGAAATTCCTATGGTTGCTTCATCTTGGACACCTTGGTACCACGATGAGACTGCAGGGCACTTCCAGTGTTTGCCCAACTCTATACAGATAGCATTTAGAATACACAGGTGCAGATTCTTGTAAATATAATAAGTCTAAGTCATCAACAAATATGCATAGGAATCTTAGGTGCAGCCTAATGGCTTCCGGTAAAGACTCTCCTCCCTGGAAGAGAGGGGAGTGGTTGTGGGCGGGAGCCCGAGCACCACCCCTAGCAGGGGGCGTTAGCCCCCTGCCTCCACCTCACCTGGCTGGCGCCCACGCCCCTCGGCAGGCACCCAACCAGGTGCCTCCGAGGGGGCGTGTTCAGCAGCCTTTTGCTGCGGCGCCAGCCTCTCCCCGGCCTCATTCTTCGCCGTCGTCTCATCGCGCATAAAGCTCAGGTCAATTTGCTGGACCAAGTTTGAGGCCCGTCTCTTTTCCGCAGCGTACGCTATCGCCTTTTTTGGCGTGCTGCGAGTTGGCGAGGTTGTGGTTGAAGTTAGCGCTCGAGGTTCAACACGCGGCCTCCTTAGGGAGGACGTGCAGTTGTCCGAATCTACTTTGACGGTGTGGATACGTCAGTCCAAAACTGATCAGGCCGGTAGGGGTGTTCTGGTTAAGCTTTCAGCGTCGGCGCAGCAGGGCCCCTGCCCGGTAAAGGACACTAGGCGATACCTCTACCTCAGACCACCCGGCCCGGGTCCCCTTCTGGTTCACGAAGATGGGTCACCCTTATTGAGACACCAATTCACCAGGGTACTCCGCAAAGCTATTGAGGCTTGTGGTTTGTCTTCCCAGGAGTATGCGGCGCACTCATTCAGGATTGGCGCCGCAACAACTGCCGCCCACTTGGGTCTGCCTGCGGATAAGATTAAAGAAATGGGCCGGTGGAAATCCAACGCTTATAAAAGTTATATTCACTAGAATGCGTTCTGCTATATTACCCCTACTTACCTGTTTTTTCTGTCCTTTCATCCTCAGCTGTGCTCAGGAGAAGTGTGTGGATTTGTGGTCACAATATAGTCCATTGGGCCCACGTACGGGCGGTCAGCTGCGGCCTCACGCCTAATCTTGGTTTACCACCTGGTGTTCGAGTTTCCTGGTTTTCGAGAAGAGGCATGCATTGGGAAGAGCTTATGCCATTGCTGTGGGAGAAAGTTGCCACGTTCGGCCCTCCAGACATCCTTGTCATTCAATTAGGGGAGAATGACCTTGCTAACAGAAGGAGTGTGGACTTGCTGTGGAACATAAAAAGAGACTTGGATGCGTTTGCTGCCTTGTGCCCCAGAACGATGGTGTTCTGGTCCTCCTTCCTGAAGAGAATTTTTTGGCGCGGTGCGCAGAGCTGTATGGCCATTGAAAAAACCAGGAAACTAGTAAATCGGGCAGTGGCCCGTTGGGTGCGCTTCATGAATGGCCGAGTCATTTATCATGACCGTATCCGGATCGGCAACCAAGCCTTATACCGGAATGACGGGGTGCATCTATCAGACCTCGGGAACGACATTTGGTTAGATAGTGTCATCAATAGCATTTGGGACTGGTTACAGCCGTGAGGGTATTGGCGGCGAGCCTTTCCGGCTCGGGTGGTGGTTAGGCATTGGAATAATGTGTTGTGGTGTGTCGAAGGGCTAGGTGTGGCCATCGGCTATGCCTTCAATTTTTGGGTATTCCGTTAAAGGAATCTGGCGGTTGTGTACTCTGTCCAATGCCTGCTTGGCAGGAGGCCATGGCACGACCCTCGGTGACATCAGCGGAGAGCCTATAGTTGGATTAGCATCAACAGGCTCCACCTACTGGTGAATAAACCCACTTGTTTTAGAGATCCAATGCCTAAGCCAATACCTTTTCACTGCTGTAATCAATAAAGTTGTGGCCTTTCCTTGCCCATTAACCTTATATCACGTGTCCTTGTGTATTCATTTCACATTGCGGGGGTCGGGTCCTCGAACCACAAAGCAATCCTGTCTGATGAATGAGTTCTCTGACTTCTTTCACTATAGAGATGCTAACATGTTAAAAAAAAATAGGCGCTCCTTGCATGGAGTGGTTTATTTATTTATGGGGGGAGACTGGAGGGGGGTGCCAGAGCCAGGCCCAAAATTTGACTGCAAGGGCCATTGCATGGAGTGGTATTGAAATGCACATGAACCTTCCTTTTCTTCAACAAGGATCTTCTATGACCCTCATCACCACAGTATCCCACGGTCTAACGATGCCCGCTGATTGAAAAGAGCCATTTGAAGCTTTAGCCTGTTGAGTAATCTGGCCAGCAAAGCACTCTTAGGCACTTTATAATCAAATAAATGATCGCATTTGTTCTCTGCTGACACTTTATTGCTGCGATTACTGATCTGCCGAGGATTGTTAATGTGTGTGCAAGGTTCTGTAATGAATTGTTTCTCCCATAGATTTGATTTGCCTTCTATACTTAAGTTCCTCTTGCTCCTGCTATGTTACAGCTTTGATATACGTATGGTCCTGACCAAAATAATCCCTTTGTACCATTTTACAGATGTCTATGCAGCTCCCCAAAGGATACTAGCTTATTTTACTTACACTTTCTATTACTTACACTTACTTACAAATTTCCTATTTGTAAGCATTACCCATAAGTTTTAAAATATAAAATATAAAAAAGAATAAAGCTGCTCTTTATTACTGAGATATTACAAGCTTCCTTTTCAATTAACTCCTGCTGGGTTTCTCTATTATGTATCAAAGCTAAATATTACCTAATTTAGGACTATAATTTGTTTTTAATGCCTATTTGAACAACATAGTTTGTTTATTACTTTGTCTTTCCAACCAATTTTGTCTTTTAAAAAATTAGGAGAATAAAATAACCTCATTAGATTTCTTTAACCATACACATGGTTCTCATTGTTAAAACCACCTGCACTGTTGCGTTTGTGTCTGCATTCAGATCAAGTCTTTTGTTGCTGATGGTGATGGTAAATATATAGGTATACCATCAGATTCTTTGTACCCAGCTGGGATTTTAACAAAGCTCAGGGAAAGTTCAAGAGGTGAGTTCACAAAAAAGAGGTTTTGTGGTTTGTTTGTTCTCTGATTCCAAATATAGATGTTTGAGAAATTCGACTACATTTCTGTTGTGAAGGAATTTTACATAGAATTCCACTTCGGGCATGGGTTTAAAGCTTGGAAAGGAAGAAGAAATGGACTTATAACCACTACTTTGCCCAGTGCTTCTATAGCATGGAATGATTAAAGAGAATAGAGGCATCTCTGTTCTGTGTTATGATTTACCACTGGAAGGAGCTAGAGTAATGATGTTTAATTACTGAAGAATATAGCAGAAGGGCATCAGCATGGTTAAAGATTTGAAAGGATATTATATATACAGAAGTAGGCTTGCACCTGAAAAAGGGGGGGGGGAGAGAAAGAGAGAAGAAATGGAATCTGTTACTACTGGAGATGATGCAGCGTTGAGCTGTATAAGATCTTTTGAAGAAAAAAAATGACATGTGGGGTCTTATACATGAAAAACAAAAGGCAATCATTTAAGAAGCTGCCAGAATTTTTTCTCCCTCTTGTGACAAGGGAGAAAACGGAGATGGAAGAGTGAAAGAGAGCAAAGGGTGGGGAGAGAGGGAGCCATTCAAAAGTGTCTAAATGTTTATATCCTTTAGAAAAACAACAGCAGCAGCAGCAGCAGCAGCTAGGGTCTTATACCAAGGGGCTCCTGCAAGGCTGAGGAAATGACAGCTTTCTGAAGCCTTAACACTGTATGCTTAAAGATGTGTTCTGTACATTTTTCTTGTTGGCTAGCTAGCAGCATAGCTGCATTTACTGAACCTGCTGTGAACCAGCAGGAAACAGGAAGTGAGCATCTGAAGCAGGACTTGCATCAATATCATTCCAGCTGTGGCACACAAGGCCACGGCACAATGATGTCAGGACCCAGAGCAGACACCTAAGCTCTGACTGAAATGAAGAGCCGCTGGACCAGTGGCACCAGACTGAAATAAGATGGGAACTAACCCAGTCCATAGCATCATGACAACCCCTCAGCTCAGAGGCTTTTGAGCTACAGATTGCTGGGCGTGGGGATATGGAGTCCATTCAGAGTCTACACAACCAAAGGAACTATTTCCCCTCCATACCAGTGATCTTGTACTGCATTCCTGTCTTGAGCCATCAGCACAGGTAATGAGCCTGGAGGGGATTGCTCTTAAGGTGAAGGAATGCGCAAGTGCAGGCTAGTGACCTACTTCTTGGCCTTCCACTGACCATACCTTCCACTGGCATAGTGCCATTAGAGGTTTGCCCCTGAAAGAATGTGGCTGTCAGGCTGAAAGCTGTTCCTAACTAGTTCCAGTCTGGCCACCTCTCAGTTTCCCAGCCTTCTTGCTCACTCAACCCCCAACATTCTCTGATTGCTGATCATGTTCAGTCCTTATTAGGTTGTTTTATGAAGGCTGTGGGGGGTTTTTTGAGGGGGAGGGGGTGATTTTCACCCTTTTATGTTTTTTGAACAATTTCTGTAGTTTTGAAAATTTCAGGGTCTCCCTCAAATTTGCTGACCCTTCTTTTTTCTCAGTGGCCCTTTTTGCCTACAAAACCATTGTTATAGGGACTGGATGTTTTTAGCTGGAAGAATAGGTATAATGCAGACCTAGCCAGTTATGGCTTGTTCTGCTTATCAATGCTTTTATTTCTAAGTTGAGAATATGCCATTGGATGCCATTTCCTGAGGGTGCTGGTGAGGAACTGTGGTGGTAGAGAGCTTCTGCCTAGGTTTTTCTACAAGCCTTTGGTTGGCTACTTTGTGGATGAGGATGTTGGAATAGAGGTGTGGTAGCTCTCTCCAAACATTGTGGATTACGATTCCCACCTTCCCTGCTCACTGGCCATTCTGGCTGGGGCTGATAGGAGCTCTAGTGCACAAGATCTGGAGGGCACCATCTTGGCTACTTCTGGAGAAGAGGGTGTTTGTTCTGATCCAGGACACAACTTCTTTTCCTACTGTGCTCCCTCTTTTCAAAGTGCATTCTTCCTGTGTATTGGGAACTGAACCTATGAACTACTTCATTGTGTGCAATCATGGAAAATCAGATCCATATTGTTGAAAGCTGCACTCTCAAATATTTTCTTTGCTGTGACAGTTGCTGCTGAGCCTTATTCCTCTTGCTGATTGTCAGTATCTGACCAAGCAAAAGCAAAAGCATCTTTGTAAAAGCTACTCGTCTAACTTATAAGTCTTTTTAAAAATGTGTTTGTGCGGCTCTGTTACCCTGTCTTCCAGGTTATTGGCTTTCAATTACAAATCCAACAGGATGGCAGTGACAATGGCACTTGGGCTGCCGACCATACCCATTCTCCTCAAAGCCGTTGGAGAGATTCTCCCCTATAATGCTGGCTGTTTTTTATTTTCCACTGTGTCATGTCCTATTGTGCTTGTTAAAAGCAGTCACCTGTAAAAAGCCCATAGAGCTTGTTTAAAATCATTCCTTTAATCAGATGTGTCTGTTTCTCTTGGCACAGACTCTGTTAATCCTCAGTATCTTTATTTTCTGAGCTCTGGGCCAGACAATAAAACGCTATGGTTGACACTTTTTCCCTCTTCTGCAACAGACCTCCTGTGCCTTTTAACAGATGGATGATGGACAGAAAACTAAGCAGGTGAAGCTTTTCTCAACATGAAGATGCCATGAAGATGCTATTAAAATACCACAAGATGTCTGAAACAGCAGCCATGAAAGGACAAAGCCACTATGTTAGAGTTTATTTAAAGAAAGGTTGAGAATCCTGGGGTACTATATTGGTAGATTTCAGCTCCCAGCCAGCATGGCCAGTGGTCAGGGTTCTAGTCCAGCAATATCTGGAAGTCCATAGGTTCTCCATCCCAATTTAAGGAAAGACTTGCCTTACTGTACATCCACATGAGGTACCATACTTGGAACAATCCAAATAAAGTATAGATCAGAGGATGGAGTATTACAGTCATAACTTTTCCTTTCATTGGATACCTCCACCAGCAGTAGAGGAGGGATGGATTATGATGATGATGATTTGCCAGTTCTGCCTTCTAACTGTTTGCTGTAATGTTCTGTTGAAGCTTGGGGCCTGCAAGGGAAGTGATAACAAATACCAGAGCCTCTGCCAGGCCAGGACCCAGTGCCCCCTGCTAGCTGTTTGGTAAAATGGTGTCTCAGTAAAGGTTTAGAGTCATCTGAAGCCTGAAAAATGCTGGCAGGGATTGAACTTTCAGCAGCTCCACCTTGGTGGTGCAGGTCTTTGCAAAATGTAAAGGCCTTGTCACTATTTCTGCAGTTGCATGCTCCAGCACGGTGGTGGAGCAGAAGAGGCTGCATGAGGAATCATCCTCAGACTCTGGAATGCCGAGTTCCTCTTCCAGTGAGATGATTGATACACCACCCAAATCAGAATTCTTCTTAGGCCAGCAGTATCCCTGTGGGGTAGCTCAGTCAGTAGAGCATGAAAATAAGATTCTCATCTCAGGGTCGTGGATTCAAGCCCTACGTTGCACAAAAGATTCCTGCATTGCAGGGGGTTGGACTAGATGACTTTTGTGGTTCCTTCCAGCTCAACAATTCTACGATTCTAACTTGGGGCATTTTTGGGTCAAATTTTTAAAAAATCAATTAATCTAACTCACTGTAGCCCTAATCTTTATACACCCACATGTGTCTCAATAATATCATGTTTGTTGTGATATTGTTGTACTAATGTGCACATGGGATACACATTCATGTGCAGTGCAGTGTGGGGAAAAGAAGACCGAAGGAACTGAGACCCAGATGCTCTGCACTAAAAAGTTTGAAAATGGAAAGAAAATGGAGCAATGGAGAGTTCCTACTGGCTCAGATACATTTCAGATAGGAAGGACTGATAATTCAGACTGCTAGAATCAGTGGAGAAATTGGGATGAGGAGAATTAGAGCACCATCCTAAAACCTTACTATGGGTAGCAAGAGGATTTATTTTTGTTGAGGAGGACTTAGGAAGGATCTCTGAAGCTCTTCCTTGTTTACAAACCTCTAACACATTTGCTTCAGGATGGAATAGGATTAGGACAAGGGTATTGTTACACTAAAGAACTTTCTTTTTAAGGTTACAGGTCAGTGAGTTATGAATGAAATAGCAAACCATGATAGAAATTCCTGAGGCAATTTGAACCATTCCATTTCCAAATGTGTGCAAGCAAATGTCATGAATAATGTATTTTCTATAGTATTTTGCCATGCATTATTGAAGCCATTTGTGCTGAATGCCAGTGATCATGTGGCTTTTTCATTATGGGTTGGTGATGCACTTAATATCCTAAGTTGATCACATTAGTGTAAAGACATCATCTTGGATGCATCCTTTTCTTTCCTCCATTATATCTTTCAACTCCTACCCTTCCCAGAAAATGTACAGAAAATTGTAATGTGAATTATTTACATTACAATTGTGGCCAGGATCAGAGGCAAAAATTTGCGGTGCAATTGATGTGACTCTTATGCTTGCACAGTATGCTACATTTGAGCCACATTTGTAGTTCAAGGGCATACTGAGGTCTGGCAAAATCACTCAGTAGGCCACAAAGCAAGGTCAGTGAGGAGTGTGATGGGTAGTGGACTCTGGGAAGTCCTGAGGGCCAGATGAGGAGCCCTACATTTGGTCCCAAAGCATGAGGTTCCCCAATTCTGCCCTACTACTTTTGCAAAATTTTCAAAAGTATGCCAAGAAGCTGTTTCCCAAGAGCACAAAAGGAAAGGAATGTAAGAAAATGTTGTACATGGCTGTCATAGACCCCACCTGTGCTATGCAATCAATATAAAAGTCATGGCTTCTTCCAAAGAATCCTGGGAATTGTGGTTTGTTAAGGGTGCTTAGAGTTGTTAGGAGACCATAGTGGTTTAACTGTTAGGATATTTCCGTTCCACCTTAAAAGGGAGCAGGCTTTGTGAGTCACAGAGTCTGCGTATTTCCTGTTCACAGGATGTTTATATTTTCTATTGCTTTCGTTTCTCTCTCTGTGCTTGAACACGCAAGCAGGCAGTCATGTTTTTCTTTGTTCTGATCAATGCTGAATAAACTCAGAAAATGCTCTCCTGCTGTGCATCTTCCGCTGTGTGAATTCTGCTGATAGAGCGTGCATCAGCCCAGGAATGTGGGAAGCTATTTTCTGGAGCTCATGTCGCTAATTGCTGATACTGTATCTACGGGAGATCGGTGGACGTCCGGAGTCGACGTGGAGGCAGTGATGGCCTTTGTCTCCCTGGCAGTATCCCAACATTAACAACCAATCAGTTTCCTAGGAACTCTGGGAATTGTAGCTCTCTGAGGAGAATAGGTCTCCTAAAAACTCTCAGGGTCCTTAACTACTCACAGTTCCCAGAATTCTTTGGAGGAAGCCATGAGTGTGTAAGGTGTGTAAAGCAATGATATTGCTTTAAAAAATATGGGGCAAATGGCTCCCACATGCATGACACAAGGCACTTTTTCAAACATGGAGGGATAGCGTCCAGAGGTTTTCTAGAAGGGAAAGCTGATTAGAGGAACAGTGGGAGCTTTTTCCCTGAATGAATCAATATAGGAGCAGACTCTACTTTTGAACCAATAATTTACATCAGTGTTGGGAAACTTCCACTGGCCTAATTAGGAGGTTCGCCTACCAGGCTGTTTTTGGTGAACCATCACCACCTTTCCCAGACATCACAACATATATCAGGTGTGGGAAAGTTCAAGCTGTGAAATAAAACTTCAAGCCATGACTGCAAAGGAAGAGGAATTAAGAGTTTGCTTCCAATTGTTCCTTCTCAAGCAAAATACACCATTAGTTGAATTTGGGACCATTTGCTGCCACTGTATACAGAGATAGAAAAAGGCTCCAAATTTTTTAAAGCTGTAAGTTTTGCCTGCAGTTGAAGAATCAGGAGCACATTTTGCATCAAACAGTGATGGGTTTTTTTAAAAGAGCATTTTAATGAGCAACTACCTAATTTGCACTTCCTGAGCCAGTATTCCCACACGTCAAATTGACCCATATAGGAGTGACCACTTCTGGATCCACCCCTCATTTACATGGAAGTCCTTCTCTAATGTATAATTGATCCTTGAAGTCTTTATGGCTCATTGGAGAAAGTTTGTTGACTATTACTGCAATATATTTCTCAATGGTATTCATCTCTGAGCATTTATTTTATGAAAACAATACTTCACCCTCCTGCAATATTCTTGAGAATGTTCCTTTGCCCTTTGTGCTCTGATGACTTACATGTTACAACTAGTCAAAAATGAACTTTGGCATAACCTGTCTATTATCCTTTTTAACCTGTTTTTCAACTTCCATTATGGTTGATGATGTAAGATCAGGCCTTGAGTTTCATTTTCATTAAACTCACAAGCATGTGAATACTTTACTTTTCCCCACAGAGAATTTTTTTACCAGTTCAGTTGTGTAAAGCAAATATAATTTTCATTTCCTGTAATAGCCCTATCATTTTCTGTCATCCAAAATATTTATTTTTTGCCCAAGAAACCATACAAAAATCTTTCTTCAATATGATTTTTGAAGTTTTTCTAAGGCTGCCAACTGTGAACCAAAGCAACAACAGGAAATAAACAGCAGTCATAGTTCCAGTGATTTTAAAGATCTTGAGACTGAACTTTCAGACCAAATAATTCTGAACTTTTGAATCTTGCAATTTGTCAGTGTTGAGAAATTACTTTGAAGCTGCCTCATACCAGGTCTTATTATCTACTTATCTGTGTTAAAATGGTGATTTGGGGCATCGGGGAGGAGGCACTTGCTCACAAACACACTTATTACATGATCAATCATAACATGGTGTAGGTTTTGTTTTTAAGCACAGTCACCCTATGTTAAGGGTGAGTTGATTGAATCTCATTCCACCATCATGAGAACTCGGGTTGGGGAGGTTCTATGGCTTCTAATTAGAAACTGGTAAAACATAATAATTTGAGACTCAGGAATGAAGGGGGGTAAATTTGAAAATGATCAGGACTGAATTTGAAGTGGACTGAAATGGAATGGTCATGAATGGGCAAGCTTTTGTCCACACTTTGTTAACTGTTAACAGCATTATATTGCTAAACTAAATAACTAACTAACTAACAGTAAGATTGGTCACCTGCCATTTCTCCAAGGGCTGGATCCACCTTTTGGGTCACCAATTGAACATACCTACTTTAAAACATTGAGCCATTCTGCATTAAAACTGAATAAAGCACAGTCCTAATCACTATTCTACAAGAAAAGGGGGGGTATTGTTTTGTTGGAGTTAAGTGAATCACCATTGCTCCAAGCTGTCACGAACAGATACAATAGAAAGGAATATATTTGCACCATATACTAGATAGAATAAGCATCACAAGGTATGTTATGCACAGCCTTATACAGCTCTGGACCAGGTTAGAGTTGGCATTATTCTGTATATACGTACTCTTCTTAAACTCCCCAAAATATCAAAAGCCCACTTCACAATAACTCAGAGGATGGTTTTCATTGTGGCTGCCCCTGTCCTGTATAGCAGCATCCTTGTTGAGATGCAACAGGCACCTATTATCTGTACTTTCCAGAAGTAAATGAAAATACTTTTGCTTCAACAAGCTTTTCCAGCCAGATTAAAAGATATGTGGCTTAGGTTTTTATTTTTGTATTGTTCTTAAACCTATCAGTTGTTTTTATTTGTATACAATATTTACTATTTTCTTTTAGTTACAACATCACTGTTTTATAGCATGTTTCTAAAACACCTTGAGGCATATGTAAGAGGTGATTCATGAACTAAAATAACAGTGTAGGATAGTAGTTAAGAACTTCAACAATGGGCTCAAAGTTCCTGGTTCAAATCTCATCTCAGCCGTAAACCCATTGTGTTGACTTAGGTTAGTCAGGATCATTGAACTCAGCTTTGTTCCGATTCATAATATAGGGGTGGTAATCATATTGGTCTGTGGAGGGTGTCTACAAAGTGCCTTAAGACTATTTAGATACAGCTGCAAAAATGGCTAGTGTTATAACACACTAGGATTTCGTTCAGAAGGAGAATGAGATTGACCATATTGTGTCAGATTTCATTTATTTTTTATTCATTGGCTGCTGTTGAAAGAGTAGCCTCCCTTTCACGACAGATTCACATTTGGGATTTTGGTCCACCCCTCCAACACATACAGTCTCAGGTTGTGGTGAAGTATGAGTCATGGCCAGCAAATGGTCTAAACTAGGAATGGAGAACTTGCAGCTCTCCAGATATTGGTGGACTCATTGGCCCCAATCAACATGGCCAATGATCACAGATGATGGCCCTTTCAGTCTGGCACTATCTGTAGGGCAATTGGTTCCCTGTTCCTGTTTTAGAGAAAGACAGATGTAGAGAATTCAATGAATTCATTATTTTTATTATTAATAAAACAATAATTAATGACTCAAACTATTCCTCTTCAGCAAAGTTGACTTTGTTTTGCAGCAACAAGTTTCAAATTGCAGACAATCTAGGTTTGTATTAAAGTTACAGAGAAACTAGAAGGTATTAAATCCATTCTTAATTCAACTTTCTTAAATGTGCATTTGGAGATGAGACCGAAACTGACGAGACCTTTGCCTTAGGAGACACCTTTGATTGTTTTAACGGTTTTGCTTTCATTACCAAATAGATTAAAAATACAGTATAGTTGCTATTGTTTATGGCTGATATAAACCTTGGAAATGAGGGTTTGCGATTATAAATGCTGATACAGACCACTGACTCTAGAAGCATTCAGAGAAGGTTATAATAAGAGGCTTGAAGAAAAGAAAAGTGTGAAGTAAAATAATGTGTACATGATAATATCTAACCAGAAAAGAGCTGAGGGGAGAAAACAAAGATTGAGTTTTAAGTGACTTGCATCCAATTCCTGAAACACACAGATACAGTGAGGAAGATCTTCATGTCGCCGTGAGATTCCATGAATGGATTCCTGTTTGGAATCACTAACCAAGCAAGCATATTTAGAGCTTAGATGGCCAACAAAAAGGTACAGCCTAGATAGGTCTATCAACCATGGTATTTCAATGGAACTTCCATGGATAAGTGCAGTATACCTCTAAATTGGAGTGTATGGGGTGTTAGATGAGGGGTAGTGCCTCCGGTGAGGGACATGACATGCTCCTTCTGGTGTAGTTTGTCCACCTTTGGTCCCCACCCTGCACTCAGCTCTTACCTGTGGCTCCTAGAAGCTGTCAGGATGCAACAGGGGCTTCGGCTGGCTGGCTAAACCAGGTAAGGGTAGCTGATGGGTCTCAAGCCCTTGGTGAGTTAGGGACTTGCCCTGCATGGGAACTCAGGCTCTGTTGGGTTGAGCAGATGAGACCAATAGCCTTTAGACTGTCAAGTGACTCTTTCATCTTAGCTAGGAAATTTGCAGGGGCAGGACATTATTCATATCATAATAAGAATAAGCTATTTTTTAAATAGTAATAATAATAATAATAATAATAATAATAATAATAATAATAATAATAGTTGCTATAGTGCTGGACACAGTTGGTCATCATTTTCTTTTCCTTTTGAGTTATTAGATGGATAAGAAAAGGAAATGTATCTTGTAGATGACAGCTTGCTAGCGTGATTGTCATGGCTAGGTAGACACGTGCAATTTGCTGAAGAGGGTGCTATATATCTCCATAAACAGAAGATTAAATGCAAACTTCCCAGCAACTGGTATTGCAGTATACAACTGAAGGAACTTAGGACAAGATGGATAGCTTCACTTTCATACCCATTACAAAACTGACCGCAAACAAACACAACAGCTATTTCTTATTTAAAACAATAGGAAATGACAAATCACTTTTAACTATCAGCAGCTTATGTGGCCCAGATCAAGCGTAAAATTCCAACCATGCTTAGGCAAGCAATCAAGAGTGACCTTGTACCGCTGTTCCCTACCTCTTTGTTCCTATTGCAACCCCACCCTCCACATTATTTAGGGAATTATAATTCATGTTATGCATGTACCTATAAAAAGGTAAAGGGACCCCTGACCGTTAGGTCCAGTCATGGACGAGTCTGGGGTTGCGGTGCTCATCTTGCTTTAGTGGCCAAGGGAGCCGGCATACAGCTTCTGGGTCAAGTGGCCAGCCGCTTTTTGGCTTACCTTTCCACTGGAGCGGTACTTATTTATTTATTTGCACTTTGACGTGCTTTCGAACTGCTAGGTTGGCAGGACCAGGGACCGAGCAACGGGAGCTCACCCCGTCGCAGGGATTCGAACTGCTGACCTTCTGATTGGCAAGCCCTAGGTTCTGAGGTTTAACCCACAGCACCACCCATGTCCCTGTGTGTACTTATAGTTATATGCTAAACTCCAACCTACAATCCTTCTTTTATCAACAATGGGTTTGGCACAACCATTGAGCTGCTTAATGTTCAGCTTCGTACACACATAATATTAATCATAGGGATGATTGAAATCCCAGCTGCCATCCAGCAGGGCTTTACAGAGTAGTGGGGTCAACACCACACCCACAGCCCACCATACATGATGGCTGGGGGCAAGATGCAGGGATCAGACCTGACACTGTCCTGTGAAGACAGTAGAACTGATTCAGGATCCAATGGCTACTGGGGCAAGCTCAGCCCCTCCCCTGTGGTCTAGTGTTGTAGGCCATATTGAGCTCCTTGGAGGGAAGTTGGAATATAATAGTAAATGAAATAAATAGCTATGTATATACATGGTGGACTTCAGTAGACAGTAGGTATTTTTGAAACAGCTTTTGGAATTACAAAGGCCAAAATATTTGATCAAAAGCTGTTTATTGTGTATTTCAGAAAGCACTCTACTACTTTGCCTGTTTATATCAGCCCTGCATTAAAATAAAAATAAAAATGAGCCTTCTTGTATTGCAGCTATATTAGAATGATTGGGTGGGTAGCAAGTTTACTTTTGTAGAAATTGTTTCAGTTTGGGAACTTCTTGTCTAGCCTAACTTTCTGCAGTTTGTTAGCTTTCCATGTCTAAGGGCTGATTGGTTTTTACCAAGGGAAGAATTTTAACTTTCTGAAGCCTAATTTGGGACAACCCCGGAAGTGCTGTGTCACATATATAACAGAGTACTATAGTGGTTAGAGCACTGAACTAGGACCAGGGAGCAGAGGGATAAAATAATTTGTGAAGTTCACTGAGTGGCTTTGTACCAGTCACGATCCTACCTCACAAGGTCATCTATAGGTTATCATGGGGAAGAACCATGTACATTATCATGAATTCCTTGGAATTGTAATGTAATGAGTTTGGGTTTTTTTAAAGAATCAGTGTACATATTCAAAAATATCATGTGTCCCAGTCCTCATTGGACTGTTTCAATCTAGATTGCATGTGGAGGATTATAAATTTGTAGGACTCCTTCTTTTGAAAGCTTCCTCCTCATGGCTTGTGGAAAGTTTGATCTAGAGCAGTAGTTACCCACTTCGACAGCCCTGCCACAAAATTGCTGATGGTCTTGGTGCTGCATGTTTTAAATGACATTTTAATTGTTTCTTTTATGTCTTACATTGTCTTGCAACATGCACTCTGGAGAATTCAAAATGTTATACGATAACATACAATATATGGGAGAAGGCAGTAAAAAAACACCCCAATATTACTAATGGGGATGTGCCATGAACCACCTGAATGAAGTTTGTGGACCACTAGTGGTCTACAGACCACTGTTTGGGAACCCCTGATCTAGCCTAACTTTCTCCACACTTAGTTAGCTTTCCATGTTTAAGGGCTGAATGGGTTTCGTGGTTGTTGTTTTTAGCATGTGGAAGCATTCAGACATATGTTCTTCCATTTGTAACCTGAAATGGAACAGTCCAGGAAGTGCTGCACCATATAATGCTTTTTTTATCATTGTAATGGACTTCCTTGCTTCGTCAGCTACAGCTGTCTTATATCAGATGGTGGGAGGGGGTGTCTCACAAATTGAATGCTTTCATGCATCCCACTGCTCTGCCCTTGCTGCTGATGTGAATCTGCGAATCCATATGTGTCATCCTGCTGTGTTAATGTCCTGCCATACGCATTACTCCATCCTATTGATTCATAGGCAATGCTGAATGTAGTCCTGAAACTAATCAGCCTAACCTTCTCCTAGTTTCTTGACAGCTGTTAAGTGCTGAGATTCAATATAAGAGACTCTGCAGGTGGGAGAAATCACAGTTTTGAATATTCCCATGTATAAAATCTTTCTCCAAGTAGAAAACCAGAACATCAGAGTATGGCATGGATCTTCCTCCACAATGTGATTTTTTTAAAAAAAGAGCTTTTGTGGAGTTTCATGGAGGAACATTAAAAAAAAATTACACCATGCAACCTGCAGGCTGAAATGGCACAGACCATTCAGGAATATACCATCTGCGGCATCTATAGAATAGTTTGTGTGAATGTGCATGGAAACTAACGTACTATACGCAGTTAGAATTTCCATCAACTGCTCTTCCCACCTTTGCCCTGGCTCCACCTTCCCATTGCTTTTTGGCCCCCCAAAGCTGCCCAGAATGGAATGTGGCCAGCAGGATGAAAAAATGTTATTTACTTATGGCATATAATGAAAATATGGATGTGTGTGTGTGTGTGTGTGTGTGTGTGTGTGTGTGTGTAGTGGTTGCTGGTGCCCATTGAGGCAAGTAGAATAGAAGTTAGAGAGGCCAGAAGTATGTGGAGCCAGAAGCAAAAGGATGCAGAACCAACTAATTCTAGTCTCCCTGCAACTTCTTGCTGAGATGTACAAGGGCAACAACTGAGACTAAGGAGGAAGTTGGCAGCCAATACCACCCTTTGAATTGGCTATTAGTAACAAGGCAGGCAGGTGGAGGCTGGAAGTGGGCAAATCAAGGTTGGTGGTGCAGTCTCCCCATAACACCGATGGACCAGCCTCTGCTGTATATTAGTGCTCTTAAGGGTGGAAGTCATTCTCCTTTAATGGATATTTTTAAACAGAGGTTGGATGGTCATCAGTCAGGGATTCTTTAGCTGTGATTCCTGCATTGTAGGTGGGTTGGACTAGAGGACCCTTTGGGTCTTGTCCAATCCTACAATTCTATGTGAGGTCTAAAGGTGGGAGAGATGGTTCTCCTTTGCCCTCTCTAAATGGTGCTCCTGGCTTTTGCCACAGTAATGATGAATGGACTGAACTCAGTGGTAGAGCGCTTGCTTTGGATGTGAAAGGTCTCTGACACCTCCAGGTAGCTATGGGAAGGAAACCCATCTGAAAGCCTGGAAAAGTATTGCCAGCCAGGTTAGGTGGTCCAGGGCTAGATGGGGAACTGATCTGCCTTGACAGAAGGCATCTTCCTCTGTTTCAGCTGGAATATGTTAATCATTAAGATCATACATGACTCTTGGTTGCTTAACAACAAAATATTTTATTTATTCTTGGTGCAGAATACCCTGCTATATTGTCTGACCCCTCTCCCCTATGCCCAACTCTAATTATATTTCTGGAGTCTGAGAAATAACAAAGTGTAAGTAACCTTATACAGTTGATTCACCAGAGTACTGCTGATCTGACTTTGGATCAGAGGCAGAAGTAGAATCAGCAGGAAGGGCAGCTTAGGGTTATATCTGCATTATTGTTAGAGAGTTGTGCTGGGTATGAATGACTATATTTTACCAGGCTGAAATCTGTGCATTATTTATAATACTGACCGGTTTCCATTCTTAGAGTGACAGATTATTTGTCTGATTCAGGGGATGGGGGAAGGAACAGTTCAAAATACCACTCTCAATTATTTAAACTACATTGGCACTTGAGCAAGATAGCACATGGTGCAGTGCCCACTCACTCCTGAACATCATCTTACAGCAACCTTTCCCCTCTGTTGTGTTTTCCTCTAGGTAATTTACTTGGAGGGGGGAGGGGAGTCAGTAACAGGCAAGCAGAGACACCTAGATTTTCCAGGAGAGTTCGATCCTTGTTGATACAATTACCACATTATGGAGGGTCACTGATATATGAAGGAGTGTTTTGTCCTATATACACTGGCCAGATTGGTGTGGTCATTTAGAGAAGCCCTCCTGACTGTCACATAGTCATCTAACATTCATTTAATTTCTACATCATCAACATCATAATTTTATTATTTATACCCCGCCCATCTGGTTGGGTTTCCCCAGCCACTCTGGGCAGCTTACAGCATACTGTATATAAAAACATACATGAACAAAAGCTTTCACTATAGTGGCACCGATACTTTGGACACTGTTCCGATGGAAATCAGAGACACCCAAAATTCTGGTACTTGGCTGCCTGGTGAAAATGTTTCTATTTAGCCAAGCAGTTTTATAGAATTACTTTGTTTCAGTGTTGGTCATTTGTTCTTGATATGAGGATGTTTTTATGGCAGGGGGAAGGGCATTCCCTTTCCTCTTGGTTTCAATGTTTCAATGTGGGGTTTATTGTCTATTTCTTTGGTTGCAAATCACTTCAAGATATAGCAACTGACAAATTTAATAAATAACAATTAATAATAATTCCATAGTGCAGAAGAAGTGGCAGAATATACCCATTTTCAGGGTCATTACTCCATGATATGCTGAAAGGTACGGTGCCAAAAATTTCCCCAGATGAAGGAAGTCATCTTATAGGTCTATACAAGAGCAGTGCATCTTTCAGGTAACCCAGTCCCAAGTTGATCAAGGCTAAGTTTGATTCTATGAATTGCTGGGAATCAGCCCTGCATGAACAAGCAGTGGCAAGCAGAGTCAGCTCCAGATTTTTTGGGAAGGGGAATTGGAGTTGGGCAATGTGCACTTAAGGATGCCTCCTCCCTGACTGGGCCCGCTTTCTTGCCATTGTTGCCAAGCAGGTTTTGAGTTTTTATTAATTGACAAGTGGATGTAAAAACATCCCTGTTGTACTCAAATTAGGAAATCAGAAGAAGGGCCATATATCTATATCTATATCATCTATATCTACATCTATATATACTATATCTATACTAGGTCTGGTTCTGTCCCTTGCCCAGACAATGCCAGTTGACTCAATGTTAGGCATGAGAGAATGGGTGGTAAAGTAGGGAAGTGAGAGTGATAAAGTGTTGGATGGGAATCACAAGAGTGGAGGGTGCTGTTGCACTCAAGACCTGCTTGCAGGCTTCCCATAAGCATCTGGTTGGCCACTGTAAGAACCAGCTGTTGGACTAGATGGGCCTTTCGCCTGATCCTTCAAAGGGCTTCTTGTATTCTTATTATGTTGACCCTCTGGCTTCCCTCTGCCCTTTGGTTTGTTTTTAAACACTCATGAAATAGTTAATTCTCACAGACATAGCAGAGACATATCAGAATCCCCACATACTTGAAGGATTTGCCTAGTGTTACAAATGAGCTTAATGTACCTAGCCAAAATCAATTCTGCCCCATAAGAATATTGTAATTATTTTTTTATTGCTGTGCATGAATTTATTACCTTTACAAATAGCTTTGCTCACTACCATCATATGCTGTAGAGAGACAAATATATATCTTGCATGAACTGATGATAGAAAGTCAAGCTTACATGCTGAAGATGTGGTTTTATTTACTTTATTTTTTATAAATAGCTCTTTGACTTTATTTTGGTCCAGATCAGAGGCCAGCTGGGTCCAGATCAGAGGCTGGCTATGGATACAATACACTATGGCTAATGCCAGCATGACATAGTTGTAGTCCTTTGCATTCCCAACTGCAAAATTGGTGTGGAGGGTGGGGAGATACACTTATATACAAAAGTGAAGGAAGCAGCAATTATTGTCACTATCACAGCATGCCAACATGTATGGAAGGCACCAGATCAAGATATGAAACAACAGAATGACACCACCCTAATTGTTACACAGGGACCCTCCATACATGCAAGATGCACGTGCAATAAATGGCCACATCTTTCCACATTAAAGCCTTGTGGACTGGCATGATGGATTGGGTATGTGGCTTTTCTTTACTGTCCCACCCCTTTTTGTATTACAATTCCACCCAAAAGGAATTCCATCAGGCAGGATGCACCTGATGACACATCCTAGTCTGTTTAGCTGTATGAGGGAGTTTCTTCCCTCAGCCTGGGACTCTTCCTTTCAGTCCAGTTCAAGGTAGGCATGGGTGAAAAGAAGGATGCTTAGGATTTACTATAT
The DNA here is from genome assembly GCF_027172205.1 of Podarcis raffonei. NCBI lineage: Eukaryota > Metazoa > Chordata > Lepidosauria > Squamata > Lacertidae > Podarcis > Podarcis raffonei. Next base: position 43,723,380 of record NC_070609.1, read on the forward strand.
TTATTGGGGGGGCAAGGGACCTCAGCCCCTAGGAATTGCCTCCTACTGATCAAAGGGCAACAACCTAGCCACACAGCCCATAGAAGCAAACAGATGAAGGATCATTGATGGGGGAGGGAGTATTTGTGGTCTCCTCATGCTATATATGTACATGCTCCCATCCATTGACAGCTGTAGGACAGTCAAAACAAAAGAAATCACATAACAATTAGCTTACCAAATTTGCTAGGGCTGTGCACTGCTGACCACTCACCAAAAGAACATTTAATTTTTTTTTTAATTAGATGTATTCACATAAGTTATGCTCTATTGATTTATATTTGCTGCAATCACTGAAAGGACTGTGTGGAGGCATATTGCCAAAACTATAGACAGACAGACAGACAGACAGAGAGACAGAGAGACAGAGCTTGTCATACACATGAATGCATCAATATTTTTTAATGTGTGGAACTATTTATTGATGTACATATGCTGTCCTCTGTATAGGTAAAACTTTGTTTTCCAGGTTTTTCATCATTCTCTGTATCCAGATCAGAAGCCAATCCCACAATGCTGATAATGCCAGTGTGACAGTTTTGACCCCATGCATTCCCAGAAGCAAAATGGAAACCAAAACAACATAATTAGCCGTCATACACACATAAATTTCTGAATACAGATGTTTTGTGTTCAGCCAGGTTGGGGGAGTACTGCACTCAGTTCACATTTTAAAGCCAATAAACCAAATTCACATTTCTCATACTAATATGCCAAGAGAAAATAACACAGAGATAAATATTAGGAGAAATTGCTTGCAAAAACTGTGTATACGAAGTGTATATTAAACTGCACAAAATGTGTATGCTAGGAGAAGTGTGTACAGAAATGCTTACTTTTTTAAGCAAATTGTTGAAAATATATCTAAAGTGATGAGAAAATGATCTAAAACTGGATAAATGAGAATCTGAAAGAAATTCAAATTGACAAATTTGTACACTTCAGTCAATTTTATTAGGGTTGAACATGCAATTTATATGAAGATTGTTTTCTCCTGCAATGTTTGTACTGTGTCTTTAATGTCCACCTGGGGAAAAGATACGTACAACCTCAAAACTTCTATAAGAGCATTCTTTGTGCAAAACGCTGAAAAAACAATGGAATGGTTGAGGATTCCTGAGCCATTGGTTCTACTATAGAAATAAGACCAGATTATTTGGAACTGTTCACTCTGGGCAGAAAATTTAGCAAGGAACATTGCGGATGCATTCTTCTGGCATCAGTCTTCCTCACTAAAATGTAGGGACACAGGAAGGTCATGGCACCAAACTATTTTTCACTGCATTCCAACACTTGAAATGTTTCTCTGCAAAATGACTGCATGTTATCTCCTGGTCACAGATCCAAACAGGGTAATCTTTCCTTGTAGCTGAAGCAAGCTGCATTAGGCACCTTACAGAAGCCAATCCTTCACCAGCCACAGGGAATTATCTATTTTTATTTTTGCGTGGTGGGTGCAACGGAATGCAGTGTGTCCATCCACTGTGTGTATGGATTTCAGTTAAAAACCTCAGGTTTCCTCTGCAGTTGTTCCTTTCCAGTACTACCTTCCGTGGCCTCCTTTTGATTCAGCTGCCTTTGTAGCATTTTGGGATGCTTGTTTTGTTTATTATCCTGCCACAAATGAATATCAATATTCTTTTCATCCTCCTTGATTTAATGAGCTGCAAACGACAGTCGGCAAAAGGAAGGCTGTTGTACGGCTTTGCACAAAGAGCTAAAGAGAAAACCCCACGTGGCAGCTGTGTGTTGCTACTCTTGCCAGGATTAATAAATTCCAAGCAATTTACATCCCCTTGTAATGAAGAAAAGTCCAAAAGCCAAATCTGTGAGACACTGAGACTCGGGAGGGGGAAAAATAGATGAGAATTGTAGCTTGAATTATTGAGCTTGATACAGAGAAGAAAGGTTATTAGAGCTAGTGTCAGAGAGTATTTACAAATCTCTCATTTCTTGTGTGGGCTATTCCCCCCCTCCACGTTTGCAAAATATATGTGCACTGTGGCAGCCAGTTAGCTTTAAGCTACACATTGAATCTGTTTGCCATGTTTGAATACTATAAAGAGCTGCCATCTAATTTCATCTAAAGTGAAATTTCAAGGAGAATTTGAAAGTTTCTGCTCAGGCAAAGTATTCATGGGATTCAGAAGAAAATGAAAACACATTTGAACAGGCTAAAATGTGTGTGTGTAAGGGGCAGAGTAGCTCAGGGGTAGATAGGGCTGGCCCAAGACATTTTGCTGCCTGAGGCAACCCCCAAAATGGCTCCTCCCTGGGAATTGTGGGTGCTGGGTGAGAGCATGCTAGAGGAGTGATAAAGGTGCGGAAAGGAAGAGAAAGGAAGACAATGTGAAATGGGGAGGAGAAATGCTGTGGTGAAGCAAGGGGGGTGGAATGGAGCAGGAAAATTGTGGGGTAGGGCAAGAAAGCCAGGGATCAAAATGGCAAAAGAAAATTGGGGCCTAGAAAAGCCAGGGGGGTGAAATTGAGAAGGAAAATGGGGGGGGGAGTCAGATAGCCAGGGGGATTCCCCCCCACTATACCACTTTCCACAGGAATTGTTATTAAATATTACAACAAACCCTCTCAAACCAACACACACATCCTTACTCTTGAGGCAAATGCAGAAGTTCCAGCTTGAATAAAATGTCAAACAAATTTCAAGGGTAGCAAAAGAGATTTTTTTAAAAGGCTAGCAAACTTCGTCATCCCTATTTGAATGTTCTCTGCAGAAATATTTACTGATGGTAACAAAATTCTGCATAGTTCAGAAGTAGATTCTATACCCTGCATAAATTATGCAGATAAAATACAAGTTCATGGAATATGCTTATTTTGTTTAAATTATTTCCTGATTCTGCCCATCATTATAGGGGAGGGGGAAATTATTATGGGTACTGAAACCTCAATTTGTGATGGCAGAAATCTGATCAATTTTATTCCTCAAGTTTCCATGATAGCACATACACACATAATTCTTCCAAACATTTTTGGAACAATAAGTACTAGAAACCATTTTTTAAGAATAAAAATGAGAGTCTTGGTATTAGGATGGATACAACACTAAATTTCTGTTTTTCCTAGGTTCTTATTTTTCACCCAATCAATTTAGGTTTGTTAAATCTCTACTTCATTTTATGATTAATTTCAAATTTCTCAGGAAAAAGACAGTATTTTAGTGCACATTTTGGCAAAACTATACATTTTTGTATGTATTTTTGCTTGATATAACTATTTTTTCAAACTATTCCCCCCCCCAATATAACACAACTTTGTATGCTCTTCACAAATGTATATGCATTTTTATGCACAATAATATATGCATGTTTGTGCACAATTTTGGCTGGGGAACTGCACCACAACATTCAGCCAAGCACACATTTTGAAGGATAGCTGTGTTTCATTTTACATATTGTTTCGGGAAGTGCAAATTAGATAGGTTTGCATTTAAAATACAATCCAAAACCAATTTCTCTCCTTGTCTCTTCTTGGAAACCTGGACTCTGCTCCCAACACCACAGCCTATGGTTTTCCTGTCTTTGCACAGAACTGTGGAACACAAACAACTCTTTGTGTTGTTTCTCGCTTCTCATCCATTTACAGTATGCACTATACAGCAGTTCTTTCAACAAAGAAGGCTGGCAGGAGAGTAACAATGAATAGGGGGGAAAGCAAGACAATCTCCAACATGGTGGGCTAGGAGGTGTATTTTTTCCCTGCACGTTGCCCTCTGTTTCTCTGCCCTTATTGTGGTGTGGGTTTTGTTTCTCTTCTTCTGTCTGCCGGAGGAATGCTGCTGAATGCTGATGAGGCAATGCACGCTTCAGTTCCAGGCAATCAATTTTCTAGTAATTTTGGAGCCTTGAATACCTGACCTACAGTATTTCAGGGACTGTTCATCAAGGCAGGGCAGAGTAACAGATTATCCTCTGCTGTTATTATATTTTTTGGCAAGTGGTATCAAGGAACACCTGAGAAGATCAGACAGTTAAATCTGTACCATTCCTCAGATCTTCTCTCAACAGGTTTATCTTATACTGCCTTTCTGGCTTTTGTCAGTTTGCTGTTACGCTGATTTCTAGTGAATAATGGCTTCGCTGCTTTGAAATAGCAGGGCCACCTCGCTGAGCAAATGAAAGGGTTTCTCCCACTTTTCAGCAAAATGGTGGCTGAAATTGGGTGGGTGCAACATGACAGGGAGAAGTGAGGCTGGGCTGTCATTCTGTGTGCAGCGTGGTTGTTGTTTAAAAAAGAATGGGGTGTAACCTAAACATAAAATCAGATGACGGTGTCATTTACTGTCAAATGATTGATACATCTAATCCTAAGGTGGGGCAACCTGTGGACATCGAGATGTTGCTAGACTTCACTCCCTTGAAACCCAGCCAGCATGGATAGGGATCAGAGGAAAATGGAAACTGTAGTCCTGCAAAATCTGGTGGGGAACTTTAGGCCTGAAGGCCCTCCAGGCTTTTCTGTCTAGCCTTTGGAACCCTCCCAGGTCACCACCTCTACTCCAAATCATCTCCCTTTGTACCCTCAAGTTCTTTTGCTTGCTAGAAATATATCCTTTGTAATAATGCTCTTAGCTTTTCAGATTGGGGGATAGAGGTGTATGCAAACTGCAAACCTATGACTTATGCATGGCTGGAATGTAGCCTGCCATACAAAGGTAAGAGTCATGTCTGTTGCTCTGCCTACTATTTGCCTCAGTCCCCATCCACTTTTGCCTACTACTGGCATTGCCCACTACTGGCAAGCAGGCCTTGGGGCATTTGTTTGCTTAAAGTATTTATATACCACTTTTGAGGCAGATATTGCCTCAAAAAATATTGCGAGGATCTTATTTTTTAAAAAATGTTACTATAACATTAAAAGACAGATGTTTGTTTATTATTAATAATAATTTATTACACACCTTTCACCCTAGGTCCCAGGGCAGGTTACAAATTAAAACACAATACTAAAAGCAGCTCAAAACAACCCACAGCCACAAAAATAAAGTAGAAGCCAAATCTCAGAAGCCATAGTAAAGTGGCACAGTGCTGGCAATGGCTTTTCAGAGTTTTTTTTTTTTGGGGGGGGGGAATAACCAGCCTTACCTGGAGTTGCTGGAGACTGAACCTGAGATTTTTGCATACAAAACAGATGTTCCGCCTCTTCCCCTTCTGTAGAGCATAATTCCCTAGAATGGTGTATAGTTACAAACAACTATGGGTTGGAGGTGACCTACTTGAGGGCAATGTTAAAAAAAACTCTTTTGCAGAAGCATTTTCTTCACAAGCTTGGGAGCAGGTAGACTCCATCATACTCCAGTGCATGAATCATTTTTTAAGCAACATTATTCATTCCACCTGGAATTATTTATTCATAGGTATGAATCCTCTCCAGATATTGCCTAACCTGCTCCTTTTGGGTTTCCAATTCTTGAAAAATAAATCAATAACACAACCTGCTAAGAAAAAAAAAATCTGAAGGTATCAAACCATAGTCACTATTGTAATACTTCCTGCATTCATTATTAATGATGATATCTTGAATAATTTAACGTGGGCTTGGGTAGTTGAAATCCCATTATTGTGATGGAGAGGATGATTTGGGGATATCAGCTCTAACTTGAGCCATACATTCAAGGAACCACTGTCATTTCAGTATTTAAAAGCAAGAACTCAGGTGTCATGCTTTCTCAGTCACCATGGTTTGGGATGTGGAAAACTGCTCCAGTGTGATACCCACAAAATTTTCCTTTGGTAATTCGTTATTGGAGGGGAGAGGTCAAAACTGGGAGCATTCAATAATAAACAGAAATTACCCCAGTTTTAAAAGCCTCTCCCCCAAATGAGCTGAACCGAACTTTCTCAGTTTGGACCTGCTTCTCTGCTTCAAATTCCTACAGACAGTCCTGGTGGAAATTTGGTGGCAGCAGCCATAGAAAAGCAGTAGTGATGACAAAATAGCTCTGTGAAGGTCTATATTGTATAGAATCATAGAATTGTAGAGCTGAAAGGGATCTGAGGGTCATCTAGTCCAACCCGCTGCAATGGAGGAATCTCAACACATGGTTCCACACCCAGTTTGAAAGTATAGGACCCTGCTTCGCTTGGTATAATAACTCTCTTCTATGAGCAAGGAGCTCCTGGTAGATGTCATCCTAAGTCCATTGTGTGGACTAGAGCTGGGATGAATTTCCCTCACCATTTTCAGAGGGCTGTTCTCCCTTTGCAATTCTACTAATTTGGAGAGGCACAAGAGAAATTTCACAAACTCTTCAAAACAGCATGCAAAATTCCATTATATTATGGAAAATTGCTAGCAAAAATATGTTTATTAGGCAGAATTGTGAATAACAAAATGTGTATATTAGGAGACATGAGCATGAAAATGGGTGGAAAACTTTGCACTGACTTAAAAAAGATTCACACAAAAATAGGACAAACTGAACTAAAATAAAAAACTGAAAAAACCTGAAACTGGTTTCAGAATAAGCAAAGCTATTTTCTGATTTTTTAGGGAAACAGCTCAGCTTTCTGAGTCCACTTCTGAACAATGCCAAGATGAGTTTGCACTCATTTTGTGTGTGTGTGTAGTTTCCCCTTTTGTGTTGAATAGGTATCTCTCAGCTTCCCCACCCTCACAGGGTTGCTGTGAAGCAGCAGCCCTAGCTAGATACAAATAATTTAATTTGATTAATCAGCTGCCTTTGAATGGATTGGCCCGTTAAACAAGTGTAAATACATTTATTCCAAACCCTGAGAATAACTAAAGAGTTTTGCTTCTTTGCTGCCCAGAATGAATGATTTCTGGCAAACCTTTTGCAGCTGCTTGCTGTTAGAAGGAAAGGCTATATTTAATGTATTCCTTTCATACCTCTTAAAAAGTTTTCTGTCAAATATTGAGGTACAGGTTGTTGTTTTCTGCTGGAATTTCACTTTAAAGGGACCCTACAGCTTTAGCAGCTGCATGAAGTTCCTGAATTTATCACAAGGAAAATGTCCAGCATACCAAGGTTGTGCCAAAGTAAATCTAGCACAGTAAGATTTACTGTGTTATCCAACAGTTATCCAACAATTTACAGTTATCCAACAGTCACAGAAGGCAAAAGCAAATTCTGTGCTTTACCCTGGATTTAATTCCGTACAGTAGCAGGGATACATGTCATGGTTTCCTGAAGAAGCAAAAGGTTTGCCAGAAATCATTCATTCTGGGCAGCAAAGAAGCAAAACTCTTTAGCTTCACTAAATTAATATTTTAGAACTCCATTGTGCCACCAAGTTGTGAAATAGGCATGAACACAGTTTTGGGTGGGTCCAGAAGACTAGCAGAGCAGTGTCTACATGGCATGCAGGCACACACTGTGCTAATAGGAGGTAGAACAAGGTGGGCTGTATAAGCCTGCTCTACCTATCATGTATCCTCTTCAGCTTCTGACTGGCAGATGGAGAGGATCATTGAGAGGTGGTTTGGGGGGGGTCTCTTTAGGCCTTTTGGCCAACAATGGCCAACAAAGCCAACAATGACTTTGAGCCCATCTCCATCTTGGAGATGAAGATGGAAATGAAACTAACACCAACTGGTTCCTTCAGATGGAGGATGAATGACACATTGTTTAGGAATGAAGAAGTGACCAAGAAGGCCCAAAAAACTTTGAGAGACTATTTTGAGATAAATATGAATACCAAAGTAGAAAAAAGAGTAATTTGGGATGCAAGTAAAGCGGTCATGAGAGGATTTTTGATACAACAGAATGCGATCCAAAAGAGAGCCCAAAATGAGAAAAAAGATAAGATCTTGGAGAAAATAAAGGAAGGAGAGAAGAAACTGAGAGCGAAGCCAAAATCGCAGGAGATTCTGAAAGAGATAAAGCTACATCAAGTACAATATATGAAAATGATAAATCAGGAAATAAATGGAAAATTAAACAGATGAGACAAAAGACATTTGAATCGGCAAATAAATGTGGAAAACTATTGGCTTGGCAAATGAAAAAAAGACAGAAACTTAACACTATTACAAATTTGGAAATAGAAGGGAAGAATATAAAGAATCCAGTGGAGATTAGAAAATGTTTTCAGAGGTATTTTAAACAACTATATACACAGGAAACTCAGAAACAAATGGACATAAGCAGTTTTTTGAAAATAAATGGGCTACAAAAAATCTCTCAAGAAAACAAGTTAATGTTGAATTACAAAATAACGGAGCAAGAGATAGAAGGGGCCATCCAGAATATGCAATTGGGTAAATCCCCAGGACCGGACGGTTTGACTTCAAGATACTACAGAACCTTGAAAGAATGGATAATACAGCCTTTAAAGGAAGTGTGTAATGAAATATTGGAAGGGAAAAAGGCACCAGAGTCGTGGAAGGAAGCTTATTTTACACTTATACCGAAAACAGAGTCTGAGAAGACACAGCTTAAGAATTACCGCCCCATATCTTTGCTTAACGTGGATTATAAAATTTTTGCAGACATTTTGGCTAAGAGACTAAAAAAGGTATTAGTAGAAGAAATTCATAAAGACCAAGCTGGCTTTCTCCCGGGTAGACACTTATCTGACAACACGAGGAACATAATTAATATTTTAGAAAAGTTACAAGTGAATATTAATACTAAAGCAGTTTTGATATTTGTGGATGCAGAGAAAGCCTTTGATAATATTTCCTGGAGTTTTATGAAGAAAAATTTACAGGGGATGGGGGTTGGTTAAGGGTTTGAAAACAGTATAGGGGCAATTTATTCAGAACAAAAGGCTAAATTAATTGTGAATAATGTAGTGACGGAAGAATTTAAGATAGAGAAAGGAACACGACAAGGTTGCCCAATCTCTCCATTGCTTTTTATATCGGTCCTGGAAGTTCTTTTAAATATGATTAGAAGGGACCAAACAGTTAAAGGCATACAAGTTGGGGCTAAACAGTATAAACTGAAAGCATTTGCTGATGATTTGGTATTGACACTACAGGAGCCAGAATCTAGTACTAAAAGGGTACTGGAATTGATTCAAGAATTTGGACAAGTAGCGGGATTTAAGTTGAACAAGATGAAAACCAAAGTCCTAGAGAAAAATTTAACAGTGATGGAGAGAGAAAGGTTTCAGAAGGAGACAGGGTTAACATTAGTTAAGAAAGTGAAATACCTAGGGGTTGACATGACTGCCAAGAATGTGAATCTGTTTAAGGATAACTATGAAAAATGTTGGATGGAAGTGAAAAAGGATTTAGAAATATGGTCAAAATTGATGATATCATTGCTAGGCCGAATTGCTGCAATAAAGATGAATGTATTGCCAAGGATGTTGTTTTTGTTTCAAACACTGCAAATATTAGATAAAATGGAGTGTTTCAAGAAGTGGCAGAGAGATATCTCTAGATTTGTCTGGCAGGGCAAGAAACCTCGAATAAAATTTAAGATATTAACTGACGCTAAGGAAAGAGGTGGATTTGCCCTGCCAGACTTAAGACTTAAAACTTTATTATGAATCAGCCGCTTTTTGCTGGCTGAGAGAATGGATGCTTCTTGAGAACACTGATGTGTTGGACCTAGAAGGCTTTAATAATGTCTTTGGGTGGCATGCGTATCTGTGGTATGATAAGGTCAAAGCACATAAAGCGTTTAAAAACCATATTGTCAGAAAAGCACTGTTTAATGTTTGGATAAGATATAAGGATTTGCTTGAGAATAAAACCCCAAGGTGGCTGTCACCAATGGAAGCGAAGGCTCAGAAAAAGCTCAATATGGAGGCTAAATGGCCGAAATATTGGGAAATTTTGGAACAAGAGGGAGACAGATTAAAACTGCAGAGTTTTGAAAAATTAAAAAATAGAGTGCGAGATTGGCTTCATTATTATCAGATAATGGAGGCATATAATTTGGATAAAACAATTGGCTTCCAGGTGGAAAAATCAAAATTGGAAACAGAACTGTTAGACTCCAAAACTAAGAATTTGTCAAGAATGTATAACTTGCTGTTGAAATGGAATACTCAGGATGAAACGGTGAAATCTGTTATGATTAAATGGGCACAAGATGTTGGACATGACATTATGATGGCTGACTGGGAACAGTTATGGACCACAGGTATGAAGTTCACGGCATGTAATGCCTTAAGAGAGAATATAATGAAAATGACACCAGTCAAGCTTGCGAAAATTTATCACTTGCCCGATAATAAATGTTGGAAATGTAAAGAGACTGAAGGTACATTCTTTCACCTTTGGTGGACATGCCCAAGGATTAAGGCTTTCTGGGAGATGATCTATAACGAAATGAAAAAGGTATTTAAATATACCTTTCTGAAGAAACCAGAGGCCTTTCTCCTGGGCATGGTCAGCCAATTGGTGCCAAAGAAGGACAGAACTTTCTTTATGTATGCCACAACAGCAGCAAGAATACTTATTGCAAAGTATTGGAAGACACAAGATCTACCCACTCTGGAAGAATGGCAGATGAAGGTGATAGACAATATGGAACTGGCGGAAATGACTGGCAGAATCCGAGACCAGGGAGAAGAGTCGGTGGAGGAAGATTGGAAGAAATTTAAAGACTATTTACAGAAACATTGTAAAATTAATGAATGTTAGAATGATGTTGGAATGAATCTATGTGATTTTAGCAAAAATGTAACAAAGATTTAAGAAAAATAGACTGTTAATTGGTGAAAGGAGGGAAAGTAAACTTATATTAAGATCAAGATAAATTTTCAGGTTAAAAACTTGAAGAGAGGGAAAGGATTTGCTGAAATGGATAATTGACTTAGAATACAAAAAAGGGAGGTGTGAGGAGGTCAGGGAAACAAGCCCCCAGATATCTCTGACCCTTGGGATTCTCTGCAGGCCATACCCCCTACTAAGTGGCCTCCTCCCCAAGTGTGTTTGCCTGGCTGAGTTGTGCCCTTGAACTCTGGTAATGCCTTTTGCTTTCCTGGATGAAGAATAAAGCAAGGTGTGTGTTGTAGACACTAGCCTATTCTAGAAAGGTAATATATAAATTCATTGCTCCATCCATTTTTGCCTCTACCTCTGACCACTATTGGCATGTCACCTTCAGAAGGTTGCCAGAAGGAGATTCAGACCTCAGTCTGAAAAAGTTTTCCCATCCCTCTTCTAAAGTAAAGGTCCAAATGGATTGTCATTTATTACATAGCCTTTAGTATTGACTCCCCCACCCACCCAGCCATGCAAGTGTTTGGTGTCTTTCTCACTAGCTTTAGCGTATTATCAGGATTAGTAAAAAGCCTCTATTGTCAGCATCTCTCAATGTGATTCCCATCAGGTTCTGCATCATTAAATGAACTGTTGACATAATAATGCAGCCATCTTATTTGGGTTGGATCTATCATTTGGGAATGGGGTGGGTATCTTCCTGTCAAACAATGATGTTTTATGCATTCCGACAGGCAATCCTGGGCTAATTTAAAGACAAAATATTTAGTAAATAAACACAAACGGCTGTTGCCTTGAGTCGCCCTCCTAGTTAATCTAATTTTCTGTTGGGGGGGAGGGGAAAGAATCTTGTCTTCTTACAAATAGAATCTGTCAGGTCAACAGAAACATCTTATGGATAAATGATAAATGGGTGATCCTCAAACAATGCTGGGGATATTTGTCGCTGTGAGTTTCCTTAAGTATCCCAACATCTTGAGATACAAATAATAATAATCACAATACCCCCATTTTCACTTTGTAATATATGCATAGGCACACAGTCTATCAGGAAGAAAAACACACACTAAAAAGCACTTCTGCCCAAAAATAGCTGGATCCAAACATGCTTATTTATTGAATTTATTCATTTTTATTCAGCCTTCTGAATATTGCAGAGTAGTGCAGATGGTCTGGTCTCACTTTCACTTTATCCTTACAATTTCCCTGTGAGGTTGGTTAGGCTAAGAGTGAGTGACTGGCTCAAGGTCACCCAGAGAGCATCATGGCTGAGTAGGGATCTGAACTTGGATCTACTTCTTTCCCCCACCCCATCCCAGTATAACCCACTATACACTCCACTGCCTCTCAGTCTGTATACTCAGTCTGCAAACCTGGCCTATCAGGGAGAATGTTACCCCAAGAACAACGAGTACATGACAGGACCATCTACTGTCATGGAAACTCATTTTTTGTTGGATAAATACAAAAGTCCTAGGTTCACTTACATGTGTACAATGAAAAAAAATCGGTATTGCTTCAGATGTCTGTGAGTGAGTACATCTGCCTTTCTCCACTGCAGGGGTGGGAAACATGTGGACCTCTCAGTGTTGTTAGGCCACAAATCTAATAATCCCTGTCCATAAGCTGGGGCTGATGAGAGTCCGAGTCCAACAACATCTGTAGGATGAGCACTTAGGAAGAGATAAGCAAGGACATTTTTTTAACCATTGTGACATCAGTAGACAGTAGACCAACAGGAATTTACAAGTGAGAAAGTGGAGATTGGTCTTTTGACCGCTTAGGTCAGTGATGGCCGAACCTGGCCCTCCAGCTGTTTTGGGACTACAGTTCCCATCATTCCTGACCACTGGTCCTGTTAGCTAGGGATGGTGGGAGTTGTAGTCCCAAAACAGCTGGAGGAACACGTTTGGCCATCACTGGCTTAGGTCATAACAGTCTCCCCGATACATCCCACCTTTATGACCATGTGCTCACACACATTTTCATTATTTGGTGGGTACCTTATTAATAATAGGTAGTGTGGGTCTGGGTTTTCTTGCCCTAGTGTTGGTACAGAACATAGGGATTATAAATTCTTCAGGGTCTGAAGATCAGAATGCCTCTACACATCACATCTAAGGTTGAGCAACTGAAAGAATTTACCATGGTGGGGGCTGTCTTTTTGTGGACTCTCTTTTTGTGGAATATTGTTGCTCAGTCCTAAAATGAGCAGATGATCATTCTTCCATTTCAATCCTCACATGCGTTAACTCTGTCCCACATTCTCTTCTATGAGATTTATAATTTTAGGATGTGTGCTTGGGCAGTTTCTCACAATTTTCAGTTTATATCCACCCCCTCTCCCTGCATGGTAAAGGTGCTGGTTGGTTGGCATCTGTCTGTCTTGGGGGACAATGGAAGAATGTGCCTTCAGGGGTGAACTCAAACCATTGGAGAATTACAGCGCCTGCTGTGGTTGTTGAGACCAATAAAGGAGGAGCATGTTTTATTGCAGCTGGGGCAGATGAAGGTGCCTGGTTGTGCTGATACAGGTGTACCATGGCATTTCTTCTTTCTGTGGTCTCCTGATCACTGCTGCAGATATACAACATGGCTGTTTCCAGGCATTGCTGCCATCTGCAAGGGATTCTCAGACAGTGGGGTAAACGTTGCCAGCCATGATGTCAGGTTTGCAGACATCTTTGGTGCATGCAAACTTATAATGATATGAAGTCTTTTTTCACGTGTGTGATGTGAATTGATCAGTGTGCACACACAATTGTGTGAGTTGATAGTGCTGAAGTTATTTGTAAGAAAGCATATATCCTTTTAAACTTAAGCAGACTGTGCATACACAGTGGTCTGAACAAAGGACCAGATTATTATTTTGAGATGGAAAAATGGTGGTTTGCTGATTGTTCCTTCTCTGCAAACAAGGGACACCTCTGTACCATCTATTTAAAGCACAGTTATACCATCTCAAGGCTTCCCTTAAATAACCCCACTAACTCTAGTTTGTTAAGGGTGCAAAGAGTTGTTAGGAGACCTTCCACAGAAACTACAGTTCACATTGTCTTTAACAAACTACAGTTCTCTTTACCCTTTGTGGTGTGGGGAGCCATCCCAGCTATAAAGTGACATATGAATGCTCCAAATGGATAGTGTGGATGCGACCATAGTAACAGAATTCCAGACACCCAAAATCTGGGGAGAGATCACAAGTAGAAAATGATGAATTTGTATCTATTCTCTCCCTCATCACTCATTCTTTGCTATTCATCTGGCAAGATCACTGATCCGCAGTGAAGGAATGACATAAAAATGCTTAATCAGAGTGATTAAATTATCTTTTATTAGAGCAATTTCAATCAAGTTTAAAAATGCATAACTAAAAAATGAGAGCAATAAATTAGAAAATGGGATTTTATTTTTCTGACATAAAGTGTTGAGTATTTTACTCCTCTTTATAAAGAGTTCTAAATGTAAAAGCCTCCAGGGAGGAAATGGGTTTCGTTGGCAAGGACAAAACCCCATTAAAAAAATAAATGCAGTTGAAAAACCAGGTCATGGAATTTCAACAGACATTTGGGTACAAATATTTGCTTACTTGAATATTACTGATGTTTTGCTGGACAACTGTTACTAGGACAAAAGCGTTTAGTGCATGGAAGGTTCATTTTATTTACTTAAGTCATTATACTTATGACACAATTAAATGACTACTTCCTTATTTCAAGTCAGAGTCTTGAGTTGCTACATTCAAGAAGTATATACAGGCATTCCCCCTCCATTATGCGTGTTCTACTCCCGTGCCATCGGAAATGGTGAGAGAGAGCTGGAGAGTCCTCGTGACTCATGAGGAGACCCTCCATGGAGCCTGGAAAGAATGTCAATGAGGGTGGAGGAATCACCAAAGAGAGGCACAGCAGGGCTTTGTTTAGGCTGCTCAGCTTCCCCAACTAACAACTGACAGGTGGGGTAGCGCAGCAGCAGCAGCCACTTTCCTGCATGTCCTCTGGCATCCTTCTGGCCCCAGAGCATCAATTCTAGTTGTGGATAATTTTTTGATACAGTATTTTGGGTATGGATTGAAAGGAGAGTAGCAGTGATGGTGCTCCCCATTTTATGTGTTGTCAGTTACGCACGTGAGGGCCCAGAGCATAACCCCTACATAAGCGGGGAGTCGCCTGTAAATTTTATGAAATAAATAAATATATATATTTAAAGGGGAACCTACCAAATTTGCACATTTTGAAGCCATGCAAACTGAAACACTGCCAACCAACCTTCAAAATTCACATTTCCTTGAACTCTGCAGTACAATTCTCCAATCAATGAATATATACAAAAATGGATATACAAAGGTAAATTATGCAGAAAAATGCATATTCCAGTGAAAATAACATTAAAAATGCATTACATTAGGGGGAATTGCTTTGCAAAAATGTGTGACCTCAATCCAAACCCTGCAGTGGTTAATTTCCTGAATATTGTCTAGTTTGCCCCTGGGGCAATGTTCCAGGCATGTCATGGCCTAACGTTTACTCCCATCTTTGCATCATCTTATAAAGACCATATTATTCTTTTCAATGGAGTTTCCGCGGGCAAAGCACTTTTTAAGATCAGACTGCTAGTCATACATTTTTCTCTTAGTCCTCCTGGCATTGAGAGTTGACAGGAAGTCTATCATTCAGAAGAGTGGTCGTCTTGAGGCATAATTGTTATAAATGAGATGATAACAGGGGAACATTTTTAACTCACTATGCTGAACTTGTGGAGGGAAAAATATAATTTACCTGACAGCCATTTTCCAAAATATCATATTTTCAAAAACCTGATGAATTACTGATCTCTCTCTCTCTGAGATATAATCACCTTAATGAGGGACTTGAATTCCCTTTTCCTTTGTTAAGGGATTAGTTCCTAATATAGCTGATCAAGCTACCTAAGATAACCAGACACTGAAATAAAACCACAATGAAAACACAAGCCTTGTAGAACGTGTTCTTCTCAAAAGGGCCTTTACCATCATGTGGGATTAGAGGTCACTGTGATTCTTAAAGTTCTGAGAACATAGAAAGGCTGTGATGTACCAGGGGAGGCTGTTTGCCTATCTAGGCCAGTACTGTATGCTCTGACTGGCACCAGCTCTTAAATGGAAAGAGTGTTGGGATACTGCCAGGGAGATAAAGTCCATCTGAGCCCCCAAGCTCAGTGCTGGACGATCCATCGACCTCCCGTAGTCACGCAGTACCAGCAATTTAGTGACACTAAGCCTCAGGCTTAGTGCACACTCTAACAGCAGAATTCACACAGCAAAAGTTGCACAGCATGAGAGCAGAACATGCATATTTACAGTTTATTCAGCGTAGGTCAGAACATGAGAAGACATGACCGTCTGCTCCGACTGCTCAGGCAAAACAGCAGAAAACGAAAGGAACAGACAACTTAAACATCCTGTGAGACAGGAAACGCGCAGGCTGTTATACAAACATCCTGCTCCCTTTTAAGGTGGAACGGAAATATCCTAACATCCTCCCCCTTTCCGTGTAACCTGTAGTACCTGTGGTTCAACCCAATTGCAACCTTTGCGCGTAAACCTTCAGTTGTTCTCTGTTAACAACCTTAGACAACAGATCAGCAGGAATTTCATTTCCTGGCATGTAGGACACCTGAATGAGTCCTTTCTGAATACACTCTCTTGCACGATGTAGCTTAATCTGCAAGTACTTGGTCCTTTGCTTGCAACTCTCCGAGTTCAGCAAAGCCAAACAAGATCTATTGTCTTGATACACTTGTATAGGACATTTCACAGAAACCCCAATGTCCTTAAACAGTTGCATCAACCATTCACAATCCATGAGTGAAAATGACAGAGCATTGAGTTCTGCTTCACAGGAACTTAGGCTAACTGTTGTCTGCTTTTTGCACAACCAGTCAAACAGGCAGTGGTTGTACATGTAGCATACTCCAGAAGTGCTTGTACCATCCGTGGTGTCACTTCCAAAACTTGCATCTGCAAAGATTTCAAGACCTCCAGTCTTCTGACTGGTGAACCTCAGCCTGTAGTGCAAAGTCCCTTTCAAATACCGGGCTATGCGCTTCAGAGCTTTCCAATCCTGAACAGTAGGATTGTTAGCATGTCTGCTAAGCAGGTTAGTGCTTACAGCAATGTCAGGTCTTGAACATCTAGCAATGAAATTCAACTTGCCTAGAATGCATCTGTACAGCGTTGTGTCAGAAAACGCTTCAGCAGTACTATCTACCTGGTAACCTGTCACCATCGGTGTGTCTGCTGGGTTTGCATCAACCAAATACAACCTGGTTAATACATCAGCAATTTTCTGTGTTTGGTGTACCAGAAAATTACCTGCTTGGTCCCTCTCCACCTGCAGAGAAAGATAGTTGGATACCTCACCAAGATCCTTCATGCCAAAGTGCTCCTTCAGCTGAGCTAGGGTGCTTTGGTAAAAAGCCTGATTCTTCCAAAACTGTTACGAAAAAGGAGCAATGCAGAAGCAAGCTCCAGGTGGCTGGAATGGTAAACAGGAAACTGATGTTATTAGACTGAACCGTGGGAACCAGGGACAGTCTATTCAGTGCACTGAGTGCCGGATGTTAGCTCAGAGTGGCACATGACCCTGTACTGGAAGTACATGGGTGGAGTTATTCTCTCTCTGCAGTTGGAATCAGAGTGTACAGACATGTTTTCTCTGTACTGCTGAAAGACAGAAATAAAGACATGTAGATATATTTCTGTCTGTCTCTTCCCCCCCCCCCCGGGAGTGGAGGAGGGGGAGGAGTGGTGTGTTCTTTTCACGTTGAAAAGGATCGCCGAAGAGACCTCGCCTTGATCTTGCCGGGAGCCAGGACAGGGAGGTCAACAAGGATTCAAGCCGGGCACCTGGAGGGTGGCCAAATTCCTCAGAGCTACGCTGGCTCTGCTGGCTTGAAACCGACATCTGGTAGCAGAGCCGATGGTTATCTGATCTATGAGAATCTGCATGAGAGGTGAGAGGTCGATGAATCGTTGCCATCCTCTGCACCTAAGGAGATAAAGAAAGCGTCTGCCTGCAGCCAGAAGCTGAACAGAACAGACAGCTGGACACCGAAAGGCAACGGAGCCAAAAAGGTATGCTGCATTTCGAGCTAAAGAGAGTGAACAGAAAGGTTTAATTCTCTGTTCACGAGAGAGCTGCGTTTGAAAAAAACAAGCTCTGAGAGCAGGCTTGCATACCAGGAATTCCTGTGGTGAGATAAGGATTCCCGTCCTGAGCAGGTTGCTAGGCAACGACCGCCAGCACTTGTAAAGTTACTGAATGGCTCAAAAGGAGCCTGGGAAGTGGAATTGTTTTGAATTCTGCGCAGCATGTGCAAGGATTTTGATAACAGCCCAAAAGTTTGCCTGCCAGTGAAAGCAGTAAACAAGCCGAAAGAGAACTTTTGGATTTTACTGGCTTGAAAGTGAAAGCAGGCTTGAGAGAGAAAGCACAGACTTGGGTTCAGCATGGATTCCAAGAAGGGGGGAGGGTTACCCTATCCACCTCCCCTGACTAATGACAATTATTCATCTTGGTCTATAAAGATGAAGGCCCTGCTGCAGAATCAGAGGATCTTTGACGTGATTGAGAACCCCATCCCTGCAGCACCAACCCGAGGTTGGGAGTCACAGAATCTGAAAGCCAGAACGGCTATAATTCTGTGTGTGTCAGATGACCAATTGGTGCATATTCAGGGTTTGGAATATGCACGGGAAATTTGGGAAATGCTGCGTAGAACACATCAGAGGGATGCTGGTTCTTCAGCGTTGCTGTATTTTGAGAAGCTGACCAATCTGAGGCTTGCGCCTGATGGAGATGTTCAAGCGCACCTGACGGAGATGAAATATCTGCGCCAGCAGATGGTGGAACGCAATTTCCGTCTGCAGGAGGAAGTGTTTTGCTTCATGATGATCAACAGCTTAAATCGGACTTACAAAACCGTTGCCAGTCAGCTTGGTTCCCTCCCGGCTCAAGATTTGACCGCGGAAAGGGTGTCTGCCGTCGTTCTGAATGAACAGGACAGACTTGCTGCACTGGAAGTAAAGGACAGGGGGAGGGAGGAACGGAGTTCTAATTCCCCCGCAGATGAAGCTACTGGAGAGAAAGCTCTAGCTTTGAACGCTGTCCGATGTTACAATTGTGGACAGGCTGGGCATCTTCAGCGGAACTGTAAGAAGCCACGCCAGCCAAAAGGAGCTAAGGGCCGCTCAGCAAAGCCTGAGGCGTCAGGCAAAGGTCATACCAAGCCTATGGTGAAACCTGCAAAGGCTTTGATGGCGAAAGGAACCACGCCAGATGTTGGGAACTCGTTTGTAATTGACACTGGATGCACGGTTCATATGTCCCCACACAGAGAACTCTTTTCAACGTTTAAGAAGCAAAGCTTCGCTGTGAAACAGGCCAACGGTCAGGAGCTGGAAGTGACCGGAAAAGGGACTGTCTATCTTAAGAGTCTGAACTTGACTATAAACAATGTTTACTTGGTTCCTGAATTGAAGTTCAATCTGCTGAGTGTTTCACAGATTGCAAAGAGAGGACTGAGACTGTCCTATGATGCTGAGAGCTGCAAGATCTACAAAGATGGAGAGTTATTTCTTTCGGCCAGAGAGAAGGATGGACTATATTTGTTGACTTTTGCACAAAGTGATTACATGGAATGTAATTCATCTGTGTCTAACCAAGTTTCTCTTGCAGGTGTTACCAAGAAGGTGACCGGGGTCAACAGAGCATTTCAGCGGGTGTATGCTGATGTGATTGGTCCTCTAGAACCATCTAGAGGCAATGCAAGATTTTATCTTGTGTGTGTGGATCATTTCTCTAACTTTGTCTGGATTTACATGTTGAGAAAGCCACACGAAGCCTTGGAGAGGTTTCAGGAGTTTTGTGACAAAGTTAAGAATATGCATGATGCTAACATTGATTGTCTATTCACAGACGAGAAGCAGATTTTTCTTTTACAGGATTTCCAGAGTTTCCTGCAGAAGAAGGGGATAAGACACAAAATTGCTGTTTCAGAGGAAGCGTGGAACAGGGGTGTCTGTGTACGAGTGAACAAAGAATTGCAAAAGGGGATGAATGCGCAATTGCTTAGTTCACATCTGCCCCATGAGTACTGGGCCGAGTCTCTAATGTCGTTCTGTTATACGAAGATGAGAAAGGTTTCAAAAGAGTTGGGAAGTTCTCCTTTTGAGAAACTGTTCCACAGAAAACCTTCTGTTGCCCATTTCAAGGTTTTTGGGTCTCATGTGAGAACAGAAGCTCCAGGTGGAGTAAAGAATGCCAGAGGCATTTTTGTGGGGTATGAAAAGGGTCTCTACAGAGTAATTTTGTCTGAATCTGGTCAGGTGATTCTCACAAAATTTCTAGAGAGTGCTCCTGAACAGGAGAGAGTGATAGTACACACATTTCCCACTGAGGACGATTCAGATGATGATGATTTTACTGATTACAGTGGTACTGAGAGTGATGACACTGATAGCTCGGAGAGCTCAGTTGTCACAGTCATTGAGAGGAAGTCTCACACAATGGATAGGCCTTCACAACTGAAGGATGAACAACTGTTTACCATTGGAACTGGTTCTCCAAAGAGTCCTGAGACTGGACCAGTGAGCAGAGAGGATCAGCACCTCATACGTAGGTCTGAGAGAGTTACAAAGGGTCAACCACCCAAGAGGTACTCAAAAGAGTTTGCTAATTTAGCTGCTGCATGTGTTGCTGTTGTAAACAACCGAGGACAGGTTGGAGCTGTGTCTAAGTCAGAGACAAAGACACAACAGAGAGTTGCTAGCCAAGGTAGTGCAGATGCACTCATTCCTTGGAAGCCAGACAACCAGAGAGGTACATTGGGGAAACCAGTGGCGGGGAGTTCCAAGGGTGGAACTGAAACAACAGGGGAGTGTTATGTGTATAACAACTGTTTGTTTTCTTCTCTGGATCACGCTTTGCTTGCCGCAACACGCATTGATTCTTTTGGGGGAGGATGTTACGAAAAAGGAGCAATGCAGAAGCGAGCTCCAGGTGGCTGGAATGGTAAACAGGAAACTGATGTTATTAGACTGAACCGTGGGAACCAGGGACAGTCTATTCAGTGCACTGAGTGCCGGATGTTAGCTCAGAGTGGCACATGACCCTGTACTGGAAGTACATGGGTGGAGTTATTCTCTCTCTGCAGTTGGAATCAGAGTGTACAGACATGTTTTCTCTGTACTGCTGAAAGACAGAAATAAAGACATGTAGATATATTTCTGTCTGTCTCTCCCCCCCCCCTGGGAGTGGAGGAGGGGGAGGAGTGGTGTGTTCTTTTCACGTTGAAAAGGATCGCCGAAGAGACCTCCCTTGATCTTGCCGGCAGACGCTGGCAGGGGAGGTCAACAAGGATTCAAGCCGGGCACCTGGAGGGTGGCCAAATTCCTCAGAGCTACGCTGGCTCTGCTGGCTTGAAACCGACATCAGAAGATCATCAACAAAACATAAACAATACAGTTTGTTTTGCCCCTCCTCCTTGACAAACACACACGGATCAGCTTTGCCCTGGTGAAAACCTAGAGAAAGCAACGTTTCAGTGAGTTTTGTGTTCCAACACCTGGCACTCTGCTTGAGACCATATAAGGATTTCCGCAGTTTACAGACCATTCCCTTCTGTATCTGCATTCCATCAGGTGGAAGCATGTACAGCTGCTCGTTCAAAATCCCGTACAAAAAAGCTGTATTAATGTCATGATGGGAAACATGCAGTTTCTCCTCCGCAGCGATCTTGAGCATCAGCCGAATGCTCTCATATTTGACCGTGGGTGAATAGGTCTCGTGGTAATCCTGCCCTGGTACCTGTGAAAAACCTCTGGCAACCAATCTGGCTTTGTGTCTGACAACCTTGCCATTCTGGTCTGTCTTGGCCTTGAAGACCCATTTGCTGCCAACCAGTCTCATCCCTGGGACTACCGGTACCAGCTCCCAAGTTTGGTTCCTGTTCAAGGAATCAACTTCAGCCTTCATGGCATTAAGCCAAGGCTCAGCATCTTTAGATGTTAACTCCTGGACCTCTTTGAAGCTTGAAGGTTCCCACACCTTCTCTGAGCTACTAAGAACGGCAGTTGCCGTCTTAGCAAACTCATCAGCAAATCTCTTTGGAGGTTTGCCTTTGGTCGCCCTTTCAGACCTGTGAACCAGACGCAAGTCTTCTGGACTCATCTCCTCCTTCTTAGGAGAAAAGTGACCAATGGTGAACAGTGGTTCTTCCAGTTCATTGTCAGACTCATCAGACAGTCTGACTGAGGCCTTTGCGCTCTTGTAGTCTGCTGTGTCATCACTGTCACTGACACCAGCAGCAGCGCCGCCCACTGAACTGGAATCCGAACTCTGATCATCATCATCATCATCATCATCATCATCATCATCATCCTCAGTTTCCTCAGCTTTCTCAGCATGATCTGCTTTCTTCACATCACCTTCATCCTCCTCTGGGTAACTCTGGAAAATTCCCACATTTCCCCCCCACTTAGGATTGTACTCAACACTCCTTGTGAACTTTATGGATTTTGAGTTAGTCATCCATACCCTGTATGCACCTTTTTCGTACCCCATGAACAAACCATGTGCCCCACGCTTCCCAAGTTTATTGCTTTGTGGGGTGTGCACCCACATGTCAGAACCAAAGATTCTCAAGTGCTTGACATTAGGTTTCTTACCAAACATCTTCTCATAGGGAGTGCAGCCAATAGGTGATGAGAGTCTCCTGTTAAAAGAATAAACAAAATTCGCCAGAGCCTCCCCCCAAAACTTCTCAGGGAGATTGGCATCATGCAACAAGGTTTTTATCCCTTGCAGCAACGTTTGATTTGCTCTCTCCGCAAGCCCATTCATCCATGGCGATCTAGGCGTTGACAAGTCATGCTGGATTCCCTTCTCAGTCAGGAAAGCTTCAAACTGCTGAGAAGTGAACTCCCCGCCTCGATCAGTAAACAGACAGCCAATACGTTTACCATGAGCATTCTCCAACCAAGCACAGAATGCCTTGAACCTAGGAAATGCTTGCGATTTCTGCTCGAGCATAAACACATGAATGTACCTGGAAAAAGAATCAATTAGAACCATGAAGTACCTTGCTCCTCCCAAAGAGGGCGCTAGAGGCCCAACCAAGTCTGCATGCACTAGCTGGTAGGGTTTGGAAGCCTGCCTGCTAGACTCCTTGCCTTTTGGAGCAACCTTCACCTTGTTCTCTGCACAAGATACACATTTCATGTGAAATTTACAGGGTTTGATGTCCAAACCTTCAACCAACCCAGGCATCTTGGCTAGCGCTTGCCAAGAGAGGTGACAAAATCTTCTATGTGCATCGTGAATGCATCCTGCATGAAGAACCTTGTTAGTTTGTGCAACACAACAAGAATCAGCATTAGACATAGCAACACCATTGTCATCATAAGTTAGACAGAACAAACCATCCATCAACTTTGCATGCAAAATGTCCTCTTTGCCTTTTCTGATGACACAGACAGTCCTCTTGAAGGAAACCTCAAAACCACGCCCATTCAGCTGTGGTACACTAAGCAAATTGTCCGCAGCTCCTGGAACAAAAAGTACATCGCTGATGGTAGTATGCAGACTTGCAAGTTTCACAGTCCCAACTCCTGCAGCTTGCAAAGTCCTTCCATCAGCCAGGTGGATCTCTCCATCATGAGGTGTGAAGGAGATGAACAGATGGCGGTCTTTGGTGAGATGGCGCGTGCACCCTGAATCCACAACAAACCTGGCCTTTGCCTTTGGAGCAGGTGTGCTGGCCAACATAACCTTGTTTTCCACCAGCGTGGGCTTTTGCAGCTTGCCCCCCTGCTCCTGGCCATCAGACGTGCCTTTAGCCTTTGGTGGAGCTGTGCCAGCAAACATAGCCTTGTTTTCCACTGGCGTGGGCTTTTGCAACTTGCCCCCCTGCTCCTGGCCATCAGACGTGCCTTTAGCCTTTGGTGGAGCTGTGCCAGCAAACATAGCCTTGTTTTCCACTGGCATGGGCTTTTGCAACTTGCCCCCCTGCTCCTGGCCATCAGACGTGCCTTTAGCCTTTGGTGGAGCTGTGCCAGCAAACATAGCCTTGTTTTCCACTGGCGTGGGCTTTTGCAACTTGCCCCCCCCCCCCGCTCCTGGCCATCTGTAGGCCTTATCCTTTGTTTACATCTGGCCTTCCGGCCTCTGCATAGGCTCTGACCTTGGTTCTCACGAGAAACAGAGCTCTCAGCTGCCGACTCCTTGGCTCCCCCTGGAGGCTGGAATGCTGCCTGGGATGACGTGGCAGTCTGCTCCCCCTGCAGCTTGCAACCGGTGCCCTCAGCATCCCTGCATTCACTAGCATTCTGGGAAACAGCCAGGACCTCCGATGCATTCAAACCCTGGGCTGGGGTGATTGGCAGGTGGGCCTTCTTCAAAGCATCCCACATGTCATGTGCCGTGAGATTTCCAGCAAGCGTCTTTATTTCCTCCAGAGAGACGGATAAGACTATTATATCAATGGCCCTCGAATGCTGGGCCTCCCATTTCTCTGTCCGAGGAACTGGAGTGGCTTCAGAGACAGTATGCCAGACTCCAAACTGACGCAGCAAACTCTCACACCATTTTGCCCAGGTCTGATAATTGTGCCGATTTAACTTTGGGCACTCAGTGGCCTCCGAAGCTTGGAAAACATCCATTCCAGCTTTTTGCTTTAGCCGTGAGCCTTTATGCCTTCAAAAACGGCTTATCTCGGCAGCCCATAAATCACGATGCCTCTGGCTCGGCTCCCAGGCCAATTAGGCTTTGGCGGACATCAAAAGCCTTTTCCGTGGCATCCAGAAAAGCCTCTGCTTTCACTTTTCCAGCACATACCTTTCAGCAGTCTGTCGCTGTCTTACTCTCCTGCAAGTGCCGTGAATCTGGGCCCATAACCTGTTGTTGGGATACTGCCAGGGAGATAAAGTCCATCTGAGCCCCCAAGCTCGGTGCCGGACGATCCATTGACCTCCCGTAGTCACGCAGTACCAGCAATTTAGCGACACTAAGCCTCAGGCTTAGTGCACACTCTAACAGCAGAATTCACACAGCAAAAGTTGCACAGCATGAGAGCAGAACATGCATATTTACAGTTTATTCAGCGTAGGTCAGAACATGAGAAGACATGACCGTCTGCTCCGACTGCTCAGGCAAAACAGCAGAAAACGAAAGGAACAGACAACATAAACATCCTGTGAGACAGGAAACGCGCAGGCTGTTATACAAACATCCTGCTCCCTTTTAAGGTGGAATGGAAATATCCTAACAAAGAGCTCATTGGCATTTGCTTTGAATGCAGAAGGTCCCAGGTTTAGTCTCATCATCTCTGTATAGGGCTGCAGAATATCACTGCCTGAAACCCTAGAGAACTGCTACCAGTCATTGTGGACAATCCCGAGTTACATGGATCAATGGCCGGACTCTGTTTAAGGCAGCTTCCTATGTTCCAGTGTTTGAAAAAACCTACAGAAGTCCATTCACCCTTCCTGGTGGATGCTTTTGTGGACCGACACTCCTCCACCCTTTGTCATCCAATGAGGATGCCCCTTGGGTCACTTCCCAGGTGTCAGGCTTCAGGGAATCTGATCCCTTCCACTGTTGGCAGCCATAGATAAACAAGGAGAGATCTTACCAAGTCTTTTAGTCAATATTCATGGAGACAGGCTTAGAAAAGGTGCCTCTTGCAGTAATGGTGTTGCTCTTTCATCCGTCTGTCCTATTATACATCATCCCCACATTGGCTGATCTGTGCTTTCTGCCTCTGAGCTTCCTATTCTCCTACTTTCAGTGCCCTCCAGGTTCTGGGAGAGGGTCTGGAATGCTTTCTAAAGACACTGAGTCTGTCTGCTGCCTCTCCCCTGGTGCTTCTTCTTCTTCCTGCTCATCTCCCAATATTTCTCAGATTCTCCCCTCTGCAGCCTCTGAGGTGTGACCTCCCGCAAACCACTGTTGTCAGTCTAAACTTTCTTCCTCTTTTCTGGGAGGCTCAGGCTGAGGAGGCGGTATCTACCATTCCTCCCCCTCTTCTGCCCAATCCCTGACACCGGGCAACAAAAGAGGTTGCTGGGCCAAGCTTGCTGCCTGGGAAACATATCCTGCCTGCTTGCTCAGTCATGAGCAAGCAAGGGGGCAAGTAACTCCCAGGGGTAGGCTCAGTCCACACCCTGGGCACATAAGAAAGGATTGCCTTGGTAGCTACTCCCTTCACTGGCTCTCCAACCCTCCCTCCCTATTTGGCTGACACGTGTTGCTATGCTTGACCTTCCTATGGCATTATTGGTTGCCATATTCAGGACCAGGTTGGAATTTTCCCAGTTGGCAAATTGGCTCCAGCCGTCTGGTTTTTGCCACCCTCATAACAATTGCAACAACTTTGGCAGTTTAGGCATTGTGTAGGAGCAGTCTTCGACAGAGGGGAGGCTGTAGCATCTGCCTGCCCCACCAAAAAATGGGGCATCCTGTTAAAGGGATCCAGGCTCTTACAGAACCCCTCCTTTGCACAAGTAAACAACAGACCAACAGACCAGGCAGACAACAGTCCCTCCCCTCATCTGCTGGG
This sequence comes from Podarcis raffonei, assembly GCF_027172205.1. Lineage (NCBI taxonomy): Eukaryota > Metazoa > Chordata > Lepidosauria > Squamata > Lacertidae > Podarcis > Podarcis raffonei. Next base: position 43,749,678 of record NC_070609.1, read on the forward strand.
AGACCCACAGATGTAGCAGCAGAGTAGCCCTACATCTGGCCAAACTATGCAGCACCTAGGCCTGCATCAAAGAGCTGTTGCATGTAATAGAAGAAGCACAGTGAGCATAGATATTTATACTGTTCTGAGGAAAGGCTAATTCATGCTTTTAAAAAACCCTATGTTTCCCAATAAAATGAAACTGAAAAGTATTTGTATGCACCTCAAAATATAAGTGGTTCAATTCCCTCAAAGATACGATACAACATTATTTCAGGTTAGATTCAATACAGACCAAAAATTAAATCAAATTATATTATGTATTCTCAATTTTCTTCAGGGAATCAAGAATTGGTGAAGTGTAAAACTCTAATTAATTATGTGTTATGCTAATGGATTTTAAATTAAAAGTACCTCCAGTTTAATGCTATCATCTCACCAATTTTCCTTCAACTTCATATTACACAATAAGATAACCACATACACAGCTCATAAAGGTGTAGGCATACAAAATAACTTTGCTAATAAAGCAATATGCTAGTAATCGCTCAATCTTCTTCCTTTGCGTTTTCAGACCCAGAAACCCCCCCCAAATAAATTCACACTTGACTCAAATTTTGTTTTTGGTTTTTGGCAGAATTTAGGCCACAACTTTATTGATTACAGAAAGTGACTGGTTGCATAGGCTCTGGTTTGACTAGCTCCCTACCATGCAGGTAGCGCTGACCCAGGGTTGCAGCATAGGTCAGCCAAGGGTGAACACCTGAATAAGCAGAAAGCTGGGAACGGGCTAACTCCACCACCCAAATGTCCCCCTGGACTCAGGCACGGGCACAACCCCTTCTCTGGGGTTGACCAAACCATCAAGTCCCTGGATTCCTTTAACGGAATACCTTTCACATAGGGATGGCGAGAGCATTCTCCCATCCCTATCACCTGAACCAGAGCCTATCCGCAACCTTACAAGTTGTGACGATTTGCTACGTGGCAGGCGAAACCCAAATAGCAACAGCCAATCAGCCAAGTGGGGGAAATTCCTGCCGTGCCCCTGTCCCAACGACAGACGACACATGACGGCATAGCAAGGTCCAGTGCAAAAAGCCCTAAAAGTAGGGAGAGGTGGGTGAGTGTTCTGAATGCACCCAGCGAAAGAGAAAGCTCTGAGTCATGTGCATGGGTATACATAGGTACCTCGAACTGTTTGGACTGCATCCCATAGGCCAGATTGCACCCAGCTATGAGGGACCTACCAATTGGGTGTTGTGGCTGACCAATCGTACCCACCCACAACACAGGGAGTCGGTTTTCCAGGTCTCACTGCAATACGTGCTCTCTTTAAGGGAGGATCCGATTTCCAGATCAAAAACCTATCAGATAAGCCCCTAAAGGGAAGCTTCTGAATTTAAAAATGTTTGTGGAGAGAAGGGGGGCAGAGAAATTTGTTCTACATATTTTAAACACACACACATACATTGAGGCACTGAGCAATTCTATATTTTTTTCTGGAGTTTGTAGTTAGGCCACTCCCACACAATGGAATAATGATGAAGAATGGTACACATCAAAAGCCTGCAACAAATCACTATCCTAAAATGCATATATTAGAGGACAGAGGTTTGGAAAAATGCATATAATGGGCAAAATTGCATTCATATGTGCATATTAAGAGAAATTCATGCTAAAATACTGGTGAATTTTAATTAGAACTTTAAAAAAAATGCAAACTAATGTGGAAATGTAGAGAATTGAGTTTAAGATTAAAAAAAAATGAGAACCTGAGAAAATCTGAAATTGACAGATTTTGCCATCCCTACCTTGGGCTGATGAAAGTAGAAGGCAAGGGTAAAAGGAGGGGTGTGAAAAGCAAGCAAACCAATGTTCTTTTCTGCAATGCTATTTATTCAACTGTCTAGAATTGGCTGGCAGGGAACCATCAATGACAAAGGTGGGTTTAGTTGTGACTATCATCTTCTTCTTAGCACCCGACGTATCAGTTTTCCAGAATCTAGTGCCCTCCAGATGTTTTGGTTACCTGGTTGAACCCTTTCTGTCTGGACAGCCCTTCACTTTGTGACTGTCTCAGTCACTGGCAGAATCCATCAGTGGGCGTTTCTTGAACCTCTTCCAGCAAAGAAGTTCTTTGATGCCAAGTCTCCTCCTACTCTCCCTGCGCAGAAGTCTTCTGCGCAGGGAGGGCGTGGGCAGTGGCGTACCCGTGCTCTCCCCGCTGGTCTCTGGTGAAGAGTCCTGGAGCCTCCTCTCCGATTCCCCCATCTGCCCCCTTTCTCCACTTGTGTTACGCTGATTTCCTTCCCCAGCAGATGGGCTGCCTCTCTCCCTACTGGGACCCTCTCCGGCATCCCTCTGGAGCCTTCCCTCCGCCTCTAGCTCCGATGGCAGTTCCCTGACACGATGATTTTATGTACAGTATAGTAAAGGAACAAAATTCTTATTCACTTCGCATCTAAAGGTGAACCTACCTGATTTGCACATTCCAAAACAATGCACATATTGAAACCTAGCCATACTTAAAAAAATGCATTATATTGGGCATTGGAAGAATGTATATATTAGGCAAAACTGCATACAAACTTGCATATTAGAAGAAATGCAAATTAAAATGCTGGTGAATTTTCATGAGGGCTTTAAAAAAAAGAAAAAGAATTGTGAACTGATATGGAAATGTGGGAACCTGAACTTAAGCTGGGGAAAAATGAGAAACTGTGAGAAACCAAAATGGACAAATTCACCCATCAAAAATGCATCAAAAACACCCCTTGTGTTTAATTCCAGGTGTTGTTAGACTCCAAGTAGATCAGCCTCAGCCAGCATGGTCAGGGAATGAGAGGAGCTGCAGTCAAACAGCAGCTGGAATCTCACAAGTTCCCCTATCCCTAGGAAATCTATAGGAAAGCAGACATACAACACTCAAATTACACCTATTGCTCTTGATATGTCTTTTGCTTAAAAGAGAGGGGGTGGAGATATACTGTAATAACTTCTGCTGGTGGGGGGTTGGGGGTTGGGAAGATAAGAAGAGACAAGGGGGCAAGCTACTCCAACACTCAGCCAGATCAAAGTTAAACTTTAAAGCACTAAAATAAGTGCCTGGAGAGCAGTCCTCTTTTTGTGTGTGTTTTAGGACAAGTTACTTTTGAGAATTGATCCCTGCAGAAATAAAACAAAGTGTATATAAACAATGTTCAATATTTTTAAGAAAGAAAAAAGTACATTTTTAAAACCAGAGTGGTTTTTGCAATAAATCCCTCCAAAACAGTCCACCTTGTATTTATATTTGTAATAAAGGGCTATAAGCATCAACACTAAAATGCAAAACTGCAAGGTAGCTTTTTTAAAAATAGTAAAGCAAAACAGGTCTCTTCACCTCTGAAAATATCTAACAAAGCAACCAACTTGGATTGAGTAGATGTAACCCTCCATCCAGTTCTGGCAGCCTCTGCCAGCCTCTGGCCATTTGCCACCTACAGCAAATACTCCATCATCTTTCCTATCATAAGAACTCCAGTCATCTACTAGAATTGTGCAATCTGGATTTTCCAGTAGGTGACTGAATCCCCCCCTAAAAAGAGCAACAGTCTGGAAGTGCCTATAGTTGAAACTCCACATAAGCAAACAAATTCAGGATGTAGGCTCAGTAAACAGGTTACCTGAAGGTGAATAGCTGTGTTGTGTTTTCATCTTCTAACAAATTAAAAACTGAACTCAATGGGGGTGTGAATGTGGCCTTAGTCTCTCAGCTTAATTCAAATCACAGGTTTGCTGCAAGGATTGAAATGGATAACTCTTATGTATGCTTCCTTAGAATTTTGAATGAATAAAAATATTTCAAATTATTTCCGTTCTCCTAGGACTGCATCAAATGTTCTCGCACTTCAGGTTTCAGGTCAAAATGCATTCTCTCTTTTTTGGTATGTATGACACAATATTTCTTAAAAGATCCTTCTGTGAGAACATTCACTTTTTCCAGTGCTCTCCACTGCCATCGTTTTCAGGGTCCTGCTGCCTGAATATAAGCTGCACCCAAATATAAGCCACACCTTTAAAATTAAAGGGGGGAGAGACAATATCCGATGAGGAGTGGGGGCCAAGGGGGGGCCAAGGAGGCAGTACCTTCACTGTGGCGACAGCAGCAGTGGGCAGCAGCTCTTGCTTGCGCTCTCTCTCTCTCGTCTGTGCTCCTCCCTCCCTTCCTCCTCCTCACTGCCTTCTGACTCCCTCTCAGGAACCCCCACGCCGCCATCTTGGGAGCCGGCCCAGCCAAAAGCAGGCAACATCTGGAGACAAGCCCGCTCCAAGCCAATTTTTGTAAGGTCGTGAATATCAGCTGCACTTTAACTTTTCATGGCCAGAATTTGGAGGGAAAGTGCAGCTTATATTTGGGCCAATACAGTACTTCTTGCTGTTGTTGTTTCAAATGGAGGCAAAGGCTTCCTGCATTAGTTGTATGGATGATCTCAGTTAATTAGGGATCACACAGTGAATTAGTTGACATCACATTACATAGTCAATCAGAGTTGTTGCAACTTTGAGCAAATAAAGCCAATTGAAAATGAAGGTAGTAAGTAAACAGGGAGTCAATCCCAGACAATCAGAGAGCAAGTAATTAAAGCTATGACCTCATGGTGCTCTGTGTAACCAATCAGATTTAACTATAGACTGACATCAATGCCTCACTCTGCTTAATTGTATGACAGACCCTGGGAAACAACTGTGATGTACTTAACCATGTTTTTAAAATAATAGAATATGAATTAGACCTCTGCTAAACTTTTTTAAAGCTCATATCCATGCCTGAGCAGGACTGGGCAAGAGAGGGAAGTTTCACAAAACCATATACAGTCATACCTCGGGATGAATATGCTTCAGCTTTAATATTTTCGGGTTGCACTCCATGGCGACCTGGAAGTAATGGAGCATGTTACTTCTGGGTTTCGCCACTCACGCATGCGCGGAAGCGATGAAACACGACCCGCGCACGCACAGTCGCGTCTTACATTCGCTTCAGGATGCGAACGGGGCTCTGGAATGGGTCCCATTCACATCCAGAGGTACCACTGTACAATTCTCACATATTTTCCAAAGCTGTTGCCTGTGTGGTCCTGGCATGGGCATCATAACGAAGGAAAATAAAGGGTGGGCAGGAACAGAAAATAAAGGCCAGCTGACCTCTTCTGGAATGCCCTGGCTTTGGAATGCTAATTATAAATAGGAATTCCAGTTACATATGTTAAGAAGCACATTCATTTGTTTGAAGGCACATATTGTTGATTAAAATGTTTTATTTTGACATAGAAAGCCGTCAGAACCTAAAAAGGGGGGGGGGAGGAATGGAAGAACTTATGAAAAGTATAATGGCGGGACCTATAGTGCTTGATGACCTAATTTTATTACCAGGAAGGTTTACCACAAAAGTGTTGTATTAATATTTAATGGCTATTACAGTCCAGGCTTTCCATTATTGATGAGTTCTATCATATTTACCTCTGAAGTACACAGTAAAAGTAATATGATTCTTTGGAAAGGTTGGCTCATGTGTTCACTGTAAAAACAGATCTGACCATAGAACCTTCAAGGTGCCAATAAAAATTTGAGCAGAATCTGAAGCAAATTCAGAATTTTTTCCCCAGGCAAAACATGCAAGGAATTATGAAAAAATCCATACCAGGGCATGGCCAACCACTACCAGGCTCCACACGCAATCCTATTTGGAGGAGTGGAAACCCATTGCTTATAATAGCTTGCTATTTGAAGACATTGCAAGGTGTACATCGGGATCAATGGTACAAAGAGTTTGGCAAGGAGCCATTTTTGGGGAAAAAATAACCTACTTTGCAAAATTAACCTCAAAGACTGCTTGATCCCTGCTCAGTCTCTGGGGTCTTTGGAGGAGTCACTTTTAGTTTTCCCCCATGACTCAGATTCACAACTTGTATACACCAGGAGCCATGAATTCAGTATTGTGAGCTGAATTTTATGGAACTTCCTTCCAGCCCCACTCCTTGTTGAACTCCTTGCACATACTGAAATTAACCAGGGGTGGGATTCCAGCAAGCCTTTTAAATGAATTACGATTTTATAGTTTTAAGTGATTTTTATTTTCATTATATTGAATTTCATGTAACCACTTAGAGATGATTGAAATTCATGGGTATAGACATTGTCTAAATGTGGCCCTCAGAAGTTTGCCTAGAACAGAAAGTGGCCTTCAGGTTGAAATAGGAGGTTCAGCCCATGGTATCTCCAATTAAATGCTCGCTAGTAGCAAGACTGGGAAGGGCCATGGTCCAAGATTTTCAATAACTTCTGCCAGTCAGAGCAAATAATTATGGGAAATATGGACCAATGAACTAAGCCAGTACATAGGAACATGGAGACATTACAGCCTTTGGTATCCCCCCCCCATATATATTTTAAGCATATATTCAATTGTATCCAGAAATAGAGATGTGTTTTATTACCTTTTCCCCTGCATAATGTGAATCCAATATATTCAATGATTGCTATTAACCTGCAGTAAACAGAAACTTTATTTGACTCAATTAATTTGGTAAACAATATTGTTTTCTCTCAATGTTTCATCTCTTTAATATGCTAGCAATAAAAAACACCATAGGGTGCATTCATTTACAAATTATGTCTTAGACTATATAACTGTCTATGAACTCTAAATTGTTGACATACTCCCTTCACCTTGGTTGCCTTCCATAGTCAATTTCCTGATTGTAAAACAGGTAATCCTTTTTTACATAGTGATTACTCCCTCCCTCTAATTAATTATCAACATAATCTGTTTTAATGACAGCTAATATTTACAGCAGGGTTTACAAAGTAAATCACTCTAGTTACAGTTTTTTGTTCTGCTGATATCTATATTTAACAAATGAATTGTATAAATCATACATTTGCAGAGAACTTGGAAGGACCAAGGCAGTTGGAATTAAAAATAATATTTTATATACACCAGATCTTTCAAATTCTAAATGACGCATTTGAAACTCCAAATGTGAATTCACATTTTGAATAGTTGTTCTCTCATTCCTATGTGCTCCTAGGTGTGTGGTGATGTATTGTTTCAGCTGTGTAATGGTCGTGAAAAGACCTGCTCCATCTAGCCATTGGCCCATCTAGTCCAGATAGTGAGCCACTGCCACTGGACTGAACTAGATAGACCAATGCTTAGACTTGGTGTAAGGCACCTTCCCAAGTTCCCATGTCTCTGCTTCTGGGGCAGCCATGGTAGAATTCCAGAAAGAACTGACCTCAAATAATTTCAGCCAGCATAAAAACCACAACTTCCTTGTCATCTTCAGTCTGCTTCCATTTTCACTTTCAGTCTATCTTCTTTTCAGCTCTGTGGTTTCGATTCACATACTATTTCTTGCTCCCCACAGCCTACATTTGTTGTTTCTTCTTCTTTATTTGAGTTTCTCCTCTTCCTATCGCCCTACCCATAGATTCTCATTGCCTATCGCTTTCATAATCTTGTAAAACATATTGTGCTTCTTGGCTTTCTTCGACAATTTTCAATCCAGGCTGCTGCTGTTCATGACAGCCTCTGTTGCCTCCTGTCCACCCTTCTGCTGGATGCTGGTAACCAAGAAAGCTCGTAAGCCATGATAAATTTGCAAGCATGGGTGAGCCATGCTGATCCTCCTTAAGACTTATTCTCCCCTCACAAGCATGGACCAACTCTTAATTAGTCAACCTCCTGGCTCCCAGGTTCTCATCCTCTTCATTGCTATCTGAAGAGGAGCCCTGTCTGAAGGGCTCTTCTCCACTAGATATCAAGACAGCTGCCTTCACAAAGTTAACATAGAGCAACTTTTCACCCTTTTCTGCTTTTCAGTATCTTTTATTTGTTTTAGCTCCATCTTGCTCAAAGACCCTTTTCACTTTGACACCATGCTGCTCAGCCTCTTCAGCAGACGTGCAGGAACCCTTCTCAACTCAAGAGCCATATTCCTTTCTATATTTCATTGGCCACTTGTGGGTGGGGCAATAGAAGTGACTCTAACCTTTGTATGTACCAGAGGGTACAATCCAGTCATACAAAAGCCAGAGGTTTCTACATGTACTTCTCTCCACCCAGGCAAGCAAAAGGCATCATTACAGTTAATCATTTTCTCCCTTTCCATTCACTTTGCAAAGGAATGGCGAGTTCAGACTCAGTTGCAACGTCTGCACCAGGCAGCCATTCTCTTACTGCCATCCTCCAGACTGCCTTTGGAGTTAGCAAGGGAGGGGTGTATAGGACAAATGTAAGTAGGTGAGTAAATTCAGTTTCTCGTTTTTTCCATGGTGAGTTCAGTTCTCCAGGCTTCCACGTCAATTTTCATTTTTAAAAAGTCCTCATGAAAATTCACCTGCAATTTAGTGTGAATTTCTCCTAACTGTGATGTATTTGTGTATGTTATCTTCAGTAATACATGTATTTTTATGCACACTTTACCATAGTATATGCATTTTCTTTAACCCATTACTTGGCCGAGGAACTGCATTGCAGAATTCATAAAAGTGCAGATTTCAAAAGACACCTGCTTTTTTATTCCACTATTGTTTCAGAAAGTGTGTATTAGATAAGTTCACATTTAAATGAGAACTGAACCAAATTTGTCTCCCATCCCTAGAAGTGGCACACAGAGAAGGGTCTCAGATGATGATCTCGGGTCCAGGACGGATTCATATAGAGAAGGATGATCCTTTAGGTATAGCAGTAATATTACACTGGCTATTATCAGCAAAATCCATCCACCAGGCATCTAATAATTTATGTTTGTCAATTAATTCAGGTGTCATATTAGTCTTTAAAGTTGACCTTACCTTTAAAGTAGAACAAGCCATTGCTAATGTCTCTCTGGCAATGCCTCCCCTTAGTTCAGCTTTCTGTAGTTGGCCATAGTCTCGTTGCCATATGACTAGATCGAGTTATTGAACGTAAAAGCCAGAGAGCATTTCACTATACACGAATGGAAGGGAGACCATGCTGGGACAGTCACCTTCAACGCTCTGCATTCAGTCTAAATTTACAGTAATAGACTCAAACTCCACGAAGGCTTGCTGTGTTTGTTTGCAAACTACTATGCAGTACTTACAAGTCTGTGGTTTTATTGACATATTCCTTTCCTTTCCTGTGGTTTTTAATTGAAACCCCCACTGCTCAGCCTAGCTCCTCGAAGTTAGGGAACAGAAGTATTGCATTTACCTTAGCATTAAGATAATATGAACATGTATAGTAAAGTTTGGCTGCTTGGTTTTCAAATACATCGTCCAATTTAGAGGAATAGTGAAAATACATTGTCCAATTTAGAAGGGTTTTTTGGGTTTTTTGTTATTTGAGATTCACTTAAAGAGCTGAGTGTTGGGTACAAGCAAATTGTTGCATATAATTAAGTGAACAATAAGGATAACAGTGAGGGCCAGACTAACCATTATGCTAAGTAAGCTATAATGTTGGGTCCCAGCTACTTTAAGTCATGGCAAAGTTCTTCTGCAGCTTCTGGCTCATGTGCCTCTGGGGCTGCATTCCTTAGCATAGTTATATGGAAATAAGACCAACTGTGGGATTTACAGAACTTCAATGGCACCTCATTGTCATTTACGTAAATTAAAACCCTATACCCTGGATGGGGAACCTGTGGCCCTCAATATGTAGCTAGACTACAATTCCCATAATTCTTGGTAATTGGTTATGCTAGCTGGGGCTGTTGGGATTTGGAGTTCAACAGCATCTAGAGGACCACAGGTTCCCCACTGCTTCCCTAAACAATCCTGGGCCGCGAAGACTGCTTGTTACATATCACAAGCTCTGATCTTCTATTTGACATAATTCTGTTCTAAGTACATACTATCAGTAATACTGAACATAATTCACACCTTTAGGCTTGTGTATATTCTGAATATGCAGCAAAACCGAGGTACCTGTTTTAATGTGAAGGGGGCATCCCCATGCTCTTAAGTCACATGCAAAACTACACACCAAGACTCTTTATCACTTTAAGATTACAGGATCAATGCTGACTATGGCTTTGCAAGCAAACTCCATTAGTATTCTTTTAATCATGTGAAACAAGACAGTCAGCACATCATTTTAAAAATTCTATTCCATGTCTACACAATAGCAATTTGCAATGGTGCTTAATTATATAGAAACTTGATACCCTCCCTGCATAAATGCCATTGAAAATGTCATGTTCATTCCTAAAAGTCTTAAAAAGTAATTTGCATGTCTTTATTACAAACATTTTTGCATTCTGAGAAAGCACTGGATCTTTGTGTTAGCCTTGTAGAGAAATCCAAATGATCTATGATCTATGCATTTATGATAATAAGGGCTTCAAAGTTTAGTTGATTGATCCACTAAAAAGGCATCTCTGACTACTTGGACAGCCGATCTTTATTTTTATTTTTAACTGTTTATTATTCTAATACAAAAAAATACAAAATTGCAGCTTGCAGACACCATCTTAGAAATCCAAGTCCTCTTCTAGAGCTCAGCATGTACATGCAAGGGCAGAAGTGTGTAGAAGGATGGGGTGGCATTGTGGCTAATATTTCTGGGCAACCCTCTCCCCCTCTGACCATGTGTGTTTAGTGCAAAGGTCTGAGTTCCCATTTGCAACGTGTCTTGAAAGCATGTTTAGTCAAACCAGTTCAAAAACAAAAACAACCTCCCCAAGCCTGCAGCCCTTCAAGCTAAATGGGCTGCAGGGTTGGGGGTAGAGTGGTAGGCTGACCTCTACACCACAGGTTCTCACAATTTTTACACCCAGGGTTAGCTTGAAATGGCTGAAAATTATAAGATCCACCAGCCACAATGCTGATGTAAGACACAGTTGCAAAATGGTGGCTAAGGGAAGCAGAGTTTGGCATAATCACCTGGCTCACATCACATTCTACTCATATCTAATCCAACTTCAGAAATTGCTACATTATTTGCCATAGCATTTTCCTTGTGGCAATAAGTTCCATACTGTTGCATGCCACCCTAATTTCTGAGTGGTGACAGGTTCCAGGAGTTCCAGGCATTTACCCAGGATTTGGTTTCCTCAGAATGAGGGATGGTGGAGGTTGTGGTGTCTTTATGATATATGGTTTATTTACACATATGTACAACCCGAGCCTGCCATGGAGGACCTCAAAGCATCAATACCCCAAAAGCTTTTGCTTCTTCTATAGTCACAGTCTTGGAATCAAGCAAGGCTCTCACTCTCTGTCTTCTGCTTGATTCTAGCCCAGCTCACACAACTTTGGCTATTGTCCGTCTCACTACCAGTCAGGTGAGGGAAGGGCGGGGACCCACCTCCATTGGTTCTTCTCTCTGCCACATTAGCCAAGTGTTGTTGTTTTTTCAAAATGGAACCTGTTGCGACATGTCCATACATTGTCTAAAAACAAATTAAATTTCCCTCCGAGGTATTGTTTTATTCTCTATTTTGGAGAGTCTTGAACGATTTAAACCTTCTAGGAATTTAGATCTCGTTAAGCTTTCTTTTTTACCATCCAGGTCAAAATACAGGTTGATTAAATCACTATATGTCATGATTATATATATATATGGTATGAAAATGTTCTACTGAATGAGCACATGAAGATACTGTCACTTGAACCATAGCTGAATTGGAAATTTAAGAATCAAGTAGCTAAGAATAACACTGTTCCATTTTCAATGTACTAAAAGCTTTTTACTCAGTGGGAAACTAAGTTATTAGAAAGGGCAGTCTGGAAATGTACTGCTAGGAGATTTGGGAGTAGTAGTCCTTGAAGTGAAGATTTAGTATTGTAGATTTTACAATTTATCCATTGGGGGGGGGGACGGGACTGTGTGATATGTTGGTCACATGGGTAATAAACTTCAAATAGGCTGAAGTGAAGTTAAATGCGTCTCAGTATCTTTTCTTAATTATCTGTGGAACAGAAGAAAAGAAATTAATGCAAACGCATAAGCTCATTTTAGAATAAAAAAGGGAAATACATTTTTATTTTGATAATTCTGAGTAAAGCCCTTTTTGGCAAAAAAAAATGTGGTTGGATGATCAGGGAAAATGTAATGTCTATAGATTACTGACAATGTTTTATTTTATCATTTCAAATTTTTAATTATAAAAGTGGGTAAAACTGAAAACTGGAAGACCACAGCTGATACTAAAGATGGTCTGCTGCAATGGTTACTTTTTCAGTGTCAGCAGAAGCTGGCACGGGAGGGGTCAGACCTACTGGGAAGGATAATCCACTAGACATTTTTCAAGACTATTTCATGCTCTTGTACTTTTTAACCTTGGAACTCCTTTGTACACGGATTGTAGAAATGAACAATAGTTTGTCATGTATGTGTGATGGCTCTGTGATTTAGCAGACAGGTTCTATGCTCAAATCCAAAGATGGCCCTAACCTCTTATTTCCCTCTCTCCAGCAACTATTTCTTGATACACTAACCAAAGACATCTACATCTATTTGTAGAGTCAAAGCTGTCTTCGAATAAACATTTAGGGCACTCTCTACAAAAATTACCTTCGTGTACAGAGAAGAAAAATAGTCTTCAGCCCCAAATCTGATAAATGTAATGGAAGAGAGGAAATAAGACAAAGGCAGATTTTAGTCTCAATGCTGTGGTTAGGGATGGTGGAGAATTTCACAATAATCAACTTGGTACTGAGCTCTGCATGAGTTCCTTTACCGATCCATTTCCATGATAGTGCTAGTGATCTTGAATGAAACTGGACCCCCCCCCCGCACAAAAAATTGACAAAATTAACAACACAGTTTTTGAAGCCAGGAAATTCTTAATAATGATTTAATATGCTACTCTTATTTTAAGCGGGACGCGGGTGACGCTGTGGGTTAAACCACAGAGCATAGGACTTGCCGATCAGAAGGTTGGCGGTTTGAATCCCCACAATGGGGTGAGCTCCCGTTGCTCAGTCCCTGCTCCTGCCAACCTAGCAGTTCAAAAGCACGTCAAAGTGCAAGTAGATAAATAGGTACTGCTCTGGCAGGAAGGTAAACGGTGTTTCCGTGTGCTGCTCTGGTTTGCCAGAAGCGGCTTAGTCATGCTGGCCACATGACCCGGAAGCTGTACGCCGGCTCCCTCGGCCAATAAAGCGAGATGAGCACCACAACCCCAGAGTCAGTCACGACTGGACCTAATGGTCAGGGGTCCCTTTACCTTTACCTTTACTCTTATTTGTCGACATTGCTTTGGAATTGCGCAGCGTCAGCCCACCCATGAGACAAGGTGAGGCGACTGCCTCAGGCAGCAGAATCCACAGGAGCAGGGGATCCCCATGTAAATCTTCATCCCCACCTTGTTCCTGATGTAGATCTTCACTCACTCCTTCCCTGGTCAAGAGGCAGACACCATTTTGTCATTCACCAGCCCAAGAATTACTGTCAGATCAGATGTGCTGAAATCTGTATTCAGTTGAACTTTGTTTTATTGAGGAGACGATAATAATAATAATAATAATAATAATAATAATAATAATAATTTATTATTTATACCCTGCCCATCTGGCTGAGTTTCCCCAGCCACTCTGGGCGGCTCCCCATCAGATACGATGGTATCTATATAGCTCTCCATTACATGATTATGGGTGGGTGGGTGGGTGGGTGATAATATTTTGATAAATACATAAGCAGACAAAATATGATTGTAACACATATTTTGACATACAAATGATTAAACAAATAATTTATTGATTTTATTTCTCTGTTGTGTTTTCAATCATCTTTCTATTATAGCATTTAATTCATGCAGTAATGGCTAAATTGAATGGTTTCCCCCCTCCCTAACCCAAAGTATATAAAGCACTTTCTACAAACACTTTTAGCAATGGTATCCATTTGTGTTGTGTCTTTCTCAAGTCTCTCCTCCATAACTCAAAATATTGATCAGTTTTTGAAATAATGGTGTTCTCTGCATTTTGCAGCGATTTCAACTTTTATTCTGCATGTAGCCTTTGTCTGCTTTTCAAGAAAAAAGAGAAGGATGGGTGAGGGAGAGGATTGAATTTGCTGTTGTGTTACAATAGCTGTTTCACATCGGGGATGTATTGATGATGATTGTGTCATTCACACAGAAACAATGACTTAAGATATTTTGTTTTGTTTCCTGCTCTAAGTAAATAAGGTGATAGACTTGTAGTAATGATATCTGTCATGTAAGATGTTGACATGCCACCATCAGGAGAATGAACAAGTATGACATTATTTTATCAAATCACCATACCCGACTACAGTCATACAAATGTAATGAAATGTGAACCATGACAGACTGAGTTTGAGTAATGATAATATGATCAAAGGGTGAATGGGTACAGAAGAGCAGACTATACCCCTACCTAGGTATGGCAGAGAAATTCAGTTTAGCTCACATTTAAAGGTAAACTCACCTAATTCACACTTTCCAAAAACAGTATGCAAACCAGAAGATGACCACCCTTCCAAATTCACACTTCTCTGAATTTTGCAATATCCCAAATACTGAACCAAAGCAGGCTATCCCATGTAATTCGTTCCACGTAATTCTTAGTCTTCATGTACTTCTACCAGGTTGCATTTACACTGATGCAGGAATATTTATTTTTGAGAAAACAGCAAAGAATCCCTATTGGCCCAGCTCTGTAAAACCACCTTGTGCAGCCTGAAAAGGTCTCTGGGATCTGCGCCATTGTATTTTGCAAAAGGGAGTACTCTGTCATTTATAGTGCCTGTTCATGTGTAAGCAAGCTGAACATATTCTCATACAGATACCAAATTAATATAATGTCCTTTGAAAGTTCTCTTGATCTCCACTGCAATCTCTCTATCAAGTTGCCACATCTTTAGCTAATTATTAACATCACCTCTCTAGATAATCCTCCCCAGGAAAAGAAAGTGCCACAACATAATCTTGTCAGAGGATAATCTCACCACAGGATCATCTTGTTGAAAGATAATTGCATTATGAGGCAAAACTCCTTTCACAGGGGCCTAGAAAAAAGTTCTTTCTCTAAAGGAATTTTTATTATGATCCTAAGTTCATAAAGAAGCAGATTTAGAAGCTGCTAACTTTAGGAGCCACGCAAACAGCACACTGTGAACTTTGAACCCAGTTCTTTAAAGAATCTTGTGAAAATTACCACTGTACTATTGAACTAAACTTTTAAATAATTAACTGAAGAACATTTAATGTCCATTCATTTTGGTGTGTGTATGGGAATGACCAGAATCCCTATACCACTTTTTTTTTAAAAAAAGCTTTCATACAGGTAAGTATTTATCCTAATATTTTATTTACCTAATATTAATATTCATAGAGAAGGACCATGGACCCATTGTTAATCAAATATAAATTAATGTGGTAGAATATTTAATTATCTATCCTACACCTTACAACTAATAATTATGTAAATGTCTTACATTTAATCTTGGTCTCAGGAAATTAAATTAATGGCCTTCAACAAATGAACATTTTGTATGCATTGCATGACATTTTATCTAAATTTTAACAGCATGGCATTAGTTTCAGATAATAACATGATTACACAAGTTAAAATGTAAATGTATACAACACTTTGCTCTGTAATTTGAAATGGAACATGTAAGATATACTAACACAGAGGGAACATCTAGCATAAATTGGGATTAGAAGTATAGCATTCATATTCTGCTTATTCAGAGAATAGCAAGAAAAGAAATTAACATTTTATATAAAATACGTGCCTCATGCACACATCTGTCTTTTACCAGTCCATGTCACTTCCGATGTTTTCATTCATAATTTCATTTTCTTCCCACAGCTGCATTACCAAACAAAACAAATCCTCTCCAGATATGTATGTAAATGTATACTTTATGTACATGCAAATCAGTTTTTTCTCAAAAATAAATAAATTGTGTAGTTATTTATTTATTCTTTCATTATCCAACCTTACCTAGAGACCCTGGAGACTGAGATTAAAACTTGATCCAAACAGCAATATATGCAAAATAATAATTAAAAAGAAGATTCCATTTGTTCATAGTCCCTTACAAGAGAGACATTTAACTTAATATTAATCAAATAAAGCATTAGCCTGCGGAGTACAGCTGTTAAAGAACTCAAAACATCAACCACCCCAAACAAGAACAAGATCCTATAGCCCAGTTTGGATACATAGTCCCTGGATCTCCATGCTGAAATAATTTTCTCAGTTTTTCATAAATAAATATGACATTGATTACTCCTTAAATAATAAGCCAATTTTCCCATGGCAACGAGTTTCCCAACTTTTTCATATCAATCAATTATAGAGGGCTGCTTTCAGGAGCAGGTGTCAGGAACAGGTCAGCAATAAATCACACAAAGTGAAGTTAGTTCTTTATTAGAAGAAAGAAGGCTGCTCAGTAGTGGTAGGCCTAATGAGCACAGCATCTTTTCCCAGTAGATTTTTCCCCCTTCAGGCAGTTGGGAGACTGAAGTTTCCCACCTTCCCACAGCTGCCTAAGCCTCCCCCTAAGCCTTTTACAGCCACCTTTACAATGCCTAGCAATGCATTGCAACTTTCAGAAAAGTGTGGAAATTGAAATGGATGGCTAAGTTCCAACTCACCTACGAAGTGTGCATCATGTCACTTCATATAGGAAATCACAAATATTGAATCTCTCAAGCACCCGCAGTACCAAATACATTTAGATAATGTGTTGCTGCTGCTTCTTCTTAGAAATATCCGTAAGGGAAGGAGGAAATCAATACAGATTGTTACTATTAATGCTTGGTGCTTTATTATTAATTTTGTGTGTGTTGGAAGCCGCCCAGAGTGGCTGGGGCAACCAAGTCAGATGGTTGGGTTATAAGGAGGAGGAGGAGGAGGAGGAGGAGGAGGAGGAGGAGGAGGAAGAAGAAGAAGAAGAAGAAGAAGAAGAAGAAGAAGAAGAAGAAGAAGAAGAAATGATTGGATTATAATTTTATTAGTTATGTTACTTTTTTTAAAAAAGCATACTGCCTTACAAATAAGGTTGTTTATAAAAATCATTCAACTGCATATTTTTAAAAAAACAATATATTTTATTAAACAATTTTAACAGAACAAATTATCAATCAAAATAACCCTCCCTTTTTATTCCCCTTTTTATTCCCCCCCATCCCTCCCTCTCCCACCCACTAAGGACTTCCCTCAGCTCCCCTCACTGATTTGTTTGCACATATTATTCTCTGCATGTTAAAAATTGTACATATCATTGCCTTATCTGTCATATATTCTACTAACAAATTTGTGGGTGTTTATTCAAAACCTGCCAAGGAGTCCAAATCATTTTTGGGGGTTTTTTTTAGATAGTTTATAAAAAGTTCCCATTCTTCCTTGAAGTCATGATTGTCAACTTTGCCAACTCTGCAAAACTCATCAGTTTTTCTTGCCATTGTTCTTTTGTTGGGGTGTCCTCATTCTTCCATCAAACTCTGTGTAAAATTAACCTGATGTGGTTTACAGTAATAAAAACAACAAAGATTAAAGTAACATAAACAATATGAGAGGGAAGGCTGTATCTCAGTGGTAGGACATCTGGTCCCAGATTCAATCCCTGGCATCTCCAGTTAGGGCTGAGAGTGACTCCTGTCTGAAATCCTGGAAAACCACTGCCAGCCAGCATAGACACCACCCTCATATAGCCATATAAATAAACAGTAGCATAACATAACATAACAAGTGTCATGTTAAGGCAGAAATTGCTCCAATGAAATGAACCAGAGTTTGGAATAATGGAACCTTGCAAGGCAGCCATGGACCATTTACAAGGCAAAGGAAAACATACTTTAATATTATACTAGTAAAAGCTTGAGACCAGGACTTCATATTGAGCCTAGAAACAGATAATCAATGGAGCTGGATGAAGACTGGAGTAATATACTCTATCTACCCAGTGCTAATTAAATGTCAGGCCACTGTATCTTTAACCAGCTGAAGTTTCTAAATGGAGACTGTTGTAATCATCTACCATAGATAACTCAAGGCATTTTGCACACATGATTCCTAGAAGGTCTTCCATTCAGGCACAGATTACTTAGCTTCATCTTAGCTTGCATCTTCAGACCATAATGCTTGCCTTGACCAAGCCTGAATCTAAGAACACAGATCTTTCAAATCAAGCAAGGGTGGAAAACATGTTGCTCCACAAATGCTGGTGGACAACATCTCCCATCTGTACTGGCCATTGGCTATTCTGGCAGTATCTGATGGGAGTTGTAGTCCAACAACATCTGGAGGGCCACAGATTTCCCATCCCAGACTCAACAGATCAGTCTTCTTTTGACTGATGAAAGAGAGCATAGGCTACTGTGCATATTTCCTTTGTGGTTCTGTCAGCGGAATGACACTCATGTTCAAATACAAAACCTAATGTTTTGCATAGCACAGTGTTTCATTTAATTAGAAATACATGAAAACTGTTTTGAAGCAGAGTTCCCTTGAAACAAAGGTGGATTGGTGTATGGGAAATTATGTTTCTGAAAAAGACAAAACAACTCTCACTAAATCTGCTCTAGGTTATCCCATCCCTAATTATATCCCACTGTCAGTGCCTTTGTCAACAACACCAACAAAAGGTAATAGTTTCCCACTTTAAAAGCAATCTCTAGACAGATAAACTGTCGAGGAATAAATCGCTTTTGTCAGTTAGCGTATGGAGTTTTCACAACAATCTGACTTGTGTGACACTATTCTATCAGTAGGACTTGCCAGAACAAAAGACCTAGAAAGAGGATTTGCAAAGGAAAATATTTATAATAACTCGGACTGGTGCCATTCTCCTCCTAGAAAAGTGTGCTTGTAGGCGGATGTGAAATCAAAGTACAAGGGGCTGATGGAAAGGTCATTTTACCTCTAGCCTTTCCAAAGAAATCGTTTGTTACTCCATCTCTGGTGACTGTAGCTCTCTAGGCAATTCACCTGTGAAATTATGGAGAGACATTTGAAAATTTTATCTCACTCTGGGCTTTAGAAGAAAGAGAAAGTATAAATAGAAACAGAAATGGTCCTGCATGTATTAATATAATCATGATTGAATTGATATCATGCCTTTCCTCCAAGAAGCTGAAGGTGATGTATATGGTGCTCATCATTTTACTCTGCCTTGTGAGGTAGGTTAGGCTGAGAAATTGACTGGCTTAGTGAGGATCTGAGCAATTATCTCTCAGGTCCTAGTCTGATACGCTAACCACTACACCACACTGGCTCCAAATAACCACTGGAGGAATATTTTAGGTGAAGGGCAGTACAGAAATCTCTTAAACAAAATAAATTTCAAGTTTGGCCAAAACTCTAATAGTGATGCCTTTTTTGTTTTTGTCAGTTTTGAATTCAGTATCAACTTGCAATGATTTAGGAAGGAGAATTATTTCTGATCATATGTTCGCCCGTTTTGTTGAAACTCAGAAAGTTATATTTTCTTCACTGCCCTAACTTTGTAACTTTACTGTGAATTCAACAACCAACAACAACCTCTGTTTCTTTTCTTTCTTGAGATTTTTGCTGAGAGATCCTCAATGTGGGAGCTGATTTTTTTTTTTTTGCTGAGAATTCCCAGTGTAGCACTATATTCATAACATGTTTCATCTCTCTCCCACCCTCTCTCTCCCTCTCTCATCTATCTATCTGTCTATCTATCTATCTATCTATCTATCTATCTATCATCTATCTATCATCTATCTGTCTATCTATCTATCTATCTATCTATCTATCTATCTATCTATCTTCATAGAATCACAGTTGGAAGAGATCTCAAGGGTCATTTAGTCCAACCTCCTGCAATGTAAGAATTGTTCACTCAATGTTGGGCCATAACCCATAACCCTGAGATTAAGAGTCTCATGCTCTACTGCCTAAGCTATCCCTCAGGTCATATGCATTTTAATATTGTAAAATAAGAAGAGAAGTACAATTGTTCTTCAACAAATAGCATGAGATATTTTTAATTCAAGGAGAGAATAATTTAAAAGGACCATCTATCAATCATTCACATAATTAGAGCAAAAATATCTTATTTTCCTTATTGCATATGCAAAGCATGTCATGTAGTAGTTGCAAGTTTGAGTTTTTAAGTCTATCAAAGTAAAGTGGAAAAATAATTACTCTGATTGGAAAGGCCCCCACACATCATACAATACAATACAAATACCTTTATTGGCATTACAAGTTAAGACATTTCAAATCCGTGGGATAAATTTAAAAGGGACAGGAGTGAGGCTGTCGGGGGTCATAGAGCACTTGACTGTTCTGCTTCACCCTGTCTATTCCCTAGAGGGATGATTCATTAAGAACTCTTTTAGGAGAGATGGAGATTAAAAAGGAAGCCACTGGGGCAGTAACGTCCTTGTTCCTGTCCATTAGGAGGAACCTCATTTGGCTTTCTCTTGGAGCCATGGGTCACAGGTCCAGCATCTTGCTTAGCATCTGTTTGTGGAGTGTGCTGTGCAAAGGGCAGTCCAAAAGAATATGGTCCAGTGAATCTGGCACTCCCTGTTTGCAGGCAGACAGGTGGGCTTGATAAGGAATTTGCAAGTATCTACCTGTAGTCACTGTGGAGGGGAAAGCATTTAGTCTTGCAAGCATAAAAGCTCTTCACTGGGAAGGAAGTAGTAGGTTCCTTAGTTAGGTCCACACACATATATGTGCATCTGTATCTGTATATAGGTGTATGAGCTATTTGTCCAGCATCACAGCCTGCATGACCAAGTTTACTTCCAGCTTAGCTGACTATGCTGTAGAACTGCCTAAGGGTTGCTGGCATCTCATTCCTCAACACAAACCTATAGCAGACAACCATGATCAGAGTTCCTAAGAGCTTTGGGTCCCCAGCCCTTATCAAAACTTTTTCACTTTCCTGAAGAAATCTTAGAAGTTTTGTCCCCCGCCCCATCCACCACTCCCTCCAATATTGCTTTAGGTGAAATGTGGTAGCTGTTCAGCTTAAAAATAAGAATGAGATAATAGCTTAGACTCATTTATAACACAGAGCCTGCACTTGAGGAAGAAGGAGCTTCACTTATGTTCCATGCTTTCCCCATCCCATTGGCAAGAAGCAAAGTCGAGGCTAAACTTTCAGCTCCTGAGCTATTTGTGCAATATTTGCAAGAGACATTTGGTCACAGTAGGGATCAAGAGAATTATATCTGCAGTGAAGCTCTGTGTGTAACTAGGATGAAATATTGATGAGATCTGAAGTGGCAAAGATGATATTTCTTTTGTAAATTTAGCAGTTTTATTGAATTGCTAATAAAATACCGACCTAGGAGAAAAGGACAGTAGGAATTCTCCA
Organism: Podarcis raffonei; assembly: GCF_027172205.1. NCBI lineage: Eukaryota > Metazoa > Chordata > Lepidosauria > Squamata > Lacertidae > Podarcis > Podarcis raffonei. Next base: position 43,770,949 of record NC_070609.1, read on the forward strand.
CAGGATGCCACATTTCTATAATTAAACACAAATAAATTGCACAAAATTATTATGGAAGAAGCAGCAGTTGAAGATACGGGAATGACATTTAGCGAGTACAATGGGGGCATTATATAGGCAGGAGCTCAATGATGTGAAGCAGTCTGTAGACTTCAATAGAGCAGATGGCAGGCCTGATCAGAGTCCTCCCCATCCCACATTATGCAGTAAGCACCTCTTTTGTTGCTTAACAACATCCTTTCCAGACCAGTCCTGCACAACTTGTGATCAGAGGCTATGGCTGATGCCCATTGGAACTCATATGGTGGAAAGTAGGGAGACCAGCAGCATGTGGAGCCTGAGCAAATGACAGGAAAAGCCAACCTCAGATGGGTTATAAATAAGCAGGAAGGCAAGGGGTGGGGGCATTGGCTGAGGAGAGAGAGAGACTGTTGAGGCAGTGTTCCATTTGACCTAATGAACCAGCCTCCACTGGCAATCAGTGCTAGTTCCAGGTAAAATTCCTGTCTCCACTAACCCAACCAGTGTACCATTTGTGGCATTCCAACCAGAAATTTCCCTTTCCTATGCATTGATTCTGCTAAAGATTCCCCCTGATATTTGTTTCATCAGGAGACATTGGTTGTGCAAAAGTTCCCACAGTGAGGGAGCTTCAGTCTCTGTTATGACCGAGTCTATTACCACTACATGTCTCTTCCTTCTCTGGAGGATGGCAGGAATATTTCTGTTCCCTGTAAAGCAGCATGACTTTCTCAGTATACCAGGGCCAATGAAAACCATAGATAGTGCCAAATACTGTCTGTTGATGTGGCCAACATTTTGTCAATCATCTTTGATTCCTCTGAGAATCCTAATCAGAAAGGAAGTTTGGGAGTATATTTGGCAGATATTGTTCTGTTTAGACACATAAGCACACTGCCATCTAATCTATAGTTATCATGGGAGTCCTAATCTAAGAATAGCTATCACAAGAGTGCCATTGTATTTTAGCACAAAAGCAGTGTACTGCAAGCTGATAGGAACATACAGGGTGCTCCCATGAGTCTATTATACTCAAAGAAATAGAAACGACCGACGATCCCTAGGCCTCAAGTGACATTTTGTGAGGAAAAAGACAAACGCCATGCATCCAGTTCCATCCAGACACATGGTTTGAAATAAAATATAGGGAAAGGCCATAACTCAGTGGTAGAGCATCTACTTTTCATGGGGATGTGAATTTTCATTGGTTGTGTAGTCTGACTTAACCAGCCAAGCTGCTGGTTGAATTTTTGGCAGGGTAAACTAAGGTTAAGGATCACCCTGTAATGTACATCTTCCATGGCTGCACTGAACCGCGACACCTTCTCCCCTTCCAGCTGACGGTAAGCAGTCTTTCCCAAAACAATTTGCAAACTGAAACATAGAAGTCTTTCCCAAAATTTGTAAACTGAAACATAGCAGTCCTTCACACTTCTCTGAATTTTTCAATGAAGTTCTCTCGCCAAGTAAGGTGTAAAAAAATGTACATGCTGGAGTAAAGTGTACATACAAATGTATATATTTGGGAAAATAGCAAACACAAATATTGCCAAACTTGCAAAACTGTGTATGTTTGGAAAATTCACCCTAAAATGCTAGTGGATTTTTTATTTGTTTGTAAGAATTCACTAATGTGGAAAACAGAATTTAAGATTGGAAAAGAAATAAGAAATGGACAGGTGCTCCCAACCCTGTTTATTAACTGCTTCAGCTTTATCTGGGAAATCAGGCAGGGCAGATTTTCCCCCAAAAATAAAAATAAAATCATTGTGACTTCTGAGTAGACATGTATTGGATTGCTTTGTAAAAGAACATAATGGATGAAATCAGCTCATCCCTAATGAAAGTTGTCATGATCTAAATAAACAGCAAGAAAAAAAGGAGAGGACAGGACCTGAAAGAAATCCTTTGATAAAGATGAAGTGTGGTGGTAATAGCACTACTTTCAGTAGTCTTTGAGAAAAAATTTTCCCCTTTAAAACAGAATAAGATAGTTTGAAGTAGAATCATTATATAATAATAAATCATAGAAATAGTTAAGTAAAATGTTTCAGTGTTCTGAGTAATAAATACTTGTTTTGTATATCTAATCAAGCCATCCTTCTTAGTAAGTGCCTATCATGGTGACATTTAAATATATGGGGAAGCTGTCAGTCTACAATGCGCAGGACCAAGTTCATTGACAGAGCTTTCTGCTTTAGTATTTTGTAGCAGGTTGACAGAATGCTTTTCACTTGTAAAAAATGTTTGCTGATTGCATTTGCAAATCGGATGTGAGACTCTCACCATGCCTGATGTTCGTTTTGCTAATTACAGCTGCCAAGGACTGGAGACAAGGATGGGTAGGGAGTATGATTAGATATAAATGTATATACATATATAATAATATAATTTTATATAGATTATGTATAAATGCACTCAACTGTCCAAGCAAGGGTAGTGAATATCATGCCCTCTAGATATTTTGGACAACTCCATCTGTCCCATCCAGCATGTCCAACGGCCAAGGACGATAGGCGGTGTAGTGCAAAACATTTGGAGGGCACCAAATTGGTTAGTCTTTGCCCTAAAACTTAACTGACTGGTTCATTGCCATTAGGTGAAGATTATGGCCAACCTTACCATCAGGTGAAGGTTGATTGGGGAGATCCATGAATAGTGAATGCTTCCTTGCAGTTAGCATTGATGCCTGCTGCCTTATAGGGAGCAGTAATGCAACCCTGGGCCTGAAGGATTTTGACAACTATCGCCTGGTAAATAATCCTTCCTGGGAAAGATAGTTGCCAGGATTGAAGAGACAGATTAACTGGCTCTATGCCCAGGGGCACATGGTGGCAGGGGTAGGGGCTAGGTAGCCACAACAACAACAAAATTGTGGGAGCCCGGGCACCCAGGGCTCCAGGGAGATGGTGCCTATGTTTATGTCAGTCTGTGTTCACGCCTGGGTTAGGACTGAATTAGCCTTGACAAATCTGATGGCTATGTCCAAAGAGTACCCCTAGGAGAGTCATCTTTGGCCTCATGGTGTTTACATTATAGGGTGCTTTAGGGCACTGCTTTGTCCCCAGTGCTATTCTACATAAATATAAAACCATTGGGAACAGTCAGTTGGAGTTTTGGAGCAAGGTATCATCAGTAGGCTGATGATACACAGCTATGTTTCTCTAATACACCTGACTCAGGAAAGCCCATGATTGCAGTGGTGGATAGGGTGAGGGTCAATTCACTGCGCTTGAATCCTAGAAAGATGGAGGCTTTGTGAGTAGGTAGTTCCCATGTCTGCAAAATAGGTCAATTGCCCTTCTGAATGGGATTAACTCCCATTGAAGGAGCAGGTACACAGCCTGGGGGTATCCCTTGATCTATCTCTGTCACTTGACCTCTGTCTCCATCAGTGTTTTTTTACCAGCTCTTGCTGATATGCCATTTGTTATTTTATTGTTTTTACCCCACCCATCTGGCTGGGTTTCCTCGGCCACTCTGGGTGGCTTCCTGCAAAATATAAAAAATAATAACATGTCAGACATTAAAACCTCCCTTGAACAGGGCAGCCTTCAGAAGTTTTCTAAAAGTTGTGTAATTCTTCGTCTCCCTGACATCTGGTGAGAGGGCGTTCCACAGGGAGGGCGCCACTTCTGAGAAGGCCCTCTGCCTAGTTCCCTGTAACTTCACTTCTCTCAGTGAGGGAACCTCCAGAAGTGTAACTTGCATCTGGTCAGCAACTTGTGAAGAATGCAGCAGCCATACTGTTCATAGGAGCAGATTACTGGCACCATGTTACTCTACTGCAGAAAAAAATGCACTGGTTGCTGATTTGCTACTGGGCCAAGTTCAATGCTCTCACATTAATTCACAAGGCCCTAAACAGCTTGGGCCCATATTACCTTAAGTACTATCTGGTCCACTTTGATCACCTCTGATGGGGTACTTCTGGTGGTTTCCCCACACCTCTGAGATTTGGTTGGCTTTCAGTACCAGCTGAGCCTTGAATTTGGCATGCCCTGCCCTGTGGAACTCCCTGCCTGTAGAAATTTGCCCCTGCCCTCTCAGTGGCAACAGCAGCAGTTCTTCTTGCCATTCCTCCTGAGCCACTGACTCCAACATGCATAGGTTCAGGTTGCAAACCAAATTCCTTAATAGTAAAAGCAGCAAAATAATTTGCTGAACCATATAGCAAATATTAATCTTAGAGCTCATCCACCTACCTTTTGACCCACACTTTCTAGGCACAGGTCCAGGCTTTAAAGTGTTGTGTCCAAGCAGTTCCCCCCTCCAGAGGGCACTATCCCCACAAGAACCCACTCTTTAATGCTGAATCAAGGATGCTACAATTCAGTGGTAAAGAGCAAGTTTTCATGGGCAAAGCACTGATGATGCAGCAACAACAAGAAGTGCTTGGACACGACTCTTTAAAGTACATACCTGTGCTTAGAAATGCAGCACAAAAATGAAGTCTGGATGAGCCCTTAGTCTCTGCCTGAGTTCTGTGGGCTTTGCAGGGCTGGGCCATATGTCTGGAAAGCAGAGGCAGGGGCCAGGGTAATGTAGCTAATGAACCAAAACAAAATGTCGTATTAAAGCTATTTCTGTACATGGTAGCAAAATGTCCCAGGCAGCAAAGCTCCTCAAGGACATAGGAAGCAGCCAAATACTGAGTCAGACCAGTGGTCCATCTTAGGTTGATCACACTGACTGGTAGCAGCTCCTGAGGTTTTCCAGCAAGATCCAATATTCTCTACCCCACCACACAGGCTGCTACTGGTTCCAGCTAAAGAGAAACACAAGGCCAATTTCAAGCTAAGGCAAAAAAATAGTTTATATATACAATTACACTTAATGAATTTTCAGCAGTTCCACAGCCTTATTTAGGGCTAGAACGCATTCGGATATGGCCTGGCGATTCTGGCCCTTTGTACAAATTCTGCTGCCTTTTCCCAGTTTTGCTTAGATGCAGTCTGACACATCACAACATTCATGAAGGTAGACCAGAGGGATCCTGTATTGCTGGTACAGCTACACCGTAAACAATATTGTGTGTCAGGGGATATTCCTTAGGTAAGCTACCTACAAATGAAAGTGACAACCACAGAAGTCATTTAGCCCTTGACCTTGAAAATGCTTACACGCTAGCCCAGGTAAACGTACAAGGAGTCCCTTTAAATTTAATCTGATTTATTCCCCTGCTGAATTTGTTCTCAGGCCTATGCATATGCAGGAATCTGGCTTGGAAATTGCAAACTTGGGCACAAAAGCAATTTACCCCCTACTGTGTAGCCCACCCTCCTCTCCTATTCCATGCAATTGTTCTTGTGGATGGACCAATTTCATCTTCCATTTCCACTAACAAATGCTAAATTGGGATTAGGAGGGTATGTAATTTCTTTCTTTTTTTAATTATGAAAGTTAATAGTTGAAAGATTCCTGAAGCGAGCCAAGCAATAATGAAAACATTAGCAAGCCCCCTATGCTAGAGGGAGAAATCCAGGAACAGTGGTAAGGGACTGATTTCAGATGGTTCTGCTCTTTATAGCATATACAGAGCCATTTTTATCAAATTAAAAAAGTTATGGGTTTTCTTGTCTTGTTCGTTGCATACTCTGAGTAGGTGTTCTGAGTTGATAACACCTAACAAATCCTGAGGATGCTCACAAGTATGAGATCAGGGCTGAACAGTGTTTGAAGAATGAATAAGAACTTGTGGTTCTGATTCTTTAGCCTCTGGTACCCGGATGTCCTACCATCATCTTTTGCCAGCTTAGCTAATGGTGAGGGTTGATGGAAGTTGTGGTCCAGCAACATATGGGGACTTGAGGTTGAATAACACTCTTCTAGAGTATACTTAGTTCACATGGAGAATGAAGCCCAAGTGATTAGGCTAATATCCTGCATGCATGAATTGAGTGTGTATTATAGGATAGTCTCAGAAATATTTTGCAAATTCACATGTGCAGGGGCTCTTTGACAGCGTATGGAAAAGGCTCACCAAAGCTATACAAATTCCGATAACTCTGAGCTACAGCCTTTTCTGATTAACCTACCACTTAAATGGATTAAAGTCTGCACCTTGACCTTGATTTCTGCTGACTTTAATGACACTCATTCATGCAGTATGAGAGGATCTGTGGTGTACACAGGCAATATGACTGCCCTGTGTTTGAAACTGTAAAAAACAAATTGGGGGGGGGGGCAACGAAAGTGAAGAACAAAACCCAATCCTGATATAAATGTGTGTTCTTGTTTTCTAGACGCATTCAGTAACTTTTCTACTAGGCATGCATTCATAAACAAGGGAGGTGAAAGCTCAGTAATGGGAACCTTGGAGGCTTTATTGGGGGGATAGAATTGCTGTTTCCACTGGAGTTTTCAAATCTATATAAGAAGCTCTTCTCCAATGGCTTACACTTGATGAAATTAGGTAGATGATGAGTCGTGGAGGAGGTGGGCTTCTTAGAGATGAGGGAGAAATTTGGTCCTGTTTGGAGAACCTGCCTAATTCACAAACCAAAATACAGCTATCCCCAGAAATTCTCAACTTTGTGGTGTAGTTCTCCAACCAAGAAGTATGCAGAGAAGAAGAGACATTTCACCAGCCAGCTTCAATAAGGTCCAGGTGGGGACACATTTGTGGCAGAACCACAAGAATGGCAAGAAGCTTCTTTTGGTTCATTATTTCAGCTGATGTGCCAGTACTAGGAAGAAGCATTACTATTTTCAAAGAGGCAAAAATAGTCAAAGAGTTACCAAAGAGTTACCTTTTAGGATTTGTTTGTTGATTCTCAAGGCTATTAGAAATACCGGTAATGGAGGGGTTGGAAACCTTTTGCTCCACTCTGCTTTTAGTTATCAGGTCTTTGCCATGGCAGCCCCCATTGCACATTGGAAAAGGCACCATCTATTTTCTCTTCTCAGTGACTCTTAAAAACCCCTTTTCCCAATAAGCCTTTAAGTGAAGCTTTTTTTAAAATCCCAGTTTGCATCTGCTTTGGAATCTACACACATACACATTTTAAGTATACAAATGTTTTATATGTTTTATAGTTGATATTCCTCAAGATGTAATTTACAAGTGAAATTTAATTAATTGATTAGTGCTGTGGTGGATCTTTTGTTGTTTTATGCTGTTGTCTGAATTCTAAACAGCTTTAAATTATTTTACTGAACTTGTTGAGCTGGACTGTAGAGGTGTTGTTGTTTTTTAAGAATGCTAATATAGGTTTATAATAAATTGATTTCGTCTGTATATATACCTTATTGCGCACACATGCACATACCACAAGTTCTGGGTGCTATGGCCACAGCTGGCAGTCTGAATCTATATCGAGATGGGGTTGTTGATGTTTGTGCATTTGAAAGTGATATGTCACACCTTATGTTGTATTCATTTCTCACATCCTCATTACCCCTCCATGATCTTTCCTTCTCAATTTGTGGGCACAGTATTGTTTTCCATTTCCAACAGAGAGCAGTACTCAGTCATTTTGGATCTCAGCTTAACCCAAAGAGCCCCTTTTCTGCTGTTTGAATGTGTGGAGCATGTGGTGGGCCCAGTCCATTTCCTTCCTATTTAGAAAAATGGCTGGTTTCCCATCCCCTTCCATTATCTTGCTTCATTTAGGTGAGAACAATTTGCAAAATTTGGATCTTTCAGAGTTGGCATCTGCAGATTTGGCTTCGTTTAAACAGCTTTTCTCTGAGGTTTTTTAATTTGTTTGAGAATGTTGCCCAGAAGAGTCTGGCACAGTGACTTTTAATTCAGCAAAAGTGAATGAGGGGCATTTTTTTAAAAGACAACAGGAATATTGTGCAATGCATTTTGGTCTATAGGGGCATACTGCTTATTGCTGTGATATTTCTTAGAACAGTTTTTATCTATTTAGTTCAGGATGGAGAACCTGCAGCCATCCATAGGTTGCTGGACTCAGAAGGTGGAGGACTCTTGTTTGCTGGAGATTTTTAAACTGTGGTTGAATGTCCATCTGCCAAGGATTCTTTAGCTTTGGCTCTTGCATTGCTGGGGCTTGGACTAGATGATCATTGGGGTGCCCTACAGCTCTACAAATCTATGACTCTAGCTCCCATCAGTCCAGCATAGCTAATGGCCAGGAATCATAGGAGCTGTAGTCTAACACCATCTGGAGGACCATAGGTTCTCCACCCTGATTTAGGCCCAATGGCATGCATCTTTCTACTGAAACCTGACCAAAATTAGCACCACAGTTCTAGGGAACTGGAGCCAAGGCCTGGCTGGTCCTACCTCTTGCATGGGTATCTCTGCCCTACATATCAGTTAGTTAGAAAGAGAGAGAGAAGTAGAAGGGGAGTCAGATTTGACAGCGTTTAACAATTTAGTTCAATTGGATTTACTTCCAGACTAGGCTCTTTAAAGGTAAAGGTACCCCTGACAGTTAAGTCCAGTCACAAACGACTCTGGGGTTGCGGCGCTCTTCTCACTTTACAGGCCGAGGGAGCTGGTGTTTGTCCGCTTCCGCAGACAGTTTTTTCCAGGTCATGTGGCCAGCATGACTAAGCCACTTCTGGCAAAGTGGCTTCCTGCCAGAGCGGTACCTATTTATCTACTTGCACTGGGTGCTTTCGAACTGCTAGGTTGGCAGGGGCTGGGACCGAACAACAGGAGCTCACCCCGTCACGGGGATTTGAACCGCTGACCTTCCGATTGGCAAGTCCAAGCGGTGTAGTGGTTTAACAGCTCTTTAGAAGTTGTTTTAAGCTGAGTCAGGCCATTTGTTTATCTATACTGATCAGCAGCAGCTGTCCAGGGTTTCAGTCAGGAGTCTTTCCAGTCCTCCCTGGAAATGCCAGGGATTCAACCTGGGACCCTCTGTATACAAAGCACCTATCACTTATTTCCTCCACTTTCTAAATATATATATAACAAGCAACCCTCATATACCCTAAGAAATATTCCATGCATCCATCACTGAGCTATGGCCCTTCCCTAAGGTAGGTGGCTCAGACTATCCAATGAGCTCCAAACATCCAGAGAACGAAACTGTTCCTTCTTGACTAGGATTTGAGCTAACTGTTTAATCTTGCACAAATCTGATGTTCGTCAGATCAATGGCAATTCCATATTACATGCATACTGGCAAACCCTACCCTACTTCTCATGCTGTGAGAAACACTTCATGATCCAGCTAGGCCTCAAGGATGCCAGGAAATTAAAACATCCCTATTATCTAGGGATAGTCTTGTTTTGCAGTGTTGGTCCCCGATAAATCATTGTTCACACTTTTTCATTTCCCTTTGGGTGTTCCTTGTTAAAACTTCATTACATCTCATTTTGGCTCCATCTAATGTTTTCTAGCAGTTAAGCTTCTCAGTGGAGCAGGGACTGCCTCTTGCCTCCACTGCACATGCATAGGCATGAACACTGAAGGACCCTAGAGTGTATACCTCCCATATCACATTTTATGTCTTATGCGGCATATTTTCAAGAGATAATATATTGCAAAGCAATTATGTTTTCCTAGTATGGGTTGTACTAAGCAGTGTGGGTCCACTTATGTTTTCCTAGTATGGGTGTGTCCTAAGCAGTCACGTCTGTTAGTTTCAGTTTGTCTGTTCCAAACAAGAGTGGCAGTGGATACAGCCATTTATCTTTAACCCAAACCAAATGCTAACAATGACAGCCTCTTGTCTTTTAAAACAGTAGAGGACACTATTGCAGAGTAAAGGAATGCAATGCACAGATGACAGAACAGAACTTCAGCAATATGTCATGGCTGTGGGAAAGGCTTAGGGCAGCAATGCTTGGAATGAGAATAGGATGTTACAGATGTGCCTTGTTCGCCCTGACCTGCCATACGTCTTTTCTGTGGGGCATTGTGATGACTTGTAATAGGCGTAATAACTAGGGGTGCTGCATAATTCCAACTCTGTCAAATTTATCAATGGGATCTGCTGTTTAGATCCAACTCATCCTGCCTGTGGAACAGAATCACAAGTGATAGGTGGTTTTTTTCCGCAGCTTTTCGCAGATGTTTTGCAAAGTGTTTCTTTCCCGTTTAATGAAGACACTTATTTGAAAATCATAATGCTCTTGTTTTTGTTTGTCTTCTAATTAATCTTCACTTGCAAGTATCCACATAGCCTGTGCTATGGGGTATGTGTTTTTCTAAATATTACAGGAACAGGGTGGGACCAAAACAAGATGGGATTGGCTCCTACCTAACAAATGCAAGTTACGAACCAGCTCTATATTGATCATTCCCCAACAGTATCAGAGAAATCCTGGAAGATACGAAGCAAATATTTTGAGGAGGGTTGTGGCATCCTGAAACCTTTTCTATAGCAGCTGTAGAGTGCCTTGAAGCAATTAAATGTGTGAGTGCGTGCATGCATGAAAAAATAAAACCCTAATTAATATTACCTTGGCATTTGTTTTAAACATTACTTCTCCAAAAGCTCTTTAATTACAATATGCTTTTTATGTTGGTTGAGTTCATTTATATAGGGAATACAATCATTAATTATCATAATTAAGACACCTGAACACACCATGACAGGCATTCTTGGAAACCTGAGCTATGTCATTGTCTTATCTGTGACAGTTTTGGTCTCCGTCAGATGTTATCAACCATTTTCCTAATCATTAAGAAATGCTTTGCTAATTAGCACATGAAATTCATTCTACATCAGGCAGAATTGAATCAAGACCTATTATCTTGAACAGTGAGACACTTCAAACTTCTCAGTAACAGAGCATGAATACGTTATACAGTTCATACACATTTCATGAACCTCAACATTGCTGTGTCACCATCCCCTTCTCCTTCCAGGAGCTGTGCTATTAGTTATGCCATTTTCAGGTCACTTAATTTTCTCATACTGCTTAACAGTTGATTAGATGACAAAACTTGAAAATCATATATTAACCCTTTTGCTTCACTTCCCCGACTCCTTTAAGCCTGCTGCATACCTCTCATCAATGTGCTGCAACAAGAGATGGATTGTTGTTGTTTAGTCATTTAGTCATGTCCGACTCTTCATGACCCCATGGACCAGAGCACGTCAGGCACTCCTGTCTTCCACTGCCTCCCGCAGTTTGGTCAAACTCATGTTTGTAGCTTTGAGAACACTGTCCAGCCATCTCGTCCTCTGTTGTCCCCTTCTCCTTGTGCCTTCAATCTTTCCCAACATCAGGGTCTTTTCCAGGGAGTCTTCTTTTCTCATGAGGTGGCCAAAGTATTGGAGCCTCAGCTTCAGGATCTGTCCTTCCAGTGAGCACTGAGGGTTGATTTCCTTCAGAATGGAGAGGTTTGATCTTCTTGCAGTCCATGGGACTCTCAAGAGTCTCCTCCAGCAACATAATTCAAAAGAAGAGATGGGTGTAATCTGTCAATTTTGGTTTCTCTCAGTTTCTCATTTTTTCCGATCTTAATTTTAGTTCTCTACATTTCCACCTCTGTTTGTAATATTTTTAAGGGAAAAAATGCTTCTGGAAATTCATCAGCATTTTAATTGCTGATTTCTCCAAAGACACCTACTTTTGTATGCAATCTTGCCTAACATACACATTTTGGCAATACAAATTCCCCTAATATAACACACTTTCCATGTTATTTAAATTAATATGTGTATTTTGTGCACACTATACCTTAGTATATATGCATGCTTTGTACGCATTACTTGACTGGAAAACTGCATTGCAAAATTTAGAGAAGTGCAGATTTTGAAGGAGTACTTGTTTTAGCTTGCATCTTGTTTCAGAAAGTATGAATTTAGGAGGTTTGCACTTAAATGCGAACTGAATCAAATTTCCACCCCATCCCTAGGCCTGAAGCAACATAGATTTGTAAAGAATTTTTTCCCCTTTAGTGGAAGAAAGGATTGCCCCTCCTCTCCTCTATTTTTCTGGCCTGGGGGGAAGATAAAAAGCTACTAATTTTGGTTTCTCCATTTCTCATTTTCCCAGTCTTAAGTTTTGTTTGTCCCATTTTCATATATGTTTCCTCATTTTTTCTTCAAAAAACTGCATCAAAATTCACATTCATACTTGTTTGCATGTATGCTAATATACATTACTTTTCTATGCAATTTTGCCCAATATAGGCATTTTTGCAAGGGAACCTTCCATTATTGTTGTTGTTGTTGTTTTGTATTTTCATGAATACATCTGTCAATTATTTGAAGTAGACAGGTGATGGCAGGCAGAGGGCAGGCCAAGTGAACCATCCTTCACTTTCCCACCACCATCCATTTTTCTGCCAATCTCTTATGACATAAGGACAACAGTTATGCAGAGGCTTAACAGTTATTTGTGAAAGAAGTCATAGTGCATAAAATGAATTCTCTCTCTCTCCAATGAAAAAGAAGGAAAGTAGTGTATTGGCATCATAGGACTAAACGCCAATAATTAAAGCAATAACCATGAATCCCAGGCAACACTTCTTGTGCTAATAGTACATGAAGATTGGAAAAGCAGTAAATAAGTAGAGGGGAGGTGGTTGCATCTATCAAAGCCAGCTTAGCAGCATTTATATCTGGGGACTGAGAAAACAGTGCAGAATTGCCAGGATGCGAGGAGGATATGGATCAAAAAAGCTGCACAAAGATGACAGCTGTCACCTTGGCTCCCCCGCCAGAGAAACAGAAACATGGACTTCTGAGCTGAAGACAAGATTCACAGAAGGGAAAGGAAAGGAAAGGAAAACATTACAGAGCCAGGCTTTGTAACTGAAATGAAATAGATTCATGGCCATCCCACACATTATGTGGCAGGAAAGTCAGATGTACCAACCAGTGTGTACTCAGCTGAGAGTTGCACCCATTCCTGGCTCTGATGAACACATGATACTCATGAAACCCAACTTATTTTTATCAAGCCTGGCTGTGGTGAAATTTATGGTGTCTGGCTGGGATAGCACCAAACACTAAAACAGGGCACCTGCACCTGCAAAGGCTGTCCCTGGTGCCCAAAGGATCCTCTCGCCTTCTGCTCCCTAATGCTGAAACTAGGCTTTAAAGAATCATCCTGTTGTAGCAAATAGAATAGGTTTTTCTGATTGCTTGGCTGTGGTCTGCCCACAACAGTTTTTCTGGTTTGCAAATGTGTCCATCAGCCCTAACAGATTGGCAACCTGACCCTAAAACAAACAGTCAGTCCTGGAAACCTACCTAATAGGGCAGAGAAGAATCTGTAGACAAATCATATTGGAAGAGACTGCTTCATAGAGATGGACAAGGTCTTCCCCACTATCTAATGACTAAATAGGAATTTCAGAAGCATATCTTAGCATGACTATATCAAAGGACATCTGCCAGCACAGCTTGCTCCCAGGGCAATGTGTTAACATCAGTGGAACAACTATTCTAAGAGTACTTTCACAGCTGCCTGATAATTTTCCCCCTTCTCAGAAAGCTAAATCTGCTTACTCCTGCCATGGTCCTTGTATCCTTTTGCTGAAAGAGCTCCAGATCATAGTTTGTCACTCTTGGTATGGCTTCATAAGAGCCCATTTTCAGGTCTAATTCCCTTGTTTAGACAACTCTAGTTTTTATCTCCCGACAACTGTTTTGATTCTCTGAGGAAGTGAACTGACAACCTCTGCTCCTTTCCCTCCACTGTCATGAATGACATTGTTCCTTTGTCAGACATGGTAGAAAGCAGACAAGGAGCTGAAAGTCTATGGCATATGCTGTGCTTCCTCAACTCTGGAAGAGCTTTCCATCAGTCAGTGCTGAGGAGCACAGGTGCAATTGCTTTAGGAGGTTTGTGCCACTGTCATTATTCTGCAAAAGTGACATGACTTCCATTTTCAGACAGCCTGTCAGATGGCTGCAGTGAAATGAACAAGCTCCTTGAAGCTAGATCCAGCTTCTGTGAACCTCCAGGCTTGCAATGAACGGTAAGTCCCTCACCCCAAGCATGACATCTACCTTTCCCTAGGAGAGAATACACAGGTCAGTTTTTGGCCACTTTCCTCTGCGATATCTCACAAGCACAGCATGGAAGTTGATTCAAGACTGTGATGTGTCTGGAGTTTATTGGGTCCTATACCCATGGGCTGTAGGCAGCTTCCATGATCAGAACAAAAGGTAGACTGAGCTGAGGTCTAGGGATGTGTGACTCTGTCAATTTGTTTTTTCCAGCCTTAAGTTCCCTTTTCTATATTTCCACACCAGTTAATAACTTTTTAAAAATAAAGTTCTCATGAAAATTCATTTTAGTGCAATTTTATATGCATTTTTTAAAATGTCATTTTCCCTAGTATAATGTTATTATATAATTTCACTAATGTGGACAATTTTCTCAGACAATTACTTGGCTGAAGTAGTGAACTGCAAAATTTGCAGTAGTGTGATTGTTTTGGTTTGCATATATTAGATAGGTTCATAGGTTCACTTTAAAATAGGAACTGAATCAAATTTATCCCCCATCCCTAGTTGGAAGCGACTTTATACTGCCTAAGAAGGTGCAATACAAAAGGCATTCTGAGGAGAGGGGATGAAAGAGTGAAAGCTCACTGGCTGACCAATTTTGGCTCCGTCAAAGTCTTTATCAGCTTAATATACCTCATAGGATTGCTGTGAGGATAAAATGCGGAGAGGAGTAACCACATGTATTGCTCTGAGCTCCTTTGAAAAAAGGTGGGATATAAATCCGGGCTTAGGGTTACAGGTAAAAGTGTCTGGGACAGCAAATGTGATTTTTACCTTTGCACAGTTATGCTAGTTTCTACACATGCTCACATACCCCTCTCTATTGTCTATCCAGGATGTCTTGAGTCATCTTGGCTGGAGAGGAAGGAGCAAGCCCTACCTTAGTAGCATTTACTTCCCTAAGCAATGAGGAAGCACCTCTCTCCTTGACCTCAGCTGTGACTCCTGCCAGAAAAGTGGTCCCTGCCCCCAGGAGACCTTGGCACCTGGGTTGGACAGTGAACAGACAATGTTGATCTCACATGCATCTCCAAGGACATGACAGCAGTTGTGCCAATGTGAGCAGACCCAGGCTTCACATAGAAGCGCTCACTTGCTTGCCCAGTCCCTGGGTTTTGGATGGTGTGTTTGTGCCTTCCCCAGTATTCAAAAGATCAGTTGAATAGGCTTATCAAGTGTTGGAACAACTCTTAGCTAACAGCTAGCTATGAACTCTGGAGCTCTCTTTTAACCACCGACCTGCACATCTATGGGAACTGTAGCGAACTCTGGAATAAAAGCTTTGGAATGAATCCTGACAAGAGTCCAAGTACCCCATCCATGGGAGCCAGGACAGAGGCAAACAAGAGGCATTAAAAAATTCAAGGACGCATTCCAGCCAGGCAAAAACACTCAAGGTGCAAAGCAGAGTCAGTGATGGGCGTGACTACATAGAGAGGCCTTGCGGGGTTGTATTTGGCTCCTGGGCATGAGGTTCCCCAAACTCGAAGTAGTGTCATAGAATCATAGAATCATAGAGTTGGAAGAGACCACAAGGGCCATCGAGTCCAACCCCCTGTCATTCACAGAGGCATTGTGGGAGGTGGAAAAACATGGCTGTCCCCATGACCTATTGCTCTATATATCACACCTTTAGTAAAGTCTATCATATTTCTATAAAAAACCCTGACTTGTTTGCAACAGTTTAACCACTGCATTAGTGAAACATAACATGCACACACAGATTCTGCAGACTCATCTTATTTGTACATCTTAATGCTGTCTCCCTCCTTTCTACAGTAAGAGAGAGAGAGAGAGATGTTAAGTATTTACAATCACCTAATAAAATGTTTCATGGATATTTATGAGGCTCTTTCTTAGCAAGCTGCATAATAATATTAATCAAAATCAAGGCAGCTGCTTGCGTTCTCTGTTCTCCTACATTTACTTGCAGGTAGCTGTCTTTTTTGACTCACTCCCTTTGAGTTGTCATTGCTTCCGTTCCATTTCATTTGGGTTATTTACTGCTCAAGAAATGAATGTAGCTGAATACAAAGTTTCCAAACAGTCCCAGAAAACATAATTGCTTGCTGATTTATTAGCCAAAGGGACTTTATGTTCTGCTTTCAAAGAAGGCATTCAGGAAGCTTGTTCACATGTCACTTTGAACATGGGTGCAAGCTGCCTACACACATGTACAAGTGCTTGTGCAAAAGGGTGTTCACTTCTTGATTTGTACAATTCAACTACTGAACACACAAGTACACAGATTCTACAGCCATTGAAAATTACAAGCAAACAACTGTGTGCTTACAGCTCAACTATTAGGTGCACAGGTACACATTTTGTACAATCATTGGATGTGATGTTTGAACACCACTTGTGCTAAGCATTCTGCTTAGATATAAATATATCCTTTCCTTTTTAATAGTTTTTTTAAAAATTGTTTTCATCAACAGCACATTAACCAAGTAACAACCAGCAGAGTAGAACACTGTGCAGGTCTAAATATACAGTAAGGTGCTGCAGCTGCCATTTACTAACATACCAAGCACCCCAGACTGTTTCCCTTCATCATCCTATGCTGATCACTTCAATATGTCCTCCCAAAATAAAATTTGACTTGCTGGAGATTTAAGAATTTGGTTGTTTTTACTCACATATAATATAAATGGAAACCATATGGCACTGGAATTATCATGTATCAACACTCCCCTCAAACGTCTACTCTGATCTGTCAGCCATTCTGATGACAGCTCCTACACTCTAAATAGCCAGCCTAGAGATGTAAATCCTGGCTGATATTTCCAGTGACAAGCCACCTTCATTCAAACATCGACCCATGTTTTCTGAATTTGTTTCTCCTCTCCTGCCTTTACACGCTAACAGAGGGATGGGGAAGCAGTTTACTTATTTATTCCATAACATTTATATAGCGCCTGATTGTAGAAGAAACCTCAAAGTGATTTAGTTCAGTTCACATTTCATTCCTAATTTGCAATTCCTGAAGCACTCCATGAACTGAAATGCAACTGCCTTTTGGAATTTACACTTCTCTTAACATTGTGATGTCGTTCTCCAGCTCAAAGCATGTGCCGAAATTTATAGCAGGGTGAACTATTTCATTGGTGAAATAATTTTTAGAATTTCTGAGATAATCTTAAAAGCTATGGGTTTTTCTTTTAAATCCAGGAAAACAATGCTTGACATTGAACTTATCAATATATACAGTCTAACGTGCACTTTTGAGTATCACAATGCTCCAACTCAGGCTAGATGTTTGATAAAAGTGTTTAGTATATTTTCTTCTTTTGCTGAATGGTGTGAATTCTCTCAATTCTTCAATACGCATCAGAGATGGGCAAAAGGTGATTGAAGGGTAGGGATTTATTGCCTCTAATTAGATTATAGTACTCATATGGTTAAATCCTGCATAGTAATACTATTAATCAGGGTTTTTTGCCACAGCAGAAGGACTTTGCCACTCAAGTGTGAAAACACACCAGATAGGCTGCAGACATGATCAGTGTAGAATTGCAGAACTACACAGATTAAAGCCCTGAACATCATGTCAGAACCATCTGCTTGTACCCTTCAATAAGTGACAACAGCTGATCTATCTGAGTTTCTGGAGGCTTCTTTGCTCTAGTCAGAATGTTATTTCTCCACCCCCAGAATCTAATATTGCAACATTTGGTCAATAGCTTCAGGGAATATCATAGTGTGTGTTTTTTTGAAAGACAACAACAAAGCTCGGGAAATAATAAATGCTGATATTTGAGCAGTTTTACAAGAGTGTTGTCATATACATTTCAGATCTTCTACAAATTCCAATATAGGATTATGAGCTCTCTGGTGTGTGTGTGCACATGCTCTCTCTCTCTCTCTCTCTCTCTCCTACAACCAACAGAATAAAACTGATCCCTCTTGATATCACAAAATCAGCTCAGTACATACAGTAAAGCTGCAGCTTCACATAGAGACATACCAACATACAAAAATATGTACAATGTATGTTAATTCTGCATCCCTCCCTCCACAAAAAAGGTATTAAAGGAAGAGATTAATAATAATTCAGTTGCCACAAACTTCAAAGCAAAACAAAATGAACACACAAAATAATAAATAAAAAGACACCATTGCATAGCACAAGGATTACTGAACAAAATAAAAACAAAAGGTAATAATTGAGTCAAATAATTATCATTAACATTTGGGCAGGTCAGCTACAGTATATGTTACATACTGAGTGAAGAATTGGATCTCCTGGTGGTCTGGATTCCAAAATCCTCCACCCTCTGTGAGCCAACTTTGATAGGTGGACAGTTTGACATCAGGCCGCCTGTCAAATGTGAAACAAGGTAGCTGTAACTGCAGATCAGCTATTTGGTGGTTACAACATTTCATTTGAAGACATGCTTTCAACTCCAATCAGCTGATTGGTGCTGGGAGCACACCTTCAAAGAGGTGTCTTGAAGTCTCCACAGAGGGGGAAATGTTCGGTTTAAAAACAGCATTTTCTCCTCTGCAAAGGAAGAGGTTTGGAGTGAAAGCAATGAAGGAAGCTCTTTGAAAGAAAAACATTTTCTACAGCCCACTCAGTCATCAGGTGTGTGGCAAGTGAGGGTGGTTTGTGGAAAATGCCCTTGCAGACCAAATTGAGGCATTTCCCCACCTCTATTATGTACAGCTTTGTAAACACAAAAACAAGGAGTCCTACGCTTCAGATTCAAATGTTGCAGCATGTTGTTCCCTGGGTCTTTCCTGCAAATCCTGGTCATAGTTTTATATTAAGCTGTCTCTGAAGAAGTGTGCATGCACACGAAAGCTCATACCAATAACAAACTTAGTTGGTCTCTAAGGTGCTACTGGAAGAAATTTTTTAATTTTGTTTCTCCAAAACATATTTGGCCTTCCCTCAGTGGGAGCAAACTTGTGTGTCAGAAATGAGTTAGAAGTTCAAATATTGTGAGCTCAGAAACCGCAGTATACTCTTGCCAGAACTTCACGTCAGCTGAGCATGGCCTATGTGATTGGCAACATCTTCTTAACCACCTCCTTCATTTCCTGACCCAGAAAAATATAAGTTGAGTGGAAAAGCAGGTGTCATCTCATGAACAAACAGAATAAACCATGATCCTTTGTTGCTTTATTTTGCTGCCTTTTGGTCAAGTGCTTAGAAAACAGCTTGCACAAGCTTGTCTAAAAGACGAAATACTTGGTAATCAGATACTAGCTGCTTCTACAAAAGGAAATATTTCCTTTCTATTCCAAAGCATCCTTACTGGTGCCTTATGTTCTGCTTCCATTGCATTACTGAAGATAAGTGCAATGCAGCCTTATGGTTTTTTGAGCCCAACAGATGAACAAGCTAGTCCTGGGGATGGAAGATATGCCCATAGGGATTGGCCTACCTTAGTTTTAATTAAAACAAGAGTTGACTTAATGGATATTTGAATCTCTTACAACATCCATGTTGTAGATAAGCTTTTATTTAGTGTCAGACAAAGAGGATTTCACAGGAGGAATGAAAGCAGTATGGTTTGATTGACAACTGATAGGGTTGATAAATAGACCCGTCTCTTCCTTTTGAATCACACTCTAAATATGTGCTGGCTTTTTTGTTTTATTTTAATTAAAGGCTATGTACATACCCATCTGTACTGCAAATAAGTAGTTCTCCTTAATCTAGAGTCATTCATGCTCATCCTCAACATACAGCTTTCAATCTTGATTGATTCCATATCCTGTCATCCACAAGGCTGCGTGCGGTTACTTGCTACATGTTGAACACCCTCCATGCCTTTTCCTTCACTCACATGCCCCATGTGAATGAAGAAGGAAACTGAACTCTTGTTATACGCCAGTCCACAATGTCACCGGGCACCTATCATTTCCAACCTTTGCAGTGGTATTATCTGTGTGGAATTACATAACCTTTTGGGAGAGATAAGCATTCCTGAAGTCCTCCCAATTGCATACCCTACAACATTTCTCCAATGAACATAGGGACGTCTCATTCCATAATGATAATTTTAGTATTTACACCCCATACATCTTACTGGGTTGCCCCAGCCACTTTGGACAGCTTCCAACATAACAAAACAATAAACATTTTAAAAATAAAAATCCCTATGCAGGATTGCCTTCAGACAGCTCAGGGGTCAGATAACTCCATACCCTCTAACATTTCTCCAATGAAATGAAGGACATCCTAAGGAAAAGTGGGACATTCCAGGATCAAATCAGAAACCAGGATGGCTTCTCCAAATCAGGAACATCCCTGGAAAATAGGGATACCTGAAGGGTCTGCAATTGTGAAAATTGCAGTCAGGGCCTTGAAACAGGGCCTTATCTGGAAGCCTGTCTGTTGTCAATTGCTTAGTGAATTCTTCAATTCAATAATAATTATTGTTGTGTCATATGGTTCTCTGTAAGCCTTGCTGAAATGTACATATTTGCAATTGTAATGATATTTTACTTACCTCATTATAAACTTCTTATTAATATATTGTTGCTACAGCTGTGTGCCCTTCTGCAGATTTCTGTGGTTGCCATGGCAAAAGGCATAATTTTAAATGGCTGTCGTGGGGGTACAGCCTAACAATAAAATGAGCACCACATCTAAAAGGGCAGAAAAAGAGACAGGACCACAAAAGAGTGTGGGTGTGCTGTTCCATCAAAGGCCCTGGCAACATCAATCATGACACTTACCATACCCTCCAAGTGTCCCAATTTTCTAGGGACAGCCCTGGAATTATGAAAGCCACCGTGGCTTCTGATTTGATCCTGGAATGTCCCTATTTTCCCCACCAGTGCTGCTGCTGCCATGTTCGAGAAGGAGGATCAGCTGACGCTTGTTCTGAGTGGCAGCTGCATCGGTTGGGAGGGAGCATTCTGTGGCGTCTCCATGGCTTCTCCATGGCCGCTGCTACTGGCCTCCTACCTTTGGCAGTTCATAGCGGCTGCTGGAAAATGGGTGAGAAGAGAGGAGAGGCTGCTGCCACCAAGGCCCAGCCCCATATGATGTGGCAGCTCTGAGGGGCAGGCAGAAGGCAGTGCCGCCCTGGGTGGGAAGAAAGGCTGAGTGGAGCAGAGTGCCAGAAATTTCCCTGTGAAGTGATTGAGTTTGAATGACATTGCATTCCTATTGAAGTGGAAAAGAGGTGACACACAAGTCACATGACAGCAATTTGCAGACATCTCAAAATTTAGACTTTTACTTGATGCAAAATGACTTGATCTATGTCTTTAGAAAGCTGACTCTGAGGTCATATTTCATTCCAGTTTTTAGGACCACCTAAATAAACTTCCTCAGCCTGAAAATGATAAAATACCATAAAACAAATGGCCCTGGCATCATTACATCTCACATGCTGATTTATGTTCAGTATGCAAGCCTCTCAGTAAATCACCATGGTGATGACTTATCCCCTCTTTCAGTTGGTATGCATCTTAATGAAATAATAGCAATACAGGTCTTCCTTACTTAAGAGGAGTTCATTGCATAACCCCTCCCCCCAATACCAAATACAAACTTAGGAAAAAGTTAACTACTTTAGATGTACTTCAATTTTGCAAAATTGATTCAAATGGTAGTAAGATGCAAAGAAAGGTCAGTATGTGTTGCAAATAGATGAATGTCAGAAAACTTCTTAGTCATATTAGAGTTGATTTTAAGGCTAAAAATGAGTTTCAGCAGCAATGGGTTGCCCATGATGGACAGGTGGAGATTGCTGACCCCCAGTCCAAACCTCAATGATGGCCACATGAACGTAACTTGCAGAGTGTCATGGGAGGCTGAAATCCCCCCGCCCCATTTTTCAATATTGTCATTTTTAATGTCAGTTTGTGTCCATTTATCCTTTGGCATAGAGAACAATGTCGTTCATTAAAAGCCAAATATATGAGTCTTGTCTTTTCATTTCATGTTTGTTGGGCATTATAATCAATTAAAACCAACTAACTGACTAAAATTCTTAAACTTAGTGGCGGCCCTAATCAATCAAAACTAGTTACTTCTTTGCCTTAAGTTTCAAGGGACAAGCGAGAATGAATGGATGAATGAATGGTCTTTCGCTACTCTAGTGATCAGCTGCAGGTATGCTTATAAGAAATAGGTCAATAGTTTGATGTGGGGGGAATCACATGTGAAGGCCTTTTTTTCTTGTTTCAGTGGTTCATGCCTGATTAGCGAAATTCACCTTGACTTGGATTTACTATCTCCTCCACCATCCCTGCATTAGTCTATGTTTGCATCATTAAACATCATTGCGTTTTAATATGGATGGCATATATAGTGACACCAGCAGATCTTGAATCAATTTGTCATAACTTATTGCTATCATTTGACAGCTGTTAGCAAACACTCTGAGACAAATGACATTAGAGTTATATGTTACACATTCCTTCCATGGATGTAAGGCAGAAAAGTGGGACTGGAAAGCACTTAAAGACTTCACTACTTATATGTATCAGTGATTATGATGTTGATGATAATAATTATAAGGAATAGAGTAGACATCAGCAATCCAATGCACAGCAGTGTCCCCTGGATAGGAATGGAGGAGAAATTTGTTTCTGTTCGCAATTAAATGAGAACTTGCTGAGTATGCACTTTCCAAAGCAATACACAAACTGAAACACAGTTGTTCTTTGAAATTTGCACTTCTCCAAATTTAGCAATGCACTTCTTGCCCCAGGTAATTGTATTAGGGGAAACTGCTTTGCAAAAAAAGTAACAAACTGTATATCAGGGGCCAGAAAATCATAACAAGACGCTGGAGAGACCTGTCAGCAGTAAGCATGGACCAATGGTAGCAAATAGTATGGGAAACAGCCTTACTAGAAAAATTAACCAATAAACTGAAACTGACACAGGGACAAATAGAAGAAAACACCTTCACCCCGGTATGGCTCCCCTTTATCACATACACAGCCCAACAAGACAATGACAAAATCCACCAACAGCATACAAATCAATATGGCTAACCTGATCCAAAACACCCACCCACCCCACTCACACATGAAAACAAAGACCATCACAGCCAACCACAAATGAACAGCCACACCCTAGGCCAACCCCAACCTCTCTCACTACCAAAGGAACAGCAGAGAACCTGCACAAGCAGCGCTGACACAAAACCCCACATATATTAAATAAAATAGAAACATTGCCACCTGACCCCACCCCACTCATCTTTCCCCCCTCCACCTCTTTCCCCCTTTTCTTCCTAATGTCTCAACAAATGAAACCGATTTGTAAAAAATGTTACATGGGGGGGGGGAATAAGAGAGACATTGCACATGCTTTTGTAAATCAAGAAAATCTTTAATAAAAATACATTAAAAAAACAAACTATATCAGGGAAAACTGCATTAAAATGTGTATATTTTGGGGGTCACACTAAAATGTTAATGAATTTTCATTAGGATCTTTAAAAAATATATAATTCAAAATGATGTGGAAATATGAAGAACCAAACTTAAGATTGAAAAAAAAATGAGAAACTAATTGACATATTCACCTATCACAGGCAGAAACACCTGTTCTTCTCCCATATTTTATTTTTGTATAAAATATTAGGCTCTTTATATTGTTTATTATAAACAAAAAAAATTTAAAATGTATCATAGCTGCATGACCGGATGGAACCTACATGTAATTTTAAAATCTGCTTGTATAGGAGAACAGTTTTAAAAAGGCAAAAGGTTTCCCATTTCTGTTAGTGATAGGGTATACTCTCTCCACCCCCATTCTGCAAATTCCTGGCAAGTGTCACATATTCTTTAAAATTATTCTAATAATTATCATTGTTTTTAAAGGGGACTGCATTCATAAATAATAATATTTGAATGATGTAGCTTTATTCACATGCTACTACTAACTTATAGAAACAGGGCAAAGACAGAAAACTCCAGATGGGATTCTAATGCAGGACTATTGTGCCTAACTGTTTACGAACCCCCATCCCAACCCCTAAGAAAATTGATTCCCAAAACTATCTGCTTCTTTCTCCATTTTTCTTCAAGCTATTCCATCCAGTTTTCAATTATCACTGGGCAATAAATGTGTCATCGAGTGAGATGAGGCCCTTGTAGGATACAGTAATACAGAAGAGGAGGTGGTGTGGTGAGGATAACTCAAGAATATTCAAAGTTGTTTAGATGCAAATTCAGTCATTATTGCAAATATGAAAGATATATAATAAAGAGTGGGGGAGTAGTGAAGTATTAGAATCCCCCCTTGGTAATGAAAACTGCTTCCCTGCCATTGTCCCATCCATCTCTTCTGCCTTCTGTTGGGATTACATTCACCCTTGAGGTCAATACAGAATCTGCAAATCATTTACATTCCGTTTTAGGAGATCCAAATGAGGTGTAGGTAGAATCCAGACCTTTAGAGCTGAATGAATGCTGCCTGCCACTGCTATCTCCTCACCTACCCAACTATCAGCCTAGTCCAGTTGGATCCCCCCCTCACCCCCCAAAAATATTCAAATCTCCTTTGTACACTTTGAAGGTTCTGCTGCACTTAAGGCAAATGGAAAGAAATACGAAGAAACATTTACAATTTTCAGACTTTTGAAGTTCATTAGCAAATGCCAGGAAAATCAACATTGGGGGTTGCATGTGGTTCCACAGCCTCTAAGCATGACCTCCTGCTGAGGTTATTCCTCGCACCGCTCCATGGATTTGTATAACAATGGCAGATTCCTGTCCTTTGCCCCATGTCACTATCCTGCTTGGATTTACTAGCAAAACTATTGTGGGCTCCCATGCAATGGATAGCACCTCTTTCATGTCCCAAACAGGCAATACAAACAGATGTACTGATCTCCTGGAAGTGACATGCAAATTAGGTGATGCTAGAATCTCACAGACTCATAGAATTGTAGAACTAGAAAGGACCCTGGGGGGCATATAGTCCAACACCCTGCCTTACAGTGTGCGTGGAGGTGGCTGCCCAGATGGTGAGGTGTATTCTGTTACTTAGGATATACAGTGGTACCTCTGGTTATGCACTTAATTTGTTCCGGAGGTCCATTCTTAACCTGAAACTGTTCTTAACCTGAAGCACCACTTTAGCTAATGGGGCCTCCCGCTACTGCCATGCTGCCGCCATGCGATTTCTGTTCTCATCTTGAAGCAAAGTTCTTAACCCGAGGTACTATTTCTGGGTTAGCGGAGTCTGTAACCTGAAGCGGATGTAACCTGAAGCGGATGTACCCGAGGTACCACTGTAATGTGGTAAGTAGGGATGGAAAATAAATTGAATTCAGCTTGCATTTAAAGGCAAACCAAACTATTTTGCCCTTTCCAAAACAATATGAGGATAGAAAAGCATCCCAGTTCTTCAAATTTTGCAATGCAGTTCTCTAACCAAATACAGTGTGCACAGAAATAAAGATAACATACAAAATGCATTATATTAGGCAGAACGTCGTACAAAAAAATGTTTCTATTAGGAGAAATTTGCACTGGGATGAGCAGATTGAGAAAAGGATATAGGGTTTTTTAGCAGACTGCAAACTTAGCATGAGTCAACAATACGATGCAGCAGCAAAAAAATGCTAATGCTATTCTAGGTTGTATAGTGGTACCTCAGGTTACATACGCTTCAGGTTACATATGCTTCAGGTTACAGACTCCGCTAACCCAGAAATAATACCTCGGGTTAAGAACTTTGCTTCAGGATGAGAACAGAAATCGTGCAGCGGCAGCAGGAGGCCCCATTACCTAAAGTGGTACTTCAGGTTAAGAACAGTTTCAGGTTAAGAACGGACCTCCAGAACTAATTAAGTTCTTAACCCACGGTACCACTGTATCAGCAAAAATATAGAGTCCTCATTAAGAGAAGCCATACTCCCACTCTATTCTGCCTTGGTCAGACCCCACTTTGAGTATTGTGTCCAGTTTTGGCTGCCACAATTTAAGAAGGATATTGATAAGGTGGAATGTCTGCAGAGGGCAACCAAGATGAAAAAGAGTATGGAAACCAAACTTTTGAGGTATGCTTGGGGGAACTGGGTATATTTAGCCTGCTAAATAGGAGACTGAGAGGAGATATGATAGTCATCTTCAAATATCTAAAGTGCTGTCACATGGAAGATGGAGCATGCTCTAGCTATCTCTCGCTTGGATTACTGCAATGTGCTCTGTGTGGGTCTACCTTTGAAGGTGACCTGGAAGCAAAACTAATCCAGAATGCGGCAGCTAGACTGGTGACTGGGAGTGGCCGCCGAGACCACATAACACCAGTCTTGAAATATCTACATTGGCTCCCAGTACGTTTCCAAGCACAATTCAATGTGTTGGTGCTGACCTTTAAAGCCCTAAACGGCCTCAGTCCAGTATACCTGAAGGAGAGTCTCCACCCCCATCATTCTGCCCAGACACTGAGGTCCAGTGCTGAGGGCCTTTTGGCGGTTCCCTCACTGCAAGAAGCCAAGTTACAGGGAACCTGGCAGAGGGCCTTCTCAGTAGTGGCACCCGCCCTGTGGAATGCCCTCCCACCAGATGTCAAAGGGAAGAACAACTACCTGACATTTAGAGGACATCTGAAGGCAGCCCTGTTTAGGGAAGCTTTTAATGTTTAACAGACCACTGTATTTTAATACTTTGTTGGAAGCTGCCCAGAGTGGCTGGGGAAACCCAACCAGATGGGTGGGGTATAAATAATAAATTATTATAATATTATTATTATTCCTTCATTGTAGAAGATTGGACCAGATGACCCCAAAGGTGCCTTTCAACTCCACAAACTGATGTGAAAATGTGGAGAACTGAACTGAAGATTGGGAAAAAGGAGAAACTGAACTGGACAGACTTGCAAATCCTTAGCTTTTGGGGGACTTTCTGCTCTTCCGTTTAGTGGGGCTCTGGATCTCTGCCCCAATATCCTACCCTGCTGGCACCCCTGGGCCACGGATATGCTTTTTATCATAAGTAGGCTGCATGCAGTTTGGTGGGCTGCAAATTGCCTTGTTAAACAGCATGGCCTCCTCTTCTCCTGCTGACTAAAGTGTGCCATGAAAATGCATGAAACATGGCAAATAAAAATAGTATCATACTTGATGAGTTTGCTTTAAAAAAAAATCATCTGCAATGAAAGCAATAGGAAAGCAATTAACATTTAAGCAACAGCTCCATGCCCCTGAGAGATGGCTGGATGTCTTTAATCCTCTCTCCACCCAGAAGAAAAGGATAAAGAGCCCCAAAGGAATCTGTCTTCTGACAGAGGCAACGAGCTTCTTAGAGTTCTGAGAGAGAGAGAGAGAGGAAAGAAAATGAGCTAAAGTGAGTGACTGGTTCTTGGTACATTCCTTTCTCCCTGTCCATTCTAGGAAATCATTTGTAATTAGAGAATAGGGAGCAGCATTGCAGCATCAGTCTATTCCTTGGTGATAACGGCATCCAACAACAGTCGTGTCTAAAGATGCGCTCTTCAAAACCACTTACACTTTGAAGGTATCCAAGCATCCTATGGGAAAGTTGCATTGTGAAGGCTCCAGCTCCCAAGAACACTCGTGGTAGTTCTGGACACTGCTTATTATAGACATTAAATGTACCCAGACAGTGAAGCTTCCTCCTGCAGTGTTCACAGCCTATTCTAATGCAGAGACCTCAGCCTGGGCAGGATACTAGGCAGTAGTAACTCACCAGGCAAAGTGGAGCCTCTGTGCTAGGCTCCTGGTAGGTGGGTCACTGTTGCTTACTGTGGGGCAAACACAGTGGCAGAGCCAATCTGGTGCTTCTGCCAGTGCATATTCTGCATGCCAACCTACCTACTACCTGGCTCTCTCCTTACTGGAAAGCAACAGCACCATTCCATTCCCATCAGAGCATTACCAAAGAGGTAAAGCTGTATTCATACTTATTCAGGCCATTAAAATATGAGAAATCCATATAAAAGAAGTGATCAGTATAAAGCCATTTTCCAGGCTTACAACCTCTGGGATTTGTTGGAAGTCAAAAGCTGGTTTTACATAATTGAAAGCTGGCAGTGAAGTACGGCTAGAAAGAATTGCGAACCACATTTGATTGGCTGTGAAAAAACTCTTTTTTTAAGAAAAGCAATTGTCTTCTTTTAAGGGCAATTTTAGCACCATTCTTCTCAAAGAGAAGGAGATAGAGAGGGGCTTAATAAATTTTGTGAAGTATATTATGTAGGCCTAATAAACGTGAGGATCATAGTATGTCATTTAGTGGTGAAATTCCATTTCCTTTCTTCTTTCCTTTATTCTGTCCCTCCTCCTCTTACTTTCTGTCATCCATAGTTGTGAATATAGAGCATACATGTGTAGAATATACACCATGCAATGACTGTTCAGTGGTTAGCAAATGTACATAGTTTACCATGGGTCTGTCATTAACTTTTGTTTGGAATAGTAGAAGGGAATTTCAGACTTTAGGGCTGAAAATGGCCTTCCAAGCTCCTGTACCTGGCCCTCAGAACTTTACCCAAGCTGCACCCTCTCCCCAACCACACTACTTACTGGCTCGTGTGGTGTGGTGGTGTAGTGTGGTGTAGTGTGGTGTAGTGGTTAATAGAGGTAGACTCTTAATCTGGTGAACCGGGTTTGATTCCCTGCTCCTCCACATGCAGCTGCTGGGTGACCTTGGGCCAGTCACACT
Source organism: Podarcis raffonei (assembly GCF_027172205.1). Lineage (NCBI taxonomy): Eukaryota > Metazoa > Chordata > Lepidosauria > Squamata > Lacertidae > Podarcis > Podarcis raffonei. Next base: position 43,799,488 of record NC_070609.1, read on the forward strand.
TCTCTGAAGTCTCTCAGCCTCACTCACCTCACAGAGTGTTTGTTGTGGGGGAGGAAGGGAAAGGAGAATGTAAGCCGCTTTGAGACTCCTTCAGGTAGTAATAAAGCGGGATATCAAATCCAAACTCTTCTGCTACTTGAGTTTCCATCATCCTGGGCCATTGACTACATTTGCTGGGGCAGATGGAAATTGTAGTTCAGCAACATCTGGAATGCTTATCCACACCTGTTCAGCTTCTAGGCTAGGTGCATGACCTGAAATCCTGTAAAGACTCATGATGGTGGCAAGTGGGGCTGGCATATGAAATGAATCTGAAAAGGGAAACTCTCAGTCCTATTGTTTGTTAGCAGAAATTGCTTGCAGGTGCATTCATGCCCACAAATACACAACCTCTGGCCTTGGAAGAGCCACAGAATACCATGAAAGTGAATGTGACTGCACTTCACCTGTTCCCTGTATCACCAGCAGAAGAGTTGTGTCACTGGGCACTATCACCTTGCATGATTTCTCAAATTCTTTCAAGAGATCCTATGTATTCTACAGATGCTATGTTCAGGCCTTCACCTGAAAATGTGATGTTTAAATGTGGACACTTGACTACAAGCCTGGTTGATCAGTGACCTGCTGTATCAGGATCCCCAAATGTGCAGAGGTTTCTATTCATATTCAAGCAAATGCAAGTAAAAGCCCACTGCATACCTTCTCTACTCAATGCAGGAAGGTTGGGGAACTGAGTGGATGGAAGCAATACATGCAGGGAAGTTTGGGTGGGATTTACATGCATGCACTGCATATGAAGAAGTTTCATGCATGTGCTTGGACCTTTGGATTTCTCTAAGCCAATGAAGCTGCAGTGGTTAATCTCCTCCTCTCCTATCCCTTTATGGAATAAGAAATCATCAGCTCTTAGATTTGCTATCTTGCATCAGCAACTTCGGTTTCCTTGGGGTTGCATAGGGGCTTATGTTTCCCACATCAGGGTTTTGTGGGTTTTTTTGCACCACAAACTATTATCATTCATTATATTATAATTATAGATGCACTGCAAAGTGTCTCGTGAGGGTGATCCTTGTTGAATCCAAATTTTGATTACCACACAGAACTTCATATTGTAAATACCTCTAACATTGCATTCTTTCCCCCCACTATATGCATTTCAAACTCAGCATTAAATAGCTTGGGGCCAACCATTATTCATCCGTGAGTACCAAAAAGAATATTCAATTAGTGGTGTGTTCTGGGAGTGGTAAACCCCTCTCAACATCAAAGGTTTCTGCTGACCATAAATACTACTCAGGTGAGAAATTCTACTTTGGGAATCATAAAAAGATTCAGCTTCCTATGAGGGAGGCCTATTAAATGTGATATGGGTTTTGAAAATACTTGAGATGAATTATGAATTACAGGTATTTGGCAACTGGATTTTCAAGCACTTATTTACTGAAACAATTTTTGCTGCCTTCTTTTTTTAAATGACTATCTGATACTTATATCTTTACAGTGGCGTAGCGTGGGGGGTGCAGGGGGGGCCGGCCGCACCGGGCGCAACTTCTGAGGGGGGCGCACTCGCTGCCTCCGGAGTCGCCGAAGAGCCTCGGGCGCAGGCTGTAGCAGAGCCCCATGTCTCGCGGAACCAACGAGCTGGCAGCGGCTCTCAGCGCTCGCCGTGGTCCCCGCGCATCAGGGCCGCGGAGGGCGCGCCAGGCAGCCCCTCCTCACCGACGGGCAGCGTTTGCCTGCGGGGCTCGGCCAGCGCGCTGGCCTGGCCGCGTGGAGTCGCCGAGGAGCCGCCGCCTGCCATGCCGCCCTGGCTGCTTCAGCCGCGTCCGACAGCCGGCTCGAGGCTCCTTCCGGCCGGGTCTCCCGACGGGGCGCTGCGGGTGGAGGCTCCGGCACCAAGCGCTACGCTGCTCAGGCTCGGGTCGCTGTCTGGACGCGCGCAGCCCGCCAAACGCGCCACCGGCGGCGAATGAAGCGCCCAGCCGGAGCCACCTGCGCTCTAGTGCCTGCGCGCCAAGACCGCCCGCCCGCCCCGACGGGGCCCGCCCACCCGCACCGGAGGCCGGCCGACGCACTGTCCCCAGAGGCACCCCCTCCCCGCGCCAGAAAGAAGCCCCCTCCCCGCGCCAGAAAGAAGCTGCGTCGGGGCTAGCTGGGCCGGGGAGGGAGACCGAGAAGGCTGCGCCGCGACGCCCAAAGACGCGCGTCTTGGCGCAAAGGGGCCCGCGGCACCCAGACGCGGAAGGGACCCTCTCCCCCTGACCCGCTACTGAACTGCATTTCCCAGCTCCCTTGGCAAATCCCAGTCCCCAATCCCCAAGATGCTTTATTTGAGGCAGGGGTCCTTTAATTGCAAAAACAACACCATGGAGGGCAGTAGTCACCACGAAGTTTGCCCCAGAGTAGAGCCGTCAGTATTAATGACCATGGTTAGGGGTTAGGGGGCGCAAATTACTTGCCTTGCCCTGGGTTAGGGGGCGCAAATTACTTGCCTTGCCCCGGGTGCTGACAACCCACGCTACGCCGCTGTATCTTTATACAAGATTCAGTATCTCTTTCATGATGTTTGAAAGTAGAATTGCCACAGAATTTCACCAAAAGTCAGATTAATTTAGTGGCTCCTGTTTTACCAGGCTGCCCTGTTGTTGGGCATGGTGAGGTGAACATCTCAGGCACCAAAGAATGATGACAAAGTGTTTGGGGACAGTTTGCCTGTGCCCACTAAAGCTAGCCTGTTACCCACAGGAGAACATTGCCAGTGTCAAAATAAAATTCAACTGCCAATTCAATCAGCATTTGTGTGTAAAATAGGAGATGGCTCCATCTTATACTTCACCACACTCAAGCAGCCCTCCTGATGTTGTTGAACCCAATTCCTCATGTTTCCTATCTTAAATTCACTTATCCATATTTCAGCTTCAGTTTGTTATGTTCTTAAAAGTCCCGATGAAAATTTGCCAGCATTTTTGTGCAATTCTCTCTTGCTATACTTATTTTTATATGCAATTCTGACTGAGTTGCACATTTTAGCAAAGGAATTTTCCCAGAAACAAATGTTTGTATGTTATTTTCACTAATATGTACATTTTAATGCACACATTACCCTAGTTTATGTAGTTCTGTATGCATTTGCAAAAATAGGAGAATTGGGTTTGTTTTTTTAAACAATAACTGTGTTTTCGTCTGTGTATTGTTTTGGAAAATGCAGATTAGGTAAGTTTGCCTTTCAATGCAAACAACTGATTTTCTCTCTCATATCTAAGTCTATGTCTCTTGCTAATAAAACCATAATCAATACGTTTCAACAGGCAATCTAAGAAATAAAGCCTGGGAAACAGGCAGACTAGAAGGTCAGGATACCAAAGCAGAAAATGTGTAATAGAAAACGGTGTGTCCCAAATGTAAGATACCAGCTTGAATGTGATATTATCAGGTCAAACACATGAAGGAACAATATTGTCGCTCTACAACAGGGTTATGATACCTACACAATTGTTAGATTATTTAGCTGAGGGGAGGAAGATAGTGGTGTTTTTATCTTACTTTAAGTTGGCTTTCAGAAACACAGGTAGATTCTGACACCTTGGCCTCCATGATCTCTTCCTCAGTTTCCCTTTGATCACTTTTTATTTTTTATTGTACTTCCCATTGGTCACCTCTGCTATCTCAAAAAAGGCTACAAATTGCAGAGTGACCCACTGGTCTCCACCGTTCTTATTGCACACTAAAACCTTACCAAACATACTTGAAACAAAGGTCAAGGTTCTACTGTTTCAATTAGTTTCCCCTAGTTAAATGTCACATTTTAATTGCTATTTTCTAAGTCTTCCCAGCTTGGAGCTGTACACGTAAAATGCACTATTATGGACAATGCAAGTTATATATAATCTCTTCCTTTCCTCCTTGCTTTTTATCTTCCTTTCTTCCTTTTTTTCAGGAGGTGTTGGGATCCATTCTTCACCTTTTAAAATTAGCTGATATTCCAAACCAATGCATCTTTTAATATCCTTAGCCTGCAATGAAGTAAAGGTAAATGTACCCCTGCCCGTACGGGCCAGTCATGTCCGGCTCTAGGGTTGCGTGCTCATCTCGCTCTAGAGGCCGTGAGCCGGCGCCGTCCGAAGACACTTCCGGGTCATGTGGCCAGCGTGACGAAGCTGCAGCTGGCGAGCCAGCAGCAGCGCAGCACACGGAAACACCGTTTACCTTCCCGCTATAAAGCGGTCCCTATTTATCTACTTGCACTTAAGAGTGCTTTCAAACTGCTAGGTGGGCAGGAGCTGGGACCGAACGACAGGAGCTCACCCCGCCGCGGGGATTCGAACTGACGAGCATACAATCGGCAAGTCCTAGGCGCTGAGGTTTTACCCACAGCGCCACCCACGTCCCTAATGAAGTATGTCAAAATAAAAAAAGGTAAAAGACCCCTGACAGTTAAGTCCAGTCACAAACAACTCTGGGGTTGCGGTGCTCATCTTGCTTTACTGTCCGAGGGAGCTGACGTTTGTCTGCAGACAGTTTTTCTGGGTCATGTGGCCAGCATGACTAAACTGCTTCTGGCAAAACCAGAGAAGCACATGGAAACACTGTTTGCCTTCCTGCCAGAGTGGTACCTATTTATCTACTTGCACTTTGATGTGCTTTTGAACTGCTAGGTTTGCAGGAGTTGGGACGGGAGCTCACCCCGTTGCGGGAATTCGAACCGCCGACCTTCTGATCAGCAAGCCCAAGAGGCTTAGTGGTTTAGACCGCAGCGCCACCCATGTCCCATGTCAAAATAGTTATGCAATAATACAGTACAGAACTCTCTATGTGAGATCCGACACAGTGTAGTAGGCATCTGCTTACACAAGGGGTTTCTTCCTCTCCTCTTCATGATCTCCTAGTGCCACCTCCAAAATTTGCCCTGGAGGACCATCTGAAGCAGCATTTGGAGACAAATGGGGAGAAGAAGAGAGAAAGAAGAAACTAGACGTCATTGCCCAAGTGGGTGGACTTCATTGGACGTTACCCTGTAAATCAAAAATTGTATCCATATGTCTTAGGCTCTCAAGAATAAAGTGATAATATTTTGAATTATTGCCAATGTATCATTCCCCTCCTTCTTTTGCCATAACACTTACAAATACATTTTATTCACCCCCACCCCCCCATAATTCCTCCAAGAAAATCAAGGTGTGTTACCTTTGATCTTTACAGCAACCCTGTAGGCTTATACTGGCTGGCCAAAGGCACCCAGGGATGTTCATGGCTGACTAGAGATTTGACCACAGTATCTTTCTAGACACAGGGGCATAGGAAGGGGGGGCAGAGCGGGCAAGCCACCCCAGGGGCCACTCTGGGAGCGGTGGCAAGATGGCCCCAGCCTCCCCCTACTCTTGTGCACCGTCCATACGGGCTGCCTCTCACACGGTGATGTACAGGCAGCCTGTAGAGTCTCCGTGCAAGTGGCAGCCTGTATGGACGCCGTGCAAGCGGCAGCCTGTATAACCGCCACGAGCGAACAGCAGCCCATAAGGCTGCCACGCATGAGCGGCAGTCCATACAGAGTGCGCATGTGTGATATTCCATACAGAGTGTGCATGCGTGGAATGCTGCACATGCGCAGTCCATACGGGCTGCGCCACCCCAGGTGCCGGAAAGGGTTCCTCCGCCACTGTCTAGACATACTATCAGGGTTGGAGACTAGGGCACTCTTGAATAGTTTCCCTGCTTCTCAGTTTTCTGATTCCAGGTGGTGATGCTGTGAAACCTCTCCTCAGCCCCGTGGCACCCCACAAAATTTCAGTTTGTCTTCCATATGTCTACATGAAACCACGAAGCAAGATTATTCATGTGCTGATGACTCCCAACTCTCCTCCTCCTCAAAATAGCCAGGTGACATGGAAGAGGTGCTACAGTGGGGATTAAATTGGATGAGGGCCTGCAATTCTCTCTCCATAGAAATGAAGCAATCCCCAGCATATGATATAATGTAATTTCCGTGAATGGCCAACAGCAACTCATCTAACTGCTTGTGAGAAAGATGAGCTATAGCCAGGGCCTGTTTGCAACAATGTGCTGCCTGAGTTGGGAACAAAGAAAGCTGTCTTACACTCAGCCACATCATTGCTCATCTACCTTAGTATTGCCTACACTAACCAGCAGCAATGCTGCATGGATTCCCCCCCCCCCCCCCGGGTATTCCCTGCCCTTCATGGTGATTGCATCTGGACTTTCTCAATGCAAAGCTGATGCTCTATCTCTGAGTTAAGGCTTTTCCCTTAAGGCACAGGAACATAAAAAGCAGTGTACCTGATTACTGGATTATCTAGTTCAATATTGTCTACATTTTCTGACTGCAGCTCTCTATGGTTTCAGGCAGGACTTTACCTCAGCCCTAGCTGGAGGATTGAACATAGATACCTTCCACATCCAAAGCATATGCTCTACTCAGTGAGCCATGGCTCTTCCTTAATTCTGCAAGGGTGCAGTGAAGATGCAGAGACAGCCTCAAAATTTCAGTGGGGGGGAATTAGCCCCCCCCAAGGTTTCTTACCCTTATGGCTGCAAATGTATTCTTGAAAGTCAGTGGGCAATGCCTGTCCCTCAGCTTTTACCCACCCAAGGCAGCAGCCTCACTGTGCCTCATGGTCAGACCAGCTTTGCCTATAACCTGTATTATAATTTTGCCACAACAGGCCCTCATTTATAAAACTAAAGTGGAGTGGGAGGAAAACTAATCTCCCTTCACCTGTGATTTGCTGACATTGTGTGCCTGGACATATGTTAGAGACTCTTAACTATCTGTAGGTTTCAGAAGGTTCTGATGAAGATCAGCAAATATATTTGCCACCCCCCAATCTCTGAGATTTATCTTTGGAATGTCACACAGCAGCAGCTGTAAAGGAAAAGAGACAGGTGAACACCGCAAGCATGAAAAATGTCCCACCTGTAAAGTTCAAAAGCCAACTAGGCTGTTTTGAAAACTGTCAAAGAATGTATAAGGAAAATTATTCAACCTTGGAAAATCTTCACGTAGCCTGACTTATCAGTTGAAGGGGTAAGCTTGCAGGTTATAGTAATCTGATTCAAATTGCATGGAAGATAAATAGCTGTGTGGGTAAGAAACTGGTTTAAATAATATTAACTGACAAGCCACCATGCTCCATCTGCCTCACGTAGGTCTTTTTATTATTCATAGCCTCTGATACCTCCTTCCCAATTTCTATCCCATCCAATCCATTCCAAAGAACACTGTTCAACTTTCCTCTTCAGGAAAGCATACTACCCTTTCCAATTTTATATACATACCATACATTTAAGGGATGCGGGTGGCGCTGTGGGTTAAACCACAGAGCCTAGGACTTGCTGATCAGAAGGTCGGTGGTTCGAATCCCCGTGACAGGGTGAGAGCCCGTTGTTCGGTCCCAGCTCCTGCCAACCTAGCAGTTCGAAAGCACGTCAAAGTGCAAGTAGATAAATAGGTACCGCTCCGGCGGGAAGGTAAACGGCGTTTCCGTGCGCTGCTCTGGTTCACCAGAAGCAGCTTAGTCATGCTGGCCACATGACCCGGAAGCTGTACGCCGGCTCCCTCAGCCAATAAAGCAAGATGAGTGCCGCAACCCCAGAGTCGGTCACGACTGGACCTAACGTTCAGGGGTCCCTTTACCTTTACCTTTACCATACATTTAAAACACATCCCCCCCACCCTGAAAGAATAATGGGGAATGTCGTTTCTTCCTTGCAGAGCTGTAATTCCCAGCACTTCTAACAAATTACAGTTCCCAGGTTTCTTTGGAGGGAAAATGTGCTTCACATGTGCAGCCTATGTTATTAACTAAAGCCTTGCTTTCATATATAGGGCCCCTCAATCTCAGGGACAACTTGGCACCTCTAGTTAGTAGCCCCCACCCTATGGCTCATATGCATGAGTTTTATCCTCCACGAACCATGTGTTTCAGTTGAGTTCAGGCAGGTCTCCCCCTGTCTGAAGCCTACCAATGCCTTAAATAAAAATTCTAGTAGGCTTTTAAGTTAATTCTGATTTCCTAGTTTGAACTCATTTTTATTCTCTTATACATTGCTTAGAGAAGGCTGTAATTAAGTGGTATATAAATTGTAGATAGGTAGGAAGAAATGAAGGAAACCTCCTAATACCCTTTACACAGCCCCATAAAAAACCATTCTTGATTTAGGCACAATTTAAAATCTGAATTGTGAATTTCCATAACCATAGCTCAAACTAGATTTGAACTCCACCTCCCTTGAAATAATATATCCCTGCCAAATGGAAACCTTTGTTTCTGCACAACAGCCTCCATCTACCAAAAAGAATTCTCTTTGGGAAAAGAGGATACTATTCAAGTATTCCTTTAGGTTATGTATTTGTGAGAGACGGCTGCTCATTTCTTTTGTATGAGATTGACCAGATTCAATATGCCTCCTTGACCATTTTCCAGACTTCTGAGATTCTTTTCAAGCGATTCATTTTATTGACAAGCAATCCTCCTGCTCCAGATGCTGGGTGCAATGGATGAGACCCAGTGACTAATATCACACAGGTTAATGATGTTTGCAAGGTCACTTTGGATGGAACAGAGCCATTTTTGTCATCCTGGAGGATGTGTAGGTGGAGATGAAATGGAGATGATTATTGCTTGAGAGATATCCAACATTCTTCCTGCAGGTTTCTAGGTTATTCAGGTAATTATTCTTTAGATCTCGTCACACTCCATCTGAGCCAGCATGGTAACAAATACTAAAAATGCAATCAACATCCCAGTCCTAACTCTCACTACATAGAAAGTTTGGTGAGCCCCTTCTTACTAAATAAGGAAGGTTGGGAACTCAGGTCATCCTTATGGATTCCCTGTGTAATCATCATGCACACCCTGCTCTACTGTGCATTCCCCCTTTATGATTCCCATTCCCATGAGACCTTGGGGTTATAGCGAATAGGTCACTGTATGACAACTGTAAAAAAAAACGTGAATTCCAAGCTATGGATCATTAGAGTATCATAGTGCTATTAGACAAGTCACCTGGAATATAGGGTGGTATTCAAGGCTAGTTCTAATTAGGCTAGACTCACTGAAGTTAATGGGAAGGTGGTAGACCTTCACTGGAGGTTTTTAAGCAGAGGTTGAATGGCCATCTGTCATAGATATTTTAGCTGAAATCCTTAGGTTTTATGGAGTCTACTCACAAGTAGGACTTAGCTGACTAAAGACACTGTGTACATTTTTAGGTGCCTAAGCTGAAAAAAAGATATTGTGGATCTGGGAAAGTTTCCGTAAGGGATAACCAAAATGATGAAGGATAGAGCAGCTTCCCTGAGAGGAATTATTTGAGCATTTGGGGCTTTTTAGTTTAGATAAATGATAAGTGAGAGGAGACATTATAGAGGTGTATAAAATTAGGCAGTGTAACTCTCATTTGCCTTCAGTGACGCCAACTGGTTGTGGTTTTTTTTTACTGGCTTTAGATGTATCATTTTAACATGCATCTCTTCACCATGTGACACTCCCCACCCCCAAATGATGGAACCATCTTTGACCTATGTGATTAATCACATTTAATTAATAAAAAGAAAGCCTGAGGAGAAGCCATGTTTCATATCAGAATAGATGTAAGAAAATACTGAATATGTATATAACTTAAATCATTTTGGGAGAGATTTCTACCCACTGAAATCACCCCTTTCAACTAAAAACTACCTGGTAAATATTCACCACAGCTGTAGATGTGAGAATCATTGGAATTTACATTGGACTGCACATCTGGAAAGCATTGTCAATTTCAGATCTGTTATCATGCAGAACTCCACTTCCACTCCAGGGCAGATGTCTCATTTTTAGAGGTGCAGAACATCCGCCAATGTTTTCAAATGTCACAAATTGCAAGACACCATTTTCAGAAATGATACGCAACTTACATTAATTTCATGCAATTCACATATGCAGATTAACAGTGCCCATCTGGCTTCTGACAGGCACCCCAACATGACCCATAGATGCTGAGCAGGTTGCTCACCCTTGAATTAAAATAAATCAAGCTATCAGGCAGTGTCTGTGTAGCACAAATTTTCCTCACTTCTTGTTTGCTAACCTCACTCTGTAACTAAAGCTGTGTAATAGCCGAATCATGAAAGCCATTAGGATAATTCTGCTAATGGAGCAACCACTTTAAGTATAGCCATGTACTCTGTCTGACATAATATCAGGCATAGGAACATCATATATAGACAATATGTGCCACTGCTGTTAAGATACACTCTCTGTGTGTTTGTGAGTGTTTTGTTTAGCATATGATATGGAAGAAGCTATTATTCCTATGTTTTATTGCATTACTTGCAATATTCAATGGCATAGTCAAGACAGATGGTGAGAGAAACAGTTCAGGTTTTAAAGCCTAGATCTGAGCTTCATCTGGGGACTTTGTGCCATCATTAGAAGCAGGAATCTTACACTCTTTAGATGTTTTGCCCCTCATGTGATGAGGGATAAACCTGTTTGCCTCCACCCCTCTGTCCTTATCCCCAGTCCCTACCACCCTTCATGCACTGGAGGGCGAATGTTAGCAACAGGGGGCCTTCTGTGCCCATGTAGGAGCCAGGTGCAATATACAATCAGGATTTTAAATCACATAGGGAACTTCCATAAGGTTGCTCATTGAAGAACCATAGATCAACAAATTTGTAAGAATAAGGTTCCTGGTTGAAACCTTGACATATTTACATAGCATTTCTCAATGCTATCCTTACTGCAGTTTAGCTTTGCTTGCTTTATGATGGAGCTGTTTATTTGTTTTTGTTATTTACTGGACTTGATTTTTATACATTCTGTAATTTTTCTATATCATTATTTTTTGAGGGAATATATTTTAATGAAGATTTTACATTGTTGCCTACCCTGGGATTGAAATGTTTAGTGAATTGTTGTTGTTGTTTAATCGTGTATGACTCTTCGTGACCCCATGGACCAGAGCACGCCAGGCACTCCTGTCTTCCACTGCCTCCCACAGTTTGGTCAAACTCATGTTGGTAGCTTTGAGAACACTGTCCAACCATCTCATCCTCTGTCACCCCCTTCTCCTTGTGCTCTCAATCTTTCCCAACATCAGGGTCTTTTCCAGGGAGTCTTCCAAAGTCTTGGAGCCTCAGCTTCAGGATCTGTCCTTCCAGTGAGCACTCAGGGCTGATTTCCTGCAGAATGGATAGGTTTGATCTTCTTGCAGTCCATGGGAATAGTGAATAGTGGATTATAAATTAGTTGGTAGAGCATGAGACTCAGTCTCAGGGTTGTGGGTTCAAGCCCCATGTTGGGCAAAGGACTCCTGCATTGCACGAGGTTGGACTAGATGATCCTTGAGGTCACTTCCAACTTTATAATTCTATGAACTATGAATAATAATAATAAAATCTCTATATAGGACTAGGGATATATCTTGTCTGAAACTCTGGAGACTCACTCCTAGTCAATGTAGACAATACTGATCTAGATGAAGCAAATTGTTAGACTTACAAGGCAGCTCTCCAGCTCCCAACACATGGAGACTGACAAAACTGGGAGGCAGGGGAGGAAGTGAGGGGCTATGGCCTACTCTCTCCCTCATTGCCTGGTAATAGTCACCATCTTTGAGCTTATGTCCCTCAGGCAAAGTATTTAAAATACCATCACTCAAGTGTTGTTGTTTTTAACACCTGATTAAATGTAGAAAGTCATACAAGCAACCCTTATTTGTATGTAAGGAGACTTCCTTCATTTATCTAATAGCCTCTATCTCTGTGTGAAAGTGAAGGACATTACTCCTGCTTACTAATAAACAGATTCCACTTTGCATATCAAAAGCATTTTTGACAGCTGAGAAGACAAGGGATCTTTGGTCTCTTCTGGATTGAAAATGAAGGCCCCTGCTGCTTGAAGAGGAACTCTCAATGCATGGAACAAGGACTTTAAATAACAAACAGTTGGCTGTAAATGAATTCAAGTTGACCTTCACCTTCACCAGGAATATAAGGAGTCTTGAGTGATCAGTGTAAAATGGCCAGATTTCCAGAGTAGCACAACATGGTACAGGACATATTTTCATGCTGTGCTTTGATATGCTGCACTTCACTATAATTAATTGAATGTTATTATTCTTCCTCTTGCTATTTTAATACATTTAGTACATTGTGTTTCTAAGAACAAGGCAATTGCATAATCAGTGCTGTGCTTATTAATGTTTTCTTAGTCTCTCATAATTTTCCGAGTCCCTCTGGAAAAGAAACAGAGAATGTAAGAACATATTATAATGAATTATTATGTCCAAAGCATTTCATTTTCTTTTAGCTTGCCCTCCATCATCAAGCTATCTCAAGACTGTGTACAATAAAATGAACCACAAATGCCAAAAAACAGGTCTGTGCAGAGAGGTGATATACTTGCCCTGAGCCTTGAAGGGCTAATTTGGTCAGGGGCCCACTCCAGAGACCAGCTGCTTATGAGTTTATCAAATTATTCTAACAGGATTCCCACCCCAAGCCTGAGACAAGCTCTGCATGGTCCTGCCAACACCAGTCTTAAAACAGGAGCAGATTAAATGTCACAATGATAACAATTGGGATATTGATTCAGTTTCTCACAGTTTCTCATTTTTCCAATCAGTTTCCCTTTTCCCTTTTTTTTTTGGGGGGGGGCATGTATCAACTGTCTTGGATATTCAAAATATGTGACTGCCAGTGAATAAATGAATGCTAATTAGGATTGGGTGATAAATTAGTTTTGGTTCACATTTTAATTCACAGTTCTAAAACAATGCATGGGGAAAGTGTGCATTAAAAATGCATAAAATAGTTAAAGTAAAATCCAAAAATACATTGTGTTAGGAGGAAACGCTTGCAGTTATGAGAAATGTGCAGTAAAATGCCAGTGAATTTTAAGGATGGCTTTAAAAAAATAACAGCCTTATGAGGAAATGTGGTGAACTAAACTTAATATTGGAGAAACTGAAAATGAAAGATTCACCCATTCCTAGTTCCATACTGCAGTTTAATTTTGGGAGATGCAGATGAGGTCAGTTGGTAGTGGAAACCTGCAGATATCAATCTTTTCAAGCATCCCGAGTTAGAAGAGGCTGAAAGAACAGTGACTTGCCTCAGTTTGTAACTGAAGTGGGGTTTGAACCTGGGAAAACTCTGAGCAGCTACACCCTGCTAACTATGCTGGGTTGTCACAAAGGGTTGTTGTTGTTGTTTAGTCATTTAGTCGTGTCTGACTCTTCGTGACCCCATGGACCAGAGCATGCCAGGCACTCCTGTCTTCCACTGCCTCCCGCAGTTTGGTCAAACTCATGTTAGTAGCTTCGAGAACATTGTCCAACCATCTCTTCCTCTGTTGTCCCCTTCTCCTTGTGCTCTCAATCTTTCCCAACATCAGAGTTTTTTCCAGAGAGTCTTCTCTTCTCATGAGGTGGCCAAAGTATTGGAACCTCAGCTTCAGGATCTGTCCTTCCAGTGAGCACTGAGGGTTGAGTTCCTTCAGAATGGATAGGTTTGATCTTTTTCCAGTCCATGAAACTCTCAAGAGTCTCCTCCAGCACCACAATTCAAAAGCATCAATTCTCCAACAATCAGCCTTCATAGGGTAGAGCCTTCTTAATATTGGAGACAACATGGTGGAACACCTGCTAGGGATATGTTCCATGTGTTTCCCCCTGCAGTCTCTTAGGTGGCTGATTAGTAGTGTTGTGCAGGTGTAGAATAACAGAAGATTGTCCTTTGTTTCTGGGATTGCCTCTGTGTTGCTGTCCAGATGTTGGTGAACTATAGCACCCATCATCCCTGAGGAATGACTACTCTGCCTGGGGCTAATGTGGGTCCAAAAATATGTGGAGGGCACCATGTTGTGCACCCCTGCTCTGATTCAAGGGCTATCAAAGGACAGCCTCCTATTTGAAGCAGTCATCTGTTTGAAGGGCTACCCATTGTTTCTGGGATTGCCTCTGTGTTGCTGTCCAGATGTTGGTGAACTATAGCACCCATCATCCCTGAGGAATGACTACTCTGCCTGGGGCTAATGTGGGTCCAAAAATGTGTGGAGGGCACCATGTTGTGCACCCCTGCTCTGATTCAAGGGCTATCAAAGGACAGTCTCCTATTTGAAGCAGTCATCTGTTTGAAGGGCTATCCATAAGAAGTGGGCATGCACCTGAAAATTGCCCATCAACAGTAAGCATATCAAAATCAGTTGGTCATACTCTTGCTCTCTATGACAATATATATTTTAATTCTAAATGTATTTTTTATTATTGTCATAATAATGTGCATGCAAATTTTATGCAAAGCTGTGCTGAGGAGGGAAACCATAACCTGGATGAACTTGAGACCTCATTCTGGAAGATAGTGTCCTACCTAACTCTACAGTTTAATGATTCTACCCTATCAGTGTGAGCCCAGTGGAACATTGGTGGGACAGATGAGCTGCCTTTGGATTCCACTCCCCCCCAACTTTAGGATTTCACCTTAAGTGTGTAGAGAATTTCAGCTTAACTTTAGTCTGTGACCCTTTCTTAAAATGTGTGCACACCAGATCATTTAAATTCAATAGCTGTATTTCCAGGGACCATCATAAAAATTAAATATGCTACTTTCCCACATTACATGCTGCATTAGCCATATGTACAATAAAGCATCCTTAATAACAGTTGTGAATGTGCCCTCATTCATTCATATGCATCTCTTTTTTGAAAGATGCTACAGCAAGAAGAGTACACCAAGCATGTCAGTTTTTTAATACTGATATGGGATGTGTTTCTAGAATTATAAATATTTTGTGTGCAAAACGTGTCTAAGATGATTATATCTTACTTTGCACACCAGGATTCTCCTCCTCCTCCTCCTCCTCCTCCTCCTCCTCCTCCTCCTCCTCCTCCTCCTTTTTTGGAGATTTTATTATCAATATTATTCATGTGATACTTGGAACTGGTGCTAGCCTATGCAGATTCCAAATGTGTTTGTCATATACCATTAGTCACTCTGTGAAATCTCTCAGTAATAGTTAGCCCCTGAATTTTCTGCAGCTAAGGAGAACTTAACACTGATGGATGGGAGATCACTTAGTAGGTTGGCAGGCTTTCCAATTTACGGTGAGGAAATTGCTCTATTCTTTACGTTCGTTCTTTCTTCTGCCGGGGAACAGTAAGATATATGTGCCAGGGTGCAGCAAAGGAGTGAGGATCTGATTGGCAATCCTGCGGCTCTCTTTTTTTACAATTATGATTTTATCATTTTCAAAAATTGTACACTGAATGTCAGGTGTCTTGGGTGAAATTGTTACTTTTTAATTCTTTCTATTTATCAAGGGCAATTGATATATCTGCATCTCTCTCTCTCTCACACACATGGCATACAAATTCTGTTACCATGCCAAATTAAAGAAAAGGAATGAGTTCATCCTGTTGCATACATTTCTTTTTCTTCAGTTTTTTGAAGTTCTGATCATCTGGAGCTTGTTTCCTATAACCACAGTGGCAGATGAAATAATTTTTATTTATTTTATTTCAATAATTCATATACTGCTTAATTATAATCATTTTAAAACTATTAAATCAGAATTCAGTTGCAATTCTGGAATAGTGACTCCCACACAGAACCTTGATTGTGGAGGGATCAAGTGGTCCTTGCAATATCCTGGACCCATTATTAAGAGCCTTCCAAATTTATACAATAACCGTGAACCTGGGCTTGTAGTTGTATGGGCAGTCAGTTGTATGGACAAGCTTTTGATCACTGGAGTTACATACTTGTTTGTCCCCAATTTTAGACCCTGGACCTAATGGACTTGGGGAGGGAGCTGGCTTTAGGTGGCCAAAAGTATTACTTCAGTTGTAAAACACACAATTAACATTTCTCTTCAATCACTCCATGCTTTACAACTGCTTCTACGCTGCTGATATGTCAGAGCGAACAACAACAAAATCAAAACAGTTTGACAAGTCCGATAAAAGCAATACTCTGAGTTGAGTATGGGCAATTTCACATTTCAAACTCACTGGAATAATAGCAGCATCAGGACTACAGGAATAATATTTATTTATTTTCATTTATTTAATTTATATTGCACTTGATATACCACTCTAAGCAGTTTACAAAAATATAAAGTCTGAATTAATGGTTAAAAACAGTTAAAAATAGTTATCTAAAACTATTTGAAAGCTGATTAAAATTAACAGTAGCTTTTTTAAAAAAATGTGTGTATAAACTAGCTTAACAAAGAAATGTAAGGGGTATGGTTATCCTGCAAGTAAACTGGTCTCAAGCTGTTAAGTTGTAATAGTAACAGTAACAACTTGAACTTGGCCTGGTAGGAAATGGAATTTCCTTCTCTCACCCTGCTAAACTCATTTACTTGGGGCTAAACATCATTCATGTTGTAGAATAAAATACATTTTAAAACAAAAACATGAGCCTCTGTAACCATGGACATGCCTGTCTTCCACCTTCTGACTATCTAAAAAGAGTCTGTTATCCCTTATGTACCCAACTAATCACTGCAATCCATAGAACAGGATCTCCTGCAAATACCATCACTTCAGGTACTATTCTGTGCAATGTAGAAATTGGACCTTTAGTGTGGTGGCCCCCTCACCCTTTGGAACTGCCGCTTGTTACTTATCAGACGTGCACCATTTCAGCTGTCTTTTCTGAGGCTAATTAAGACCTTCCTTTTTCAACAAGTCCTCTAAGTGGATATATTTATCCCAAACATTATCAACTGCTTTTATATATTAAATTGTTTCAACACTGCTTAGAGAGTTTTGACACCACTTAGAGATTGTTGAAATATTAAGCCTTCAGCCTACAAAATGTAACCCTCAATTTACCAGCCAGTGAATGGAGGAGTCAGTCCTGTTTGGATCTTCTTTCTAAGCATGTTCCGTGTGAATCACAGGGTGATCTAGGTCTGTCTCAACATGACTTGGCTGAAGCCCAGATTTGGTTTGAGCTTTGGTCAAATGCAATGTACAGCCCTATCAGATATCACCAACATACCTACCAAACTAATAAATTTTGAAGAAGCAAATGATGTATAAATTCATGGATATATATTTTTTGCAGCAATCTATCGCATAAGAGCAAGCAAATGGAATTTCTAGTGAAATTCTTTCTGTGTTTCATACGTTAACTCTGTTTTTTTTTATCATATGCCAGATGTGTGTCAGCATTTTGAAAAAGCAATAAAACACGAAGCCTTTACTGTAAAACAGTTTTTGCATAGGTTGAGTATGCTATACCAAACCTTTTCTCTTCTATCTTTCTACAGTTCTCATGTTTAAATATTTCGTAGTGTGAAGTTACTTAAAGAGATACTTACTTTTTTGTAGCAAAGCTTTACCTCTCCATGTGTGCAAAAGAAAACAAGAAGCACTCAAAACTAGTGATTTCTTTTCCCCACCTCTCATATCTTACAAGTACAATGTTTTTAGAGTGCTATTTAAAAAACTGCTGAGTTCATATGACTTTCACCGAGTCTGAGAATTCTTTACAAATTTACACACACCTGGGAAATAGGAACAGCAAAAGAATGGTATTTTTTAAAATAGAAAATGCATCTAAAATATTGCTGTGGGGTTGCAGTTTTTACATCGTACAGCAAAGCAAAAATGACACATCCAAAATATAGATAGTAAACACTGTAATGAAAACAAATGTGGTAAACTGTACACTGGGGCCCAATTATATATTCATTATGGGACTTCCATGGTGTGTTCTATAGATGGTGTATAGCTGCAAAATGGTGTCCCTGGGAGGTGATGTAATGATCTATGGAGGCTTTTATAGGCCCTGACAAAGGACATATATAACAACATTATTTTAGGTTACTTTATTCTCTACAGACACCAAAGGGAGTTACTCTAGAACAAGGAAGCCCTTTTAATCTGAAGGGCCATGTTTCCTTCTAGGTGGTGGGCAGGGCCAGAAGCAAATGCCAATTTACTCACACACTCCTCTCTACCCTCCATCCAGGCAAGCAAGAAGTATTATCGTAGAATCATTGAGTTAGGAGATAATTAACTGGTTGGTCTGTGAGCAATTAGAAAAGGATGCTGTCATTGCTAAGATCTAGCATGAATGTCTCAAAAACAAGTCATGTCAGACAAATCTCTCTCTTTTTTTTTATAAAGTTGCAAGCTTGGTGAATCAGGGTGATTCTGTGGGCATAGTACATCTCAATTGAGTAAGGATTTTGACAAAGTCCCCAATAAAATTATTCTGGAGAAGCTGATAAAATGTCGCCTGGATGATGTAACTGTTAGGTGTAGCTAGTTGACTAACCCAACCCTTAGAGTGCTCACTAATGGTTTCTTGTTATCCTCAAAAAAAGTGTCATGTGGGGGGCTGCAGGGTTCTGGTCTAGGCTCATTGTTCTTGAACATCTTTATAAATGACTTGGATGAAGCTATTGAGGGGATGCTCATCAAACTTGTAGATGGCACCAAACTGGGAGGGGTAGCTAATGCTGCAAAAGACAGAATCAGAATTCAATATGACCATAACAGATGGGGCCCAAACCAACAAAATGAATTTTAATAGGGACAAATGGAAGGTTCTGCACTTAAGCAGGAAGAACCAGCTGCACAAATATAAGATGTGAGACATTTGACTTGCCAGTAGTACATGTGAAAAGGATCCAGGGGTCTTAGCAGACCATAAGCTTAGCAGGAGTCAACAGTGAAATGCAGCAGCAAAAAACCTAATGCTACTCTAGGCTGCATCAACAGAAGTATAGTGTCACAAGCAACTGTTTCACTCTATTCTACCTTGGTCAGACCCCACTTGGAGTGTTGTGTCCAGTTCTGAGAACCACAATTAGTGACATGCTAGAATGTGTGCAGAGGAGGGCAATCAAGATGATCAAGGGTCTGGAAACCAAGCCTCATGAGGAACTGTTGAAGGAGCTGGGTATGCTTAGCCTGGAAAAGAGGAGACTGAGAGGCAATATGATAGCCATCTTCAAATATCTCAAGGGCTGTCACATGGAAGGTGGAGAAAGTTGTTTTCTCCTTCTTTGGAGGGTAGGACTTGAACCAATGGCTTTAAGTTACAAGAAAGGAGATTCCAACTAAACTTCAGGAAAAACTTTCTGACAGTAAGATCTGTTTGATAGTGGAATGGTCGTCCTCAGGAGATTGTGGACTCACTTTCCTTGGAAGTTTTTGAGCAGAAGATGCATGGCCATCTGTCATGGATGCTTTAGTTGAGATTCCTGCATCTCAGGGGGTTGGACTAGATGACCCTTGGGATCCCTTGCAAATCTACAATTCTATAATTCTATGATTGTTGAAACTGCTAAAAATAGTTAATTAAGGGAGAATGTTGTAACACAAGAAATTGCCACTGTACATGATTTAGATAACAATGTAAGATAATTAAAGTGATAAGAAGAACCCAAGTGGATCAATCCAAAGAGCCTTACATTTTTTTAGTGAAGAGGAGACAGACAGACAGAGTGAACTATCAAGGTTTGAAATGCAGCTTGCATGAATAAATTAAACATGTGACTTGAAATGAATCTGTTTTACCTGAGACACACTAGGAGTAATAGAATTGTAAACCAGTATAGAAATGTAATAAATAATGATAAATAATAATTCCAACCTCACTCCTCATCTTTTTTTTAAAATGACCATTCAACATCTAATCCTGACACTTTAGTAAAAATGGATTGTCTGGTAGAATCTGTTATGCTTTGATTTATTTGGAGATGTAATACAAAGTGATGTGACTGATACAATGAGATGTGACAACTCCAACTTGGCGTGACAGCCTGAGAAATATTGTGTATGTGTTCCATAGTAAAGCAAAGGGCACAATCCAACTGGGAAGTTCTCCAGTTTCACATTTTGCCATTCTTGGTTTCAGTTGATTGCAGTTTGCCATGTTTATGTATCAGTGTGTCATTGTTTTAGTATGCATTTCTCATAATTTACACATTTTGCAAGCATATGCACTTTTATGCACACTTTCCCCTGCTATATGCATTTCTGTGCTTTTTTTTTTGGCTTTTTCGGAATTAAACATTAGGACTGGCTCTTGTTTGACTTTTTGGTCTGGAAATAGGTCAAGTTGGCAAACAGGTCAGGTTCTGCAATTGACTGAGCCCTGGTCAGCATCAGGAACCCCTCCCCTGTGTATGTGTTATTTTAAACATACAGGCAAATACCATATCAATTGAGCCATTAGAGCATTTCATCTGTTTCACAACCATCTATTTTTCCTTCCACTTAACTATAGATGCTGTACATGTGTGGTTGTAAGTGCTCCACTTTATCATTTCAATCCAGATAAAGCATTACAAAGAGTTATGGAATCCTGCAAATATCTCTGGTTTTCTGCTGCCAATGGGGAGTGTATATGTGTGGGTGGGTGCATATAAATATATATATATGACAAAATGGCCTAATCACTGTTGTGAATAAATGTCTCAAACTGGCAGCAGTTCTGAATAGATTATTGATGGATTCATGGTAAAATCAGCAAGGGCAGCATCAGGACCCAACACCCTCAGGCAGCTGTGAGGGTCACTGCTACCAGCTGCCCTAGCCTTCCTCTTCAAAAATATTCTGATCCATTTCTCTGAGCAACTGCATTTAAATTTCTCAGAATGTTGCTGATGCAATGTTGCTTTGAGTCATTGTGGGAAAGTGAAATGGGAGGGTAATCCCAGCCACCCAGTCCACTGCTGATTTGCACCCCCTCTAGATCAGCCTACCAGGACCCACTGACAGTGGGGTGAGACCCTCTTGACACTTGAAGTTGGCCCATTCTGGATGGTCAGGCTATTGTGACTATATGACACTATAAGGCTGTAGGATTCGGAATCACATTATACTACCTACAGTGATGTCTATGCTGAATGGGCAACATTCTGGGGGTGAAGGAAATTAAGCTGACAATATCATTTGATATGCACAACAATGCATTATAAAAAAATAGTCACTTTTTAAAGACAGAAACCATTGTATACAAAGAGGTTCTATGCAGAGTAAAGGTAAAGGTAAAGGGACCCCTGACCATTAGGTCCAGTCGTGACCGACTCTGGGGTTGCGGCGCTCATCTTGCTTTATTGGCCAAGGGAGCCGCCGTGCAGCCTCCGGGTCCTGTGGTCAGCATGACTAAGCCACTTCTGGTGAACCAGAGCAGCACACAGAAACGCCGTTTACCTTCCCGTCGGACCGGTACCTATTTATCTACTTGCACTTTGATGTGCTTTCGAACTGCTAGGTTGGCAGGAGCAGGGACCGAGGAACAGGAGCTCACCCTGTTGCGGGGATTCCAAATGCTGACCTTCTGATCAGCAAGTCCTAGGCTCTGTGGTTTAACCCACAGCGCCACCCGTGTCCCATGCAGAGTAGACCCACTGAAATAAAATAATCTAAGCTAGTAGAGCTCATTAATTTCAATAGATCTACTCAGGGTAGAATTAACATTTGATTCAATTCGATAACAAGATGTATTTCTATCAATCAATAAGTAACTTTGCATATTTGCCCATGTGGATAACTGTATTGAACATGTAATACCATCACAAGGGACATGGCAGGGCAGGGCTGTGGGCAAGAGTCTGGAGTGAGCGTGGAATCAGGTCCAAAGAGCACTCGAGGTTAAACTAGGAGGTAGAACTACAAAGCAAGCCAGGCATTAGAACTAAATAGAAAAACATGTCTGAGATCTGGTAGGCTCTGTTGCTTAAACAAAGATGAGATATGAAGCTCTGCTATACTAATTTCTGCCCAGAAGATCTTGGCCACTGGTCCCATCACCTCCTGGCAAATAGAAGGGGACGAAATGGAGGCAGTGAGAGATTTTACCTTCTTGGGCTCCATGATCACTGCAGAAGGTGACAGCAGTCACAAAATTAAAAGATGACTGCTCCTTGGGAGAAAGGCGATGGCAAACCTAGACAGCATCTTAAAAAGTAAAGACATCACCTTGCCAACAAAGGTCTGTATAGTTAAAGCCATGGTTTTCCCAGTAATGATGTATGGAAGTGAGAGCTGGACCATAAAGAAGGCTGATCGCCGAAGAATTAATGCTTTTGAATTATGGTGCTGGAGGAGACTCTTGAGAGTCCCATGGACTGCAAGAAGATCAAACGTATCCATTCTGAAGGAAATCAGCCCTGAGTGCTCACTGGAAGGACAGATCGTGAAGCTGAGGCTCCAATACTTTGGCCACCTCATGAGAAGAGAAGACTCCCTGGAAAAGACCCTGATGTTGGGAAAGATAGAGGGCACAAGGAGAAGGGGATGACAGAGGACTAGATGGTCGGACAGTGTTCTTGAAGCTACCAGCATGAGTTTTACTAAACTGCGGGAGGCAGTGGAAGACAGGAGTGCCTGGCGTGCTCTGGTCCATGGGGTCACGAAGAGTCGGACACGACTAAGCGACTAAACAACAAAAGTTTGAATGGTTCTTCACTGAGAAGCTGTAATAATGTGGATTGCCACATAGGGCGGTAGTCAGCAGTTCCTGACAGGTAGATGATGATGATGATGATGATGATAATAATAATAATAATAATAATAATAATAATAATAATAATAATAATATTTTCACACCACCCGCTACCTATAGATCTCAGGGTGGTTGACAACATAAAATTACAATTAAAAAAACACAAAATGCATAATAAAAATAGTAGCAAAGGAAACCCAATAATCCTCCCCCTTCCACAACACATTTAAAAGGGCCTGACACCTAAAGGTGTATAATGAAGGCACTAGACAACCTCCTTGAGGAGAGTATTCCACAAATGGATTGGTACCTTGTGATAGATCTATTTAGCTCAGAATCGTCTGCACTAGATGGCAGCAGCTCTTTATGGTTTATGGTATGTTTTTCCCCAGACATACCTGGAATCACCAGGGATGAACCTGGACCTTTTACATGTAAAACATAAGCTCTACCACTGAACTACAGACCTGCCTCAAAGGACTGACCAAAGGGAATGGCCAAGGGACTCCTGTTGCAAATTGCTTCAGGCAATAGGTTAACGCTGTTTTATTCAATATTAAATCATGGGACAAAAAGACGGGGAAGGGCGTCTGCTTTGTTTTACTTTTTGTGAAATTGTTCCATCTTGCTACATGTTCAAAACCAAATGAACAACATATTTAATTTGTATGGCTTCCTGTTGTTTTGTATTAGCCCTAATGAGTATGATAGTTTAGAACATCTGCAGATCATCAAGCTTCTGAAGTAGCAGCGTATTCAATAGGTCTCTTACAGACAGGTGGAATCCCATGGAGGAAAGGGATTGAGGAGTAGTACAGATAATGAGAATGTATTTTAAAGAGCATATTAAGCTGCACTGTAATTAATTGACAGTGTTTGGGATCAAAGGGGAGAGTTTATTACAGGCGGGAAGGATGGGGTGGGATAAGGGAGGCAGGCAAGGAAGTCAAATCTTGGGCACAAATGTTTTTAGCTACAACTCAAGAGAAGTGTGGCATCAGAGCAGATGCGTTATGGTAAAGCATTGCCCATTAATGTCACATCAATGACATGTGCCATGACCCAGGGTGGGGGGCTAAGGCAGGGAGAGGGCAGGGGGGATCATTTGTTTGTAAGCTATTACCACATTAGCAGTTTGAGCCAATTGCCAAATGCTTCCCAGTCTGACAGAATGATTTTTAAGCTAAGAGCGTGGAATTGTTCATTAAGACGTTGAATGGCAGCCTAATATAGCAAATCAGTTCAGAAGATTTCCGAATGCATTAGCACTGGCAATTTAATACCTTCAACAAATTTAGCTGTCACTCATGAGCCTATCTGTCCTTGTTAAAAGAAAAGAGGGGGAATTAAATAGATTCTTTCTCGTGATGGACAACAACTTGGCAGAGACAAAAGCCCTGCTTCGGACTTTTCTGTTGGGAGGTGTTACATTAATCAGGATTAAATAACCCGTGTGAAGTGGTGGTACTTTAGGCCAAAGGGATGCTCAAGATTGTGTGCATGAAATTCCTATTGTTGCTCCTGACTTCTTAGAGGTGGTTTACTCATACATGAGCTGTGAAGTTTGCCTGTTTCACTCTGTTTACCCACTCTTTTCTATATGTTTTATTCATAGTGCCTAATGGCAAAATTCTAACTGTGTCTACTTAGAAATAATTCCTATTCCAAGGGTAAGGAAACTTTGTGCAGCCAGAGGGCCACCTTCCCTCATGTTCAGTGATGGCTCCGACCTGGTGGAATGCTCTGTCCCATGAGACTAGGGCCCTTCAGGATTTAACCTCCTTCCCTCAGACCTGTAAGACAGAGGTATTCCTCCTGGCCTTTAATTTGAATTCAGCCTGATACTTTATTTCCCTTCTCTTCCCTCCCCCCCCCCTTTTATGAAGATCACCCACTCTGAGACCCACAGCTAATTCTCCCCTGGCCTCCTCGCTGGCCCAAGTAGAACCAATTCAGCCAGCTACCCTGGGGATTATCTAATTGATTTTTGATTTTTGAATTTTATTGTTATTCATGTTTTTATACTGTATTTTATGCTGCTTTTATCATTGTTTTAAAGTGTTTTAAATTTTTAAAGTGAGAGAAACCAACATTGACAGATTTGGCCATCCCTTGCTGCCCCTGTGTTAGAAACTAGAGAGCAGCTATCATTCAGGAAGTTTGAGTTGACCCTGTAGACTTATGCCAGTCCCGACTTATATGAGCTGTTACCAAATGGAAGCAGGCCATCTGGTTATACAATCATTCATGAGAGTACCTGCACTTCTAAATGGGACATTGTAGGTTCCTTTTTGTTTTCCCAACAATACGTTCAGTCTCTTCATTGAAATTTGTCCAGGGTTTGGCACCCACATCATCCTGCAATGCATCAAGCAACATCCATCCATTTGCATCACTGGAAGGTTGACGGGAGCCATAGCCCATTTCTGGTGTGTCATTAGATTGCCTAAGTGTGTGTTGTGCATGTGCAGGCAAATGCTGAATTATCAAAATGAGAAGGCAAGAAAAAACTGCACTGATAATCATTAGCCTCAATGGCAGGTGCACAATGAATAACCAGGATTTCATGAAACCTAGCCCAATGCAATGCACATAACACCTGAGACTCTTGAGAAAGAAAACCTTTGGAGGAAAATGTTGTTTTCAGATCTGAACTAGATGGGAGTCTCACTGGAGATTCATAATCAAATCTCCCTGCTACTGAAGAGAAGCAGCAACTCCTAATCACAGGTGAGGGGCTACTACTGATAGTTGCATGTCAGATCAGGAGTGGAAACCTACAAGTCTGGGACTGAATGTGGTGCTGCAGAGATCTCTATTGGGCCCTTGGGATTGTCTTCAGGCCACACATTTGTCTATTCCACACCAGCCCTTTGACTTCCTTGAGTGATTTTGACTGGTTGAAACGTATCCTTCAACTGTGATAATGGCTACTCTCACATGGCTGTTTATTCCCAATGTTTCTCTAACTGTTAATTTCCATGTTCAAGTTCAAGTTCAAATTGATGAGGTTTATTCTTCTAGCCAAAAGTCATGACAAATGTAGCAATAGTACTAATGAAATAATACAGAACATTCATCCATAAAAATAAGCCAACATGTTAAATTTGAGCTTTCACTCAATGTAAAGCCACTTTCAGAAATATAGATGGATATAGAGGAATGATTGCGGAATATAGGGCAAATTTATATACAATGTCTTGCATCAATTTCAGCTGGTAGCCCAGCTGCACCCCTACCTGGACAGAGATAGCCTAACTTCTGCTGTCTATGCTCTGATAACTTCTAGGTTAGATTGCTGCAACATGTTATTTGTGGGGTACCTGTGAAGATGGTTGGGAAACTACAGCTGGTCCAGCATTCAACAGCCAAGTTGCTCAGTGGGACAAGACAGTTTGAGCATATAATGGCAACCCTGGCTCAATTGCAGTTGGTTTCTGGGCCCAATTCAAAGTGCTGGTGTTGAGAGATATATATATAATGCATTATTAGTTTTAACAAAACTACACAACACAAAGTAATCAACAGAAAAAATAAATAAACAAACATTCATTCCATAATTAGTGTTTGATGTAGGTAACAGTTTGTGGTTGGTTTCCACATGACCGCCGGTGTTCCCATTATGGTTCCCAAATTACATTCTTTAACTACACAAAACAAATTTTTTTTTTCTTCCAGTAGCACCTTAAAGACCAACTAAGTTAGTTCTTGGTATGAGCTTTCGTGTGCATGCACACTTCTTCAGATCTGAAGAAGTGTGCATGCACACGAAAGCTCATACCAAGAACTAACTTAGTTGGTCTTTAAGGTGCTACTGGAAGAAAAAAAATTTTTTGTTTTGACTATGGCAGACCAACACGGCTAATCTGTAACTTTAACTACACACTAAGCATTCTCTCTTCTAGGTTATTTCAATAACATTACTTTTATAAAGCTTTCTTATTACACGCAGAAAGGGTGTGTGTGTTGAGCTATAAAGCCAGAAATGGTTTGGGTCCACAATACCTTGAGGACTGCCTCTCCCCATATAAAGCAACATGGGTCCTATGATCATCATCTGAGGCCCTTCTTTGTGTGCTTCCTCCATGAGAGGTCAGGAGAGCAGCAACAAAAGAACAGGCCTTTTCTGTGGTGGCTCCCCACTTGTGGAATGCTCTCTCCTGGGAGGCTTACCAGGTGCCTTCATAACATACCTTTAGACAACAGGCAACAAAATTCTCTTCTCCCAGGTCTAATTAAGCAATCTACAGCCTTTTAAACAGAAGTGCATTGTTTTTGTTTGTTACTATGTTATGCATTTTTGTGTTTTTATATTGTAAACTGCTCTGTGCTTCTCAGAATAAATAGTTTAGGACTCATATCCACAGTATTTGAAAATGGATTTTTTTCCCCTGGAAGCAAACAGTACACA
The DNA here is from genome assembly GCF_027172205.1 of Podarcis raffonei. Taxonomy (NCBI): domain Eukaryota; kingdom Metazoa; phylum Chordata; class Lepidosauria; order Squamata; family Lacertidae; genus Podarcis; species Podarcis raffonei. The sequence goes on from NC_070609.1 coordinate 43,826,379, forward strand.
CAAGAGCACTTAACTAGCACTATATTTCACTATGGTTCCAAAATAGCTTTTACATCATGTGAAAGCTCAAATATAATGGGGAACTTAACTGTTATGGGAAAGTTGTGAACATGGAATAAAGCACTATGTGAGTGCAGTCAATGCTTCCTGCTTGCCGGGATGGAAGATGGAGAGTTGCAAGCTGGAACTTTTGATTTTTGCATAGCTAGCTGTAGCCTGATGTACAAAGGTAAGAGCCACATCTTTTCCATTTTTGCACATGGCCACACCCTGCACTGGCAGGTGGTTCCCAAATGGTTTCTCATGACAAAATGCACCCCTTGGGTTAAAAAAGTTTCCTTGGCCAGAGTGTTGGAACATACAACACTGGAAGCTACTTTATAGTGAGCTGGTCCATCTAGTTCAATAGCATCAACAATGATTGGCAGCAACTCTGATTAGCGCCCATCTTTAGATCCTTACTCAGCCACAAAGCTGACCTTGGGCTTCTTACCATCTATCCAGCCCTACCTAGCAGGGTTGCTGTGAGACTAAAAAAGGAGTGGAAACTCATAGGCCACTTGGAACTGCATAGAGGTAAAGTTGGATAAAAATGTCAAAGTTGTTTTCTTACGATGATGTGAATTAGCATGGGGAGGGGGGTTGTAATTATTTCCTCAACCAGAATAAGAAGCTGATTTTGAGCCCCACTGATGCCAATAGTAGGAATGGGCAGACCACTCTTTTTCCAGTCTGTTGTCACTTCTGAGCCACACTCTAGTCTAGGCGGCAAAATCAGGTTAGTTTGTACAGATCAAAAAGATTGAATTCCTGAAGCATCCCTAGCAAATAGCAGCTTCAGGGAATGATTTCATTCACCTCTCCTTGATCCCCTTCTTCCTTTCCATATGGATGTAAGAGACATCTTCAGTTAATGCCATTATTTAGCAAAGGCAGCTCTTCAGAAGAACATGATTAAAGCGGACCATGTTGTGTAAGTAAATAGCTTTCATCTTAGCCAAGGGTCAGTGTCAAAATATTGCCGATTGGGGATGTTACAAAGCCCTCCTATGAAATGTCACTAAGTGTTCCAAAAACTCTTATGGCTTACTTGAAGAAGCTACAAATTGACTTTTTGAATATTACTTTAGACAACACCTGGTGACAATATAGGAATGCAAAGAACTCTTGAAGAAATTCAAGTGATCTTTTCAAAACATTTTTTGCTTCCCTTGACCAAGTGAAATGTTCATACTAACCTTTGTTGAAATATTTGGAGATAGTGGGGATTTGCCCCCCTCCTCCATGAAAATGGTTCCCAGTAAACGAAAGCCTAAACATAGCAGTGCAAATGGATATTACAGAACTAATGTGAGCGATATGAAATCCATGAGGCTAAGTAATTCCCATATCCCTTTCCAGTTCATTAAATGCTGTATTTTTAATTGAAGTTATAATATTTATTTGCTCATTCTCACCTGTTTGGGTATGCTACATTTCTTCAGTAATTTCTCTAGTGATTTTTTGTGCAGTTAAGTCTATTCCCTCCCATTATCTCTGACTTAATTGTGCTGCATCATAGCAAAGGCTCTATGCCAGCTTTCAGATTTTCAATGAATTCAATTTTTGTGCCAGGTCTGATACACAAACCCAGATCTATGATCAAGTGTTTGGTCAGGAGCAAGCACAATGTGGATGATGTGGTGTTAGAGCGCTTGTGAATACTCTCCCCTCCTCATGTGTTTATCTATGTTGATTGGAAATTCATCAATTAAGGCATATGGGACAGCTCCCTACGTGCCCTCTGCCTGCCTGCCTGCCTTCTAAGTCACAGCCAGTCTACAGGATGGTACTGCCTGTCAGCTTCCTCCTCCTTCTTAGTCTCAGTGTTGCCCCTTGTGAACTCAGAATGAAGAGGATGTGGATGAAACTAGAATTAGTTTCCCCATCATTGGCTCTGACACAACCTACTTTTCAGGCTCCTTGCCTACCACCTTAGGAGTCCCAGTGGGCAACAGTCATCACTGTCTAAGCCTCATTAGGCACCCCTGAATAAGACTGTAATATTTTAAAGATGTTTGAGAAATCACAGACAAAAAAGAAGATGAAAAATGGTGTGCCTTCAGGACGGGACCCACTTCATAGGAGAACAGAAGAGGTTTCCTATAGCTAATGAAGGCAAAGACAGAAACCCCATTCCAAACTATTTATCTTAAAGATGAAATATAAGCATAGGCATATGCAGTGCATTTCATTAGGGTGTGCACCCAGGGATTATGTATTCTTCTATTTCAACAAATGAAGAAGGGGGGAAGTCGCATGATAAAGAAATCAGGAGAAGGAAGAAGTAAAGAGACAAAAAGCTAAAACAACCACAATAAGAGTGGTCAAGTAGCCAAAACAAGATATGTTTTTTTGCAAAGAAAAAGACCCATGGCAAGCTGACAAGAGACAGGGCAGATCTGGAGGGCCAAAGGTGGGATGGTTCCTCCTCCTCCTTTTTCGCACACCACAAAAGCAGTCCTTCACCCCCACAGGTCTCTCTCTATATAATAGGTGTCCAGCAGAGCTTGGACAAAGGCAGAGCCATGAGGCAGAGCCAGATTAAGGCCAAGAAAAAGGCTGAAATGAATCTGCAGTTTATGCCTCTGGGAAAGCCCCTCTTTCTCCCTTTCTGCCACCACTGAAGCCAATAATCACACTACTACCTCCAGATGCAGACGTAGGCAATAGCTATAGTTCCATTCCAGCCTTTTTCTTCTGCCTGTATCTCTCTCTGTCTGCTTCCCTCAATCCCCACTTTTTTGAAATATTAGGGTGGGTCTGGACACACCCTCTGCACATGCCTATGGGTAAGCCAACGTTCAACCTTTAATGAGAGAGGGTCTTGGAGGTTTGCCTGGGCAGCACATAAGAAGAAAACTGTATTTATCCCCAAGACATATTTAGAAAATGTGTCAATTAGAGGCGATATCCCTTTTTTCCTGCTCCTGGATGGTTAATTTCTGCATTGGTCAATAAAGTGATGAGTTGGTGTTTATGTGTTGACTGGCTGTAGAAATTATGAATGGCAATAACTTTTCACATATTGTTGAGTGGAAGAAAAGCGTTCATGGCAGCCAAGTGATTTTTAAGGGAAAGTGGACTTAGGCTTGGTTCCATTTACAGGCACCCAATATGGGTAGACCCAGGTCTATGGTCCAATTCCCAATTCAGCTAATAATATGTGGATGCCTTTAACTTACACTAAGGCAACTGCCTGAAGGAAGAGAGAGGGAAGGGGAGAGACTTCTCCTTATCAAGGGAAATACGGCCAGAACCTCCACTGGCACCCACTTTAATTTAAGAACTGTGATTCTAAGAACTTGTTATTGTGCTTTCTTTTCCCTCCTTTCCCCTGTTCTTTTTTCCTCATGTGTCATGTCTTTTTTAGACTGTGAACCTGTGAACCTGTCCTACAGTTTATTTTTTAAGCTGCTCTGAAAGACCATTTGGCTAATGGATGTAAAATAATAAATGATAATGACCAACAATAAGCCCAACTGTAGATGGTAGAACTGGCATGGCAGATAGAAAGCGAAAGAAGGCATAGTGTCATGCCCACCACACATGAGTAGATCCAGATAAGAGTATCATCTTTTCCAGGCTGCATTGTAACATTTGAACAAGCTATTCCTTCCTATCTGCGTCAACAGGGAAATTAACCATAAAATGTCATTCTAGCCCCCCCCTCCAGTACAACAGTAAATACAGTTGCCATTGTATTTAAAGATCAAGCATGCATTTCAGAGGGTTGGAATTGGCTTGTTCCTCCTGTCTGATGTGAATTTATCTTTTGCTTGTTTGAATATACACTACCAGCATGGAAGAGCAATGATTCAATATGTGGTAAAATATATCACTTAATGGCTGCAGTGTTTGTTAGCTGGAAAGCACAGCCAGCCTCAACATGACAGGGGTTTGGTTGTAAATCTCAGTTTAATAACAGTTACTGAATGGAGGAAGCTTTGGTTTATATATTTCTATTGCACTGCTTTCTCCTTTTTGCATGAATCATGGCTAAGTAAAAGCTGTAGCTCACAGGACTTAAACTCATGCTCTAAATTTCATGCCGGCAGGAGCAATTCTAATGGACAGGTCATTATGACCTCATCTAAAATATGCCTCAAGGAAGAAAAAAGTTACTTTTTATCATGAGATCATAAGAAGAGCTCTGCTGGATCAGACTAAACCTGCCTTAACTGGAATCCTGCTTCTGACTGTGGCCATTGTTGGCAATGCAATAGCAGAGATTATTCAGTTTGTAGCTTAAGGGCTAATTCTATTATCAGCTAACCAAGAGGGGTTAAAGTGGTGCAGGCAGGCCCATGTGTATGTGTGGGCAGCTGGGTACACTTGCCCCAGGACTTGCAGGACTAAGCTGGCTGGTGGGCCCTCTCAGGGGCCTGCTGGACTTACACTGTCATGCTAAGAACAAGACTCCTACTCTAGGCCTCAGACAAGCTCTGCATGGGTCTGGGTGGTATGTTGCTTAGCAACCAGCCAAAGTGGCATTGTCTCTAGTGATGTAGGATGTGCTCCGATTGGCTGTGTAGTTATGAGGGAGTCCCCCACCCTCTGCATGTGTTGTTGTATACCTAACTTTGCTCTGTACAAGACTTGAACAAGGAAAAGACAAAGACCCTCTCCTCAAAATATCCCCCCCCCCGCCAATGTTTTTCTTCAGTTTTCTCCTTAATGTGTTATCAGAATTTTTCTCTCTGGACTCCATCTGCTTTGCTTATGTGATTTTGCTAATACCAGCTGGACACATATGAGAAACCTGCAATCAGGACATGAGGGCAACAGCTCTCTTCTACTGTTGTCTCCCATCAACTGTTTATTTAGAAGCACACTGCCTCTGATATGGGAGGTAGTCCACAGGCATCATGACTAGTAGCCAGACTCCATTAACATCCATGAGAGTTTTGCCAGCTTGTCAGGCTACGTATTCTGCCCACCATGTGGGTCCTACCAAAAATAGCATCCCCATCTCCATATCTAATTAATTCAGCAGTACACTGATGAGCAAAAATTGCAAAAGTCTATGTTTTCATCAGATCAAGTTGGCAAAACTTGGAGTACAATGGAATCAATATGCAGATGGCATTTAACACTCTCTCTCTCCATTCCTTCTGAATCAAGAGAGGCTGTTCAGTTGCAAGAACAATGCCAAGATGAAGTACTGGGCTAGAGATGAAGAAAGGAAAACTGAGATGTCATTCCAACAAGTTGGAGGCACTGATGGTGGGAAATTCCTGGGAGTTGGGTAGGCAGATTGTTCTGGAAAGAGATGTGTGGCTATTGAAGGAAAAGACTAGTAGTCTGGTAGTGATCCTGCCATTTGAGGTCCATGTGGCCTAGGTAATGAGGAATGCCTTTTTCCACCTAAACTTTGCCATCTACAGTTCTTCTAAGACTTGAATAGTCACCTCTAGTCAACCTCCTATTATACAATTGCAATGTACTCTGTGTGAAATTGCCAGTGCTGGTTGTGCAGAAGCTGCAACTGGTGGAGAATATAGTCAACAGGCTACTGGGTGGTTCAGCTAGTATGAACCACATTATATTGACCCTAAAATAACTGACTGTCTGTTTGATGCTTGGCCCTGTTAAGGTTACCATATTGAATCTGGTGAATAAAGTCCTCCACCACTTGGGACCCAGGTGTTTTAAGTTGTGCCTCTCCTATTATCTGCTAGCCCAGGCATAGGCCAACTCGGCCCTCTAGATGTTTTGGGACTATAACTCCCATCATCCCTAGCTAACAGGACCAGTTGGCAGGGATGATGGGAATTGTAGTCTCAAAACATCTGGAGGGCTGAGTTTGCCTATGTCTGGGCTTTGTTGTTGTTGTTTAGTCGTTTAGTCGTGTCCGACTCTTCGTGACCCCATGGACCAGAGCACGCCAGGCACCTCTGTCCTCCACTACCTCCCGCAGTTTGGTCAGACTCATGCTGGTAACCTCGAAAACACTATCCAACCATCTCGTCCTCTGTCGCCCCCTTCTCCTTGTGCCCTCCATCTTTCCCAGCATCAGTGTCTTCTCAATGTCTGGGCTAGCCTGTGCTTTGATGGGAGGTCCTGTCTTGATTCCATCCACAGGCATGGCCCTCAATGGTTTCACAATGCAGGGCTATATTTTATGGCCCCCCAGTTGGGGAACTCCATTCCATTGCAGGTATGATCAATCCCCTCACTTTTTGTTGTAATTTCAATTAATAAGAAGAGCCCTAATAGATCCAGACAGAAGCACATCTAGTGCAGCATCCCATTTTCACAGTAGCCTGCTGGAAGCATATGGGGAACCCACAAACAGGACCTGAGTGCAACAGCACCTTGTGTTGCTGTGTTGCCCAGCAATGGTTCAGCTGAAGACATAACTGTTCCATTCAGCATTTCGAGACAGATTAGGTATTTGAGCGCCCTGTTAGTTGTACACCACCCAGGGACTCTTGGTTAAAGGACAGTTTAAATAATTCATCTGAAGTGTGTAATTTGGGGAGGGGGGCATATGGGGAAGAAAACCCTCAATGTGGTTTCCGCAACATCAACATCAAGAAAAAACCTCTCTCTAGCTCTCAAGAATTCTGAGTACGACAACAAAGAAAACCTTGAGTGAATAATGTAGTGTAATTTAAGACTGCTGGAGTTTCTTAAAAGTGACAGGTGCTTGTGTCAATCTGGTCGCTTGACTACAATAGTCCATATTAACGGAGAGCTTTTGCATTAACTAGTCTTATAAAGTGAACATGCTTAATATCAACAGGCGAACAGCTAAGGTGCTTTGTAGATATGTGTCAGACTACACAGGAAAAGGTGTCTTGACACTTTTCGTAACAAAGCACCTCATAAGTCTCTAGTACTTTAGTAATATGTGGAAATCCAGTAACATTGTAATTCCCAATTGACAGCTATGTATAAAGCATTATCTAGAAAAGAGCATTAAAGAATCCCAGCAAATGGAGACTGTTGACAGGCTCTCACCTGAGGAAGAAATAAAAATATTGGAGCTGGATTTGTCAAAAGAGCTCCCTCATTTTTGGAACAGTGTTGTGTGAGTGCCAGGAGGGCAAATTTTGTCATTGAACAGGTTACCACTGAAATTTGAGGTCTGCCACTATCCCAAGGGGTAAAACATATTGGCACCCAACAATGAGAAATAGCTTAATCTGAGATTATTCAGCCCTAAATTGCCCCAGCTAGAGGTATGATAGAACCAAGATTGGTAAATAGCTTAATCTGATCCAATTCAGTTCTATGGAATACTCAGGGAAGTGGCAGGGCCAATCCCTTCCTCGCCCCTCAAAACATGAGTCCCCAACTCCCTCCCCTCCTTGTCAGAGTCTTTCCTCCCACACTCCATGATCTTACTCACTAACATCTCTGCTGGCTTTGTAGATGGAAATAGTGGTAATGAAAGCCCTTTCCCTTCCAGTGCCCAACACACTGATGTGCAAGTAGACCTGGTAAATATAAGCATGCTAAGTACCAAAATGGGAAGAGATCTCCCTCTTTTCTCTCTTCATTTTCACTTGCCAACACCAGAACAGCCTCAGGAACAAAGTTGGTAGGTGGAATGTGCATAGCTGGAAAATAAGCATTGAGTAATAAAGTGTGTCTTGTATTTGACACATCACATATTTGCTTTCTATTGGTGTATTACTAGCCCTCAAGGTTCATATTTCTGAGCCAGGAAATACAATTTTTAGTGACATTCTTATTAAAAACTAAGCCAGTACAATTTAGAAAATGAGGATACCAATAAAGGTAATGTGAGGAAGAAGTTGAGGGCAAAGCCAGTGGTAGCATCTAGCTGCTGTGCCTCCCTGTTGATGGCTTGGATACAGGAATTGTGAGGTCCAGAAGGGGAATATCATGACAATGACTAATCTAGGGCTATGCTCTTAGACCACAGGACTGATGTTAAGGCTTGGCAGCAGGTGTCAAAGGGAGGAAGGGTTGGCTCAGAGCATTACAGCTGCTGTGTGTTTGCTTGAACATAGAAGAAGTAATAAAGTACAATGCCCTTAACAAGTTGAGTCCAGGATTTCTTAAGGACTACCTGATCACTAATATCCCCTCCCAGTTATTCAGAGCAGTTTTTGTTGACTTAGATGCACAGTTCATAATGACGAGGAGCCATGCTTTCAGTTTCATGGGCCCAAGCCTATCACATTCCCTCCTGACTGAGTATAGACAGGCATTCCTCCTTGCTAAACTTCAGGTGCATGGCAATGACTTTCTGGTTCCAGCATGCATTTTAATGCAGTGCTCATGTTTATGCTCAATTCTATGGTGGTGGTGGTGGTTGTTGTTGTTGTTAATTCTCTGTGTCTGTATATCGACTGAGCAAGACCTTAACTGATTATTTGATTTCATGGTGGAAGGAATTAGACTTTGATGTGGAAATTTCTAGACCAGATATAGAATGGGCCTATAGAAGCTTGGCCCCCTGACCTAAGGACAATACTCATCAGCAAATACATTATAGCTGCATTTAGTAATTGTGCAGTCAAGGATGCCCTAACTAGAGTCATGAGAGACAAGGGGCAAGTAGAAAGTGAGGGGAAACTAATTTCTTCAAGTTTGAAAATGCTACACACACACACACACACACATATGCACAGCTTTCAAGCATGCCAGTGATCTATTGAGAGAAGCTGTGGCCCAATATAAATGGAGATTTCCATTTGCCCTAATCACTGAAGTAGAGGGCATATAACACAAAGGTAAAGAAATAGTCCATATTTACTGAATCTGCAAATTCCTTGCTATGAAGACTCAGAAGACTTTAAGGACTTGTTTGATTACTGGGAAGACTGGGAAATGGTTCTGTCCTCCATTAGGAAGTGCCACCACCCTACGGCTTGACCCTACTTTATCTCCTTCTCACACTTCCATATTTATGTGGTCTACTACTTCCAAAAAGAAATGAACCAGTGGTTTCAGGTTAAGGTTGTCTATGCATTCCAGCAGGAAGTTACGGGACACACACTGACTGGAAACAAAGCAGTGAAGCATTATGTTAAGCTCAAAACTTTTGCAGGGCAGGGAATATTGAAATAAGAATCACATATAATCACCCTGATATCATCATGAGCACATACAGTATTATCGTGGCTGCACAATAGAAAGGATGCCTGGCCATGGATGGAGGTTGGGAGCAATGAGGCTGGATAGGAATTTGCGATAAAATCTTAGAGCTCAATCAGAGCATGAATTCTTAAACACTGTTGTTTTGCCAGTGAGGTATTAACACAGGCCAGAGAGAAGATGACAAAAGGAATAAGATGTCTGGAGGGATTTGAAAGATGAATATTTTCAGTTAACCACTTAGTTTTTTTTCTTCCTTTCATACATTTAAATTTTGTAATAATCCAGCACTCACTGATAGAGTCTTGTTTCCCATGTCTTTGGCAAACAAACATTGCTAGATGTTTGTTCTGATGCGAATATTTTTGCAGGATTTCCTCCCCTCCCTGTGCTGTTATTGTCTGATTTATGTATATTGGCAAAGTCAGGGGAAAGTCACAGATTCTTTCTTCTCACTATTACTTTCTTACCGTGAGCACTGCTTTCTGTCCTGTATCTTTGATGTACTAGGTGCTTGATATTGCTGGCAATATAAATCCTTGCTTCAATCTTATTTACATAGACAGAAGTTATGTAGTGACAAGGTCCCTTCAAGGCTTGAATGGTTTGTTAATAACATGTACTAAATAGCATCTGGTATCAATCTTGTCCTGCAGACATGCCTGTAGTGATTTAAAGCTTTCATTCTTTGAATTCAAAATCTAATTTTTAATGCACTTTTTGTCAGCTGTCTTTGCACCTTTTAAATGAGATTCTGTCATCTTGACATACTCCCAGATAAATTGAAATTTAACTAGGGGGAAAAATGGAGGTAAAATTGCATAGAATATTACCCGCCCACATCAGTCTATACTGTACAACTATATTGAAACTAGCTGTTTGTTATTTCCCTGCCCCCTGTTTATACTATTCTTTATCCTGAGACAATAGTCCCTGACTTAATTTCAATCTTTGGTTTTACTGGTTTGATGAGTGACTCAGAGGTTGTTGTAAGTTGAAAGAGACAACAACCTCTAGCCTTACATCACCTTTCTTCCATTTTAAAATAAAGAAAATTGAATGTTATACTTTATTACATAGGACAAAAGCTATATAAACTTGAGATTAGCACCAGGGGAATTATAATCTAGGAGATTGTTATTAATCAAAAACACACGCATGCACACCCCCACCCCCACACCCCACTGCTGATTTCAGCACCATTACTTAGGGGTAAGGATTGAAGAGAAAATTGATTCTGTTTACGTTTTGTTGTGAACCTACTGAATTTGCACTTTCTAAAACAATACGTGAACTGAGAAAGAGTAATCCATCATAGAATCATAGCACTGTAGAGTTGGAAGAATTCATACTTCTCTGAATTTTATGATGCAGTTTTCTAATGAAAATGTGTTCACAAATATGAATATAATAGGGGAAAGCATTACTAAAAAGGAATACACCAGTGACAATATATGGAAAAGGAAAAGTGTTATATTAGAGCAAGCATCTTTCAAAAGTTAGGAGAAATGCACAATGAAATGCTAATGAATCTTCGCAAGGACTAAAAAAAATAAATCAAATGGATTCAGAACCATGGAGAACTGAACTGCTGGACAAATGAGAAACCGAGAGAAATAAAACATTACAGATTCATGCAACCCTACTTAGCATCCCCTAAATCAGGCATGGCCAAACTTGGCCATCCAGATGTTTTGGAAATACAACTCCCATCATCCCTAGCTAACAGGACCAGTGGTCAGGAATGATGGGAATTGTAGTCCCAAAACATATGGAGGGCCAAGTTTGGCTATGCCTGCCCTAAATAGAGTTGGATCAATCTGTAACTAAAAAAAATAATAATCCCTCAGTTTTGTATAAGAAAGAAAGGTCCTATCTAGTCCAGCATCCTGTTATCACATTGGTCAACCACATGCTTATGCAAAGCCCACAAGCAGGACCTGAGTGCAACAGCACTCTCCCCACTTGTGATTCCTAGCAACAGGTATACATAGGCATGCTGCCTCCAGCAGTGGAGGCAGAATATGTGTATGTAGCAGCTTGCATAACAATTGTCTGCAATGGATGCTCACTCTTAAAGCACAGCATCAAGAAGAGATCTACGTTGCACTAGGTGGAGCCACAGCCAGCCCTGAATTTTCATCTTTCATTCTTTTTTTTAAAAGCGAGGGGCGAGGAAAACTACACAACTAGTGTTCTACCCAATTGTTTCCCAAGAAGAAAAGTTGCTCCCATCTTTCACTGATCAGACCAATAAGCGCAAAGTCACTGGGATAACAGACAACATTATACCACTAAAAGAAGAAGAAGAAGCTACTCTTGCATTTTATATCACTATATGATAATAGTGAACAAGCTTGGAGGAGGGAGGGGAACCCCAATATTTGCGGAAGCATGAAGAACTGTAAAAGGAGGGAGAAGCCCCAGAAACAGCTAAATAAGAACTGTTGATATTCTGTTTCGGGAGGGGTGAGGCAGAAAAGAATCAAAGAACTATTGAGGAGGGATGTAATGTCGTATCCTAGATAAGGACCTTCAACAGCCCACCCATGAGACAAGGTGAGGTGACTACCTCAGGTGGCAGGATCCTCAGAGACAGCAGAGACAGCCTTCAAGGAATCAACTGCCTGCTGCCACAGCAACTGCTGTGGTGCTCTGCTTTGATGTTGGATCTGCTGCCTCCTCTGCAGTCCTCTTTGCCACCTCTACAGCAGCCTATTGGTGAATAGGAGTCGCTGCTGGTATCCTCCTACCCTTCCCCCCCTTGTTCCTGTTGTAGGTCTTGTTGTAGGTCCTTGCTGGCTGGGAAGGGAGGACATCATTTTGTGCTTTGCTTCAGGTGCCAAAATGTATTGGGCCAGCCCTGGAGCACTGAAAATTTTTCTTGCAGTCCCCACTTATTTTATTTACCTTCATTGCAGGAAATAATTTTAGCCCTCTTAGGCTACATAGATCTAGATGTTCTGCAATTATTCATTACCTCCCCATCACAACATTTCTGGTTATCTGCCCAGGCAGAGCAGTGGTGAGCTAGGGTGAGGTTTTTGTTGTGGTAGGAGCAAGTTTGAATGCAATGAGTTGGAAGGTACCCAAAGAGTCACCTAGTCCAACCCCTGCAGTGCAGGAGTATTTTTTAATATTGCTGATGGACCCAATGGCTTTGGCACAGTCTGACCCTCTTCTCTTAGCCCATGACTTCCTACATCCTGCAAGAGGAACAATTGAGTTTCATTCAACGTTAAGCGAGCCAAATCTCTCAGAATAACTTTTTTCTAAGAAAAATCTGTTGAAAAATTTCATCCCCCCCCCATGCCTCCCTGACCACAAATAATATGGTTTTTTTTAAGAGGCTAGTTTACATTCTGCCCTACAAAGAATTGTTAGCAGAATCACTACAGTTGTAAAATGTGTTGGCAGTTATAGGCGAGTAGAACGGATATAAATTTGCAGTCAGTACCCTTGCAGCGGTGTACTGCATTTGTGATTCATGTCATTCATTACTGATTTATATTTCACTGAATCCTCTTCTTCCCCACTTATGACACATCCCACCCCATCTAAATGCACCCCTGCTTATTTATTTATACACTGAATTACTTTATCAAAGCACAAGGTGGTTCTGAGTTCATTTCACATCCAGCCACTGACCAGACTCTGACCAGATTAGTTTCAGCACTCTGTGCCTTCATACTATGTCTAAGGAGCTGGGAAAGACTTCCTGTTGATTCCCTTCCCTTTTTTAGTTCACATTTTCAGGAGCGCCACTTTCACTTACCACCTTTTCCTCACAATGTTTCTGTTTTTTGAAAAAGGAGCAGGAATATGAAAACACAGCTCCCTGTTATATAGCTAGAAATGGCTGACCCCACACTGGGCTAAGGTCAGTGGGACAAAAAGAGATGATGAATGGAGTCACAAAAAACCAACAACCCAGCTGCCGAATGTGACAGAATTTGACAAATCACTTTGTCATGATCGCCAAAGTGGAGACAAACAAATAGCTATTCCTGCATGTAGGAGGAATGTTGGCACAGGGGAAATGACTGAATGGGTGGCACCTTATCAACTTAACCTCTTCTCTCTCTTTTTGTTACATAAAAATGATGCTCCAAAGCAAATCACTGCCAAATCTGTACAAAATCTAAGGATGACTGAGAACCTGAGAATCTTTAAGGCACCCTGATTAAATTTGTGGCCAGGTGATCTATTAAATATAAAAAAACCCAGAATTGTTTATCTTGCACTCAATGGACACAATTCAACAAGGAGTTAACCATGCTGAAACTCCCAGATTTTAATAGGCTTACTTCTGTGTTGGTTTAGGGAGAATTTGCAGCGGCTTAGGCATTTCAAAAAGTAAACCCAGACGGTTTACTTTGGTGCCCTTTGCAGTTTTTGTAGCTCTCATCATCTGAGGCCCTTGTTCATGTGCCTCCTCTGCAAGTAATCCAGAGGGTGGCAACATTAGATCAGGCTTTTTATGTGGTGGCTCCCCTTTGTGGAATGCTCACCTGGTGCCTTTGTTACATATCTGTAGGTGCCAGGCAAAAACATTCCTCTTCTACCAGGCCTTTTAAAGTGTTTGTAGGGTATTGTTTTTGTTTGTTACTATGTTATGTACTTTTGTGTTTTTATATTGTAAGCATCTCTGTGATCCTCAGACCCAAAGGAGGTCAATATATGTTTGAAACATTGTCTTTCCCCTTCCCCAGACCTTGCTTAATATTTCACCCTGCTCTCATTCAGCCCTCCAAGTATGATGGATATGACTCAGGATGCAGGAGGAATCCACTGGGGGCTCAATAGTAATTATTGGGGAAGCCACCAGTTGGCCCTTGGAACTGTACTTCACCTATCCACAATGTTGGGTGCTTTGATTTTCTCTCAATGTATGTACTTACCATATTGGGTCAGTGACAATACTGAACTATATGGATCAATGGTCTGATTCAGTGTGAGGTGGCTTCCTAAATTCCTAACCACCTTGTCTTCTTTTATTCTAAGGATGGGTGCATTAGGCATTGATTGGCTGGGGCAAGTCATTTTTGCATTAGTTGATTGCCGAAAAAGCAACACACATTTCTGTAACAAACCACCAATACAGTTGACCCACACCTAGATGGTGCTTGGCTCCCAGCAGTTTTTGATACATGAGAATACTCTTATCAATCTGCTGTGCCTAAAGCAATCTTCCAGTGGTTTTCTGACTACAAAGATAAAGGAGCTTAAAAAGCTAAAGAGGCTGAGAACTAAGTTATTGCCATGTTCACTCATAAATACAGAGCTTTCTTAAGTAATATACCACCAATCACCTTACAGTGCTCCAGAAAGCTATCTGCTAGGCACTCTAGTCCTACCTGTCTGGCCCATATTTCTTCCATGGCACTGTTAAATACACTGAGCCTTTCTTATCACGATATTTGTGCCATTTTAATAGCTTGAGGATTGCCCAAGAGACCCTGTGATTCAAACATCTTTATATCTGATCTCAACTTTGGTCAATTTAAGCATCCTTTGGGGTAGCAGAAAGGGGACTAAGATGGTAAAGGCTGAGATGGTGACAGTTATAGGTAATGAAATAATAGCCATCTGTGAGCTAAGGGAGCTATATTTTTGTTCTCCCTTGGTAAACTTTCAACAGAACAAATATAAGGCTGATTATTTGTATCCAGTCATCAGACCCTCACAAAATAAAGTTTAACAGTATGAAGCAATGCAAGGTAACATCAATAGACGTTAACTCGAACCCAGATAAACCGCAACATAAACAGACTAAAGATGCTGAATTTCTTTGGCTTTTAAAGTGTGTGTGTGTGGGGGGGGATATTACACTTCTTATTACAAATATGAAAACGAAATATTAAAAAATAAAATGGAAAGGAATACAATATGGAAATCTGTTTAAAATTATGTAAAACCTAAATAAATGAATGAAAGAGTCTTTAAACTTCAAATTTTGAAATCTCCTTGGCTAAGATTTTTTTCCCCTCCTCACTAGTTACCACTGATAGAAAATGCACAGTCTTCTTGGTTGTATATTTCTCTTGCCTACCCTGTAAATAAATTACAGACTCCCCTTCTATCCCTAAAATTTGTTCCAAGCATAAGTGAAATTCCAGCTGCTCTGCCATACTATTCAGAGGAATCACAATGCCAGTACTGAATTTCTCATATTGCAATTGGTCCTGTTCTAAAAAACTCCTAAAAACTTTTTTGTGTTATTTTCTACCCTCGCCCATCAATTAGTGGAGAAACAAATTGTTTGCAAATTGTGCATTGTGTACACTGACTGGCAGCAGCTCTCCAGGATTTCAGGCAGTTAAATTGGGTATCCTTTTTGTGCTTGGTCTGGACTGAGACTTCAGTATGGTGATAAGACTTGACCCTAACCCCTCCCTCCCTCCTTGGTCTGGAATGAGACTTCAGTATGGTGATAAGACTTGACCCTAACCCCTCACTCCCTCCTTGGTCTGGATTGAGACTTCGGTATGGTGATAAGACTTGACCCTAACCCCTCCCTCCCTCCCTCCCTCCCACCAGAATCAGCCTCCTGACCCACTATCTGCAATTACCACCACCCCAATTTTAAACTGTGTGAATGAAGTCACATTTATTTTGCTGGGCCCCAACCCAACTTGTCTCTCAATGTTGTTGTAAAAGAATACATATTGTACATATATGCTCTGAAAGAAATGCAGTCTTTTTGTTTTGTTTTTTTGTATATGTGTGTGTATTACTGGTTACATGACACCGTGTTGCTGGAGATGGTTGAATCAGCTGGTTGTAAATGATGCTTCATGCTGCAAGGGACTTTTTGTAGATCAGACTTTGTTGTTGTCATGTCCGACTCTTCGTGACCCCATGGACCAGAGCACACCAGGCACTCCTGTCTTACACTGCCTCCCGCAGTTTGGTCAAACTCATGTTGGTAGCTTCGAGAACACTGTCCAACCATCTCACCCTCTGTCGTCCCCTTCGCCTTGTGCCCTCAATCTTTCCCAGCATCAGGGTCTTTTCCAGGGAGTCTTCTCTTCTCATGAGGTGGCCAAAGTATTGGACCCTCAGCTTCAGGATCTGAGATCCTCAACCAATCATTTGTCACAAAGTAAAAAAAATAAAGACTTTACTTTGTGACAAATGATTGGTTAAGGATTAGCTGTGTTATAGGTATGGTTGGTGGGAATGACTGAGTGAGGTTTTTTATGGAAAGGTGTTAAGGATATGGTAGGAGATGCTATTGAAGGTTTTGTGGGTGCAGCTTCTATTTCCATTATTTTGTTTGGCTGCTAATTACATTTTATATGCAGATGTTTTATTTATTGTATTTTCATATTTGATTTTTTCCTTGTATTTTTTTAAAAAAGGTTTAAGATAATGTTTTGTATTCCTGTCAGTTTAAATGAAGAATACATAAACTGCTCCTATTTTACAGATGGGAAAATGAAACCAAGCAAGCACTTACAGGGCCATACATATTCACTCACATGTTGAATATATCTTTTGACTATACTTTCATGTAGAATTATCTAACATTTTATCCCATCCTAATAATCTATCAATGGTTAAATTGCTCTGGGGCATGGTGAGTCTAATATTTCATTATGCAAGGGTACATTCTGAAGAAATGCTGGAAAACTTTCCAGTGATCTTCAGAAGAGGATTCAACTCATGCTTGAAGTAAAATTGCCTCAATAGGCATGTCCTGAAAGCAAAGCAATTGTTGACTATTTGTTTATTTTATAAAGACCTGCTACTGTCTGTGAATATGATGAGCTTATGAAAGTTGCCCCCCCAAAATAAACCCATTTGTTTAAAGTAGTTCCACATACTTCAAAAGTATTTCAGCCTCAAATCTCGGCATTAATGTCTTTTCCCTAAGTTTTATGCTAAGCCTCTTTAGTTCAACAATGGAAACATTTAACTTCACAGTTTGACAGAGCAATGTATTTGCAATGCCATAGATGACTGTGTCATTCATTATCATTAAATTAAAACAGTTTCTGGGAAGCACTGCTTGAGGTGTTAGCAATAAAGTCCCTTTCTCTCCCTTTTCTTCCAACTTTTTAAAAATGTTGATTTCCTTGTCAGGAATTGGTAGAGCCATAAGAATAAAAGCCCTGCTGGATCAGACCAAAGGCCCATCTAGTCCAGCATTCTTTTCTCACAATAGCCAACCAGATGCCTTTGGAATCCCATTTCCCTTTGCAAAGTTAAACAGTGTGAGATTCTATTAATAGACATTGATTAACACTGAGAAGAAACTTGGTATATCAGGCCTATAGGAACATAGGAAGCTGCCTTATTCTGAGCCAGACCATTGGTCCATATAGCTCAGTATTGTTTACACTGATTGGCAACAGCTCTCCAGTGTTTCAGCCCTAGCTGGAGATACTGGGAATTGAACCTGAGACCTTCTGCATGAAGAGCGGATGCTCTACCACCAAGCTATAGTCCTTTACCTATGCCACCTATACCATGCAGCTATCTCTGGGAAGCCCAGAAGCAGCATAGCTCTCCCTTTCTCAGCCCCCATGGGTGAAAGGAGATGCCATTCTGGTAAGTGTGATCTGATTGGTTGCTACCTGTTCATCCTTCCCCGCAGTTCAGCATTTGCTTGCCTATTCTGGGTCTTGAGCAACCTGCTGAGGCAAGCCAGGAACCAGAAGCTAGAAGTAAAGGACTGAAGTACAGGTCAGGACTAAGGATACACTAAGCCAAAAGCTGAGACCAACTTGCAAATTAGGACTAAGGGACAAATCAAGAGACAAGGTTAAGGAAAAATGAATGACTGGGAAATAATTAACAGTAATGACTAGTGTGTCCATTGGGGTCAGTAGGACAAAAGCCGAGAAGCCAGCAAGGAGTAGGTGGAGCCACAGCTAATAATGGAATTATCTAATTCTAGTTTTGTTACCATCCTACTTCCTGTTGAATTACACAAGGGCAAAACTGATAACAAGGAGGCTGTCTGTGGACAAACGCCGGCTCCCTCGGACTGAAAGTGAGATGTGTGCTGCAACCCCATAGTCACCTTTGACTGGACTTAACCATCCAGGGGCCCTTTACCTTTTACCTTTTACACCCTGTTGAATTACACAAGGGCAAAACTGATAATAAGGAGGCAAAAGCTAACACCCAGGGTCATCCCCTGAACTGGTTATCAGAAGGCAGGCAATTGGCGGTTGACTGAGGTTGATGAGTCAGTACCCTGTTTGCTTTAATGAAACAGCCTCCACTGATAATAAAAAAATACAGGAACATACCAGAGATCAGGAAGACCTTGCTGAAGCAGAGCTCAGACAGAATGGAAAGACATTCTGCCCAGAATGATCCAGGAATCAGACAGATTGGGCAAAGTCAGTCTAGGACCATAAGGTTCTTCATTTAGAAGCCGCTATCTACCATTCTGGACCATAAAGCTGGACCATAAAGAAGGCTGATCGCTGAAGAATTGATGCTTTTGAATTATGGTGCTGGAGGAGACTCTTGGGAGTCCCATGGACTGCAAGAAGATCAAACGTATCCATTCTTAAGGAAATCAGTCCTGAGTGCTCACTGGAAGGACAGATCGTGAAGCTGAGGCTCCAATACTTTGGCCACTTCATGAGAAGAGAAGACTCCCTGGAAAAGACCCTGATGTTGGGAAAGATGGAGGGCACAAGGAGAAGGGGACGACAGAGGATGAGATGGTTGGATGGTGTTCTTGAAGCTACCAGCATGAGTTTGATCAAACTGTGGGAGGCAGTGGAAGACAGAAGTGCCTGGCGTGCTCTGGTCCATGGGGTCACGAAGAGTCGGACACGACTAAACGACTAAACAACAACATCTACCATTCAGTGGTTCACAACAGTTCCTGATACACCTGGAAGAGGTGAAGAACCCCTGCTATTCATATAGCAGGTTGTACCTAAATTCTATTCGGAGTGGACCCATTGAGAGCAAAAACATGGCTAACTTAGATCCTTTAATTCCAATGGATCTGGTCTGAGGAGAACTTATTTGGATGCAGTCCACAAAATATAATGTGCACAATGTGTAGGCCCATAGGTGCCTAGGTTTTAATTGTATAGCATTGGGGGGTGAGACCTATACATGTTGCCGCATCATATGCTGTGGATAGGGGATGTACATTGTCATCTTAATCAAATGGAGATTAGTTTTTGACCAAGAAAATGTGAAAACTTGCCCTGGAGAGGGAGTTTCAACCTAACCATGGTGTTATAATTTCTGAGACATGGCACAGGGGACATCCAATTCATGAGCAATGTCCCCCCACTCTTGTATGTGGAGTATTGGGCTGTGTGTCTGTTGCAGGGCCTGTTATAAGTTCCAGAGAAAGTTAAATGCTTGGAAAGGTAAAAGCAAAGCAGAGATAACTCTTGTCAACTTTCCAAGCTGGGTAGAAAGTCTCAGAGCTAACAGTAACACAGTGAATCCTTTTTGCAGCCCTGGATTAGAAAACGAAAGTGGATTTTAAAACTATCTCAAGCCTTTGAAGGGATGCTCAGCATCTATGAAATGAACCGATTGGGGGAAGTTTTAAAAGGATTATACCAATGATTACACTGAAATGACACTGCCACTTAGAGACTGACTTGTAATATCTTGGAGGTTAAAGAAAAGGCAGCAGAGATAGAAAGTTGTTTTAGCACTAAAGAGCAGAAAAATTACAGTGTGAGAAGTTGAAACGTTAGGATTTCCACAAAGTTTGGAACAGCACACGGGTTGCAAAAGTGGGTAAGTCAGAAATGGAATTGTTGAATGCAGTGGGTATCATCATCATCATCATCACCACCACCATCATTTATATGAATGCCATTAAAGGTTTGTATGGAATAAAACCAGTTTTTAAAAAGTCATTTAGAGCTTTCTACTAAACATTTTTGCTTGAAAGCACATCCCACTGAGATCAACTGGAAGCTTCCTGACTAAAAGGCTTACCATTAAAGCCCCAAGGATAGATGTTCTCCTGAACAAGCTCCACATAATTTGGCACATGCCTCATTGGGGAAGAGGGACATGGAATCTTATACTGTCTGGAACTTATGCTCTAAGGAAAATATATTCACATAGGCATCAGATGAAGAGCATTCTGAGAAGAGTGCTCCATAACTAGGGTGTCATCACTAGGTGGATGAATCTGGATAAGTGCCTCCAGTGCAAATATTTAGGTCTGGATCCCAAATTATTCAGATGCACTTAGCCCCAAGATAATACTAGTGCTTTGTCCTGGGCCTGGAAATGGGCTGAAAGCCAATACATATTATTTTATTCAATATAAGAAACTTCTAATTGGAGGCATAATATAATAAACACAATACAAAATAAAACCACAGTTAAAACTGTTAACTTTAAATCATGAGGACTATAGCATGATGACAATACAATGATACATTCCAGTCAGTGGCGGAGCAAGGTCAGGTGGTACCCGGTGTTGATTTTTTTTGCCTGCAACAATGGTTTGACTTTATTACATTGGGGGGGGGGGGAGCCAAAGTTGTTGAGCTTTTTGGGGGGAGCCAAAGTTGTTGAGGTGTGCTGCAATGAGGAGCCTGCTGGCCGCCATACAGCTGACCATTTCGGCAGCAGTAAGCCTGCGCACGCCAAAACAACAGTGTCCCTCACAGCCGTTGACTGCCACACAGCATTTTGTCACCCGCCTCAGAGGTGGCACCCGGGGTGCACCACACCCACCTTGTGTTGCCTCTCATTCCATTGCCTGGCAATAATCCTGCAGCACTATTCTGCACTAGCTGGTGTTTCTAGATCATTTTCAAAGGCAGACTCACATAAAAAGTATGTTATTTACTGCTGACCAGTCCACTGCAAGCTCCTTCACCCCATATAAAACAGCCCAAAACATTTTTCTGAGTAAAATAACAAGGAACAAAAACACAAATATACACTTTTTCAATTTATTACTGGGGGGTGTCTCAAAAAATTTTGATGATCCTCTTGATGGATTCTCTAGATTCTGCAGGCTAGTTCAAACATGCATACCAGAACTTGATGATGTCCACAGAATGAAGTGATGATGACTTGCATACATGATCCAATACTACACACTAAACTTTCTTATTTCCTCAGTCACATCACATTTCATGGGTGCTGCTTCACATATTCCACTGCTTCTCAAGAGAAGAGAAAGACAGTGATATATATATATATATATATATATATATATATATATATATATGTATGGATTGGCCACTGGTTGCTTATAAGATTCTTCAAACTAGTTCAGTTGCAGTAGCTGAATTCATGCCTAGATAATGACCTCACCTCTGTTTGCCTTCTGAAATATAATTAATACCTGAAATTAGTGGATGTTCACTCTCTGCCGCCTACTCCGTCTGCAAACTTGTTTTTATCAGCTACAAGAGCCATCAGCTGTGGATTAGACTCAATTTGCCCTCAACTCTTCATGGCATTTGGACAAATCGCACCTAGAGACCTCAATAGAGACACCAGACTATTAGATTCACAGGCTTCCTCCCCCTTGGCATTTCGAGATTGTCACTGATGTGAAAAAAAGAAAGAAAGAAACCTCTGAAAGTGTAAGTCTTGGGTTATTATTTGTTATTTTGTCAGCTTAGTAATATGATGCACAGATCCTAAAGATGGTCAGCTGTTATGATTTTCCCTAGAAACCAACACTGTAATGTCAAATAATGAAAATGGAAGCATGGGATATGTTCCCTATATACAATGACCAAACTTTAAATTCACTTATACAAAATGTAAGGATAATTGTACATTATAATCAACAATCAAATGTTTAGTTTCAGATATTTGGAGGCACAATCTGTTGAAAATCTTTGTGAAAAAGTTATCCCACTGAAATAAATAGGATCTGCATAAGAACATAAGAAGAGCCCTCCTGAATCAGGCCAAACTTCATTTAATACAGTGGTGGGAAGCTTCCAGCCTCAAACCATTTCCTGCAAACCATGGCCATTTGCCCCACAGCTGACTTCAGGAAGAAACACAGCTAGATCAGCTATGTGACTGAATTTTGATCCAACATAGCTGGATCAGCTGCACAATCAAGCTCCTCATGGGAAACTAAGTTATATAGCTGATCCCTACAGAAAGGGGTGCTGAAGAAGGAGCTAGGACTTGGATATGTAAGGAAAGGATCTGGTGAAATCTGTCTTGCCCACATTTCCAGCGGAAAAGCAAGAACTACTTCCTTCTTGAGCCTGAGACTGGCAGTGTGGAATACCCAGAGACAGCTTCTCCTGACTTTGACTTCCCCTCTGCAGGAATCAAGTTCCCTCATGCCAAACCACTCCCTAATGCCTGCTCAACAGTGCAGAGTAAACACCAGGAAGGTGTGAGGTGTGAGGCTTACAGGGTTAACAGCTCTGTGTGTCCTGCATCTGGGGAGGAGCTTTCTCTACATCCAGAAAAGCTGAGTTCTTTGTCTGTGAGTTACTTTCGTTTTTCTGCCGAGAAGCAGAGACACCATGCCTGCTGTCTCGGATGGTCTGTTTGTTATTTTACTATTCTGCTGTTAATAAAGCTGTTAGTTTAGAGGAACAACAGCGTGTGGACTCTCTCTTCTGCAAGCTAACTTACACAAGTAGCACTCGCTGTGCTGCTCTACTACAAGTCCGGGAATTCTGTTGCTGTGGAAACATACTGGACCCAACAGAAGGAATGAAAGGAACTCCCTGGCCCCAAACTGAAGCTTCCTCAACCATAAATGGTGAAGTCTAGGAAGGGAAATCAAGGCCTAGAAGTATATAAGACATTATCTGGAGCTAGGGCACTTTTGGAGCAAGCCGTTTCCTCCTGATGATCTGTCCATGGTCCTGAAGATCTTGTGCTTGACCGCCCCCCCCCTTGCTTCTTTTGAATGTCAGATTGCTATCAGTTGCCTTTCTGTGTTTGAATCACACTGGAGTGACCTCCTCATTGATATGAATTCTCCTATCATCCTTGACTGTTGACTTGATGCCCTGCTGTCTTTGGACTCTACTACAATGGACTGGAACAAACTGGGAGAAGTGGGAGGGATGACATACTAGGAAGCACCTTTATCTATCAAACATTTCAAAGCAGCAGCAATGAATTCAGCATGCTAAGATGCACTTTCCCAAGCCTCAAGCAGAGAGAGAGAAGCTTAAAAAGCAATTCTAGATTTAACTGAGGGTGATAAGTAATGTAAAAGGCTCTGATAGCAGAGAAATTATCTCTGTTAGCTGGTCCTTCACTTGAGCATTTCTGTATTAGTTATTTCAGCACTCCGCTCCAAATGATTGCTTTGTCACTAGCTAAGAATTACAATTTCAGCATTCTTAAGCAGACTGGATGGAAAAGAGGTCAGCACATTTCAATACCAAAAATGAAAAAAGAGAGAGAATAAAGGATGGTGTCCCTCAAAGCCACAGATTGTTGTTGTTGTTCCTGTTGTTGTGAACCAGGTTATGAATACCTGCATTTTTTTCAGATGTAAAATGAAGTCAATGTAGCAAGAACAATTTAGTTAACCCCATTACATTTTTTTAAAATGCTATGAGCAGGCTAAGTTAAAAAATAGGTCTTGTTAAGGTATTTCCAATGTCCTGGTAAATGTTCCAGTTCTCTGGTGAACAATACTGCACATTTGTGGAAGCTGTTCAACTCATTGATCTCTTCCTCATTGTACCTACTGCATTCCCCTGCCACACTGGTAACTTACTAAAGCAGAACTGGTTGCATGCAACTGAAAGCACCATAGCTCAGTGTTAGGATGCCTGCTTTGAATGTAGAAGGTTCTAACTTCAATCCCTGTTACTTCCAGTTTTTTTTAAAAGAAATCATTTAACAGACATAGACCTTTGGAGATCTACTGCCAGTCCAAACTGACAGCTTTGAACTAGATTTGACACTCCCAGACAGTTTCATATGTACTATATTGAGACTTGTATATTCAGAGGACCAAAAACAAATTGAGACAACAAATGTTTAAACTACTTATTAGGGACCAACATTTTCAGCTTGCTTAAGTTGTAACCAGGTGCACCAACTCTGGGGGGTATCTTTAGTCCCCTCAATATCTGTTGGAAGGGGGCTGGGCAACCTCAACATTGAGGGGATAAGGGAGGCCAAGTGCAGAGCCGAGTGTGGCATGGCTTCATTGGCCATGAGGGGGGAGGAACCGCTGGTCATTGAAGCTGCACCACGATCTCAGCCTTCTCCTGACAATGCAATCTTGTGTGTGTGTTGCATGTATGACACCACACACATATGATGTGTGTCATGTACATGACATCACACAATGACACTGTGTGCAGGGCCTCCTCAATCCTGGTAGCAAGTCAGCACTCTGGCTCTAAGCCTTCCTAAGCCTATATTTAATGTACCGTATATCTAGGGAATAAGATTCAGTAAACTCAGTGAGGTCTGTGAACTCAGAGGATCTTACTGTTGAATAAGTGCTTAGGAATGGGTTGTAACCGAAGCAACACACACACACACTTTAAAGAGATGTCTCTTTAAAGAATTGTTCCATGAGAACAGAAAAGGGTCATTTTTCCCCCCTAATTTGATTAGTCTTTTATCCTGTTAGTACAGAAGAAGCATACTTAGCCACAAATGTCTATGGTCATCTCCAACAAACGACAGTGGATGTGGGCAGAAATAATATAAAGAGGACAATTTAAGAATATCTCAAGTTTTAAGTCTGTGAATAATTATTTAAGAAGGTCAAAAGCAGTTATTATGGCTTCAACCCTAAGTAAATTTAACTGCAGATTGATCTCACTGAACCCAGTAGGATCAACTGCTGAATAAGCATGCTCAATATCACACTGTACATTCACCAACCTTTTTGGGTCCAAAAGCACATTTGCAAACCAGAGAAACTATTGTGGACACCATGTGCAAGACACAACTCTGCATTTCAATTGGCCCCTGTACTACAAGTAGACTTGAAAAAAGCCTCCTGTTGGCTAAGGAAGGCCTCTTTCAAGGATCATTTCAGCAGAGGGAGGGGTGGAAGATAGGACCCTGTATCAGTGTCAGGGAAGACCTTTGAAGGCACAAGTGGCACAGCATTGGAGACCCATGCATTAAAACAGATTTTGCAGCTAGACTTTTCTATGAGGTTCTAATCATTGTCTTCAACTAACACAACGCTTTTGGAGTGGGGTGTCTATGCAACCAAAGCACAATTTAGTATCTGATCCTGTCAGCATTGGATTGTAACTGGTTTAGCCAGCATTTGAAAACTGGCTCAGGAAAGGTCATGTGTATGAACTTGAACTGCTGTGAAATACACTTTGAATTATCCAAACCTGAACTTGTCCCGCTTGCTGCCCTCACAATGCTGCTTTTGAAGCCCACTCTTCTGGAAGCTTGCCCTAAATAGAAACTGATGTTGTTCTAAAAACTTCTGTAAGCTGCTACTGGACTTTGAAATCTGCCGTTCATCCAAAAGCTGAACTATATCAACAATGGAGAACAGTAATATCATCAGGTCCTAGAACCAAGCACAAGGTGAAACGAGCTCTTTCACATGGTAACACCCATAATCAAACTAAGTAAGTGGGCAATGGAGTGTGGCATTAGTAGGCTACTAGGTCAATCCCACTGGCTTTTGCTAAGATTTCTTCAATGAAAAGCAGAGGGCTTCTCTGTCAATGCAATACACATTTCTGTTTTGTACACAATAGGCTTCAATTCATAGCTGTAATATGAAGTGTGACAGGAGGGAAGGCATTAAGCATTGGTCTCAATTGGTATCTAACTTCAATGAAACTCAAGCAAGATGGGTATATTTTAAATTAAAAATGAAAACACCCACCATCAGAGCTTGGAGCACTGTAAATCTACAACTGGAACCCTTTGCCATCTTTCTCCTCATTTTTGAGAAGAGGGGCATGCCAAATTTTACCTACAAAACTCTATAGGATGTTGTATATGGATGGCTTCTCATTGCTTGGAGGTATTTAAGTGGAGTTCTGGGCAGGTATGCCGAAGCTGCTTCCAGTACTGAGCACAAGCTTGGACTAAAATACCTCTAAGACACCTGCCAACTCTGTGATTCTATAGTTCTGCAGTCCTATATAAAAATAACTGTGCTCCTGCAATGCAAGGGGAAGGAAAAAAGGAATATTGCAGGCTTTCTGGTAAAGTATCCCTTATTTTCCAGTTGAGAGACAGGCGAAATCAAGGAGAATAATCTCAGAAAACAAGAGCATAATTCTGGTCCCAGCTGGAGCAGCCTTTTGTCTCTTGTCAGAGACACGATATGGGTCACAAAAACCACATCACGCTGACAGTTGTTACTTGAGGGATTAGCTCCATTTTATCCCCCCCTCCCTTTCCTCTAGGAATTAGACAAGCAGCTGCCTTTGGGAAATAGATATTTCTCTCTCAGAAGAGAACTGCTATCAGTATGGGATGCAGATTGAGTTTAATTTCACCTTTCCATTTATTTCTCTAATACTTACAGTGCTGCTATCGCTCACAGCACTACTTGGAATCCTGCAGGTAAAGAGAATATAAAAGAATGCATGTTAGTGGATTAGTCATCAGATTTAAATAGCAGGTTCTATGTAAAGCAGGATATTACTTTTTTCCCTGAGAGATGATTTATAAAGAATTTTTACAGGGGATTAGAGGTACCTGTCACCCCCCGCATGTGCACACACACGTTTTATGTGAAGTGGCTATGTTTGCTGCTTTATATGCTGGAGGAAATAATAATATGCACATTTGTCATCTTACGAAACTTCTTCATAAAGAGCCAATGTCTTAATTTCAAAAGACCCAGATGGAATGAATGTGCCTCCTCCACCCCAGAAGATCCTTTTGTATAGAAATCTGCAGGGCTCTGCTGAGAGTAATGAACTTATACTCAAGGTGTTCAAATAAATATTGTTCCTAGCCTCTGTTGCTTCAGTATTGACTTACAACACAATCCCAACCCAATATTTACCAGAATGAGCAAGTTTGGAACATGCAGAACTTGGACTGTCCTCAGCTAGGGCTGTGTCAGTGTAACTCCCTCATCCTGGCTCATCAGCATAACTCCCTCAACCTGACTGAGCAAGGCCTCTGCTGGCTCAGGCTGGCCTCTACCAGTGAAACTGAAGCTAGCAGAATTTAAGTCATTACATATAAATTCCAAAAAAAGGGCCACTCCAGGGACATGGCAGGGCAAGGAGTGATTTCCACCTATTCCAAACCTCTTTCTGCATCGCCATGCAACCTGGCAACCCAGCAAAACCTTTTCTTCTATTTTATTTTCCGCTCTAAAACTATTTTAATCTACAAATGAATGTAGTTGTGGAATAGAACAGGCTTCTAAATCAGGTATGGGCAGCATATATCTATCCAGCTGTTCTTGGACTATGGTTCCTCATATTATCCCTGCACATTGTCTAGGGATATGAGAGTTGGAGTCCAAAAACAACTGGAGGGATGCAGGTTTCCCATCCCTGATGTCAATGGGGAAAAAAATGCAAAACTGGCAACAGCAAGGAATAGGCTGGTCCATCCATTCCTAGTCCTCTGCCTTACTGTATTCTGCTCCTGTCTCTTATGCTTCTGCCAATTCTGTATCCCATCTCTCCTGCCTATTGCACCTGTTGTTTGTTGATCCCTGCCTGTCTATGACTTCTTTGTGTTTCTCTCCTCTCTCTCTCTCTGTACCCCCAGCAGTTCCTTTGCTCAAAATTCCCTGAAATGGTTGGGCTCTATGTTTTCCTTAAACATTGTCATTTTGGGTGACATATGTGACAACTTTAAGAAAACCATATCATCTGGATCACTTGGAGGGAGAGCTGTAGCCCAGTTGCTAGAGCATCTGTTTTCATGAAGAAGGTACCTGCTTCAATTTCCAGCATCTCCTGTCCAAAATCCTGGAGAGCCTCTACCAGCAGTGCCAGATTACCAAACAAGCAGAGTAGGTACTAGCCTAAGGGCCCCATGCTTTTTGGGGCCCCATAGCTCTGGATCAAAATAATATTAGGAGATAATTTGTGAGCCTCCCCCCCAAGATTTCAACTGCATAGGGGCCTCCACAGGGTTTAATCCAGCACTGTCTACAAGTCAGTGTAGACAACACTGAGCAAGATGGCCCAATGCTCTGACTCACATATATTATATATTCCGTGTTCTGCCTCCATATACCAGCTGCTGCGGGACACACATGGAAGAGTGATGTTTCAGTCCTGCTTGCTTGTGAGCTTCCCATAGGCCTCTGATGAGCCACTATGGGAACAGGATGCTGAACTAGATGCTGAACTAGAACCAGCAGTGTTCTCCTTATAGTCTTCCAATTGCAATAACTCACAATTGGCTTACCCTGTCTAAACTAATGGTATAATTTTGTGGTAAAGGAAAATAGAACAATTATTTCACTCACTGTAAGCTTGTAGACCTGTTGTTTGGTGAGAGGAACTTAAATACTAATGTGCTGCACAGTATGAGCAAACAGTGACCTAAGTCGGAGGTACACTTCTGTATACATTGAACTGGCTCCATCTTTTTTGTGGGAAGTAAATCGCATTCACCTCTGGGAGGCTCTTTTGCTTATTTCCAGCAGTCATGGAAAGTTACGTTCAGTGGACAAGGTCCAGCCTGCCAAATTCTCGCAGAGAGTCACAGGTACAAATTGCATCTTGAGACTGGCAATTTTAAATGGATTTAAACAGGCTCCAAAATTCCAGATCTCCCACTCAAAATATGGGCATGTGTTGGAAAGCATTTGTTTCTCTCATTCTTGTACATTGCCAGAATAGGAGTGGGATAATGTAGGGTACAAGTGAAATGAGTGAGAGGCCAGCCACAAAGGAGATGCCAATTTCCAGCTCTGCAGAAAGACAAACTGTGCTGTACAGTAATAGTTCCCACTGTTTTTACCTAACACAACTTACTTTAGTTATATCCTGCTCTTTTCCCATACATAGCTCAGGCTATACGGATCTTTCTCGGTCTCTTTCTTTCTCCCACACCCACACACCCCATTTTATTTTACAACAACACTTAAAGGTAGGTTAGGTTTAAATATCCCCCCCCCATGGGCTTTGTGGCTGAGTGGAAATCTGAACCCAATTCTCCCCTGT
Source organism: Podarcis raffonei (assembly GCF_027172205.1). Classification (NCBI taxonomy): domain Eukaryota; kingdom Metazoa; phylum Chordata; class Lepidosauria; order Squamata; family Lacertidae; genus Podarcis; species Podarcis raffonei. The sequence continues at coordinate 43,855,553 of NC_070609.1, forward strand.
CTTAAGTGCAACACTCTATGCACTATTATTGGGAGGTATTCAACTGACTTTTACTCACAGTAGACCCATAAAAACTAATGGGTATGACTGAGTTAGTTCCATTGACTTTAGTGGGTTTACTCTGAGTAAAAGTTAGTTGAATGACACTCATTTTCATAAATTCATTCATGAATCACTTTCTATGAAGCATCTCAAAGTGATTTCACAAAACAGTATAATGTATATCAAAAGCTTGTAGAGCTAAAGTGATGCTAGGAAGAGGCAGGAACATCAGAAAGATATCTAGACAATGTTTTGTGCTCAAATAGTGTTCAGAGCACTAACAAAGTAATCCTGTTAGTGCATATTGCTTGGTTGAAGAACAAAAGCTCTGTTTTTGTTCATGTATTGTTTTGAAAAGTGCAGATGAAGTAGGTTTGCCTTTAAAATGCAAACTGAATGAAAATTCTCCCTCATCCCTATCAGAAGGTGAACTTACTAAAGCTACCCACTAATCCCTGGCTAAGGCAAGATCTGAACCAAGGAGTTGTTGTTTAGTCGTTTAGTCGTGTCCAACTCTTCGTGACCCCATGGACCAGAGCACGCCAGGCACTCCTGTCTTCCACTGCCTCCCGCAGTTTGGTCAAACTCTCAGCTATTGTACTGTCCAATGCCAGTACATGAGCAATACCTTAAGCTTTGGGGAATCCCCCCACCCAAATAAATAGTGGCAGGCACAGCTCTATCAAATGATCTCTCAGGACAGACAGAGAACAATGAGTTTTCCAATGATCCACTATTAACAGCATCTATCTACTTCTTCGGCACTGACAGCAAATGAAGGCTGCAGGTCAAAGGTGAACAAATGGATTAAAAGCAGAACTGCACAACTAATGTTGCATGCAATGATATTCTATGCTTGATCGCTTCCCTGGTTATTCATTCTTTACACCTGTCTTTGGGGACAAAATCAATGAGATTTTATGTTATGCTTCAGGGTCATCATCATAGCTTATACAGATGCAACATTTGTTCTGGCATATAAACTGCAGATAAAGCAAATAGCTGATTTTTAAATAACGTATAATGTATTTTTGAAAAAGTGAGGGTGTAAGCTTTTTGTCATCATTCTCTTCCTTTTGTTTATGGAAGTTCTGAAAACAAATGCCAAACTGATAATTTCCCTAGATGTTTCATGTGCCTTCCCCCAAATTCCTTTAAGTCAATATTTTAAGTTTACATTCCATAGATTCCTTATCTATACCATCTCATCCTCGTGAACATGCACCTAAAACAGGTTGCATTCTTACAACCTTCAGGAATTAATTAGAAATTATGTTCAAGAATTATAATTTTAATCTCAAGAATTGTGCACTTAAAATTTGAGAATAATTCATCATTTCACCATCCTGTAGATGGCTACAAGCCTGGTTGTAACTGAGCCTTAATTTTTCATTCCAAGATTGAGGAAGTATGAACTTTGAGCTTGCATTTCCCCCTTTTACCTCCCAATCTCTTCTGCATGCAGTGGGCAAGAAATTAAAGCTCCATTTGCAGTTTCAAAAAACCTGCAATTTCCATTAGATCTTAATATGAGAAGCTCTGATTTGTTCATACTGTTGATATCCTAGTTTGTAACCTAGCTGTGGTGGTTTGAATAAACTACAATTTCCAATGATCCGTGCTACAAACAGAAGCTGGCAACAGGTCCAAACATTTTTCATTTTGCCTCTAAACAGTATTAGGAATTTGCTTCTTGGTCCTCCATAGTTATCATCATTGGATGAATATTCATGGTTAAAATTTGAATGCCTAGTAAATTTTTCTCACTATAAATGTAAAGACCACTTACAAAGGAACATTCCTTAGCAGCGTTAACTTATCTTTATAAGTCATCGTTTTTGTCAGGGGTGAGAAGAAAGCCGATTGAGATCTATCAGTATATCTCTGGTTGGTGTGCAGTAGAACAGCCAGCATATATTGTTCACAATTGTTTAACAGCAGCAACAAATGCTTCCTACCCAAATTAGGCTACGGAAATGAAGAAAACCTAATCAGGGATGGACATCTATGTGAAATGCATGTGAGCTCAAGTCAGCTTTTGTTCGGGTACCGAAAGAAACCCATATGTTCAGAATGTGCTCAGATGCAGCCTTGTTTTGTAATTCTAGCTGTGTGTCTGCTACATACAGCTCTAGTTGGTAGTTCTTGGCATTCAAGTGTAAAAGAAAGTAAATCCAAAATGCCTGGAGTCAGTTAACCCCTGGTCTAGCTCACGCTCTGTAGCTTTAACCCATCTGTACTCTACTATAAATTTTAGAGCAACAATGGGGGTCATTTTTTGGCCTGGTGGGCCAAACTATTATCTGTTATCGGGGCCAGGGGTGCAGGGCCAACCCGCTTATGAAATGGAGTGAAGCAGTCACCTCAGGCAGTGGAAGCCACCAAGGTGATGGTGCAATCTTGTGCGATCTTGTTGGAAATCAGTGCCAAGGCTGGTGTTGCTTCTCTGCTGCTGGCAGGGCAAACAAAGCAGTTTCTATGCCTAAACTGGGCCTAAGCCGTGATTGAAATGAATCTAGAAAATCAGAAAATATACACATATGAAATGCATTTCAACATTATTCTCACCAATATATGCATTCATATGGACACTTCACATTATTATTATTAATATTTGCTGAATTTGTTAATCCTTTTTTCTTGCCAGGGCAACTTAAAGTGACTCAGGGCTCACCCACTCTACTTATCTAGGCATAAGTCCGGGTTTTCCAGGTCCAGGTCCAAGCACTTTTTTTCTTTTTGGCCTGGTATGTTCCCTGAAAAAACCTGCTCTTTATTGCTGAATCAGAGCAAACGACAACCTTTGGTAAACATCGAGTTTTCCTGGGGAAAGAGGTTGGGCAAAAAACAAAGTGCTCAGACATGGACTGGGAGAGTGCAGACTAGTGTGGATTTCAAAGGATAGCTGTGTTCCAGTATTATTTCTGAAAGTGGAAATTAGGTAGGCTCACTTTACGTAAATAATGAATCAAATTTCTTTCCCATTCCTACCCACAACAGACATGGTGTGAGCACATAACAGTATCAGGTCTCTTCTAGGAAAGACTGGTCTTACAGTAGAATTTCGTATTTTAGCCCCCCTCTCGCCATATTTTATCCACTCCCGCTTTACAAATGCTCTTGTTTTCTATCCATTCTGCAGAAGTCAGCTTCACAGGAGTCAACCTACTTCATTTTATAACAGATTTCATGTGAGAAATTCTGTCAGTTCTGGAAACATCTCAACCCAAGAGGGATAGCAGCAACCAAGAGAGGGCAACTAAGATGTGATTTTCAGCTTGCTCTATTGTATAGCTCTTCAGTCAGATAAGTGACTGTTTCTATGTAGTCTTTTGACAGGAGCAGAGGGTTCTCCCCACCTCTTTCTCCGCTTTATACATTCACAAAGGTGAATACTTGGCACTTAGAAGAGCAGCTTTTCAAGAAACAATTTAGGCTCTGGGTAAGGCCTTAGAGAACTAGGTCAAAAGCAAGGGAGGGCAAAGAACGTTTGAAAATATCCCACATAGCCATCAAGTGGCTGCAGTTATGGCATGCAACCAAACTGATACAACATCTCCGAGATGCTTTTATTTTCTCCCGCTGTCAGGTGAGGAGAGGGCAACTGACAGCAGCTGCGTTAATTTAGATGTGACAACTGAGAAGAACAGAAGGAAGATAGGGAAAGAAGACCACAGCTGACAAGGAAGCAGCTGACGCTGTGGGAAAGAGACAGAGAGTGTGAGAATCACTTTAAAAACATCAGATTCAGGTTTTGTGAAAAACTACTCAAGGATTCGCTGGAGACATTATGGAGCCACAATGCTGGCCACCACAGTGCAAGCAAACACACAAATAACAGTCCTTTTTACATAAGTTACAGCAACACTTAGATCCTTCCTAACTTTAGTCATGCTTCTTCCTCCCAAGTTAGCCACACATTGCCTTCACATTGTCACCTTATTTAAGGGACAGAGGTCAGAACTCTTAACAGAATTGGCATTTGCACTTGCATCTCTAACAGCAGTTCAAATGGTAAATACCTCATTAAATCTGTTGGTATCTGAGAATGACTAGCACTACAAATCTCTTTGATGTTAAAGGCCACCTCTTTAACATGGCCTTAGGATTCTGCTTGGAACTTTCAGGCAGCCCACCAATTTACAGCTAATAGGGGAGTTTGATAAATGTCTTTTAGCCTTAACTGGCCATTATAACTGTGGCAAAGCAAAAGGAATGTATTTTTCAAAATCCTTGAGTCCTGTCATCTATCCTTTGAAAAACTCATATTATCTTTTGGAGAAAATGTTAAGTTACTTTCAGATATGCTCATCCTAGGACGTCCACTTTAAGGATGACTGTCAAAGCTAATCAGAGCTGAAGAAGATCCCTGAAATAAGTCCATCAGAATGACTCTCTATGTGTATACTTGTGCTGGTGCAAATATAGAGTTGTTTAGTTTGTGATTTATCTCTCTGTATTCCTTGGGCGTGGTATTGAGCTTCGCAGAGTCTCAGCACCTGTAGGATACCATATTGGTTACCCCTGTCCTATATCAGAAATAAATTATTTATTATGTATTATAATACATTATAGATGGATTATTTATTGTTTTATTTAATTAATTCAATTAATTTATAAAAAGGTAAAGGACCCCTGACAGTTAAGTCCAGTCGCGAATGACTCTGGGGTTGTTGTGCTCATCTCGCTATACTGGCCGAGGGAGCCAGTGTTTGTCCGCAGATAGTTTTTCCAGGTCATGTGGCCAGCATGGCTAAGCCGCTTCTGGCGAAATCAGAGCAGCGCACGGAAACACCGTTTACCTTCCCACCGGAGCAGTACCTATTTATCTACTTGCACTTTGACGTGCTTTCAAACTGCCAGGTTGGCAGGAGCTGGGACTGAGCAATGGGAGCTCACCCCATCGCGGGGATTCGAACCACCAACCTTCCAATCAGCAAGCCCTAGGCTCAGTGGTTTAGACCACAGTGCCACCTGCATCCTGACTTTTATTCTCAAATAAGTCCAGGACAACAAATACATTATGATAAACTAACATTTGTTTGTTTGTTTGTTTGTTTGTTTTAAAAAAGCATTCTAAAAACAGTTTAAACATTCAATTAGTGATCTATAAGGGGGCAGGAACAGAGTGTTTCAACTATCAAATGCCTGGGTAAACAGGGGAAATCAAGCACTAACATATTTCAAAGGAATCTTTTCAATATTTCTTTAGGGGAGGAGCTCAAAAAAACCCCCTCATAATTATAGTTAGCAAACTTTGCTGCAGAATTTCTGGGAAATCTCAAATCCCTGTCTTCAAATAGCTGTTGTATTGCCCACCATACATGGCTAATTCAGTACTGACTGATGAAATACAAACTAAGTCATTCATGGTAATTGAAACCCTTGATGCGGGACCAGGTGTACAAAAATGTTCAAACTAATTATTTAATCATAAAACAATAACTAGTGCTGTTAAACCTCTTGTTGATTTTTCAAACGTTTATTAATTTCAGCACCTGTGTTATCTTGCAACAATTTCCTTTAAAATACTTATTACACTATGTGTGGCATGTAAATTTACAATGGATGTGATTATCTCTTGACACACACTCGTTCCAGATGCTTATAATGATTGGGTGCACATTTTTACTTTAACTGTTGTATAGATTACAGCCTTTTGAGTGTGCTTATATAATAATAGTTAGCATTCAGAGAGTGTCGTCAAGCAATTGGATTTAAATTAAAATCCCAGTCTCTCCTTTCCCACAGTTCTAATAAGTTTAAGGTAGAAGATCCCTGCTGGATTAGACCAGAGGTCTAACTAGTCAAGCATTGTGTTTCCAAATGTGGCTGAACCAGATGCTTTTTGAAAAGCCCATAGGTAGGACACGAAAGCAATAGCAGTCTGTTGCTCATGTCCAGGTGCACCAACCAATATTGTTTTAAGGGGGCCAGCCCCCCACAATGTTCAGGCAGCCCTGCAGGCATTCTGTGTGTGTGTGTGTGTGTGTGTGTGTGATATCACATGTGCACTGCATGCCGCACACTGCAGGTCCAATGGCCAGCTCCTCCAAAGCGCTTGGCCTCCTGCATTGTGCAAGTGCCATCACAAACACGTGACACACGATGCATGATGCACCTGTGATGATGCGCACACACGACGTGTGACAGGTCCCTCCAATCTTGGGGGCAACCCAGAGCCTCTGTTCATATCCCACAGGAACAAGTATTTGTTTGATACAAGCAGGGAATTGTATCAAACAAAATCATGGCATAAGCACACCCTCTCTATAAAGCCTCTCCTCCTCCAAGAGGGGAGGTGTTGTGGGCGGGACGCAATTTCTGCGTCACACGGGGGTGTTACGCCCCCTGCCCCACTCACCTGGCTGGTGCACCACGCCCACAGGTAAGCGCCCAACCGGGCGGCTTGGAGGGGGTGTGGTTTGCAATTTACTGCTGCACCAGCCATTCTGCCTCATTTTCCGCCTTCTTGTTTCGAGTCACCCACCCTCCACTCCCTTAGAGCTTAGGGCTTAGTTTTCCTCTTGACCTTGCTATGGACCTAAGGTTGGTCACCCAGGTTGCCCAGGGGGCCTGGTAGGAATTTTTCCAATTGGCATTAGGCCTTTTGGTTTTTTCGCCTACCTCGTAGCAATCGTCACAACTTTCTTGGTATTGGCGGTTAGGTTAGGCATTGGAATGTGTTGATGGTGTGTGGAAGGGCTAGGTGTGGCCATTGCCTACCCCTTCAAATTTGGGTATTCCGTTAAAGGAATCCGGCAGTCGTGGATCCTGTCCGATGCCTGTGTGGCGAGGGACCATGGCATGACCCTCGGTGACATCAGGGGAGAGCTTATAGTTGTATTAGCATCAACAGGCTCCACCTTCTGGTGAATAAACCCCCTTTGGGCTCACCCCTCTCCGAGTGGGTGGAGCCAATCTGTCGTGGTCCAATGCCTAAGCCAATACCTTCTCACTTGCCGTAATCAATAAAGTTGTGGCCTTTTCTTGCCCATTAACCTTATACTCTGTGTCTGTGTGTCTTCATTCCACAAAGCGGGGATCGGGTCCTCAAACCACAAGTGAGCATCCCTTCTCTCCATGCCCCACCAAATCTGCTCTGAGATTTTCCACAACTTCCCAGTGCAGATTTGGGGTAGGGGTGGAATACAGTGGTACCTTGCAAGACGAATGCCTCGGAAGACGAAAAACTCGCAAGACGAAAGAGTTTTTCGTTTTTTGAGTTGCTTCGCAAGACGATTTCCCCTATGGGCTTGCTTCGCAAAACGAAAACGTCTTGCGAGTTTGTTTCCTTTTTTAAAAAAACCGCTTGAAGAGGTGCAGTTGCGACTGACCGTGCTCCGCAAGACGAAAAACATCGCAAGACAAAAAGACTCGCGGAATGAATTAATTTCGTCTTGCGAGGCACCACTGTAAATGGGGAAGAGAAGGGGGGGGGGAATTTCCATTGCAAAAGCAGAAGTCATTCTGCACATGCAGAATTCACCCCATGTTGCATTTATCAAGCCATCATGACTGCTCAAAGCAATAGAGAACCAAAATACATTCTCACCATCTCCCCCTTCTCCTTCCACAACATCATGATGGAGCATAAGGTTCAGACAAATTCTGCAGCCATTTCCAATCTGTGCTGGGACACTGTTGCATCCAGTGTGTGAAAGAGGGCAGAGGGAGAGAGGGTGCAGACACACTGAACACCAGCATGTTGCTTGTGGGAGATGTGGCCAGAAAAAGGTTTAAAACTCTGTACCCCTCCAGCAATCTTGAAGTCATCTTCACACCACCCCTCCCACTTCTGATGTTTATAGTATAGCAGCATTCTGTTGTTTTGAGGCGAAGTAGGGATTCCCACCCCACCCCAACTAGTTTGGCAAAAGGGAAACAATTTTTCCACCTACCCTACACTTCTTCTAAGGGAGATTTGTGTCTAATTCTGTTCAGTGCTGAGCAGTTAAACAGGCTGCTCACAATGGAAGGAGCATTTTGCAAGCTGAGCCATTTATATGCGCTCAGAATGCTTGGTATTTGAACCTTGGCTAGATCATAGTCTTAGGGTGGCAGCAAATCAGGGTGACCTTCTTCACACACAAAAAGCTTGAACAAACCAGGTAGAAGCAGGTGCTTTCTTCCAGATCAGGGCAGGATCAGGCTCACCCATATCAAGCAAGCAAGGGGGAGGCCACATGGTGATGCCTGGCTTAGCCAGTTTCTGCACATCTAATCATGCCCTCTCCCAGGCCATCACCCCTGAGCTTCAGAGTGTGGTAGAACAACCAAGAGGGTACCCTCCACTGATCTTAGCATCTGAGAGGGTCTGTAGGGGATGCATCAGTTTCTTGGCTATTTAAAGCCTGAGTTGTTCAGGGCTTCAAACATTAACTTGAGCACCTTGAATTGTGCCCAGAAGCTCACCAGCAGCCAGTTCACTTCCAGGCCCAACTGAAGATGTTCATGTTAGTGCTTAAAGCCCTTACATAATTTAGGCTCCTGAGTAGGATTAGCAATAGGAATACTACTCTACATGAATTTAGGAATTTCAGAAGTACCAAAGAATTTTGCTATGACTACCAAAGAGATATTGTTTTATGATATTTTCTTCCAGGAACCAAATCCAAATTTACTGCTGTTTTAAGGGGGTATGCAGTAAGCTGGACTCTTGAACAAGGTTGAAAAACCAGTTGGAAAACATTTGATTGCCCATTCCTGTCACAGAGCTGAAAGAACAAATATTGGAGGCCATTTGTTTATTGGTGGGATCTGGTTGCTATTGTCACTTAGTCTCAAGGTTTTGAATTAGGAAGTGGCACGATAACAGAAAAGCTTTTTTAAAAACAAAACACGCAAACAGAACAATACCAAATATTTCCAACCAGTCTCTCCCCCCCCCCCCCGGCAAAGCTGGGCACCATGCTTATTTTGCTATTAAAGGGGGGGCAGCATTCCATTGGCTAAAGCTTTATTTTAAAAGCATAGAACAGTGCTGCGGATATGGCAGAATAACAATACAATTGAACAGCATGAGTTGAATAAATGGGCAGTATTAACTGTATCATTGCAACAGCCTCAACAGTGGCTATAATGCCTTAACAGAATGTGCAAAAGTAAATGAAATGGCACAGTGATTACACTGATTACAGCACTTCCAAATATGTTAGGATCCATTCTTGCTTCAGCAGGGCTGTAATTATGCTTCAAAAATGGCCACACACTGAGCTGCCTGATTCTTATTGCATTTCTCCTGCTAATTTATTCCTACTAACATAGGGCCCAATCTCATAGACTGTTGGAGCATCCTCTCTCATTTCCTGGTGGCAGCAGGCCAGTGAATGTGAGTGAGACCTGACTCTTTTTATCACATGTTCAGATACACAGGGATTCTCTTGAGTCACTTTTGGACCTCATGAGTGGGTGGGGAGAGAGATACAGTCATTTGCTGCAAAGAACTAGCATATCCAACAGATTCAACAAGAGATGTTCAAATATGCCAGTTTTGGTTTCTCTTATTCTCAATTTTCCAAACTTAAGTTTGGCTCTACACATTTCCACTTGCAGGGATTTTTCAAAAGTCCACATTAAAATTCATCAGCATCTCCCATAATAATTTCTCCTATTATATAGACAAGTTTGTGTATGCAATTTTATTGGCTATACACTTTTTTAACAAAGCAATTTCCCATAGCATAATGTATGTTGCTATGGAATTTCCACCAATATATGCATACATACGTGCATTTTATCCAATTATATGTGCTTATGTACAGATTACTTAGCTGCTGCAAAATTCAGAGAAGTTTGAATTTCAAAGGATGGCTTTGTTTCTGTTTTTGTATTGTTTCAGAATGGGAAAATCATGTAGGTTCACCAATACACAAATCAAAACACAACTATCCTTCAAAAATGGGCCCCAAAGGCATATAGTAGACTAAAGTCTGCATAATAATGCATATATTGGTGAAAATAACATACAAAATGCAGCATATTCAGGTAATTTTCTTGCAGAGAATGTGTGTGTTAGTCAAAACAGCAAAACTAGAAATACTTTTCCTTAATTTGGTAGCTCCCTAAATACAAACTGGAATGAATTGTAACGAGGGTCTGAACACATATGAACAGAAAAGCAATAATGATTACTGCTTCTAATATACAGCTAGATAACTGCTATCACCTAGGTAAATATGGTTTGATATGATTGAATACCTTGTTATCTCCCCTGTTAAATAAATCCACTCAGCATTCATTAAATCATCCTGTAGCAAATGGTGCAGCTCTTTAATATCAGGACACTCTTCCTTCTCTCTAATGTTTTAGTATTAAAAGAAACTGGAGACACTCTTTTGTTGAGCAAGCCTTGATTATTGTTTCAAGAGGAAGAAAATGCATCTGGGGTTGTTTTTTCTGCTTCCAGGGGGTAAGAGGACTGCTGCAACACTTGAAACTAAAGGGAAAGAAACAGAGAAAGGGAGGAAAGTGCCTTTTGATGTGTCTAAAAGTCTCTCTGCGCTTCAAAGTTTCTAAAATATTACAGAAAGGCCCTTGAAAGGTGGCCATTTTGTGGTGAGGGTAGCAGAAGAGACTTTCAGAATACAGCTCAGATGCCTTGTTGTGGAGAGAACATCTTGGTGTTTGCTAGTGCAGACGTAGGTTTCATAGCCACTGTCCGCCATGAACCCCCATTGGCAGGACAGGCAGCAACAGCAACAGTAGCATATATACTTTATGTTTGTGATAATACATTATTTCTCTTGTTAATTATGTTATTTAAAATGTGCATTTTATACTCCCTTGATAATGTTTTCTATTGAAATATTTAAGATTTTTTTGTTAACTTTCCTGTGTTAATGTGCATTCTGCAGTTGACTTTTTAAAACTTTTTAAAAAATCTTTAAGATTATATTGTAGTTTCCTGTTAATAATGCTGCTTTGAATGTATTGATTTTGACTTCAGTAATGCTTTATTCTGGATTGTTTTATTTGATGTTTTTAATGTGTTGTAAACTGCTTTGAGATTTTTTTCATAAAAATATAAAGTGACATAGAAATGAATAACACAACAATAAATTAAAAGGGCATGTTGGGCTCCTGGAACCAGACTGTCTGCTATATTTGGAATCTATCTGTGTTATGCTACCTTAACTCAGTGTACAATGCACATAGCTACAGAATGATGACTCATCCTGCCTGCATGTGCCAGTTCCTCTGCTGTGAACAAGTATGCACAGTCAAAGCAAAGCGTGGGGCTATTTGAAAGCCCTCTTGCAAACAGCCTTGTTCTACTCTTTGCAGAGTCTGCCTGCCTCTCCTTTCCTCCCATGCCTCTTGACTGCCCCTAATCACTCCAGGTGGGCCAACCCAACCCAGAACAATCATGGGCTGCCTCAACCAAATTAAGATCCGAGTGTGGGAGAATGTGATACTCCTGTCCAGTACCAAGATGAAGGTCTACCAGGCTTGCATGTTGAGCATGCTGCTTTATGGAAGTGAGATGTGGGAAACTTACACCCCCCCCAGGAGCAACACCTAAACACCTTCCAACTTACACCCCAACAGTTTGACTTCACCCCGAAGGTGCACTCTGCTCTGGTAGTCCCCCACAACAGATAGATGCCATCCACTATTGTGTAGACATCTCCCTTCTGTGTGTAAATTCTGCAAAAGGACATGGCATTGTTCTTGGGGATGCATCTTTAACAGGAAAATGCTTCCATCTGTGTCAGAGGGCAACATAAAAACTAAGCTTTTCACAGCTGGAGGCTGTACTTTTCCTGTCAAGGCATTGATATATGAAGGCAATTGCCTTAGTCCATAGTTAATTACAATATTGCAATTAGCAGGTTGAAAGTGCAGGTGGTTAAGGGTCACTGTTCATGGGCCTGACACTTGATAAGCCACAAAGGGATCAGGGGAAAAGAGGACAGAGCGGTAGCAAAGTCAAACTGCAATGAAGCTTTAACAGCACAGCTAATCTATCCCCTCTTTCATACAGACCGTTTTTTATTTAAAAATAACTAAAGACAAGATTAATGTTATCCCATTTCACCCTTGTGTGGCAACATGTTCATGATTTTTATGGCTTTTTCATAGTATGCAAGCCCACTACATGCTAACTCAAAAGCTTATTATGGATGTCCATATCTTGGCCAAGTAAACAAGTAAATATTATTTGTTTGGACATTAGCCATAATAAAACTAAAATATCAATGCAAAATTCTAGGGTGGTACACTGGTCACAGAATTCAACTTGCATCTGTATGTTTTGGAAGCAGCCAGATCTGTCTCAGAGTTGCTATGCATCATTCCAGGTTGACTTGTTGTCTGGGGCTAAATTAAATTTCTTAGAAGCAAAGGTCTCTTTCTTTTTTCTCCAGTCACTATAATGGGACTGTAAAAATGCCTAGAATATTAATTTTTAGAAAGTTGGATGCAATTTGTAGCCATGTTCATCCCTTCAGAGGGGACCAAGTATGACAAATTTCAGAATAATATATACAGCAGTACCTCTGCAAGGGTAGACTACCATTATGTAATGGGTGTAGTAGTTGCTATAGGGGATTGGGGTTAAAATAAGAGCATGGATCCCAAGGAAACACTGGAGTGGGGACGTTGTCCCCAGCTAGGACCCTTGGTGGGGCTGGACTTCTGATCCCCACCATAGATTTGTGGGGGGTATAATGAGTTTTGGGGGATGATTACATGAGAGGAGAACTGCACAGATGCATGTGAAAAACAAATAAAGATTTTAACATTTACTTAAACATCCGTCCCCGGAATCACTGAAATTGGAGTGCCCTGGGGGAATAATTTACTGTGATCAAAAGCTAAACCTACAGTGCACAGCTCTCCCTGATCCAATTTGGGGTCCAATCCAGTGCTTCAGAATGGCCCCAATCTGATTTGGGATGATTTAGTGCCAGCCTAAACTAGATCTGGGACCTGAATCAATTTGGGGGATTTGCACAGGCATGCAGTTGAAGAGGCGAGGGAGGTGTGTTAAAGCCCTGGTTAAACACATGGTCAGGAGAGGTGGAAGAAAGACACACACACACAGTGTGCTCCTCCCCGCCCCCCTGCTCTCATCAGTGGCAGGCTGCAACCTTTTGACAGCTCTGCACCAGAGCTGATCTGCAACAATCTCAGACTGCCTCAGCCCAATTCAACTGAATCTCAGGTTGACCCAATTGGTTCAGGATCCAGGATCTGTTCAAGTCCAGTTCACAAACACAAAACACAATTATCGATGGATAATTGAATCATATCCATTATTGACAAAGTGCTAACATAAATAGTGCACGAGAGTCTGAAAGGCAGTTTAAGCCTGACGTTTGAAAATGATCAGAACTTTAAGAGATTACAAGGTTTCGCCAAGTCCGACAAGTCCCAGGAAATGACAACACTGGGTGGTGGATTATTTATTTATTTTTATAGCTTGCTTCTGCCATGCACTATTTCTCCTAGTCAATTTGAAAGGATCTGTTAACGGGGATTAAAGTTCATAGTCCCCTGAATGGTGTTTGCCAAAATCAGTACAAACTGCACATTTAATTATTGTGTACTCAGAGACTGATAATTGTGAGAGATCAAATACACAGCTTGGCTGATTCAGAAAGTATTTTTAATAGGGTGCTGTTAAATTATAGAGCTAAACATTATTAGATATATTTATTCATGAAAGCTAATTTGATATGTTACAAAATAAGCCAATACATGGTGTAACCTCTTGCAGTCTAATTTCCATGGATGAGTTCTTGCATATTTAATATCCTTTGAGGATGTATTTTAACCTACTCTAATTACTGCTTTCCTCTTAGTTCGTATTCAGGAAGACATAGACATTAAGGCTAAAATAATTTAATAATGTTATTACCTCACATACAAAGCAAATCTAGCTTATTAAACTGGAAGCTTTTAATATATGCAGCATATTCTAGAAAATTCATTTCAGCTGCTGGTACATGTGTGTAGCAGACACACAGAGCAGAAAGCTCCGGGGCAGCATTGAGGTGTTAAAAGTGAACTCTCATATCAGCCTTGAACTCACAGCTGTCCTCTGGATGCTTACTTAGGAATAAGTCTCATTTACTGTCACATGACTTCCTTGTGAGGAAAGATTCATAGACTCAGTCTTAGCAGCAAGCTTTTGTTTTCTTAAACCTCCTTCCCATCTGAAACATGAGGGCATTAATTCTAGCCCAGGCTTCCTCAACCTCAGCCCTCCAGATATTTTGAGACTACAATTCCTAGCATCCCTGACCACTGGTCCTGCTAGCGAGGGATCGTGGGAGTTGTAGGCCAAAAACATCTGGAGGGCCGAGGTTGAGGAAGCCTGTTCTAGCCCATCTTGCATGGCCATTGTGAGCATAGTGAAGACAATTTTGAAATTTGAAATTGTGTCAATGACCACAGCCACTCCACCTGTTATCCACGCTGATACCTGGCTATCAATAGTCATTCACGGTTCTCGCACAATACATTCTGCCTTCTTAGGCAAAGCCACCCTTGTTTCCCTGCTGCCCTCCCTACTTTACTACACAACAATTGTTTCTTTTTGCTGCTGCCAGGGGTGTATTGGGGTGGACACTTAGCCAGTGGGGCTACTGTGCATTTGTCAAGTCCCATCCCATAAACAAGGTTTTTGCAGCAAGGTTCAAGGAAGAAGTATTCCTTCCAACCCTTTGCTTTGAGGCCACAGGCATCACCTCTAAACATGCCCAGGAGCAGGGAGCGACCTCATTCTTCCCATCTTGGCAAACTTTGCAGCCTAGACTGTAGTTTGTTTTCACTTGTACCACCCCAGGGTTCAATTCTAGACAGCTCCCATATAGTGGGTTTGGGTGCTCTGACACCCAAATGCAGTGCCATTCCACCAGCAAAGGCAGAATGGAACAAGATACTGAACCTTGCCTTACTGCCATGCCACCCCCACCCACTTGCTCTTAGTCAATAAAGTCTGGTGTCCGCTTGATTTATTTCCACTGAATTCATGAGCTACAAAGTGCACTACAAAATGCACCTGCCCAGGCAACCATAAGTATTATAGGTTTGTAATGATAAATAACGATCAAAGCAGTGTTATTAAATGAAGAACAATAAACACTGTGCAGAAACGTAATTAGAATACAAGAATTTGTGTGTGTCATAATATCAGTTTAAATATAAACAATATATCCTTCTTTCCTTCCTTCCTTCTTCTAATCTCTTCTTTTTTTTACCAAGGAAAAATAATAACATGAACTCAGCGAGGTTGTCAATGAAATAGTTCCCAAGGGAGAATTTTGTTCTCCTCTCTCATTTGTCTGGCCACGTGTGTAGGCTTTTGACCCAATTTAGCATAGATAAATGACCCATGATGTGAAATTCCCCAACAGTTTAATAATGCATTTAACTCAAAGTGACACTTGCTTGCAGCTGCCTTAGAGCAGTTCCTAGGCTATATATGTCTCTTTGAAATGATGTATGACATGCAGGAAAGCTTCCTTGATAGAACCCCAACTCTCATGGGTGAGGAACAAGAAAATCCTTTTTAGACTGCCAGCAGCAAAATCATACTTTGCAAGTCTTTATTTAATTTTGTATGGATTTTTCCTCCCACTATCATTTACAGCAATGACCATTAGTTTAGCTGTCATGTAACTCATGGAAAGCGCTATATAAATTATTTTTCCCCCTTCACCCTGTAATGCATTTTAAAGGGTTTATTGATTTTATTATTTCTCAGCAGATCAAAAAGCAAAATCCCTGGTTTATTTCTTAAACTGTTTGCATAATCCAAATAATAAGTTAGCAGCAAAACTACTTTGAATAAGCTGTGCAATAGAACAAGAAAAGTTTATTGCACGTATGAGCATAGATGCACAAATGCTTTGTTAGCTCCATAAAAAGCCAAGGATTCAATCCATCTCCTTCAACATGCACATGACTAGGCACATACAAAGGCATCCTGATACCCTCAGCTCTCATCTTCTCTGACCATTCCCCATGCTGACTGGGGCTGATGGGTGTTGGAGACCATCAACATCTGGAGGGCTACAAGTTAGTTCCTCTTATTATACATGGTGCACTGAACTTCACACCTTACAAGACTGCAGCTGGACATGTGTCATGCTATCAGGGTGAGAGGCCTTTCACTTTCTCAGTTAGAAATGTCCAATGGCCTTTGCCCTCTTCAGGACCCTAACACATGGTTGGCAAACTAAGGGCCGCAGGCTGGATCAGACCTAATTGCCTTCTGGATCCGGCCTGTGGATGGTCCGGTAATCGCCGTGTGGATTGCCAGCGCCCGTGTTCGTTTCCTCTACCTCCCTCTTCCTCACATAGCATCGGCGCCTCCTCCCTCCCTCCTCCTGGCTTCTCCCCGCCCTGCCTAGAGGAGGAAGGGGGCTGGGCTTTGTTGGTGCCAGCAGCAGCAGCGCTTGAGCAGCCGCCATTTTAAGCAGCCCCTCTCCAGAGCCCTTTCGTGAGCTGCTCATCAATCCTCCTCCGCTGCCAGCCCCTGCCACTTGCAAGACACAGATAAGTGGCCACTGGGGCTCGTCTGGTGTTGTGGAGAAGGGAGGGGAGAGTTGATGGGGGGATGGCTTATAGTCCAGCTCCCCAGAAGGTCTGAGGGACAGTGGATTGGCCCCCTGCTGAAAAAATTTGCTGACCCCTGCCCTAGCATGTAATCTACTTGTATACCTAGTGAGAACTGGTGTGCCTTTACCTGCTTTCTTCTTCCACTGTTCTGAGGAACTCTGAAAATTCTGTGCTGCCAATTCTTCAGGTTTTGAACTTCTTGTGGTTCTTTGGGAATTCTTGGTTTGATTGCTTCTTACAAGACAGAGGTCTCAGGTAATCACTGGTGTTTCCCTGGTGAATGATGGGGAGTCACTGAAGAAGCAATCCATTTGTTTCTTTTTCCTAAAGGTCCTCTATTTGAAAATGTTGATTATGGTATCCTGGTGTTGCTTTTAATCTGAGTTTAAATTAAATATCCTATTATATCAGCCCACAAATCATGATTTCCATCCTGGGGAAAGGAGGATGGGATTAAAGGACACTGATGGTGTTAAGACAGGGAATGCATCGCCAAATTCCAAAACAAAAAGGACAAAACTGCAAAAGATTTGCAACACATATATAGAAATATAGGGTTCATTTCTATATATGTGTTGTTCAACTGGAGATTCAACTGGAGATTCAATACATCACAACAAGAGCATGGCTTGGCATGGTCAAATTTGCCAACTTTTGTTCTCCAGGGTTTTCATTTTTCCAATCTTACATTCAGTTCCCTGCATTTCTACAGCAATTTTCAATTTTATAAATAAAAAGTCCTGATAAAAATTGGTCAGCATTTTAGGTGTATTTTTCCTAATATGTGCATATTATTATATGCAGTTTTGACTAACATGCAATTTTTTTCCAAAGCAATTTTTTTGAATATAATCCATTTTTGTATGCTATTTTCACAGATGTGTGCATTTTTATATGCAACTTACCCTAGAATATGCTGTTTCATACACATTACTCATCTACATGATACTGTGCTATTTACCGTACTTTCTGTCTCCACCATATGGTAGGGCTGACTGTTTCACTGGTCTACAAAGGGCACTACAGTTCAATTTTTTTGGTGAAAGTATCACCTTCTTGTTCTACAGATCAGATGGCAAGCTAAGAATGGTTTGGTTAGAATGTCAGTATCAGAACTGAGCCACTTATTCCAGATTGTTGATCCAATTATTTCTATGTCTCTCCCCCTCTCCAGATGACTTAACCATATTTAAAAAGGAGTATGTCTCCTTTAAAAACATGATCCCCAAATACAATGGTTTTAAGGTATTAAATTACTTTTAAATTGACACATTTTCTTCAAAAGTTGTCATTTAAACATTTGTGCCTGGCAGCCTTCAGAGCAACCTCCCCACACCACAATGATTTTTCTAAAGTGCAGCCTGATTTGATGTTACCTCCTTCAACAGTGACTGCTAATGAATAATTATTTTGCATTATAATGGTTTTATGTAGTGTGATTAAAGCTGATATGGAATCTTTATTTGCATGATTAAAAAGATATAATAAAATAACTTCAGAAGAGCAAGTTTAGTAATATTGAATTGCTCCACCTGAAAGAAACCAATCTAAGAAATAAAATACCTTATATTTATTATTTCAGAACCCTTTCCCAGTGTGTCAATAACCCAGCCTGCAGGAGACATTTGTTGAGGCAAGACCATTAACAGCATAAGCTTAAATCTGTGTGGTTGTATGTGAGGTAAATATGGCCCATTTCCCTGCTGTCTCAAGTATCTTTTTTCAGGGAGTACATGACTAGAACATGACATGTTACTGCATCTTTGAGCAGCCATGTAATCATTATGGCATGCACAGGACTTTGGGTTTTGCAGAAGAATAGGCACACACCACCAGCAGCAATCCTTGGAGTAATAGGCTTCTTGCTGGGGTGTTGGCGAGAGGGTTATATTTTCCCACCCCAATCCTCCCTGGAAATTTATATTGTCTATAGCCCCTTCTACTATGCAAGTTAATTGGGATATATCCAGTGTATCCCCAAAAATCTGTGGGGAAAGACAGAAGACTCCTTTTCCCTTAACTAATGACCCTTCGGATAACAGGGTAATTGGTGTGTGTGTTGGTGTGTGTGAGAGAGAGAATTTCCCCAACCCACTCTTCCATGTGGATCTATGTCCCTTTTTTCCTACTTCCAGTCCCTATAATTCCTATTGTACCCATCCCCAAAGAGTGAAGTCTAGCCTTTCAGGGCAAGTACTGCATCTATTAATGTGAAATATGGGAGACTTCATCAATTCAAAATTGGTGACAATGCCTGTAAATTGCACCCAGTTTTCCTTGTTCTTTTTAAAAATCAATTTTTAAAGAAACTCCACCTCACCCCAAGAGAACACCCAGTAAGAGGAAAGGACTGCTCAAGAGGTGGGAGACACCAAAGAGGACCAGGTGTACCCCGTAACCCACAGTAATCAGGAATGGGGTGGGTTGATTGTAGTGGAGTAAATAGCCATGTCTGTGGTGGGAGATTAATGCATTATTGATCACATTTAGACTGGCATGGTGCTAGCTTTTTGTTGTGGATTAGTGTGTAATTTTCCCTTGAGAATACTGCACCTCTCACAGGACAGAGCAGTGTTGTGGATCCTTTTGCAGACCCACTTGGAGTGCACCCCACCCCCATGAGTGAAGACATTAACCAATGATAGGTGCAACAAACTTGACACAACTACTTACTGGGATTGAAAATTGGCCACAACTTTATTTATTACAGATGTAGGTAGGCTTTAACATTGGGTGTGCATCCATTTTCAGCCTCTGGGGTGAAGGAGGGCAGGCAGAATAGTGCAGCCCAACTTTGCTCCAGTGGTGAGGGCTGGGCTGGTGCAGCCGGCTTCTTTTACCCCCTGTGCCCCCACACCTGCCTGGCATGCCTGCACCTGCCCTGGACACTGACAAACAATGCTACTTGCTGCAAGGCACAGATTTTTTGCCCCAGAGTAGGGATAGAATGGCGATGGGCCACAATTACTGCCCACCCTGAATCAGGTAAGCAGCCTTTTTGATACTACCTATACCTTCACTGATCCTGAAGCTGAGACTCCAATACTTTGGCCACCTCATGAGAAGAGAAGACTCCCTGGAAAAGACGCTGATGTTTAGAAAGATTGAGGGCACAAGAACAAGGGGACGACAGAGGATGAGATGGTTGGACAGTGTTCTCGAAGCTACCAACATGAGTTTGACCAAACTGCTGGAGGCAGTGGAAGACAGGAGTGCCTGGCGTGCTCTGGTCCATGGGGTCACAAAGAGTCGGGCACGACTAAATGACTAAACAACAACAACAATATCTTCACTGTTGCTTGTAGGTTGCTTGTATGCTAGATATGAAGAATGGACCTTGGACAAAACCTTTTGCTTTTTGCACCAGTTATCCCTGTGCATGAAAGAGGTATAGGAAGAAATTGTTGCCTTGCATCAATCACAGATAGTCCTTTTACCTACAGTAGTATGGTGTGAAGAGAAATAGGATGAAAGGACCACCTTGGGATTCGGTTTGAAAAGAAGGCATGAACACCATGTATCTTGCTTGATAACTGGATGACTCATTCAGAATAATAGTTTTAAGCTTCTGATTATTCAGAATTTATTACAACACAAATTTCCAATTCAAAGTGTTTTTTATAAAGAAAAACACCCACTTGTGCTTAGATCTCCTTCCTGGTGGAAAATTAGCATTAGCCAAGATGATTTATATGGATGCTAAACTGAAGTGCTTTGGTTTTATTGTAAAATCTGCCTAGAAGTTATAATGTAACTCCAAAAAGTTTTGCTTGAATGTCATTGGAAGGGAAAATAGTGATGGAGGGGAAAATAAAGATTGGATTTATGGCATTTGATAGGTGTTGATTCACTCTGCTGGGCTGGTGAGTTGAGCAAGGGTGGTGTTCAGACAGAGACAAAGGAGGCCCTGCCTCCTGGGCCTTCTGCATTTTTTAATGTTCAGCAAGTCTGTGTCCATAGTAGCTCAGCTTTACAAATGAGCACATTCTTCTCACAAACGCTTGTACAAGTGGAGAGACCGTGTGTACCTGCATTCAGTGTAGTGTATGAATGAACCAAAAGTGGCCATTCAATCTATTTATTGTGTTGGGTCATCATTATGACTTCTCTGTGCTGGAAGGAAGCAGGATTACACTCTTCAAAGATTGTTGAGAGAAGAGTCAACAAGCTAGCTCCAGATCTTGAAGGGTGCTTGGGCAAGAAGCCCTCAGTGGGTCCCTTTCCTTCACCACTGTCCCAAATGCTCATTCACCTGCCCTCACCCTCTGTGCTCAGCCTGCACAGCTGACTAGTGGAGGACTGCAATACTAGAGTGAAATACTTCTTCTTGCCTGGTCTTATTTAATACTATATTTACACCCCACCTTTCTTCCAAAGAGCTTCTTCTCGCCCCCATTTTACCCTCACAACAGCCCTGTGAGGTGAGCTAGGCTGTGACTGGCCCATTGAACAAACAGTTAAGGGGGGATTTGAAATCTGGTACCCAAGGTCCTATTTCAGGAGTATTATTGCTGTTTTTGTTAATGTTACGGTTGCACATTTATTAGCCCAGGATTCTAACCCAATACACCAGATCAGCCTTATCTTCCATTGATGGTCACCATTTGTGTGTTTGGAGAAGGCAAGTGAAGAGGCATAAAGACCAAGGACTCTTCAGGCGTATGCATAATGCAGCTTCAGCAGCTGCATAATGGTGCTGACTTCTAATGCCAGCCCTTAAAAGCATTATCCAATTCCAGTCAGTATCCCAGCCAGGCTTTGGCACCCCAAATCTCCCCTGATATGTTTGACCTTTAAACACTTAAAATATTGCAAGTACCAAGCAGGTTGAAGGGAATTTCTAATTGAGCGCAGCTTTGATGTATTTTATTTTTTTAACACAGCAATTTGCAATACAGCAAGTGCAGCGATCAGATTTCTACAGTAAAAGCTAATATCTAGCAATTATATAAAAATAGTTTAATTAAACACTTTTGCTCCCAGGAAGATGGTTTTTTAAAAAGGACGTAACCTAACATTTGCAGCCAATAAAATAGGAGGAATTTTAAAAGAGTGACTTTTCCATTTATTTCACCATAAAATGTATGCTGTAAAAGTATAGGGAATGTCAGCAGATATTTCACCAAGCAGTACCATCTGCATAGCTGGCAGGTTCTTGAGGCAGTGTGGGTGTCTCAGAGCAATTTGCCTTTGGATCTACAAAATCACCCACCTAGGTTATTTGAATGGGTGACCTTTCCAATGTTGAGATGGTTTTGTGTCATTGGTTCCTTAAAAAGTTTGTTTTGTGTGCTCATTTGGTGGAACCTGGAAAAAAATATCTGGAAATGTTTATAATTGTAGCCCCCTTTGGCATGAAATAAACTTTACTAAACATGTGTGTTTCAAATGCAAACCTTTCCTTTAATTCTGTAAATATCACATTAGATGTTACCCATTTCTAGTTTTGTGGCTGCTTTCTTTTGCTCTTCTACACAAGGCAGGGTGTTACACACCTTGAAACAATTTATTATAAGTAAAAACTGGAACAGGGGTAGGATGGTCTATGATGGTTTGATAAAACTTGTCCTTTGTCTGTAATCTGCAGTGGAGAAAAAAATAAATGTGAAGCCCTGGAACATTAAGTAGGTATAAAAGTTGCTGGGGTATGTTTGATACTGATAAAAGGCTGCAGCTTGATGGGGCAAACAAGCAAATTGGGAAATGGCATAGGAGTGGAAGACTTTAATACATATGACAAGAGGGAATATGTAAGGAACTGCAGCAGGAAGGAAAGGGAACATATGGCCTTTCTAGACATCCTTTTTATTTTGCATTCCTTATAACTGGGGAAGTTATACATGATCTCATTTTCACTTCTTTTTGAGCATGGTGGACATTCAGCTTTGTTTCCCAGTGGATCATGTCCTGTACCTTCCTGCTAAAATCCTGTAACTTCTTAGTCCCAACAAATAGTTCAGCTGCTGCATTCTGTTTGATTTAAAAATGGAGCTGTCTATATGATATCTGGTATGTGTTATAATTCACACAGGCCTCCCAGAGGGTCCATGTACAAACCTTAGCATTGCTTGTGGTGGGCTGACAAAGAAAATGCCCTTTCCCTGGTCCACCACCCCTCAAAATTAAGGTAGTGCAACTATCAGGAAGGTCCCTTTTGCCAATCTTAATGTGTGAAAGGGCCTCTAGGGAAGGAGGTGGTGTTTCATATATTTGGGGCTTAAGTCATCAAGGGTTTTAAACACTTGTTAGCATCTTAAATTGGGCCTAGATAACTAGGCTGTTGCTATCCTCTCATCATGTTCACAGGCATGTGCTAGCTCCCTCTATGCTTTCTTCCTAACAGAATAATCTCCATGGCAAATGTCATATATTGCACTCTGGCAGGTTTGGGCAAACTATACATCCAATCATCCTAGACAATTAACCATCTCTCCTGGAGCTGATGACAGTTGGAGCCCACCAACATTTGAAGAGCATCATATTGACTTCCCTCTGCACTGTGGCAAACAGCAAATATATGTGCTGCAGTTGCTGTATTCCTTCACATGTTCAGCTACCAGAGCCAAGCAACTTACTTTATTTTCTTTGCCCTTAATATTCCATGCCACTATTATTTTTAATAAATAAATAACAGAAAGAAGCTGAGTTTTGTAACAACAGCTGTTTGGCTTTACAAATAAAATTCTTCTCAGGTTAAAAACAAACAAACAAAAACCTCACAGAATATGTTCTTTCCTCAAGAGTGCACTTCACTCCTACTAAATCCTCATCAAGCATCTAAAGAATGACAAGAGTATCATAATGATAACTCCCTGTCAAGTACAGCTAGAGTCATATTCCCATTTGTACCCTAAGGGAAAGCAGATTGAATAAAACCATTTTAATGGTTCTGAATTGCTCATGTGGATTAAAAAAAGAGAGAAAGGCAATCAGAGTCACTATCTTATTAGAGTGTTTCAGTCAGCCTGGAATTTGAAACTCCAGGAGGAAAGAAGGTCTTTCACAACTTGTAGCACTGACTCACCAAGCTGAATGTGGCCCATCAACTATGGGAGTAGGGCAATAGCTCTGTGGTAGACTGCATGCTTTCCAAATAGGTTCAGTCCCTAAGAACATAGAAAACTGCCATATGCTGAGTCAGACCATTCATCCATCTAGCTTAGTATTGTCTACACTGACTGATAGCAGTTCTCCAGGGTTTCAGATATGTGTATCCCTAGGCTAAACATACCCAAATCCCACAACCACCGCTCATAAAACTTGGTTTCCAGACTCTTTATAATCTTGGTCACCCTCCTATGCACACATTCCAGTTTGTCGATATCCTTTTTAAACTTCAACTGTGGTGCCCAGAGCTGGACACAAAGTGTGGTTTGACCAAAACAAAATAGAATGGTGCTATTACTTTCCTTGATCTGCAACCTGTACTTCTGTTGGTTAGCCTAGAATTAAATAGATCCCTGTTTAGTCGTTCCTGGGCTGTGAGTGGGAAAATGGTTGAAGATGTCTCAAAGTAGATTCCTCTTTGGAATGTTTGACTTTGTTTCTCATGGTCCCCTGGGCAAGTGAAAGAAACTGCACCCAGCTGATCAGCACCAACACCAGTCCTGTAACCAGCCTCCTGCAAAGCATGTATCTCATAAAGTTCCATTACACAAAGTTCCCCTGTGATGGTCTGGAGAAGCAGAGAGGACCAGTCACATGTGCCATTAACAGGGCTCAAGGGAGGCAATTTGGAAAGAGAGCCCTGGAAGATTGCCTCTGCAGAAAGGTATCTGCCTGCCACTTTAAATAAGCTTTCTTTCTTTCTTTTTTTAATTAAAGGAAATCATTTCTGCAATGAAAGAAACTGCCTTTCCAGTCACCTTCCCATGTTGGAGGAGGGCTTAAAGGTAGGAATTCACAAAGTTCACCTGTCATTATCATTGGAGGTGCAGCAGACAAATGTAACAAAAGAGCAACAATCCCCACTTTCGGTCCTGAGTATAATTCCTGACAAACCTTTCATTAGTTTCCATTAAAGGCTGGTTTTTTAAAAAATCAGATCACATTACCTATTTCTTATCCCAGTGAACAGAACTGCTGTACTAGCCAGATAATCTTAAGAGGGGAACTGAAGGCACATGTCAGAGGCAAGATGAAGGCAAATTTGAAACAAAATCAGCATCTGGATTATGCAGCCTTTATATTCTCCAGGTTTGACATTGGGAGGGGGCTAGAGAGTGGGGTGGGAGAGAATATTACATCAAGGATGAAAGGGATGTCAATGCTGCATATCAAGTAGCAGGTGAAAATGCCTGCAGTTCATTCCAATACGTCTCGATTGTGCCTTCCAGCACAGCCCACAGCAAGGCAGGTTGTGTTCAGATTGCAATGGCAAGAATCCTCCCAACAGGCATTGCACCTCTGAGATGGCAAATCACATTATATCTCTCTTCCACCACCTTCGCCCAATATATATTTTTGCTCCAGGGGGATGGGCACAGAGGGAAGAAAGTTAGTTGGGGAAAATAGCTTAGAAAGCCAGGGGCTGCATCTGCATTGTCCCCCCCCCTTGCTGCAACCAAATTGATGTAGGAAGCTGCCTATTTGTTTCATTTATTTCAAAAAATCATTGTGCTGGAACTATAGTTGCTTTCTAGCAGAAACTGCTGGCCATCATTGTGGGCAAGCAGGGAAATCAGCGAGGGGTGGTGGTAGTGGAAGTGAGGACACCACAGTCACTGGGGATAATTTCTGCATACAAAGCAGTTGCTAAGCCACTGAGCTATGGCCCTTCCCTGAATTTATCAATGTATGTCTGTTAGCATGCAGCCCAGCTCACTGACAGGTGCTGCTGGAGGTCTGACAAACTCCAAAGAGCCAGAGACATGTGACGTGATCAAAGACAAGCTGGAGATCAGGTTCCTGACCAAACAAACAAGAACTAAAGGCCAGAGGCAGGAGACATAGCTGCAACTAGGCAAGTGAGGTGAGAGGCTGCATTGCAATTCAGGGCAAGTTCCTTAGATCAAAGAACCAAGTCCTGAGCAGCAGTTATATAGAAGAAGCCACACTCCATGCTCCCTGGCTAGGTCCTCAAGTTACTTGGTCTGGTTTAGCTTATGTACTATAGTGTCTTGTCCAGTTGCAAAACAAGGAACAATGAGATAGTATCTCCTTCAGCTTTTTCACATTTGAGCAAAACAAGATGTGAAGCGACTATCTGCATTTCAAGGGGAGCTTCCATGGGTGACCATGAACCAACATAAGAACATGAGAAAAGCTAGGTGGATCTGTCCATTGGCTCATTTATCCATCATCCTGTTCTCACAGTTGCCAACCAGGTGCCTGTGGCAAACCCACAAGCAGGATTTGAGCACAAGAACACTCTTCCCCCTCCTGTGGTTTCCAGCAGCTGGTGTTCAGAATGCTGCTGCCCCCAACGGTGGAGACAGAGAGCATAGCCACCATGGCTAGTAGCCATTCATAACCCTCTCCTCCAGGAATTTGTCTAATCCTCTTTTAAATCCATCTAAGTTGGTGGCCATTACTGCTTACTGTGGGAACGAGCTCCACAGCTTAAGTGTCCATGAAGAAGCATGTTCTTTTATCTGTCCTTTCATCTAACCAATGCTCAAGGATGATGGAAGTTGTAGTTCAGCAGCATTGTTTTTATGATGTTAGCCACTCAAAGCCCGGCCAATAATAATAATAATAATTCCACATTAGCTACCTCTGTTCTAAAGTGTCTGCTCAGACCAGCACTTTCTCTCTAGCATCTTAAGCAAGGGTCTGAAATCCGCTAAATTGGAAAACCACAGAGAGACTGAGTCCAGGACATGAATGATATCATGCTTTCACTTCCTTTCAGTTTGTAGGGGGTGGTACAAAAGCCTTAGGCTTCAGGCTCATGTACTTTCACCTACCAACTGTAAAAGTTAGGGCTAATGTATGTACATTCCTGCATGGGTTCATGAAATCTATTCATCCTGAAAGAAAGAAAAAAGATAATGAGCAATGACCTTAGGGCTAGGGCAAGTGAGTTGGCTTTCATTAATTATTCTAAAGGTGGATATAAAAGTTATTGAGGAGAAAAAAAGCAATCTGTTCTGACTACCTGATTAAGCCAAGGTTGTCACACTGACTTGAAGCATTTGATGTTAATTATCCAAAGTGGGCAGGAAAATGGCAGTTTTGCAATTGCGGTGTGAGAAATACCACATGCAGCCTCCTTTGAGCACTCTGCAGGGTGCAGGAAGAGATGGAGAGGAATCGAAGAAATCTGCTGAACATGAACTTCTGTGTTCAGCTGGTATGATCTCAGAAATGTGAAATAGAAGTAAAACTGCATGGCTTCCTTAAAGGAACAAATCTTTATTGCGTTGTACTTGTGGTGATGAGCTGAGCTGGTATATTATCTTAGCTGTCCAGAGAAAGTTTGCAGTCCAGCTTCTGTGAAGGATGAGAAAGTCACCAGTTTAGCATTGATTAAATCTCACACAGGCTGAATTCAAAGAATAGGTCCTGCAACACAGGGAAAAATAGAAGGAAACTGGTGGAAGGGTGTGGAATAGGCAACAGAATGAGAAAGAGGTGGTGAGAGACTTGACAGGAAGGACAGAAGAGATGGGGAATTGAGGCAAGAAGGGGCTAAACAAAGTTCATTCCCTCAGATTGAACCAGGGGTCCTTTTCTCCCACCTCAGTGGCAACTGGTGCCCACTAGCCCTTGTGAGGCTGCTACATGTCATCAGGGCATTGCCAGCAATGTAATGAGGTGTGTGGCCAAAATTTGGTTTTCACTCTATCCTCCTCTGTGGGCATGTAAGCATTGCCGATTTATAAATTGAGCCTCATCCAACAGAAAAAACATTTTACTTTGGTTCCTGTTGTCACATTTGCATTTCTGATGGGAAAAAAGTTTTGTCACCTTCAATTTTTCTGGTTCTTTCTCTCCTTTGCAAAAAAATAATGTATACATCTAAACATTGCAATTTTATTAGTACTTAGTACCTAACACAGTTTTAGTACTATGATTGTTCTCATGAGTGTGCACACAGCTAATCCATGCCTCTTTAGTAGTGACAAAAGCCTAGATTTCTACTTGCTCAGTAATGCTTCCCCAACCCTATGAAACAACACACACCATAAGTGAGTTTCTGGAAACACATTTTGAAGGCACTCCCAAAGACTTCATTCCTGTGCACAAAACACAGTGTGATTTATTCAAGTTAAAAGTAAAATGAAAAGTATACACACATTTGGGTAATTGAGTAATTTTTTAATTTGTTTTTTTTAAATAAATAAATAAATGCGCACCTATAATTGAATGTATACACTGGTTAGAGTGTTGAACTAGTGCCTGAAAGACCTGGGTTCAATTCTCTACCCACTTAAATGAACACAGTGGGGCTTATTTCTAAGTAAAATGACTAGAATTAATCCAGTCACCAGAGATAGATCATACATCCTCCTTGGTATATTTAATCATTATGCATGTTAGACTACATTACTCCTATGGAAAAACAGCAGATATTACATTCAGGAATATTATGCTTTATTTATGCTATGTCTGGTTTATTCACTGGTACACAGAAAAAACATAATTGACCTTGTGCAGTGTATTAAAATATTATGTATAATAGTCATACGCTAAAGATCTCCAGAATACCTTTTTCTTTTTAAAAACCAGTCCTGTAAACTTCAAGTTGTGATTTCTCAAAGGGAAAGATGTTGTGGGTGGGCAAAAAACACTTCCCCACACAGTGAAATCGGGGCTGGAAGTGTGTCACAGTATTCTCTATACAGACTGGCTGTGGCTCTCCAGGGATTCAGAGAGTGATCTCTCCCAGTCCTACCTGGAAATGCTGGGGACTGAACCTAATGCCCTCTGCATGCAAAGCAGATGCTCTACCATTGAGTGTATGTGTCATAGAATTCTACTCAATATTAATCCACAGCAGAACTCCGATGTATAGTTAGCAGAGTAAAAACTTAAACACATTGCAGGATCCCCCCCCCCCCACAAATTGACCAGATTCCCTTCTCAGTGGCATTTCACCTAAAGGGGAGACATGATTCAAATGCAGAGGTTCTTACTTGGACAAACGTTGGTGGTGATGGGAAATTTAAAGAGATAATTAAAGATACATTTATTTGCCCATTGTTAAACTCTGTTAAGCCACCGTTTTGAGGGGAAAGGGTTACATTCTTTTGCAAGTCTTCTGCCTCATTTGCATGGAATTGCTGCTTTAGCAAAAGCAAACCCATCTACTCTTTCTACCATTCAGAACTGTGCCGCTGAGACAGATTGGGCTGTAAGATATGAAGCTGTTGACAATGAATGTGCTTTTATAGCAAAAAGGAGCCAAAGAGAATTCTTTTAATATTCGTTCATCATATACCGGTATTTGTAAGGATGTGGATTTGTTTTATGGGTAATAATTCACTGAATTTTTTGACAGAGCTGGGATGCTATGTGAGGATGCAATTAACTCTATTGGATCTAGGCTTCTCTACTGGATAAAAGATGGTGGAGGAGTCAGGTCTGACTCCTTTGTCATGGACAGTTCATTACTTAGGTTGGATTTTAAGGCAAGCTGTAATCTTTTCAGGGGTGAAAGAACTCTTCCTCCTGAGGGTTTCCTGAGGTTATTGGGGGGATTCCCCCCCCCCCGATTGAGCTAGCAGTCCTGGCAAGGCCTACAGAAGTTAATAATGGCTCAGTTGTTATTCTAGTACAGTGGTACCTCAAGTTACAAACGCCTCAGGTTACAAACGCTTCAGGTTACAAACTCCACTAACCTGGAAGAGTTACCTCAAGTTGAGAACTTTGCCCCAGGATGAGAACGGAAATTGTGTGCAGGCAGCGCAGCAGCAGCAAGAGGCCCCATTAGTGAAAGCACGCCTCTAGTTAAGAACTGTTTCTTTTTTTCTTTTTAATTTTTTTAATTACTTTTATTCCATACTACATCACAATGCAAATATACCAAAGCCATCCCCACATCATCCCCATCCCCACATATATTTATCATTTATATCCCCAATCAAATGTAATATTCTTTTGTCCCTCCCCCTGCTTCCCTCTGCCCCACTCGATTTCCTCTACATTCTGAGATTACATTTATCTTTGCATTCTGCAGACTTCTCAATTCATCTATGCATTCTTATTGTCCTTCCTTACTAAGTTACATTCCCTCAGATACTTTACATTTTAATCTAGGCATATTAGCATATCTTTTTTGAGCAATATTTTTCCATATATTCATCAAAACATTTCCACTCCTTTTTAAATTTTTGATTCGATTGATTTCTTATAATAGCTGTTAGTTTTGCCAAAGCTAATGCATTTGTAAATTAAATGAATACTTAGCTCTAGTTAAGAAGATTTTCAGGTTAAGAACGGACCTCCGGAATGAATTAAGTTTGTAACTAGAGGTACCACTGTACTGCGGGTTGGGTTCGATTGTTGCATTTCACTTAATTATGCTACATTGTTATAGATGGACTATTGCTGGGTTTGCTTGTCCTAAAATGAGAAAAAGCAGAAATGGGACCTTTTATGAAAGCTGAATTGATCACATACTCCACACATCTCCACTGTTGTGGCTTCTCTACACACTCATGCTATAGTTGAATTCAACATTAAATAAAGCATCACATAGATGAAAAATCAGTTCACTATATCTATTTAGGTTTCATTTAGTTCTGGACACTGACTGTGCTGGCGCAGCATTTTGGTCTTTATATCCTTCCAGTTTCCATGCAAGGGAAGAGTGTTACTAACATAAAAGAAGAGGGGGAAATTCTTGACATGGAATCAGAAGCTATTAAGCAGAAACTACAAGATAACAATGCAGACTTAATGGGACATTGTAAAAATATGCTGTTGCTGATATTGTTCATGTGCTATTACTGATATTTTTTCATTATCCATTTTCTTGTACATGGTTGTAATGCTTAAGTGACCCCTAAATTGGACCATAGCAAATTGCTGCTAATAGGTTTGGAATGCAATACATGATAGTATTGGGGGCTAGGACACAAGTGCTGTTCAAGAGATGCTGTGTTTTGTGTTTCAATCTTTGCAAGTATTGCTGAATGAATTGTGGATGCCAGGCCAGCATCTACTTCATGGACCACCTTACTCTTGGGAATGTCATAATATTCTGGTAGCCATGCCTAATATTAAGGATTTACTGAAATCCTGATGGCCACTTCTTTCACCCATGCCTAACAGAAAGAGGCAAGACACAGATACATAGGAAGATAGGAAGCTCTCAAAGTCTGACCATTGGTCTCCACTTGGACACAAAGAGCACTGAATGACCTTGAGCCAGTCACTGCCTCTAAGCTTTTGTCTACAAAGACTGGTAGTTGCTTTTCAGGATTTCTGATAGGGGACATTTGCAACCCCAACTGAGGATTCGGGAATTGAACCTGGGACATTTTGCATGCAAAGTAGATGTTCTATGACTGAGCTAAGGCCCTCTCCCTATGATTGTAAAGGTAATTGGAAATCTAGAGCTTAATCAACTTGATTAACTAGATAGCTTCATTAGACAAAATAAATCTACATTGCTAAAGTTGTACAGAGCTGCCATCTGAGCTGTTAACCTCACTTTGTCTAATGGCAGAGCCTGGTACAAATATTTCCACCCCTCCACCCATCCAATTCAATTCACCCCATTGTCTGTCCCCCACTTTTTCTTCATTTGCTTGCTAGATGGTTTCTTTTTGTTTCATAATACTAATCATTTTAGCCAGATTTTCTTTAGCAGTTGACAGGCTGAGCATGTCAAAAGCTATGTAAGTAGCAAATGGGCAATATATAGAGAGCAAATTTCGCTACTAAATCCCAAGCAAAGAGGGGTTGCCACAGAATGTCTGGTGCTTATATAACCATGAATGAATTCCATATTGCATTTATAGACACATGACCCATGGAACAGGCTGGAGAGAACCTCTTCCACTCCACTACCATATCTTTTAGCCATGTCATGGTGATCAGCTTCCCATTTTTTGTATTTATTAAAAATATAAGACATGAAGTATGTGCTTTTTCTTGTGACTTGGGCTGAATGTGTTTTGTAGATGAGCTATTATTTGTTGGCGTGAGATGTACTGTCGTATTTATTTCCCATTATGTGTAAACACATTTCCATTGCATACCACTTGCCCATACATTACTTATGGCATTTTAAATCCCCTTCACTAACTGGTGGTTAAGAGTTTTCTTTGCTCCCGGTGGCTGTTCTCTCATGCCATGCATTAGCATTCTTTAATGTACGTTATCAGGTTATTTCAGCAAAAGGCAGCACCTCGTAAATTCTTCCCCATGGAAGCAGCAAAGTTTATCTGCAACTGTCAAGATGATGCATTTCTTCATGCTTGATCCATGTAGATCTTTTCTCTTCGCCTCAGTATAATCAAGAAACACAAGAGGTGAAGTGAAAAGATCTTGAGTACTGTTAACTGCTAAGTATTTGGTGTGGGGGTTTTTAAAAAATAGATGTAAAGTTCTTATCTTTTGATCAGACGTTTGTAAGTGTTGCAAGGAGGTAACATCTCTCTTGAGTGCACTCAGTTGTGCCAAAGTGGTTGTTGTCTTCTGTGTTAAGGAAGCAAGTTTCTCAGTGTGAAACTACTGCATTGATTTGGCAGCTTGCAATGTTCCTCTTTATTAGTAATGGGCAAATTTCTGTCAGCTCAGTACAGAATTGGCTTGGCATTTACAAGCGCTCTCTGAAAATTCTTAGGAAAAGTGTCTGGGTGGTGGTTTTTATTTATTTATTTAGTTGCGTCATACCGTGGGAGCAGGTCACACCTATCACAACCCCAACCCACCTCATCTACCAACCTTTCTGACTCTCTCAGCTTCTCCCAAGAATTGGCTTTTGGACCTGTGCTTTTAAACTTGAATCGTGGGTTCTGATACCGGGCCCAAGGGTAATTTAGTACCGGGGACATGCTATCATCCCCCTCATCAAAATGTTCAAGGACGTCTTGAAATGCAGAATGAAATCAAGGAAGCATGCACAAGAGGAAATGTTGTAGCAATGGAAGATAAAACTTCATTCTCACAGATTCATCCCGTCCCCACTGACTTTCTGAAGTTAAGGGTTAAATATAGTTGGGGGGAAGAAGGATGGGGAAAGAGTACTGAACCCATTCTGCAGGACCCAAGTGATGACAGTCATAATAATACATGCTAGTTTATAAAGAAAACTTCAGTGGAGGAGGAACATAATTATTGGGGCTAGCCTTATCCTCAATTAATCTTCCTAATTTTACTTTTAAAAGCTTTCCAAACTAATTCTGTACCTCAAAAGCAAGCCCTGCTTTCTTCAATAGGGCTCACTCCAAGGTGCCTGTGTGTGTAACAGGATTGCACAGATTGCTCAGTCACAAGCAAGCCCCATGAAAAAGCCTATATACTAATGCTCTAGATTAGAACACAGT
This sequence comes from Podarcis raffonei, assembly GCF_027172205.1. NCBI lineage: Eukaryota > Metazoa > Chordata > Lepidosauria > Squamata > Lacertidae > Podarcis > Podarcis raffonei. Next base: position 43,888,609 of record NC_070609.1, read on the forward strand.
ACAATTGTTTGATATCATGCCACTCCCTCTATTTAGAGGGGACAGATTCATCACAGCCCAGCTCTTCTAGGAAGACAACTCGAAATGGTTCTTTCCAAGGGAGGATCTGGGGTTAGTCCTCATGGGGATCTTGCCCAATCAGGAATGGGAACAAGCCAGCCCCTTTAAAGTTGGACCCTCCTACAAGTGCTTCCTTTTCTGCTTGAAACATACTCCTTTCCTCCCTATTCAGTATGGACACTGCTAGTCACCTGTTTGGGGATTGAATAGGAAGTTTTGGGGGGACTCTATTTTGTTTCGCTTGCTATTTAATTGGTTGCTTTGCAGATTCTCTTGCAGATTTTGATGGTGCTTTTTTCCTAAAAAAATGTTTAGGGGTACTCTCTTTCCTACTCATATTGAAATACTGCCCCTCAATGAGGCCAAACTTAGATTCACAAAATGTTTAGGGGTATGCGTACCCCTGCGTCCCCCCCAAAAAAACCCACTGGGTTTTTAATAACTACAACTAGTTTTTCATCATAGCATGGCTAATGAGTCTTCTTTCAGGGTGTGAGCAATAAATAAGCACAGACACACAGACACATACAGACTGCCCTTTCTGTAGTTACAAATATGAGACAACTCTCTTCATCCATTAATGTTGATGTCAGCTTTCCTGATGTCATACTTTCATTTTAAATAATGGTGGTGGGAGGAAAGAGAAGTCCTTCGCTTCACTTTAACTTCAGCAACCAGCTGCTTAGCTTTAAGCAAGAGATATTCTATTGTTGAAACACAGTTTCAAGATCAGATCTATAAAGATCTGCTGTTTCTTACAGGCAGTTCTCCTTTCCCCAGAGAATATTCTAGATTTGGTATTTTCTCCTTATTCTTTCCCCCTTGTTCTTTTATTTAAAATAATTTATACTTCTTCTTTTTGCATACACAATTTCCCTGTATTTTTCTTCTTCTTTTAATGTCAGTGCTTTTATATAAAGGTCTCTCAATGTAAAAACAAACAAACCCACAATTCCAGAGGTTCCACGCAATGCATCCATAATGAATAAGTATTGGTACTGCAAACTTCAGAGAATCATCTAACAAAAGAAAGTATTGGAAAATAAAATATAAAAAATTAATAGAATGATTGTAGTGGAGTAAAGTGCAAAGAGAATAATACAAGAGAGCTTACTGTAGGCATACATGTTTCATGTTTATTTAAGTAAAAGCAAAAATCAAATTAGCAAATGGATAAAAAAGAAACCTGTAAAGATAAATAAAAAATAAGGAAACAATGTTTACTGAAATTTCATATTTTTTTCTTTTTACATTAATCTCGTTGTTTCCCAGGACTTGTTTTCTAAGACTCCCCCCCTTTAGCAAGAACAATAATGACAACAACAAACATAGAATTAGCCCAGATCACAGAATTTATGTTACATTTCTCAGTGAAAAAAGATGGTTGATGTTTAAAGAGAAATATATTTTACATGACACACACAAAATAAAAAAAGACTTCTGGGAAAAGCAATAAACACAATACCACAGCCTGCTATAATTTTCACTCTTTTTTAATTTTATTGCAATAGTCTGATGAAGATGCCTTAGATCAGGCAAATAATTGCTTGTCTGGAAAGTACTCACAAATCTGGCCACAACATTAAACAGCCCTGCAGTATTTCACATTGGCTTGTACAGATCTATAAATCCAAGCAGTGTTGAGGGAACTTTATGTAAATAGGAAACGGTCATAAATTTTAACATAGGCTTCCAGCTCTTGTGTCTATAAATATGCATTATGGATTGGGGAACACATGTCTGTGACTCATGAACATATATGTAATCTCAGAACTCAGGCTTGGAAAACAATTGAGCATAGTTTTAAAACATTGAAGCAGTATCATACCTTTTTAAGCAGTCATGGCTTCCTCCAAAGATTTCTCTTGAAGATGACTCAGAAACGTCAACTGGTCCAAAATGCAGCAGCCAGATTACTCTCCACTTTAAAGTGCTCACATTGGTGACTGAAGTCCAAAATGACTTTGTCTTGAAATATCTGAAAGAATGCCACTTTCCGTACAGAATCCCTTGGGTGTTAGAATCAGCCATTTCTGCTGCCCCTGGGGTAACTGTCCAAAAGGCATTTTCTGTGGCACCACCTAAGCAAGGAGTAGTCAACATGTTGCTCTCTATATGTTCCTGGACTATAACTCTTATGAACTATAGTCAGCATGGCCAGTGGTCAGGGATTATGGTAGTTGTAGTACGAGTACTTTAAAACTAAATGAGGTACATGCTGGCTAAGTAGCAGTGTTCAAGCTGAAATATAATCTTTACCACATAGCACTTTTATACCTGGTTAATTGTCATGTGATGACAATAATGATAATGATACACTTGGCATAAAAGAATGGCTGCATGAATCAATCCTTAGGCAGCACTTAAATTGTGCTGGGTGCACTGAGATGAAGATAAAATTAACTATTTGGTGTGCGTTGTGTTTTTTTAAAGAAGTGAATCATACAAAACACAGACCTATGCATCTTATGTTGCAGTGGAGACACACAATTGCCTGTCTGGGATTTTTAAAAAAACTTATTTTACTGACTCACTCCAGTACACAACTGAATATCGTATCACTGCAGCTTCTCATTTCCCAGCAAGCATCTTGAGCAAAGCACACTTTAAATAGAAATCAATCAAACAAATGCAGAATTGGCAAGCCATTGGGAATGGCATGTGATTAGGAATCCTATCAGAGCAAAGGAGTTTTTCCTTTCCCATTATCCCCCCCCCCATGATTTTCTTTTCCTGTTCTGCTGGTCTAGCATGTCAATTTCTCATCCTTTACGTCACTATAAATATCATCTCTGTACTGAATGTTAACACAGCATAGTATTGCGTAGGATGAGCAGCATCTGCTTATCTAGAGTATCGTGGATGGTACCAGGGGCTTGTGTCTATTAAGGATATTGGCAAAGAATGAGAGTCCTTGGTTTCTCAGCACTAGATAAATGGTGTCTGAGTTAACATTCATGAGGATCCTGGAAGACTCATTTAAAGCAGCCCCTGAAGCTATATGCTTCCTTGGATTCCAGAACAGCACATAAAGCTCTTAGTGTTCTGATCTGCATTTGGAATGGATTGCCTGCATATTACAAAGATTATGCAGGGAATATCGAGTAGCTTTGCTGGTAATGTTCATTCCAGGATTGTTGTATATACGCTGCATGCAAGCAACACTACCAAGTGAGCCAGAGAGTCCTTTGATAGATTAAAATGGAAGGCTTTTATGTTGTTTGCCATGGAAAGCCAATGCCAGTGGAGGGTTTCACAGTGCCTCCTCTGCCAGAAGTGGTTCCAGAAGAAATGGATGGTAGGGGTGTGTTACAGGTGAGCACAATTCCTCTAATATAAGGTTACCAGACGTCCCCGTTTCCCAGGGACAGTCCCCAGATTTACAAATCAGCCCCCATACAAAATCCATTGAAGTTGAAAAGTGTCCCTGGTAATCTGACTCTAATACCCAGCATGGGCTCTTAAAGAGGACTCTTGTCTGGGCAAGAGGAAGAAGGCTTCAAGGAGAAAGTGAGGAAAGGAAGCACCTTCATGAGTGGGGATAGACACCTTGTTTAGTTAGAAAACAGCCTAAATGGACATCAAATTTGCCCTCCATATTCAAAAAGCATGAGAACTGCCGTTACAAACACATGGAGTGTATCAGGATGTCGATCACTGGTCCATTTCAATGTGTTCTCAGAACACACCCAAAAACAATACACAAAATGCTGTCTGTTTTAGAAGCCAAGGCTAAAAAGATCACAGGCTGCAAGTTATGGTGCTAAACTTGCAATCCAGTCATATGTGTGTTTACATATATAAGTCCCAAGTCTCTGCACAAAATGGGAGTCTCTGCAGAATGGGTTTGATAAACATGGTTTACCACCTGAATTTGCTTTCTTATTTCTAACAAGAAACAGGCACCAAGCGCTCCTCAATATTATCTATTTATTGAGCAGTCATCCTGATTAGCATGTGCATGTGCATGGAGGTTAGACTGTGGCTGTATTCAAACAGAACTTTATTCCCAACATTTTCTTACTGGATTGTTTTTATATTTTATGTGATCTTTCAAATGACATAAAAGTCATTGGGCCAGGTTTTTTGTCTGCAGCTCCCCCCCCCCAAAGAAAAAATGTAGAGGACAACAGGACAGATGGAAGCAACTTTTGCCAGTGGCATTAAGACAGTCCCCCATAGTACTCCCAGCTTCATCAGTGACAAACTTTGGGTTTTAGAATTTCAGGGGTGGCCTGTGCAACACCAAAAATTTGCCCCCCCCCCAGCTCTTGCCTTCCATTGTTCATCGTTGTTGCAGAGCCCCCTGCCACACCCTCTCAACTTGGTGCCCAGTGCGGACAAAGCAGTCACACTCCACTAAATCTGCCTATGGCTTCATTAGCCCACTCCTGTCCATCACTCAAAAAAAATTCTTAAATTATAATTCATCCATTTTCAAAAAAGCTTTTCAGAGGCACCTTATCTTATAGGATTGTAACATTTGTCATAATGCAATCTTTTCCTTTCCCTTTGGATATATGCATACATGAAAGAAACTATGCATTATTTTATTGCTGCAATTATTGCCAATTAGTTCTAATTAGCTAAAGTGTGGGCTCTCTTACGAAAACTTAAACTTTTTCAAGTATGGTTTCAGCCTGGTTGTCAGGCAAAGTTATATTTAGGGACTGAACAAAGGCAAAGAACTGGGCCGGATCTGAGAGAATAGGTTCGCTAGAATAGACAAAAGAATAGCATGATGTAATTTCTTTTTAAAAAAGAAAGAAGAGAACCTTTGCTGGTTCCATGTGTCTAAGGAGTGTGTGTGTGTGCGCGCAAGAGAGAGAGAGAGAGAGAGAGAGAGAGAGAGAGAGAGAGAGAGAGAGAACTTTATCCCACCCAGTTCTGTATTTCATGCAAACATTATCCTAGCATATACATTTTTGTACGTATTAGCTTGCTGGAGAAGTGCATTGCAAAATTCAAAAAAGTATTCATTTAGAAGGATTGCCATGTTTTAGTTCACATATTCTTTAGGAAAGTATAAATTTGGTAGGATTACTTTTAGATGCAAACTGATTTGAATCCCCACCCTAGCCTCCAGGTAAAAGGTAAAGGAACCCCTGACAATTAAGTCCAGTCGCGAACGACTCTAGGCTTGCAGCACTCATGTCACTTTAAAGGACAAGGGAACCAGCGTTTGTCCACTTCCACAGACAGTTTTTCCAGGTCATGTGGCCAGCATGACTAAGCCGCTTCTGGCAAAACCAGAGCAGCACACGGAAACGCCATTTACCTTCCTGCCTATTTATCTACTTGCACTGGTGTGCTTTCAAACTGCTAGGTTGGCAGGAGCAGAGACAGAGCAACGGGAGCTGACTCCATCGTGGGGATTCAAACTGCCAACCTTTCAGTTGGCAAGCCCAAGCAGCACAGTGGTTTAACCCTCAGCGCCACCCACCTCCCATTAGCCTCCAGTTACCTACCTCCTTCCAAAAGAAACCAAACCTGAGTAAGCACCACATACCTGGAATTTATTGTAGTTCCAACAGATGGGGATGCATGTACCAATATGACAAATCTGAGCATAAAGTAGAAATTTTAGTGCAGCATTTTTATTCCTAGCATATAAAGAATTAACACTGGAATCCTATATACATCTACTCAGAAGTATGGCCCATTGAATTCAATGTGTCTTGTTCCAAGGAAAATGTGTGTATGATTGCTTGTTAAATGTGACCAGTGAATATATAAAAATTAGTTCTGACACACAGAACTCAGTTGAATGCCAAATAAGAGGATTTATCTTAATTATCTTAATTCAACAATCACTAATTTGTCATGAAACTGCCTCTCTAAGAATCTGATAATATATATAATTCCGGCCACGTATCATCATCATCATAAGACAATGCCAATTCATTAAAAAGGCACTTCTAGAAAACTATTTCACATAAAAGAGACAGATATTTTAGTAGTTGACTGTTAACATTTATATTCATCACTGGCATCCATCACAAAGTCAAAGCAAAATATAAAAGGCAGGACAGTAAAGCTTGCTCATCAATGCAGTGTTCCTTACTGTGTCTCTTTCACCCTAAAGGGAGAAAAATGGACTTAAAATAGGAATCAATTAAATAGCATAGCAGAATAAGAAAAATAACATTTAAAATAGCATAATACATGATCTGCTCTTTTTGTTGTTCCTTAAGTAAAGATACTCATGAGAGCCAAGGCTAAGTCCTTCACACAAGTATGAGATGATTACTTTTGTAAAATTAGATTCATAAAAATTATAATTATAATGGAAATCCAATTCTTCAATTTGCATTAGCTGATTAGTACTGAGTGGGTTTTAATGACAATTTATTCACAGGTTTTATCAACCAGTTCTACAAAGATATTGTGCCCATTACCTGCCTGCGCTAGTACTACAATAATAAAGTAGAATTTGGAAGAAGGACTACTAATCATACTTCAAGAAAGTCCGCTTGGGGTTGAAACTATCTATCCCCACTCATGAAGCTGCTTCATTTTCCCACTTTCTCATTGAAGCCTTCTTTCTCTTGCCCAGAGTATAATATTCTTTAAGAGCTCTGGCCATGAGAAGATGCCGGTCTGAGGATTCATGCTCATTTCATTTCTGAAGCAGGTGGTATAAGCTCTAAGGTTTGTATTTCTGAATCATATAATATGAGCCTCAATGATATTATGCTTTACTCCATGGACATGTCCAAGAACTATTCAATAATCATCTGTATGGAATCTTGGCTGAAAGTACTATGAACACGGAGTACATTTTGCATTTTCTGTTCTTTCCTCAGGCAACCTGTTTTCAAGGACAATTCATAGCAGACTGGCCACAAAACTCACCACCTGGTTGTGTTAAGGGGGACACAAGTTGCAGTCTCTCTTTGGTCTTCTGTCATTTCTGCGAGCTGTTCCAATTGGGCACAAGTGTGCTATTTTTTCCAAAAACATTTGTCATGGTCTTTTACAGGCATCCAGATATGTTTTCTTCTTGTGCCTGCGTTTGTTTTCAGAGTAGAATAAAGATTCTCCAGTCATCCAAGCATATAGATATTGGCAGGTAGCAAGAGGTTTTCATCCCAGGCAGGAAAACAGAATTTCCAAAGGATGCCTTGAGGGGGCTTCTTTTCCAAAGCTTCAGTCCTTAATAAACAACTCTATTCTGTTCTTAATTCAGATACCTTACATTTAACTTTAGTTGATCCATGCATGTAAGAAATATGGCAATGAAAAACAACAGCAACCCTTAAATGGGAACACTGTCAAGGCAGAATGGGTTAAAATGATTTTCATTGTACTTAAGAAGCACCTTCCTTCCAATATTTCATGGTGAGAAGGGAGCCATTAGTGGAACTCAGTATTTAAAGGGTTTCAAAACAAAACAAAGCAAAACACCTGGCAAATTATTACTCTGGGCTATCCTTCTTCTTCTTTGAATAATATATAGGTGCAAAATAATAATGATGTCTTCAGCAGTACATATGTTTTGTCATTTTAAAGTAATTTTTATTGTGCATGTATGATGGTTTGTGCCCCTGATAGCATTGGGGCAGTTATATGAGACCCCACTTCCAATACTATTTGGGCATGCTGCTCTATTTTCACTCAGAGCTTATCCCATAACTTCCTACTGAAATTCTGTAACCACTGAGGTTCATAACTGAGAAGCTGTATGGCTGGCTAGTGATTGCCCTGGCCAGTAGCAACCACCAAACAAGCAAAAAGGTTCTTTTGGGTCTCCCTAAAATGGAGGGCCAGGCTGGCTGTTAGGTGTTAGAAGCAAGTTTTATTAACTGATAGAATACTTAACAAGAAAAGCAGAATAACATTGATATCCCACACTCACCTCAAAGTAATAACTAACAACATATAAAGCCAATAATAAAGAAAATAAGCAGAGATATTAAGCAAGGATATGCAAAAGATATAGTTAGGAAGTGAAGCTCATCAACATGTCCCCTCTGTCGGAATTCAAGCCAGCAGAACCTCCAGCTCTTAGGAATTTGGCCACCCTCCAGGTGCCCGGCTTGAATCCTTGTTGACCTCCCCTGCCAGCGTCTGCCGGCAAGATCAAGGGAGGTCTCTTCGGCGATCCTTTTCAAACGTGAAAAGAACACACCACTCCTCCCCCTCCCATCTCCAGGGGGGGGGGAATGAGACAGACAGAAATATATTTACATGTCTTTATTCCTGTCTTTCACCAGTACAGAGAAAACATGTCTGCACACTCTGATTCCCTACTGCAGAGAGAGAATAAACTCCACCCATGTACTTCCAGTACAGGGTCATGTGTCACTCTGAGCTAACATCCGGCGCTCAGAGCAGTGAATAGACTGTCCCTGGTTCCCACGGTACAATCCAATAACATCCACATCCTGTTTACCATTCCAGCCACCTGGTGCTTGCTTCTGCATTGCTCCTTTTTCGTAACATCCTCCCCCAAAAGAATCAATGCGTGTTGCAGCAAGCAAAGCATGATCCAGAGAAGAAAACAAACAGTTGTTATACACATAACACTCCCCTGTTGTTTCAGTTCCACCCTTGGAACTCCCCGCCACTGGTTTCCCCAGTGTACCTCTCTGGTTGTCTGGTTTCCAAGGAATGAGTGCATCTGCATTACCTTGGCTAGCAACTCTCTGTTGTGTCTTTGTCTCTGACTTAGACACAGCTCCAACCTGTCCTCGGTTGTTTACAACAGCAACACATGCAACAGCTAAGTTAGCAAACTCTTTTGAGTACCTCTTGTGTGGTTGACCCTTTGTAACTCTCTCAGACCTACGTATGAGGTGCTGATTCTCTCTGTCTCAGGACTCTTTGGAGAACTAGTTCCAATGGTAAACAGTGGTTCATCCTTCAGTTGTGAAGGCCTATCCATTGTGTGAGACTTCCTCTCAATGACTGTGACAACTGAGCTCTCCGAGCTATCAGTGTCATCATTTTCATTACAGCTGTAATCAGTAAAATCATCATCATCTGAATCGTCCTCAGTGGGAAATGTGTGTACTATCACTCTCTCCTGTTCAGGAGCACTCTCTAGAAATTTTGTGAGAATCACCTGACCAGATTCAGACAAAATTACTCTGTAGAGACCCTTTTCATACCCCACAAAAATGCCTCTGGCATTCTTTACTCCACCTGGAGCTTCTGTTCTCACATGAGACCCAAAAACCTTGAAATGGGCAACAGAAGGTTTTCTGTGGAACAGTTTCTCAAAAGGAGAACTTCCCAACTCTTTTGAAACCTTTCTCACTTTCGTATAACAGAACGACATTAGAGACTCGGCCCAGTACTCATGTGGCAGATGTGAACTTAGCAATTGTGCTTCCATCCCCTTTTGCAATTCTTTGTTCATCCGTACACAGACACCCCTGTTCCACGCTTCTGCTGAAACAGCAATCTTGTGTCTGATCCCCTTCTTCTGCAGGAACCTTTGGAAATCCTGTAAAAGAAAAATCTGCTTCTCATCTGTGAATAGACAATCAATGTTAGCATCATGCATACTCTTAACTTTGTCACAAAACTCCTGAAACCTCTCCAAGGCTTCCTTTGGCTTTCTCAACACATAAACCCAGACATAGTTAGAGAAATGATCCACACACACAAGATAATATCTTGCATTGCCTCTAGATGGTTCTAGAGGACCAATCACATCAGCATACACCCGCTGAAATGCTCTGTTGACCCCGGTCACCTTCTTGCTCACTCCTGCAAGAGAAACTAGGTTAGACACAGATGAATTACATTCCATGTAATCACTTTGTGCAAAAGTCAACAAATATAGTCCATCTTTCAGTTTGGCAGAAAGATATAACTCTCCATCTTTGTAGATCTCGCAGCTCTCAGCATAGTAGGACAATCTCAGTCCTCTCTTTGCAATCTGCGAAACACTCAGCAGATTGAACTTCAATTCAGGAACCAAGTAAACATTGTTTATAGTCAAGTTCAGACTCTTAAGATAGACAGTCCCTTTGCCGGTCGCTTCCAGCTCCTGACCGTTGGCCTGTGTCACAGTGAAGCTTTGCTTCTTAAACGTTGAAAAGAGTCCTCTGTGTGGGGACATATGAACCGTCGCTGCAGTGTCGATAATAAATGCGTTCCCAACATCTGGCGTGGTTCCTTTCGCCATCAATGCCTTTCCAGGTCTCACCGAAGTCTTGGTATGACCTTTGCCTGACGCCTCAGGCTTTGCTGAGCGGCCCTTCGCTCCTTTAGGCTGACGTGGCTTCTTGCAGTGCCGCTGAAGATGCCCAGCCTGTCCACAATTGTAACATCGGACAGCGTTCAAAGCTAGAGCTTTTTCTCCAGTAGCTTCATCTGCGGGGGAATTAGAACTCCGTTCCTCCCTCCCCCTGTCCTTTTCTTCCAGTGCAGCATGCCAGCTGTGTTCATCTAGAACCACGGCATTCAGGGGAGGTGGACACGTTAACTCTCCCCCCTTCCTGGCATCCATGCTGAATCCAAGGGTTGGCTTTACACTCAATCTCAAGCCAGCTTTCACTTTTCACGCCAGTAATCTCCAAAAGTCACTCGGCTGTTTACTGCCTTTTACAGGCAGGCAAACCTTTTGCTGTTTTTCTGCTTTCTCAGGCAGGCAATCTGCACGCTGTTTTCCACAGCTGCAAAAGGTAGTCAAAACATTCTTTGACGTCTCACTCTCTTTCTGAGCCAATCCCATTTGTCAGTAACTTTCTAAGCCCTGATGGTCATTGCCCAGCAACCTTCCCCGGGACGGGAATCCTTATCTTACCACAGGAATTCCTGGTATGCAAGCTTGCTCTCAGAGCTTGTTTTTCAAACGCAGCTATTGTGAACCAGAAATTAAGCCTTTCTGCGTTCATTCTCTCTAGCCCGAAATGCAGCATACCTTTTGAGGCTCCGTTGCCTTGAAACACACTCCTCTCGGTGTCCAGCTGTCTGTTCAGCTTTTGGCTGCAGGCAGACGCTTTCTTTCATCTCCTTAGGTGCAGAGGATGGCAACGATTCATCGACCTCTCACCTCTCATGCAGATTCTCATAGATCAGATATCCATCGGTCTGCTACCATATGTCGGAATTCAAGCCAGCAGAACCTCCAGCTCTTAGGAATTTGGCCACCCTCCAGGTGCCCGGCTTGAATCCTTGTTGACCTCCCCTGCCAGCGTCTGCCGGCAAGATCAAGGGAGGTCTCTTCGGCGATCCTTTTCAAACGTGAAAAGAACACACCACTCCTCCCCCTCCCATCTCCGGGGGGGGGGGAATGAGACAGACAGAAATATATTTACATGTCTTTATTCCTGTCTTTCACCAGTACAGAGAAAACATGTCTGCACACTCTGATTCCCTACTGCAGAGAGAGAATAAACTCCACCCATGTACTTCCAGTACAGGGTCATGTGTCACTCTGAGCTAACATCCGGCGCTCAGAGCAGTGAATAGACTGTCCCTGGTTCCCACGGTACAATCCAATAACATCCACATCCTGTTTACCATTCCAGCCACCTGGTGCTTGCTTCTGCATTGCTCCTTTTTCGTAACACCCTCAACCACTGGAGATCCCTTTAGCCGCAGACCAACATACAGTTCCCCAGTTATGCTTGCACCTTCCTGGAATGGTCTAAGCCAAGATCTCATCTGTGTGGGCTTTTATACAGTTCAGGGGGAAATCATGCCAACTTTGATGCAGGTGTCCCATACCATCAGGGTGCCTCCTTTCCATATTCTCAGCTGTCAGCCAAAGTCTGTCTGGGAGTCAACTCTGAAGCTGGTTCAGAGTAAGGCTGCCCTTTCTCTCTCTGCTCCCACTCTTATCTACACAGCTGGCGAATATGGTCAATAGTCAATTCTCATATATACATACAAGCAGGAGCACTACCTGGTGTCTGTTTCCCTGCTACTACTGTACTACTGAAGCCTCTTGTACCTCCATTTCCCACTTCATCATAGATACTAATGGTGAACTCCTTTCAGGTGAGGTTCACATGGTGGAAGTGAGAGAACAAAGAGTTTGGTAACCCTTCCTCCCAAGGTGGAGTGATTTCATCAAGCCTGGCAGGATAGCCAGCTCCTCACTCCATCAACTATCACCTGACAGCTACAATTTCACTAGGCTGAAGCAAAGTGGTGCTGGGGTGGGAGAGAGAAAAGATGCAGAGTGCTGTCCAAGTGTTCACTTTTGACAGGCAACTTCAAGGTTCATTTGCTCTTCCTTCTGATGGGTCTATGCCATAAGACATCCGTTGGGGCTGGACAGTCCTTCAAAAAGAGCACTGTCCTCTATAAAGCAGGAAACATGACCTAGTTCTGATGCAAAGAGACTAAGACCCAAAAGGTCAGGTGCAAATGATATAGTTTGGGCTCACCCATACAAAACTCTCAGCTGTAACTCCATTGCACCTGTATTGATTTTTAGGGTGTTAGGGAAATTTGTTTCCAGGGAGTTCAAAGACACAGGCTATGTTGTGCTATGCAGTAATGACATAGTTGTGGGCCAGGACCTAGCAGTCTCACTTCCCACTATCACCTTTCATAACACACACAAACACACACACACATGGATAGGTGGAGAAATATTTTAAAGATTGGTACAAACCCAGGACAGCTTAGAGTCCAACCTGAAATTGATGAAGTTGTAGACACCTAATATCTGGTTAAGGGAGAAAGCCTTTCCAGTTGTGACCCCATGTCTATGGAATGCTTTTCCCAGGGAGGCCTGCCTTGTGCTGACATTAACAGTATCCTAGCATCAGATTTGAACCTACCTCTTCATCCAGGCATTCAATGAATTGTTATAATCATTCTTACTGTTATTTCTGTGTGTACATTTTTTGGGGGAGGAGGACATTTATTGTTTTACTGTAAACTTTGAGTTTTTGTAATTATATAAGTTGCCTAGAGGTGTATTATATTGAATAATAATAATAATAATAACAGTTATTATTAATGGGTTCTGCTCTCCAGATGCTTATGTGATCGTACAGAGCAACTTAGATGACTGAAAAATTGGTATATACAGGTATGAATACTCAGATATAGGTGCCTCCTTGAAACTTTGGATATCTATCTATCATCATTTACAATGTTTAGACCACCTTCCAGTAAAACTATTAGAATAAAGCAATAAGGATAATAAAGCACTAGTATAAAATATAAAATCACATATAAACAAACAGAGCAGAGCAACATCATAAAAATAGAGCATAAAGCTTCAGCAAAACACATAAAACATCATTCAGTGGATTAATGGACAGGTATTCCTGTGGTTTTATGCTTTAGGGATGGGCAGATGCCACTGGTTCTGCTCTGAAAAACTAGTGCAGTTATGCAGGAGTTTGAAAGAACCAGGTGGACTTTTGCCAACTTTCCTGGGATCATCTTTCTTTCCAGGCCAGGAAAGGGAAACTGTGGTCTTCCAGGGATTGTTGGACTCCAACTCCCATCAGCCTTGACCAGCATGCCCAAAGGTCAGTGATAGTAGGTCCAACAACAAGTCAAGGGCCACAGGTTTTCCATGGTACGTGCTAATGATGTCATTGGTGCAAGCACTGGCAGAGGAAGGGGGAGGCGGTGGGTGCGTCCCATCCTGGGTGTCATCCCTGAGGGGTGGGTGACATTGCCACACCACCCCCGGGACATTCGCTGCGGGCAGCACCCCACGGTTCAGGGACGCTAACCGTGGGTGGTGCCCCCTGGGACACCAGTCCTGCACCCATGGGCAGCTAGCCCCACCCCCGGGTGCACAGCATGTGCACCGCTCCAGGTGCCAGAGCAGCTAGCTCTGCCTCTGGGTGCAATAATGTTTACTACTGATGTGTGAATGTCTCAATTCCATTTTTCTCTGTTTCTCTATCTTTTCCCCCAGTATTAAGTTCAGTTCTTCACATTTCCACTTTACTAGGCCAGGCATAGGCAAACTTGGCCCTCCAGATGTTTTGAGACTACAATTCCCATCATCTCTGACCACTGGTCCTGTTAGCTAGGGATGATGGGAGTTGTCGTCCCAAAACATCTAGAGGGCCAAATTTGCCTATGCCTGTAAATGGTAAAGGGTAAAGGGATCCCTGACAGTAAAGTCCAGTCGTGAACGACTCTGGGGTTGTGGTGCTCATCTCGCTTTACAGGCCGAGGGAGCCAGTGTTTGTTCACTTCCACAGGCAGTTTTTCCGGGTCATGTGGTCAGCATGACTAAGCTGCTTCTGGCACAACAGAGCACTGACACCAGAGCAGCACACGGAAACACTGTTTATCTTTCTGCCGGACCGGTACCTATTTATCTACTTGCACTTTTTGGTGTGCTTTCAAACTGCTAGGTTGGCAGGAACAAGGACTGAGCAACGGGAGCTCACCCCGTTGTGGGGATTCGAACCGCTGACCTTTTGATTGGCAAGCCCAAGGCTCTATGGTTTAGACCACAGCGCCACCCATGTCCTATGATTGGATTGTCTGTCTGTAAACTTACGGGGAGAAAGCATCCGCTTTTAAGAAATACCTTAAAAATCACAGTATATACTCAGGCTTTTGTATACACAACCAATCACTATGCTCTGCAGGAGAGGGCAGCTGCAGATGCCAGCTCTTCGGGTGGTCTGTTACATACAATGTAGTAATTGGGCCCTTGACATGGTGGCAACTGCCCTTGAGAACAGTCTCACATTACTTATCAGGCAGATATTGTATCTCCAGTCTTTTTGTCAACTATTGAAGACCTTCTGTTTTCAAGAAGGCTTTTAAATGGATATTTTTCTATCCTAGTGTGTATTGGGATTGGATTTGAATTTGTTGTTACTTTTGAAGTTGTTGCAAAGGTTTTCATATATGAACTTGTTTTATAGATTTTTTTAATTGTTAATTTGCTTTGAGATTTTTCTTTGAAGTGATTTATAGAAGGAATTACAAATAATATATAAAGCATGCATGTTAAACCACAGAGCCTAGGACTTGCTGATCAGAAGGTCGGCGGTTCGAATCTCCATAACGGGGTGAGCTCCCGTTGCTCAGTCCCTGCTCCTGCCAACCTAGCAGTTTGAAAGCACGTCAAAGTGCAAGTAGATAAATAGGTACCACTCCGGCGGGAAGGTAAACGGCGTTTCCGTGCACTGCTTTGGTTCGCCAGAAGTGGCTTAGTCATGCTGGCCACATGACCCGGAAGCTGTACACTGGCTCCCTTGGCCAATAAAGCGAGATGAGCACCGCAACCCCAGAGTCGGTCACAACTGGACCTAATGGTCAGGGGTCCCTTTACCTTTTTTAACAGCCTACTGGATCAGACCAATGGCCCATTAGTCCAGCATCCATTTCTCACACTGCTCATCCAGATGCCAATGGAAAGCCTGCAAGCAGGACCTGAGAACTTTCTCACCATTTGTGATTCCATGCAACTGGTATTCAGAGGCATGCTGCACCCAACACTGGAAGTGCAATACAGCATGGATATCTCTACTCTCCATGATTTTATCTAATTCTCTTTCGAAGCCATCCAACCTGGTAGCAATCTCTGCCTCTTGTGGGAGTTAATTACATAATACATCAGTGTGCTGTGTGAATAAGCACTTTCTTTTGTCAGTCCAGAATGTTCCAACATTCAGCTTCATTGGATGTCCAAGAGTACTAGTGCTATGACCACTTTCTCTACACCATGCATTATAAAATATGTAATTCTGTGCTATCTATCTATATATTGCAAGAGATGCTAACATAATTTGGGGAAGAGAAGGGCTGGATTGGAAACTGTTCCATTTTGCTTTCATTAATCACTTCGCAAGGCCCTCCCCACAAGAGAGAACTTATGTAGTAGGGGCACATGCTATTAATTACAGACTGGGAGAAGCTTCTCCAGTTCAAATTAATTAATTATGCTCCTTTGGGGAGAAGGAGTCTAGTTTAGCAGTGGAAATTCAGGGTCACGATTCCTTCCATCACTTCTGAAATGAATATATTGGGTTTGACAAGCTGTTCATTGAAAGTCGAACCTTGTTCAACCAATCACGGCGTAACTCTTTGCATATTTCTGCTATCATTTACCGAAGGCTAGAACTTTTTCTTTGCAAGCTCTCTGCTTATTACCAGGCAAGAAAAAATGATGTCTTATATTGGATCAAATTAAGTGAAAGTGTCGCATAACTGCTCAGCCCCCAGACTCTACAGTTTTGGGTGGGTAAATGCTTCATTTTCTAGTGCTGTACCTAAATCTCTCCTCCAATTTCTGAAAAGTTTTCTCTCCCCATGAAAGAGGCCTCTCCTTTTTCTTATTCATTTGTAGGGCATTTCATAGCATTTCTTTAGAATTCCAGTTTCACTTCATTAATGCAAGCTGGCCAAAGATGGTGTGTGTGTGTTTTTCTTTCCATTAAATATTTTCCCACTACACTGCAGCCCTCATTTCAGTCCCATCCACACCATACCTTGAAAGCACATTGTTTCCCTCAAAGAATTCTGGGAACTGTTCTCTGCATGTGCTTTAAATGTATGGTGGCACATGTGCATAGAAAGACAATCAATATGAAAAAGGGCCTGGAAACCAAGCCTTATGTAGAGCGGTTGAAGGAATTTGGTAAGTTTAGCCTGGAGAAGAGGAGACTGAGAGATATGTTCGCCATCTTCAGTTATCTGAAGGACTGTCACATGGAAGATAGGGGCAGGTTTGTTTTCTCCAGCTACAGAGGGTAGGAATCAAACCAATGGATTCAAATGATAATAAAGGAGATTCCAACTAAACATTGGGAAGAACTTCTGGTGGTAAGAGCTGTCTGACAGTGGAATGGACTACTTTAGATGGTGGCAGACTCTACTGAATGTTTTAAACAGAGTTTGGATGGTCATCTGTCAGGGATTATTTAGTTTTGATTCCTGCAGTGGGGTTGATTAGATGACCCTTTTGGTCTTCTACTCATTAATTCTTTGATTCTATGTAAATGTGACCTATCGGCTATCTTGTGATCTGCACCTGTGGGGTTTTATTGAAATATGCAAAGCCAGGGAGATTGGTTATTAAGTGTTCGAGAGCAGTGTGCTTGCTGGATTTTATGTTTCTAAGAAAATTTCTTTATTTTACCTTCTGAAAAAATATTCCACATGGTTTTATAGAAAAGTAAAAAAGAAAGAAAGAAAGAAAAAGGCATACATATCTCCCTTGGGGATTAAGGTGTGAATTGTTTTGTTTCAGAATGTCTGAGTGTTCTTGTCAGTGAGCTGACATGCTAAGGTTGCAGAAGGGCTGGGAATTAAACAAGCAAAACAGCAGCTGCCTTTTTTCCTCCTTTTCTGAATCAGTGGCTGCACTGAGGAAGCTTCAGCCAATCGAGAATGAATGGCGCAGAACTCCAAATCCCTCAGGATGGGGACTTATACCTGATAATGGAAATTCTGGCAGAACCATTGTGAGCGCAGCATGACTGGTGCAGTGATTATTCTTTATTGCTGTGGCATTTACTGCTGGTAGAGTGGTGGGCAGCTCCTAACACTCAAAATTAATGTGCAGTAACAGCCTTACGTGAGGTGTAGCCCAAGGTGGAGTGTGTTGAAGCCTAATATATCAAAGTGATTGCAGTTCTCCATTTAAGTTGGTCCGGTCACTCTCCATATAACCTGCTGCTTCAAAGTTACTTTTAATACTTTGCTGAATAAATCTATCAAGATATAGATGGAGAAACTTCTTCTTTAAAGGGATTCTGATTCCTGATGAACATGGAGTGCACATAGTAGGCATATGAACCACAGATTCTGTGTGTGATGGGTTAATGAAACCTGCAGGTGCAAAGCAACTTGACCTTGGAATATCAGATGCTTGGAACAGAGCAGGTGAAGACTACTAGCTTGATGACCTGCTTATAAACTTTTTGATAGCCCCTGCCTTACCAAAAGAAAATGCTAGATTAAATGGATCTTGAGGAAAGGGTAGTAACACAGTGGCAGAACACACGTCTTGCATGTCCAAGGTCTCAGTTTTGATTCCCCTTGGGAGGGAGGAATCCCAGGATGTCTCCAGATTGCCACTATTTTGCATGGTTGTTTCAACACTTGCTGGAAATTTAGGTTTCTACAGTTAAAGTGGATTAAAGCAACTCTAGCGCAACATTTCCACTAAAAAAAAAGATCTTTGCAAAGCTGACTGCAAAGGAGAGCTACAGTCCTCCCATCATTTTGAATGCTCTTCCCTGTAAAAAAAGAAACATCATCTGCTTTTAATAAATTAGCACATTTCTGTGTCTTGAAAGTTGTGTTGTTGTTTTTGTTGAACCCCTATTATTATTATTAATTCAATAGCAATGCTATTCAGATTTCTTTGTTTATCATAAAATGTCATGGATGCTGGAAGAAAGAAAACTAAAATTGCAATTCTTATGCACTCTCTGAAATAGTTATTTTGCTAGCAATCCTGTAAACAAAAGCACTTACACAATTCTGCTTCATCTGTTATAAAAACACCTTCTGACAAAAATATCTACATAATAAATAATTAAATGAAACCATCTGATTTACAAAGGGGAGGGGTGAGATACAAGTATATCTTGCAGCATAAAAGTGATTTTTCTCATTAGAGGTATTAGAATTTGAGTTAAATATGATCCAGCTGTGTGGGTGGTATTCACATTCGTGTGAGTTTGAAAGTGAAGAATAGTCTTTTATTTCTTGACTTCCTTCAAGTCTTTTTATGGGCAAGGAGAAAAAAGACACACTGTAACAAGGGTGACTCAATCTCCACTATCCTGATTCTCCTGTCTGGTTATTGCAACACTGACTCCTAGAACATTTGTGTTAGAGGTCTTAGGATCTCACATCCCACACATCACATGAGGCAGATATTCCACAAGTCACACACATCAAGCTGATAAACATTCAGTATGGGAGGTAGACAAGAAAGTCTGGCAAAAGTCCCTGCCACTGCTAGAGAGGAAAGAAATTAAATTCAGTTTGCATTTAAAGGGGGGGCCACCTTGATGTGAGCTTTCGGAAGCAATAAATACAGCCATCCTTCAAAATCCTCACTTCAAATTTTGCAATGTAGTTCTCCAGTATGTGTACAAAATGCACATACAATTGTAAAGTACGCATTTAAATGCATTTATTAGTCAAAATAGCATACAAAATGCATTATACTAGGTAACATGATTTCTATCAATGTGTGCATTATCCAAAATAGTATATAAAGTTGTATATAAGTGAGAATTTGTACTAAAAAGTTAATAAATTTTCATGAGGACTTTAAAAAATGATATAAACAACAAGAACAACAACTACCTGCTGTGGAAATGTGAACTGAATGTAAGATTGGAAAAATGAGATTGTGAAAGAAAACAAAATTGACTTATTAGTCCATCCATGTGATTAATCCATCTCACATCCCACAAGGCAGAAAAGTTCAACTTATGTTACATTTCAAATCAATTCCATATTAAGAATCTGAAAGGACTGCCTTCCCTATTTATGTAATGGAAAATATATTTGGTATTTTTTCTCTGTTCTACTTAGTATTATTCCACATCTGTTTATTGACTGTGTGTGGATGTCATTCAAAACTCCTCCCCCCACCTTAACATAAGAAAAAGTTATAATTTTTAATCCATTGTGTGGACTCCTTGTATCTATCTGCTTCATAAAGATGCACACTCTTCTAAAGTTCACAGAATTCAATTCCGTTTATCCTGCATAAATCAATATTAATACTTCTTCCATCACTCAGCAACAATAATCATAACTTACAATCATGTCCCTCTGTAAAAATCTAAATTAACCTGAGCAGCCACCACATGGAGCGTAAACTATAAAATGCAATAAGATGTTTGTATTTTATTCCTTTAATTTGAAGTGATGATGGGATGGTCAGACAGAGGAACGGATAAAAGAATTGGACAGTTAAAAATAAAATCCAGGAGCAAATAAAAAGGACCAATAGCAATTCCTTGCTGCCACCTTCTCTTGTGGTTCCTTATGTTGGACTAGTAGTGTGGTGGAATGTTGCCATTCACTGGTGCATCACATCGCTGCTGCTTACTGCTCCCAGAGAGTGAGGTAGGATGTGGTGTTGAGGCTGGTGCAGTGCAAACACACCAGTGAAGTCAATTCAGTTCAGTTGCTAGGGCATTTGTACTGTGGCACTTTCCCCAGAAACTCCTTGGCACTTCCACCTCTAGCGTAAGCAGTAGCAATGCAACGGACCAGAGGTCAGGTGAGTAGTGCCACCCCATTCCTCATTTCCATTTCTCACCCAAACATAGGAGCTGTTCTGACTGAGGCAGGCTATTGGACTATGTAGAGCAGGACACTGGCAGGCAGAGGATTGCTGTTACTGCAGACAGGGAATGTTTTGCCATCCTACCTGGAAATACTTAGGATAGAACCTGGGAAACTTCTGCATGCAAAACAGATGATCTCCCACTAAGCTATCCCCCTACTCAATGGTCTCAGTTGTCGGGGATTCCTCGGAACAGCCAGGAATGAGGTGGCTGCAGCTGGGAAAGATGTCAGTAGAAATCAGAGATATTTCTTAAACAAGAGGAGACACCTCTTACTCAAGGGGAGCTTGAGCCACAACAGGCTTGGAAAAAGCCATAAAATAAATGTGTTTGTGGGTATAGCCTCCCCAAGTAGAAGGCCAATGAGACAGAGAGAGCCATTGAGTTTCATAGTTGACGTGTATCAGATTTTTCTCATACACACACAAGCACAAAAAAGATGGGCACCACCTTCACTCTCTGCTGAGTGGTAGCAGGATTCCAGGGGGTTCCTGGTCCTAACCCAGGGTTTGTGCTCCTTTGGAGAACTGAAGAGGCAGTGGAAACTCTCATGGCTTTAAGAAATATGATTTATTCACATATTTATACCTTCAGTCTGCATGGAGGCCATCCAGATCTTACAGCATGGTCACCTCTAGTAGGGCTTGTTCCCCACAACAGTGTAGGACAGGAGTTCAAGGCATCTCTCTTCCTTCTGCTGTTCCTAAAACCTAAGCCTCCTTTAGTCAGTTGCATAGTAATGATTGGTTCTTTTGATGCTTTGATGTACTAATGGTTCATTCCCCCCTTCCAGGTGTCACCCACCAAAGAAGTTGTTTATCCCCCCCCCCCTTATCAACACTTGTTGATTGACTAGAAATACAGACTGGTACACACTTAGGATGTTTACCTTGGTTAATTAACATTTGAGAAGTTTCAAGGAAGATCCAAAGAGTTTTGTGAAGACCTAATCAAATGTAAATTCCACTAACCCCTATGCTGTCAATTGATCTCACAGGAAGCAAAATTTGAGGCAAAGATTAGGGACACTTGTGGAATTCAGTCTCTGTGAATTTTGACGTCAATGGCCTCTTTTTCACCTCTGGATTAATGTGTGGTTTGCAACTTAATTAACCAGATTTTGCACTTACACAGTACACTGATGCAGTTTGTGGCTCGCCCTCCCACAAAAAGTGCAAAAAAAGTATTTTAAGCAAAATTTGTATTTCAAGGGAATGAAAAGTGTGGTGGGACAGGAAACACTTGTCTCTATTCTAAGAGAAACAAATAGACTAAATGTTGTGATAGTTAGTTATTCAACTTTGTATCTCTTGCTGGGGCAAAAGAGTTGATCCCACATCTTTGCATTGGTACAATGTCATAAGTTGTCTGATATATTTCCTGTGCAGTACTACAAAATGTGAGATTTCTGCCAGATCCTCAGTATTGACACCCCATCCAGACCAGTGTGCCCGTATAGTGGCCCAATCTTCTCGTAATCAATATTGAGCATCTTGCTAAGAAAGTCCATTCAATGCCTTCTCATCTTTTATTACAAAAGATGGTTGTACTTTGGAAAATTCAATACAAAGTTAATGAAAGAGAAATAACAATGAGAGTTTGCATTCTTTATTATTTGGTTGTTATTAATACAACTATTTCCCTGTCGGTGAGTACTACTTTTTATATCTGAAAGTATAAAATAAAATTGTATAATGACATATTTCCAATACCTTCTATAAATTGACATATTTGGCAAATATTGTTTCCCCAGCAATTCATGACAAACAAGTTGCAGTTCTGTTAAAAAGGCACACTTATTTCTTGTCCTACTCATTGCACCTTATTTGCTTGAATATACTGATGTCTGATTTCAGTGACAGACCTTGGGGTCTCAAATTTAGGTGGCCCCCTGTGCAATGCCAAAATCTAGTACTCTCCCCACCTCTCATGTTCCATTCTAAATAATAGTTGTGGCATCCCCTGTAGCGCTCACAAGGCTCTGCACCTTGTGCAACCAAACTGGTCATGCTCCCTTAAATCCGGTTCTTCTGATTGACATGTCTTTGAGTTTCCATTTGACTGATATTCATGTAGGTGTAGACATATTTTAATTTTCTTACCAAACGGATGGGAAGCAAAGCATTGAAGTTAGCTAGTATTTCATCTTGTATACATGCCAAAGTGCGCCGAAAAAAAATAATTTAAAGTTTTCATTTTGATGAGTTTACAATATAGTATGATATTTAAGCAATTGGAAGATGAGCAACTTTCTAGTAATCAGCATTTCATAAGGAGAGATCATCTGCTGTTTAAATCCTTTAATAATGAGACACATTGTTATGAAGTAATAATCTCCTGTGTTGGCCTGGTTACTGTGCAAACACACAGAATAGTGATAAACATCTAATCATTGGATTATTTTGCATGTGTATCGGGGTGTATATAAGGAACTTGGGCCATATTACATAGTGAGTGGTAGGTACTGTTTAAGTAAACATAGGGCAGGGATCAGCAAAGTTTTTTGAGTCCGGTCCACTTCTTGGCAGACCTCTTAGTGGGCCGGAGTGTGCGCACCTGCACTCAAGCTATTTCTGGATCAGGAGCGCGCGTGCACACATGCTATTTCCAGCGCTCTTCTGACCCGGAAGTCAGTCCCCGTGATGAGGAAAAAAATGGCGCCGCAAAAAAAAAAAAAAAGCACGGAATCCTCACGCTGATCCATGGAATGGCCGTGGGCTGGTTCCAGGAAGCTCACGGGCCAGAACCGGACCATGGGCCTTAGGTTGCCAACCTCTGACATAGGGCATTATGACAGAGCAGCAAAGCAGGAGGGCAGCCTGGTATTTGAAGCAGCACAATATATTACTAGGCACCCTATGGAGACCTGTACAAATATACAGTTGTCACCAGATATTTTGACTAGAGAATCAGACTCAGGATCTGGGTACATAAAGGCCACATTCTTTCATAAGCAACATCCCAGAGGCCATATGTCAGTAGTAGGTGGGATCACAGACAAAAGTAGGTAGGTCGACATATGTGACTCTTACCTATGTATTCCTGCCATGCTAAGGTCAAAGGTTTTTATACTCACACACCTCATCCTCCATCCAGACAAGCAGGAGGCATTATTATATTCCTATGGGGAAAGCAAAACCTGCAAACAGGGGCACTCTGTTTGCAGGCACATTCCTTCCCGCTTCCAAATATGTCAACCATTCAAGAGTCACAGCAAAGCAGTGCCCTAGGAAGGGAAAGGTTAGCATACAGAAACTCAAGATATTACTAGCTAGGGTGGGAGGAAGGGTTGTTCTTTGGCTGACTGCTATCCCTGGGGTCAGGCACAACTGACCTTTATTGGCACCCAAACCCCACCCACTCAGCCTAGCCAGATTGGCTGGAATTTAAACCAAGCAGCTGGTGGGAAAGCCCATCAAACCCTAGCACTTGGCCTGGGAATTCCCTAATCTGCTGGCTGCTGGTCACAGGCATTACTCCTTTGGGGGTGGGGGTGGGAGTTCTCTGTGCTGGGCAGCACCAGTACACTCAGAAATCTGCAGCTGTAATAAGCATTCTACTCTGCGACTGGGTAAGCAGCCATTCTAGACAGGCAAAAGCACCCAAGAGGGCAAAGCAGGACCAGTGATGGACATGCTGATGGATGGAGCCTAGCCTGCAGGGAGTCTCCAGGGCCAGACAGAGGGACTCAGATGGCCACATTCAACTTGGCCAGAGATTCCCGTACTCTGTTTACAGGGCTGTTGCAAGTATTTCATTCCATTGAAAGCACTTTAAACATTTCAAAGCTTTGCATTCTATGCAATTCGGCGGGGCATACTTTTGAGTAGACTTAAATAGGGTAGTTTTTTTCAGTTTCATTCCAGTGTTCACTTACCTAGTTGTAAGTCCCATTGAACTCTTCAGTGGGGCTTACAGATGAGTTGAGTGTATGTATATGACAAAGTGTTACATAAATGCTAGTTATTGTTACAATTTTTAATCCAGTACACTCAGAAATCTGCAGCTGTAACAAGCATTCTACTTTGGGCTATTTTATCTCTCTCTCTCTCTGCCATTTGAGTCTTTATTCATTGATACTTTACAGTTTGACCTTTGATAGATGCCATTCCCTTCCCATTTCATTTTTTCATACATATCTCCTCAGAATGATCTCTTCCCTGCACACACACACACACACACACACACACACACACACACCTGCACACAATTTCCCTGAAACATGAAGCTTCATAATGGAAAGGTTGCTGCTAATCCCTTTTCTATATATCCCCTTCCTTGGAGTGTATTTTGTTCATCCACTTTCATCTCAAGAAATACTCTCTATTCATAGACATTTACTCAGATACTGAAAGAGCCGCTTTTCTAAGCCACTTTTAATATATTTTGAGTGTTGTGATGCATTACCTCTGGAAAAAGAACCCCAAAGAATACAAGGGTTTGTTACTGGAAGATCTTTTTTTTCCCTTTTCCTTTGCAAAGCAGCAGAGCTAGAGTCCAGTGCTGTGTGGTTAGAATTTAGTCTTAGGTGGAAGAGGCTGAGTTTCAAATGCATCCTCACCTATGATGAAGTTGACTTGTAATGATAGTCAGTCAGTCTTTCTCAACCTAGTCCTCTCATACGGTTATTATGAGGATAACATGGGATAACAGCAATACAGATGAGTATATCTATCAATTTTAGTTTCTCTCTGTTTCCCATTTTTTGTATATTAAATTTGCATTAATTTTTTTTAAAAGTCTTTATGAAAAGTTATTGGTATTCTGGTGCAATTTCCCCATATATACTGTACATATATGTACATAGAAAGATAGACATTAGGGCTGGACGATGTTGGGCTTTCAACATCACGGTGTATCACCAACCAAACATCGCAGTTTGGCAATAAACAATGATGTTGTAAAAAGCTGCATTGGCCCCAGTCGGTGAGGTGCTGGGTGAAACTGCTGCATCTGTCACCATGGGAGTTGAGGCACGTTCACCACAGCACCTTGCGGGCTGTGGCCAATACAGCTGGCCCCAGCCTGCTGCTCAGCTGGGGGGCTGAAAGGTTCCTGCCCCCAGCTGATTGAGTCCCAAGTCCCCTGCTGCTCACATGCCATCAGCAGGGGAGTCAGGGCTTCTTGGACAGGCTCCACTGGGGGCAGGAGAGCTCCTGCCCTCAGCCGAGCTAGCCCCAAGTCCCCTGCCACTCGCACGCCACTCCCCGAAGACAGACCAGGCAGCAGTAGCCAAGTCCACAGGCCTGTCAGGCTCTGTGCGTTCGACTGCCTTAGCCTTTGTGGGTGCACTGTTTCTTTTCTTTGGGGGTTATTCATCCCCAGGGGAAAGATGCAGCCCACTCACACAGGCAAAGTTTGCAAGGCACAGGGTGCAAACCCACCCTATCTGCACTTTGTGGAGCAGGGCTGCTGGAAGCTGCTGGCGAGCACTGGACCAGCTACCTGCAGCATCAAAGAGCCCCTACACTGCCTGGCTGTCTTCCAAGCAAGCAAGGTTGCAGCCCCAATCCCACTCCTACTCTCCCGCAAGCAGGGCCAGGCCTCAGCTGAGAGGAGGAGCACTTTAACAGAGCCCCCATCCCACTGCTGGCTCCTGCAAGCTGGTGGTGGGTCAGGGGCTCCATAAAACCACCACCGCTTGAGGCCCTCTTCCTCTAGCTCCTGGCTAGTTTGTTTCTTCCTCAGCACCTTGGGTGCTGGAGGCAGAGGGACTCAAGATCAGTGATGGTTTCACCAGTGATATACAATTGAGAGTAGCTGTCATAGTGGTCTCTCCCTGCCCCCATAGTAGTCCTGGGTGATATATTGATATATCACCTACTGCTAATACACATATATACATATATCTTAATCCTACAGTGAACTGAAATTTGTAATCAATGGATAATGACTCAAAAATAAATCAAAATTGCAATAAAGTAGTATCACCAACTCCTTGGATCCCACCCCAAACTAGACAAATTCATGAAATGAGCTAACAAAATCAAACAATCCATTGTTCACCACCTCAATTGCCACATTCAGGACCCCAGCCCTATGAATTTCATTGAAAACGCTTTTCATATGTTCTAAGTGGATGCAATGGAGAGATAGAGAAAAAACATGAGGGGGAGTTATCAGATACAGTTGTGAATCTGCATTACCTTGTAATTCAGTCAAGCTTTGGGCTGATTAATATTATTTGTTTTGTTTTTTAGGTGGTAGCATTAAACTCTCCATTTTCCTCATCAAAGGCTAGAAAAAGATGAACCCTTTGAAGATACTGCTCATGTGCTTTGTTCCTGATCAGTCATCTGTTCCTTCATTCAAAGCTCAGGAGTTTGAAAGGCATGTCCCAATGTTGGACTTAAACAAAATGTTAAGTGCAGTTTATGAGTTGAATTAATTATCAATTTAAGAAGTGCACTCTTTTTCTTTTTTTTGTTCCTGTTGTTCTGCTCAGTTGCATTCAGTTCAAAAACTGTGCCTGGGAAAAGTGGTGATTGTCACATAAAATAATTTAGAGTCCGTAATGGTTTACAAATGTCAGTTCAATTAGCCACTTAAGGAAACCATGCCCATTTTCTCGAAATTAAGTGAAGTGAATCTTTAAGTACTGTTAATTGCAACTTTGTATATTCTTGTTCAGCCTCATTGGAAGCTTTCAAACATTCTGAAATGTTCTCTGTATGTAATTGGCGGTAAATGGGGGCTATATCCAAAGGCCATATAAGTCACAGTTCACATTTCCACAGTTCAGAAAATGTGAAGTATGTATGTTAAGAAATGAGAAAAGCTGTGGGAAAATATTTTCTGCACAAATGGGCTAAGAAAACATCCCATTGCCTGGCCCTAGAGACCATTAAGGTTTATTTTATTTTTAAAAAAACATACTTAGCAGCATTGCTATTGACTTTTGAAAGTGTGCATGTGTAAGTGTGAAACACCTAACATTTGCTAGGCACTCTGCAACGATTAAAACAACAGCAAGATAATTCCTGTCTGTGGGCTCACAACTTAAGATAGACATGATATGAAAGGTGTCTCAACCAAGTATAGCAACACAGGAAGTTGCCTTTTGCGAAGTCCAGCCACTGGTCCATCCATCTCAGTATGATCAACAACAGGGATAAGAATACTGTGGGCTTCCAGATGTTGTTGGTTCAAAGTCCTATCATCTTGACCATTGACCTTGCTGAATGGAGCAGAGAGGAGTAGGAACTGAACAACATTTGGAGGGTCACAGGTTCCCCATTCCTGATTTAATTAGGTTTGAATTAAAGTTATTATTAGAGAAATATAACTGGGAAATTATTCCTTCTAATACATGGTCAGTTTTATTATTTTGTCTGAAATTGAAAGCAATGATTTTAAACTAATAAAGCAGTAAAAAGTACATTGTACAAATTGAATGTATATTGGTGGTACCCTAAAAAAAAAAATCTGGACAATTGCTAATTGCCAAAGCTAACCTACTATCTCAGACATGGTAGCCAATATAGTGTCCTCAGATGTTGTTGGACTTCAACTCCCATCATTCCTAATTGGCTATGTTAGCTGGAGCTGAAGGCAGTTGGGAGTTCAGCAGCATGTGGAGGGCATCATGTTGGCTGCCCCCATCTAACAGAGCACTGTGGTTCACTAAGAAACAAAAAATGGCTATTGTTCATTGGAATGACAAATTCCAGGGCAATGTTCATCTCCATATGCCTAGCCCAGGGCTTGCCGATCAGAAGGTTGGCGATTCGAATCCCTGCAACGGGGTGAGCTCCCGTTGCTTGATCCCTGCTCCTGCCAACCTAGCAGTTCAAAAGCATGTCAAAGTGCAAGTAGAAGGTAAATGGCGTTTCCGTGCGCTGCTCTGGTTCACCAGAAGCGGCTTAGTCATGCTGGCCACATGACCCGGAAGCTGTCTGCAGACAAACGCCGGCTCCTCGGCCTATAGAGCGAGATGAGCGCCGCAACCCCAGAGTCATCCATGACTGGACCTAACGGTCAGGGGTACCTTTACCTAATATTTCATTACTACTCTGACATCAGTAAGTGCAAATAAAAGTTATCTACGTCTTTCGAGATTTATATCATCCACACATATGCATATACAATGCATAATTAACTTATAAAGTGCTCTGTCACAAGGTGTAGTGATTGCCACCAGCATTGAGGTAAAGACTACCAAATGAGTACTAATGATGTTCATATCTAATGTCCAAGTTCAGAAGCAAGATACTGGTTGCTTTCTGCAGCAATGGAAGAAGGTTATTACCTTCACATCCTATACTTCTGAGAGTCATGAAGTAGGGTGCTAGACTAGATAGTCAGATCCAACAGTGCTCTTCTTATATTCTTAAGAACATATATTGATTTGAATCCTGATAATCAAATCAACCATGCATTTCTGCTCCTCCATCCTAAGGAAGAACCTATTAGCACCCTTAGGGATGGTCAGTTTCTATTGGTTTATATTTTTTCATAACATTTCTGCAACATTTGCAATATTATTTTTAAAAACCTTCATGAAAATTAATCAGCACTTTAGTGTGCATTTTTCCTAATACATACATTAATATGCTGATTGTAACTAATATATGCATTTTTTTTATGTACACTTTTATGGACATTTTCAAGCATATGTCTTGCATGGAGAACTGCAGTGCAAAATTCAAAGAAGTATGTATGTTTTAGTTTGCACATACTTTTGGAAAGTGTTATTAGGTGCTTTTGAATTAAAATGAGAACCAACCCCAAAGACTGTAGATCTAAAAGACAAGTTCAAAGTAGGTGGCACATTCCAAAAGACTGCAGATTACCATGATCTCTAGTCTGTTCTCGTATAAAGAAACAGTGGATTGGATTTTGTGCTTGTTGAAGATCATTAAATTTTCCAGGGGAAATTCTGTACTTCTCAAGTGACTGTGCCATGATTCATAAGCTTCCCTTTTTATCATGAAAATATCACTTTGATTGGACCATTGGATGTCAGATTTCCCCCCGGTAAGGAAAGTTAGTTACAAGCTGCTTCGTCTTTTTACTTCCCTCATATAAAGATTCAGCATAAGCCTACAAACTAAGAAATAATTTCCCCCTCTAATCCTAACTCTACAACCATTTAAAAGTAATTAGGCTTTAACACAAAAGGTCCTCTTGTGCATCAGGATTTGGTTAAATAGCAGGAATTAGAGAGTAGGAATAGATGGACAGTTTTCCAATGGAAAATGGCATCTGCCAAGGATTGGCATTGGGACCTGTGCTTTTAAACTTGTTCATAAAAGATCTAGAGGTGAGCAGTGAGATGGCTAAATTGCTGATGATGCTATATTGCTCAGGGTAATTAAAACAAAAAGAGATTGTGAAGAGCTCCAAAAGGACCCCTCCCAACTAGGTGAATGAACAATGAGCTAGCAAATGCAATTCAATGTAAACAAGTGTGAAGTGATGCATGTCAACACAAAAACATCTTAATGCCACATATACCTTTAGCAGTTTCCAGACAAGACTTCTGAGGCAAATGAGTGGGACTGAGATGCTGGATCGTCCCAGCTTCAATGGAGTCAAGCGTTCCCTAATTGCTGTCCATTAAGGACATAAGAAGCTCCATTATAACATGTCAGACCATTAGTCTACCTATTTCAATATTGTTTACACCAAGGATCTACAAACTACAGTCCACGGGCCAGATCTAGTCTGCCAGGGTCATAAATCCAGCCCGCCTGGTCATTTAAGAACCTGTCACGAAGCTGAGACTCCTAGCAATGGCGATGGGAGGAAGAGGCCAAGTGGTGGCGGCTCTGCCAAATGCCGTGCCTGGTTTACCTCAGCACGGGGACTGACTGTGTTCCTGCAGTTAACACACCACTGAGGTGGGCTAAGTGTGGAATGGACTGGCCCGAGGTATTCATCTCAGCAACACTACCCTGGTGTGAAACTGGCCTGACTCACCAGCAATGTAGTCACCCTGAGTATAAGAACAACCTGCTGGATCAGGAGCATAAGAGCAACCTGCTGCTAGTCCACCATCCTTTTAATGATTTATTTGTTTTAAGTTTAAACACAACACATAAAAACTCCACCATCCTGTTCACACTGCGCTGCAACTTGATAGGGTTTGGAGGCTTCATCCCCCCTCTTCTGTTGGTGGCTGTTTCTGTGCACGTTAGCAAAAGAGCCTTGTGTTTGTGTGCAAACCAGACTGTTGGAAAGCCTCAAGTGGGTGTTTACTTGGCTCTCAAGCAGTGGGATAGGTGCTTGTGGTTGCATGCACAGTGGGTGTGGCCTGAGGTGATGGTGAGCATGTACAATTGCTCATATACACACACAAAATGGCTTTTCCTTGCTGGGGTGGAGACTAGCAGGCATATGCCCTCTCCAGCAGGAAAAGAAGTGCCCTTTGAATGGAGGGCTCTTCCTGAAGCAGCAGTTTTTAAATGTGCTGAGTTGAGTGTAGTTTACATGGAGAGAAAGGCACACAGAAATGACTCTTCATGTTCCTTTTGCAGTCACACAAAATGTTGGCAATTGGGGCAGCTTGGGTCCCTGCATGGGCTGTTACTTGCCCACACGTTGTGTTCAGGGGATAGACATAATTTTCTCTAAGTATTGTAATCTTGAAGGGTGGTATTCTTCTACCTACCTACCTCTGTGTGTGTTAGGAGACAAATCTGCATTCTTATGTGGACCTATTTGCAAAAATGCAAGTCTGAGGCTGAAACGCCGTGCTGGGTTTACCTCAGGCTCAGGCTCTGCCTCAAGCTCATTCCCCAGCTCCCTCATTCTGTCTCCCCCTCTGTCCCTTTGTCGCCTCTTCCTGGCCACGTGATGCCTCAGCAGGGGCAGGGAAGGAGCCTGAGCAGTCCTCCTGCTGCTGCATCTCAGCGTGCAAGGATTTCACACAGCGTACGTGTCCCACTTGAAATCAGTGGCAAACGCCTATATTGGTTTCCATGGGGTCCTGCGAGGGTGCCGCAAGCAAGCCCAAGTCTTTTTGTTTATTTTCTCATTCAAGAAACTGACCAGCCAAGGTGGGTTTTGTAGTTTTGTTGTTCTCTCCTCCTCAATTCCCACCCAGGAGCCAGAAAGAGCAACTCTGGAACCTTCTGCATGCAAAGCAGATACTCTGCTACTGAGCTATCATCTTTCCCTTTATTATTAGTAATGTGTCTTTAACTTATTAGTATTTCCAGTCTGTTCCACTGGAATCAATTTATCTCATTTCAGTTGGGGTGTGTGTGGAAATCTTTTGGCTTACTTGCCATGCTTTGTTGAAGCCTCTTAAGTCATAACCTGATCAAATCAGTCATTTTCACAGCGGGTGAAAAGATTTGAGAGTTGTGAGCATCTCATCTCTTCCTCCCTCTTTCAGAATTTCTCTTTCAGATAATTAATCCAGAGAGTTAAAGCTAATTTAAGTAATGCCAAGTGAATTGCCACTTGGCTCGCTTTCTTCTTTCTCTAAATGAGTAAAAATGTAGGATGCACCAGTATAAAAGATAGGAATGGGAATAAAATAAGCATGCTAATGAAAGTTCCTGGCAAATGAAAGAGTTCTAAATGTTCACACATCATGCCTACATTGTGTCTCACAAAAAAATTATGTGTCACAAAAAATATGGGCTTTGCCCAAATAAGCCCTAGAACTATTAAACTTATCAAGCCTCAATCATTTCAATGGGTTTGCTCTGAGTGAGACTAACTTTGGGCACAACCCTATGTTAGAAGTAAGCGCATTTTCTCCATGGGCCTTGCTAATTGTGCACAATGGCTGGTAATTATGTACATTAACCACTCAATTTACATTCCCCTTAATATTAAGTACCTTAGTGAATGTGATTCAGGTAGGTAGCCATGTTGGTCTGACACAGTCAAAATAAATAAAAATTGTCCAGTAGCACCTTAGAGACCAACTAAGTTTGTTCTAGGTACTGTATACCGTAAGCTTTCATGTGCATGCACGCGAAATTTTATACCCAGAACAAACTTAGTTGGTCTCTAAGGTGTTACTGGACAATTTTTATTTATTTATTAGTGAATGTGAGTGAGACAAACACTGTTCAGTAGATCACAGGTCTAAAGGACCTCCATATCTCTATACAACAATAGCAAAAGGACTCACAATTCTGAGTGAGGAGCTGCATCTTAAACAACCAGGGAAACTGGAACATTGAAGATGCCTGATGTAACTCCAGAAGCAGAGAGTTCCACAAAGATGGTGTCACAGGCCCTAGCTTGGATCAGCACTCTATGATCAGAACCCAGAAGCAAGACCACAAGAAGGACTGCCTCGAAAAATCTCACCTCTTGGGCTGGCCCATACCAGGAGCAATACTACATCACACCATGTTCTTAATCCTGCATAGGAGACACCAAGAGGGCTATCTATGTTGATTTCAAGGCATGGCTGAAGATGTTCTGAATGTACCAAGTTACATATGCTGACTTATAACATTCAATTTTATGGTCTTTCTTGCTGTGAATTTCTATGGTGAATAGTGACTACCTTTAGATTTTGATAAACTATCAGTGTTTAAATTCAGTGAATGATGCATCTTCATAAGAAAGGGGGGACTTGAGATGCCTGCATTCCATAACTTTCAGCAGATATATATTTCCAAATTGTTTGGGGCCAGTCATTATGAGACATGCTCACTGCCTTCCCTCCTCTCTATCACTGTGTTGGTCTCAGTGGGCATAATTAATAGCAAAGCTGTTTTTAACAAGAATACTTTTATACCTCTCAAAGCACTTTTCTAATTAATAATTCCTTTTCAAAAATAGAGAGAAAATTATAATATAATGATATTTTTCTCTTCCCAAATGACTGGAAGGCAGCTGTCAAATACACTCCCCCCATGCTTTCCCTAAGTTTCACAGCACTGTCTTCTTCATTGAAACCCCACTGAGATCCAGGGTTGCATCTGTTTGTAACAGTTTTGAATCTGACCTGCATTTTTTAAAGGACATTTCAAATATGGATGAAGCAGAACAAAATCATTGTTCCTGTTCCTGTTGATTTATTTTTATTTTTTATTCCCCCTTTTTGGTCCCCCTCTCCCCATGCCTCTGGAAGCTTTGATTACCCTAAACAATAAGCTCAGGACCACCCCTTGGAGTATTTTAGTTTAAATTTGCTTTTAAACATGCATGTGCTTTCTTAAGTTTTTCAGTTTCTACTACCCACCTATTCATCATAATTAGTATATCCTACTTCCAGAGGAAATAAAAAAAAAGCTTGACTTAGGAAAAGGGGTAAACTGTACTGGAGGACAGCAAAATGAGCCAGGAGATGATGATGATGATGATGATGATGATGATGATGATGATAATAATTTATTTGTTCCCGCCACTCTGGGCAGCTTCCAACAAAGATTAAAAATACATTAAAATGTCACACATTAAAAACTTCCCTGAACAGGGCTGCCTTCAGATGTCTTCTAAATGTCAGGTAGTTGTTTATCTCTTTGACATCTGATGGGAGAGCATTCCACAGGGTGGGCGCCACTACCAAAAAGGCCCTCTGCCTGGTTCCCTGTAGCTTTGCTTCTCACAATGAGGGAACCGCCAGAAGGCCCTCGGCGCTGGACCTCAGCATCCGGGCAAACAGCTGCATCTCAGTTCAAAATGATGCTCCATGCATCACTTATTACCAGGATCACAAGTACTGATTACAAGCCAGTAATCTCTGCCTAAAGTGATAAGCAGAGCATGTCATCGGACCTCTTCAATCTTGCAATCATCTTGTTGACCAGTCTGATTGCCTCATCTCTTTAGGTGCCATTGGCTTATCTTCTCTGATGAGCCTGTGTTGGTTGCAAGGTCACAGCCCCTCAGGCTGCTAGGCTAACTAGCTCAGACTTTCCCAGTGTGTTGCTCTTCAGATGTTGCTCTACAGATGTACTACAACTTCCACCATCCCTGTCCACTGACCATGATAGAACGGGATTGATGGGAGTTGCAGTAAAAAGCATCTAGAGCATACCAGACTGGAGAAAAAAATGGCTTAGGTGCTTTGAACCATAATTATTTGAACCATGCGGTTGAGTATCAAGTGTGAATGGTGGACCCAACAATCTGAATTCAGCATTTAGTAGATTTAACCACATAAATACTATGTGCCAACCACAGGCTTTTGGCATGGTTCAGATCACTGAAAACTTCTGGATCCTTGGTGTGTGCATCTGTAGCATGGTACTGCTACTTGTGGTATATTTCCTTGAACTGGTAATGAGAAATAAAAGCCATGAGGATATCATGTCATCCCTAATAGATGAACGTATTTATTATATTTTGGATGAATGGATGTATTTATTACATTTACATCCCACCTCCCCCCCCCAATAATTGAAATAAGTGTAGTGTGCGTGCATCTTCCCAAGTGGTCTCCCATCCATGCAGTGTTTAGCCTCTGGCTCATCTTTGGGATCTCTGCCAACTAGAATAAGGTAGATGGCAAGCAGGTGCTTCTCAGTCACGGCACCACATTTATGGAACTGCTTAGTCAAATACATTTGCTTGGAGCCAGCTGTCTTTCCAAAACCATGTGAAGAAATTATCCCCAACAGGCTTTTTAATGCATTTCTATTTCAACAAGCTGCAATTTGCTGTTTTAGCTTGATTTTGTATTTTATTTTGTCTACTGATCTGGAAGTGCAGCTTAAGGGTGCTTTCTATATATCTACTGCAAGGATAGGGCATCTCAGCTCAGGGGGTTGCAATTAGGTCTATGTATGTCCCCTGTGAAATGATTTGGGGCCCAATCTGCTATTCTGAAGTGGTCCCAATTTGATATGGTCCAACCTCGATCTGGGCCCCAAAGCAATTTTGCAAACCTTGTGTGGTCAGGAGGTGGGAGAAGGACACACACACACAGGCTGCCAGTGTGCATCTTCCACTTCCCTCCCTGTCACCAGACAGCTCTTCTCTGAGAGCCCAAGATCACGCTAGGTGAACCAAAACTGACCTGGGGCAATCGAGAGCTCCTTAATTTGCTCTGATCAAATGCTAGGCCAACCTGAATTGGCTGGATTGTTTGGGATCCAGGATTCAGCTGAAACTGGTGCAGAGCCCTAGTTGCATCAGCTAATTATAACAACAACAACAACAACAACAACAACAACAACAACAACAACAACAACACATCTTAATAAGAATACATAATGTAGTAAGAACAGCCCTGCAGGGCCATTGTAACTGATCAAGAATCTGAATGACAGCAAAGTCCTTATGTTAAGTCTCAACAACAGGCTATAATTGCAGAATGAAATAGCATTTAAAATGGAGGGGAAATGTGAAGGTTGGCTATAATAACAAAAAACCTTAGTCTGCCTTGCATGAACTCACAACTGGAAAATATTTACTGAGTACGTTTAACAAAATGATTTTTAAGTGCACCTAATCTATTTACAACCATAATCTGGTAAACTGAGCTCATTGTTTGAATGCCTGTTTTTGCAATCGAACTGTAATCATGTGTAAACTATGTGCAATCATGTGCAGCTCATCTGCAATTACTAACAAAACAGTTCTCACAAACTCCAATTGTATCTCTAGGGATAATGAACTTCAACGGAGAGGAGTTTGGAGACATCTTTTAAATGCACATGGAAGGGATAAAATAATTCACCTTTGCATTCTAGAAATGTTACTAGGGCATATTGCTACAGTCAATGCATCAGTTTTGGTATGCAGGTGCTAGAGATGTTTAAGGACTTCAGTTTTTGTATGTAATTCTAAAACAAGCTGACCTTATCTGCACCTCCCAGACTAACATGTTCATGTGCCCAATCTATTCTGTTTTCAGCTGGGAATGTATAAGGTCTGTAGTCATAGCTGCTTCTGAGAAGTAGCACACTAGATTGTCTCCATTTTCAGTCCCCCTCAGAGTATACCTATTGAAAATAATGCCAATGGGGAGCTCATAAGAAACAACTGCCTTTGATTTCCTGAATTTCAGCTTCCTTCCCAGCAATGCATATTTTGCTTCCAGAGCTTCATGACTGCATTACCCCACATCACTGATCCTGAAGTGCACAATGACTGCTGACTCCTCTGCAGCACTATCAACCAGTATATCTGGGTGAAGTATGGTATCTGCTACCTTCACACTATGCATGTGGTCTATATGCCTATCACAAACCCATCACTCTCTGTTTCTAATTATTGAACTGCCAAATACCAGGAGCCCTTTGCCCCCAGAGGCATGTTTTTGGTGTGAGAGATTACCTGTTACTCCCCACAAGGAATGGATCCCTTCCTCTCCTTAGAGCAATTCTTTCTTTTCCTGCGACATTCATTCTCCCTGACAGAAGAACTGTCATCCTATCACATCCTTGAAGGGTTCAGCCACACATATCTCTACTTCTCTGAGTCTTGCTCCCTTGGCCTCAAGGTACTGGGGACAGTTGCCCATTGGCCCTTGTAGGGTGGAAGTCAGGGAGACCAACAGTTGATGAAGAGAGAACCAATGACAGGCAGAGCCAATTTATTTTGGCTTTGTCATTCTTACTGCTGAGCTCCACAATGGCAAAAATTGGAGAACTGGGTGCAAGTTTAACTAAATATATTTCAATAGGGAGAAGTGGAAGTTTCTGCACTTACGCAAGAAGAACCAGATGCACAAATATAGGATGGGGAACACCTGGCTTACTAGCGGTACCTGTGAAAGGGATCTAGGGGTCTTGGTAGACCACAAGCTTAACATGAGTCAACAGTGCAATGCAGCAGCAAAAAAAAAAGGCTAATGCTATTCTAGGCTGCATCAACAGAAGTACAGTGTCCAGATCAAACGAAGTAATAGTAACATTCTATTATGCCTTGGTTAGATCACACCTGGAATACTGTGTCCAGTTCTTGGCACCACAAGTTAAGAAGGATGTGGACAAGCTGGAATGTGTGCAGCGGAGGGCAACCAAGATGATCAAGGGTCTGGAAACTAAGCCTTATGAGGATC
Organism: Podarcis raffonei; assembly: GCF_027172205.1. Classification (NCBI taxonomy): domain Eukaryota; kingdom Metazoa; phylum Chordata; class Lepidosauria; order Squamata; family Lacertidae; genus Podarcis; species Podarcis raffonei. The sequence goes on from NC_070609.1 coordinate 43,925,812, forward strand.
GCTTGAAGGAGCTCGGTATGTTTAGCCTGGAAAAGAGGAGACTGAGAGATGATAGCAATCTTCAAATATCTTAAGGGCTGTCACATGGAAGAGGGAGCAAGCTTTTTTCCCTCCTGCTCTAAAGGGTAGGACTCAAACCAATGGATTCAAGGTACAAGACAGGAGATTCCAACTAAACTTTTGAAAAAAACATTCTGACAGTAAGAACTGGAGGAAAAAGAGGAGCCACAGCAAACGAGCTCGCCCCCCCCTTCAAACATCTGCTGCTTAAACTTCTGATCCTGCAGTCTCTGTTCTTCCTTCCCCCTCCAAGAAGTTGCTGACTTGGTAACATGGGAGAGTTGGGATTTGCATTGTACTAGTGTGCTGCCCAAGTTTTCTGTGGTTGTTAGGGGGGTTGTTTTGTTTTTATGGTATAATGTATCCATGTTAATGCTTCATATGTGTTGTAAATCATTTGGAGACTTCTGGATAACAAGCGATTAACTACCCAGAATAACATCACCCCCAGCACCATTTAGACTGTTTATTTCTGCATTTTCATTTGGAAGAAGTTTGTTGGGGGGAGGCTTTGGTGCTGAAAGCTATGGTGGGTCTGTCACCAAATAAATAAATCATTTTGTCTGAGGAAAGCGCAGGCAACGCTCCCAATCTTGTTGCTCTTTATAGGCTGCGAAGTGGACGGCAGGGGAAGGCAATGAAAGTTTAACATGAATGCCATTTTATTTCAAGGTTTTCTCTGTAAAGCACGTAACAATAAAACTTCATAAGCTGATGGCATGCTACAACAGTTTTACTGGTTTTCACTTAGCATGACCCAAATAAATCAGTTCGAGCTTCGCTGCATGTGTGGCATATAATCAGCTCCCCTGTTCCCCAATAAAAGTTTTATGCCGAATCACACTTTTTATGTAGTCTCTCTCCTCCTCTTTTGCACAGCTGTGTTCTGGCCCACTGAGCTGCACAGCTACCACACATACCATCTGCAAAATGGTATGCAAACCTACTGACTAATCCATCCCTTCTCATGGTAGCAGATGTGGTCATTCTCACATGCCTTATCCAGGTGTTCAGTTTCCCCACACAATTTGAATCATGCAGGAGAACACAGGAACACACAGTTTTGCCTCTCTCCAGCCTATCTACCATGTCCCCATGCCCAGCTCAACACTCTGCATGGATTGGAGGGTAAATGGGTGCAGTTGGGATGGGTGAACCTGCCAATTTCAGTTTCTCCTATTCTTCCAATCTTAGCTTCAGTGTTCTACATTTCCATATCAGTTTGGATTTTATTTTTTTTAAGTCCTTATGAAAATCCACAATTTCTCCTAATATACACAGTTTTGTATGCGGTTTTTGACCAATGTTATGCAGTTTGCATAATGCAATACGTTATTATGTAATATTCACCGATGCATGTATTTGGTTTGCACATTTTTCCATGTTTATATGTATTTTTGTACATATTGATTGGAAAACTGCATCACAAAATTTGAAGAAATGTGAACTTCAGAGGACAGCTCTATTTTGGTTCACATATTTGTGAACCAAGTATGAATTGCATAATATCTCATTAATATGAGAACAAAATCTAATATCTCTGCCATCCTTAGATATTTCATTGTAACTAAATAACTTACTAACACACACAGAATTTGGAAGAGGAGAATTAAACCAAAGGCCTCACTTCAGTCAATCTATATTGTCCCTAAACTGGACTTTTCTCTCTTTTTGGGGTGTGTGTATGTGTGTTCCTGTTCTGCTCCTTCTCCCCTGAACAAGTAATTAGGAGTTGTTTCTTGTGAATGGAGAATGTTACAGTGCAATGGTCGATTCTATTTTTTAAAAATGTCAAGGTATAAAGCAGCCATGTATCAAATCTGAGCTCTGAAGTGGGTGGGGGGAATCAAAGGGGAAGTTATTCATCAAATATTATATCCTTCTATTACAAAGGCTTTATATTTCTATACTGTTGCGTGATTGATGGGGGTCTACATGTAATCATTCTTTTCATGTACTAGGGTATCAATTGCTCACTGTAGCATTGTTAAATAGTTGCCTTTTGATTAACTTCAGCTAGAGTGTTTTGTGTGTTGGCTGAGCAGGGAAGATGATTTCCCCTTCTCATGCTAATCGGATACACACACAAACACACACAATATGTTTACAAATAAATAAATAAAAAGAGCTAGATGGTTTCTAACATAGCCAAAGTGGGGGAGGGGGCACAGAGATGTGCTGAGATCAGCAGAGGGGGCCATCTTGATAGCTTCTTAGCCCTCAGAGGCTTGCGGGTTAGCAACCCAAGAGAGGGCATTTTCTGTGCTGGTCTCTAAACTATGGAACTCCCTCCCCACAGAGGGGCATCTGGCTTCCAGAGAATGCTGAAGATGTACTGATTTATCTTGACTTTTGCCACTTCAGGTGTATGTTTTTAGAACCAGCCTTATTTTTATGATTTTAAGTTGTTTTACGTTGTTTTAAATATTGTGTTAATGTTGTAACACCCTGGGTGTTAGTCTAGGAGTGAGGAGGTCTGGGCTGGATTCAATTGCTCTCTCAGTTATGGAACTCCTGTGTCACAGGCTCCATCTGCAATATTAAAGCAGGATTCTAGCACATTAAACAGCCATACCCTAACCCTCACCCCTCCCAAGAAATCATGGGAACTCTAGTTTGTTAAGGGGGGTGAGAATGGTTAGGAGACCCCTATTCCTCTCACAGAGTTACAATTCTCAGAGATCCCTGTGAGCCATGGCTGATAAGTTTCAAAGCAAATGAACAGGTTAAGATTACATGCCTGGTAGGTTTGCTAAACAAAAAAAGGTTTTAGCAGGCATTGACAACAGTACAATTTGTTGTTGTTGTTGTTGTTGTTAAAAATCAGAAAAAATAAATATAATACAAAACGCTTATCATACCCTATAATGCAGTTATACAAGAATCATCTATATCACATAATAACATTTTAAAGAGCTTACCATATTTAACTGATTGAAATACTCTACGTTTAAATAAATATTTCTCTGTTTCATTGAATACCAAAACGCGGTGGCAAAAGGAGAGAGAAAAGCAAGCAACGTGCTGAATGTAACTAAGGAAGATACTAAATGCATTTATATCTTTATAATTTTTGTACCCTTCTGTACAGTGAAGGAACTTGCCTAAAATCAATAGTCAGGAAATTCCAGAGAATAGGATCTGTCATGCTAAAAGGTTGGTTTTTTGGAAGTGTGGAACAATCATTGCATGAAACTTATGAAAGCGTGGAACATGTGAAAATGCCAGTTCCATGTAATGAAGCGTTTGCATTTGCACATATGAGAACGTGCTAATCAAATAAACTGGTCCAAACATGCTCCGAATGGCTAAAACACTGAACAAAAGGATTTTCTTGCATGTAACACCTTCAGACTTTTCAGACCCAGGTTCCACCTTCAAGTCAAACATGCATTTGGGGACCCATTTCTTAAGCTTTTATCATATATTTGCATGATGGTAGTGTTCCTGTTGTCACCCACCTTGGATCAGGTCACAATCCACTAGTGGGTCTTGACCCACCAGTTGAAGATCAGTGCCCTAGAACCATTTTTCATGGCTTCTCAAACATAATTATTGGCTAGTTGGTGAGTGCCATGCCATAAATACCGACAGATATGCAAAGTATTTGTAAATTGTCAGTCTCTACCGAGTTATTACATTCTCCTGTCATTGTTTTTTAAAAAGTGAACAGGACAAGGAGTCACGCAGCTGCATTTGTTTTATATTCTGTAGCAACAATATTATGCTGAAATGTCAGTTTTGTGTTATTCATTGAATCACACAAGCCTACTTTTTAATTATTTTTAATCACTAGGTGCAAAAGCGGTGTGTTTGTGTATATTGGCAGATATTTTATCTCTTAACATTAGAGTCACCTGTGTGATTAAATTGAAGGGAATAGCTGTTGTTCTGTGAGAAACAAAGATAATTATTTGTTTGTTCCCCGCAAACATACACAATACCTCCTCATTTCATATTCTTATATCAGCAGTGGTGGCTGCTTCCTGTTGGACAGAAAAAACGTCTGTAGGTGGATCCAAAGCCAATAATTTGGCTGAGCCAAATAATTCTTGCTTTGTTCCCACCCTCCTCCCTGCTCAGTTCTATCAGGGCCACTCTGAGACAAAGGGGGAGGAGGAAGTCAATAGGCAATGCTACACTCTGGACTGGTTATAAGCAAGAAGGCAGACAACAGGTGAGGGCTGTCTGAGGGCAAACTGAGGTTGGTGGGTCAGCGCACCGTTTGCCCTAATGGATGAACCTCCACTTCATGTCATTCCACTTTGTGATGAAGTCTTTTAAAAAATTTAATCTTTATTGATTTTCACTTTGCACTGAATATCCAGATACCAGAAAGACAGAAAGACATACTTTAAAAAAACAACAACAGAGAAAACAACTCCCTCTGCTAAAAGGACAAGGAAAATCATAACAATAATTCTTTTTAAAATAAAATAAAATAAAATATATTTTTATTGGTTTTTCCATGTATATATCCTCTAACAATATTTCTCTAACAATTTTCCATATTATTATCCATATTAATTATGGATAATATAACAATAATTATTTAGAATCTTAGCTGTGAGTCCTGGAAGACCCACCGATTGCCCTGCAGGCCTTTTCCCACCTAGCCTGGTAGGGCAGGGCCCAGACTGACTCCAGCTACAAGAAGCTGAGGCTGCTGAAGAGACCAGATACCATCTTGGCTGCTCCTTAGTGCAGACCCACGTCATCGAGCTTGAGCTTCCACAGTGGCTACCTGCTATGAACCACCATTGGCAGCAGCAACAGTAGAAGCAGCAGTGTTCAATACTTACGATAATATTTTATTCTCTTGTTGATGGGTACGATCCCATTAATGATGCTGCTTTGACTGTCTACTTCATATTTGACTTTCTCCAGTAATGTTTTGTTCTGGATTTTTTAAATTTGATGTATTAATATGTTCTAAACCACTCTAAGATTTTTTTCCCCTGAAAAATATAAAGTAGTATAGATATGAAAGGGATAATAATAATAATTTTAGTGTGCATTTTTCCTAATGTACACAGTTTTGTATGTGATCTTGCCAAATATACACATTTTTGTAAAGCAGTTTCCCCATACATAATACACATTACTTAACTGGAGAGTCGGAGAACTGCGTTGCAAAATTCAGAGAAATGAGAATTTCAAAGGACTGCAATGTTTTAGTTCATGTACTGTTTTAGACAGTGTTCTCAAAGCTACAAACATGAGTCTGAGCAAACTGCAGGAAGCAGTGGAAGACAGGAGTGCCTGGTGTGCTCTGGTCCATGGGGTCATGAAGAGCAGGACACGACTAAACAACTAAACAACAACAACTTTTTTAGAAAATGTGAATTAGCTTAGTTCACCTTTAGATGGAAATTTATTTAAATTTCTCCCTGATCCCTATAGTTAGGACTCAAGAAAATCTATTATTATTATAGAGGGTTTTTTTAAAAAAATGTTTTAGATGTACTTAATGTTCTCAATGTTTTTTACTTATTGTATTTTTAATTCTGATGTTTTAACACTATGTTGTTTTCTGCCCTGGACTCTTTGTGAAAGAAGGAATGAAGGAAGGGCAGAAATTTAATAAACTGGGAGGAAAGTAGGATAGAAATTAAATAAAACAAACAAAGAAATTTGTGTTGGATATTACGCAGGAGAAAATAAAATTAGTGCCTTTTGCCCTCAAAGGAGGAACACAGATAATCATTATTAGCAACTGATTGCTATCACAAAATATGAACAATGAATAACTTCCTGTTACATGCTAAAATCCAAAACAAAATGACAACAATATCATGGCACCCTCATATTAATTTTTTCACAGTAAGAAATATAATCTTCCAGTGCCATTAGCTTTTTTCTTTTTTTGTGCCCCTGCCCCACTTTAATTTTTTATTTAATGCCCAGGGAGTCATACCACAAAGTTACAAGCTCTCTTTTGATTATCTGGGTGATTGAGAGACATTTGCTCATTAGCAACTAATTTGCTAGCCCAGATTCATAGCATCACTCCTAACTATGGAAATCTTGCCAGGAGCATCAAGTCAGCTGGTGCCACTTCTGAGTATTTGTCTTATTGTTCGAGCCACAGCAGGGGAGTTACCTGGTATCACAGAGAAAAGAAATCCAAGTGCAATGCCCATGAGGACTGTGGCTTAATTAAGATGAAGTCCCTTATTGTCAGTGGAAAGTAGTGTCATAAAAAGACGGCATCAGTTTCTTAGCAGCAGCAAATCAAGGTATTTCTCCATGACCTTCATGTTTTGTAAGCATCAATTTAGGCTTCAATTTAACAGTTTAGATAGATGCTGTTAATGTAATTTTGATAATCTCTCTTTGAGGCATATGATATGTGTGTCTGTATGTGTGCTGTGGTCTTATTTTTGGTTGGAAATTGCTGTTTTTTGGGGGGGGATTGATGTTTGTGAATGTCTACACACTTTTAAATTATATTCCTTTGATGTGGGGACTAACAGATGGACAATGAAAGTGAAACCTGTGAGCCCTTCTGCTGGCAAGGAGATTTATACTTCAGGGTTGGAAGAATAATCACCGATCATTCATTACCCAGTGGACTGAAGTTCTCACTGCTGTTTCTGGGTGTGTGCATATCTTCAAACTGGTTTGGACATCTATTTTGACATATGGAGTGCTTATATTATCTATGTTTTAATTTAGGTTAATGGGTTTTTCTTATTGTTAGTGTGAGCTGAAATTTCTTTTTTCTTTGCGCACATATAGATACCCCACACATTTTGGAACTTAACCCTTCTGCCCTGTACTGCGGCCCCAAGAAACAAAATCCTTGTCATTGACAATATGTAGGGATTCATAATGTGTCTATTGCACAGATGTCAGAAAAGTGAGATGTGGTACAAATAGTTCTGGGCTTTTAACAAAGCTATTTGTTATTATCATGTATTGCACGTATTTGATCATGCACCATACAGTGGTGACAACTGTTTCATTGGATTCAAAATGCCTTCTCTAGCCAGGGATTTTCCTTTTATTACCATTAAATTTAGCATCGCCATATGCTAAATCTGTTTTCTCAGTGGAAAGCACATGCCCAGCTTTTGATAAAGAAAACTGTTAAAGTAGCTCCCATAACAAGAAGTACAAAGAATTGTAGATGTAGCTTGCTATCAAGAGTTAGAACTCTGCAGGAGCTTTCTAAAAGCAAGGATCAGTATCACTGGGAACCTGACCCTTCAAGAGAACCTCTGTCTACCACTGGCACCTTTGGGCCTTGACGCTCTTCTTCCTCCTTGCTGTATTTGACTACCACAGGAGGCTGCTTTATACTGTGTCTGACCTTTGGTCCATTTATCTCAATACTATCTGCTCTGAAGGGCAGCAGCTATCCAGAGTTTGAGGCAGGAGCTTTTTCCACCCATATTTGGCTATGCTTTCTGCATGCAGAGAAAAAAAACCCACAAGTTAGTTATTGCCTTTTCCAAGCATGCAACAGTGAGGAGATGGAAAACAACATTTACTTTCCTTGCACTTGAAATCCGGATCATTTTTTGGATTAGTTTGAAAGGGAGAGGTCTTCATTTGTACAGCCCTAAACAGCTTGGGATCCAGGTATGCTAAGGGTAACCTTGTTCCATATCTTCCTTCTCAAATATTTTATTAAATGTCAGGGATCTTCTTGAAGCTCCCTTGGATATATGGGGTGCAGCAGGCAGTTACTAGGAATAAATATTTCTCCATAATCTTGTGGAATGCTCTCCCAGGTGGGATCTGTCAAAGCGTATGAACGTATTCTTTCAGGAAGTTGCTTAAGAAGGCTTATAGTTGAGTACTTTCTTATTGGTTTGTTATGCCAATTCTGTTATTAGAATTAAGAATACAATAAACACACGAGGGGGCAATGGGAACAAACATGCTAGCTGGCATCATGTGGTATCCAAACATAGCCCCAAACCCACTCCTTCATCTTGGGAACCATCCTGCTGAATTGGATTTGAAATTGTTTGGTCCAGCATCTTAATTCAAAGCAGCATCCTACATCATCCAAACATAGGCCAAAGCCCACTCCTCACTCTCTGAAACTATAACTTTTGGTCTTCCATTTTGATTTAAAATGACAGCTGGCATCCAAATGTAGATGAAAACTAGTAGCTCCATCTCTGGAACAATCATACCAAATTGGGCACCAATATCTTGATAAAGAACAGATAGACAGACAAACCACTTTCTACAATATATCCAAAATATATCCCAAATATATATTGGATGTGAGGGCGATCTGGATGCGACATCTGTCACCCCATTGATCACCAGGGTTGATTCGGCTGATCTGGCTGGCTAGGCGGGTGTCCCCTTCCTCCCTCACCGCTCCATGTGCGTCCCTCCCGAAGCTGCACGCTCGGTGGAAGAGGACGACCATCCCAGATTGAAGGAGTATACCGTTCTTCGGTCAAGGGTATACGATAGCTGCGCTCCCCTGCTAGAACCTCCAAACAAGCTCAAGGTCCCAAATATATATTACACTGAACAATCTAGACAAGGATAAGCACTTCGAAATTCTGTCAATTTCAGTTGGAAAGGTTAATGCCTGTATGACTGCTCTGTTTGAATCAATTGTTTAATTGTACCCACAATGAATACAACAGTGATATAGAGAGTATGAATCAAACTGCTGAAGAACTTTCTGAACATTTAAGGCTTCCATCGCCCTTCACCAGGAAGCTGACCCTTTGTAGATATAAAAGGATGCACTTTTGCAATTTTTTGTGCTAAGAATGCTTTATCCAAAGCTAGTATGGGAGCTTTCTATTAAATGTTTTCTCTTTGGCTTTTTAAAAACAGTACTCAGGTGTCTGTTATGATGATCCTAATCCTACCAATGGTAAATCATTCTTTGTATTGATTGCATGGCATTTTGATATTAAGATGCATAAAATCTGCCAACACTCTTGAAATGAAGCACGAGCAAAGAGGATTATTGGTCTCCCGAAATAATAATGCACCCATTAAGAGGATAACATTTTCCAATTGCAATTACATGCCTTCATTTTAAAGAAGCAATCATTTACAATAATTTGGCAGATTCAGTCCATATTTCTTTCACAAATTTATTTCTTCATTATGCTTCCAAACAAATATATGGCACATTTACGTTGTGGGAGATAATTTGCTTAGTTTATTGTGAATGGGAATCAGTAATTACACAATCCCATTTTCTAGTGACATAAAGTTAATTCATGGTGGTAATTTTACACAGAATATTAGCTTGGGTTAGTTATGATGAAAATGTTGCTGTGGCAAAGGCTCTGTTACAGCATCATTTCCTCGGACTTGATGAAAAGGGAAATATTGGTTTGCTCATAACACTTCCACATGATGATCTGAGGGACTCAGGTTATTTCGTGGATACATTGCACCCTATGGACAAAGGATAGTTACCTGCATAAAAAACCATAATAAACATTCCTAGTATCCAAAGTCAGTTTGGGAAGTACTGACAATCTGAAACAGTAGCTGCAGTCTGTTTCTTTTTATAATGCAGATATGGGTTAGCCTGCAGTGGTTATGCAGGCTACACCTATTTAAAATTCCTGTTGAGTTGAGTCCATCATCTCCACCCCAAGACATACCACTTGTTTCATCAAAACTATTTTTGCTTCTACCATGTGGTTAACTCTAAAGATGACTCTAGTCCCAGGTCTTATAAACATTGCACATTGTGTAGACAGTTTCTTCACCATCCCAACAGGACAGGACATGATAGATTTCACCCACAACAAAAGGGACAAAACAAGATGGCAGAGGAAGAACTAGTTGTCAAAAGAATCTAAGGGAAAAAGAACAAAATAACAAAAGGTTGATGGATCAGGCCTATCTAATTCAGTACAGTGGTACCTCGGTTTTTAAACATAATCCATCCCAGAAGACCGTTCGAGTTCTGAAACGTTCAAAAACCAAAAACTCAATAGCCAACAGCTAGGCCTCAGGATCTTGCACTCAGTGGAAGCCGTGTGGCATGTTCGACTTCTGAGGCATGTTTGAAAACCGAAGCATTTACTTCTGGGTTTACGGCGTTCGAAAACTGAAATGATCATCAACGGAGGCATTCGAAAACCAAGGTACCACTGTATTCTGTTCCCACAGTGACCAATCAGATGCCCATGGGAAGCCTGGAAGCAGGACCTCAGCACAACTGCACTCTTCCCTTCTGTGGTTTCCAACAGATGGTATCCAGAAGCATGCTGCCATTGACAGGGGAGGTAGATTATAGATTACATGACTAGTAGCCACAGATAACCTTTACTAATCCTTCATGAATTTTTCTAAATAGGAATTGGTGTCTCTCTGTGTATCTGATGGGCACTGAAATATAGAACTAAGGGAGAAAGATCCATCAGTCATGAAAGTGGTCCCTCTTGCAGTAGTTTTTTTAAGAGATCACGATCACACCAAAATAGAGCAGAAGAGTCTACCAAGGGCAATTGGCTACTGATTGGGGGGGATCAGACATATAATCAGACAAAAAAACAACAATCCCAAAACACCATTGCCACTGCTGTCATGAGCTTTCTTTTCTCTCAGTGGAATCATATTGTCAGATCATTTTTAACAAGCTAGGTTTATTAACAAGGAGAAATAGCAGAGTTGGGCACAACACAGAAACTAAAATAAAAAAGCCAGCAGAACCTTTCCCAACTCCCTTCTTGTTGTATTCAAATACTGTCTTATACTGCCACCACCTCCCACCAATGTCATCCCTTGTTCACTCTAATCAAACCTCTCCTGTTGTTTAAAATCATCACTTTTCCTCTCTCTGTTTTTCCATTCCTGCTTTATTCAATCTTCTGTTGTTGTTTAAAATCACATTTTACCGTTCAGATGCCTTCAGCTCCACTTTACTGTACTCAAACTTCTGCTGTTAAGTCCACCACTTTCCCCCAGTCGCTGTCCTTCCATGTCATGGCCACTGGTGTTTGACAACCTGCCATCTCTTTTACTCCACTCTCCTTTCCCAACTTTGTGCAAATCCAGGACTGTGATACAGCACTATAAATCCTTCAATAGATGACAGCCTTACATTTTGATATATATAGAAGGATATATGAATTGTTCATTACTATGCAGAACTGGGTGTACCTAACCTTTTGAAATCAACATGTTTTATCCCCCACTGTCACTAATGCAATAACGGCTTCACAAAACCCATGATGTTTAAATTGATGAAAACTGAAGTCTTCAATTTCATTTATTTCTGCATTAAAGACTGTTTACAGCATAGTGGAATGAAAAGCTATCAGCTAGCTAACTTCCATGGGGAATTTGGGTAACCCTACCCTGTCATAAAGATGCACTTACAAGGAAGGGAAAAACTCATGTTCTCCCAAGTAAACAGAAGGAACACAAACCTGTCATTAGTCTTTTATATCACAATGTCTTAGTGTTGTGTGTGTGTGTGTATGCACACACACACATTAAAAATAAATGAGCTTTGGTGAATTCTTGTTTAGAAACGAGGCCATTACCAAGCATTTAAACTGTTAAGATTGAATTACTTGTGGGATGCTTAAGGAGAAATGCTTGACCTCAAGGAATATCATGGAAATTATACTACTTAATCTATTGATTGCTACTTTACAATCTTAGTGGAAATATTTATTATACAGTTAGGATTAGGTGTTATTTAAAGCCAAGGAAGCACATGGGACATCAGCAAACTAGAATACTTTGATTTCAAGAGAGGCCAGAAAGCTATAAAAATAATTATTTCATAATTAACAAGATCTGATATGGGGCTGCACATTTTATATCAATTATCCTCACAACAAGCCTAAAAGATAGACCATTATTATTGTCCAACTGTTGCATGAGCTAGGTGGACTAAAGCTGAGAGCCAAAAGTTTGACAGTGCATACTTGGAAGGTCCATGGTCACATGGAAACATCTGCAGTCCTGACCCCATCCAGCGTTTTCTGGATTCCCAGCTTAATTTTTAGTTTTAAGGTATAGGGTTGTTGTTTTTTAATGACCCTTTTATTAAGGAGGGGGGGGGGAGACACAGACTCACATAATTCCTCTGTTAATTCTAGGTTGGAAAAGAAGCAACATTGCTAGACTTCCTCAGCTAGCTTTATGGAGAGGAACACTGAAGTGACTTCAAATGCACCAGGAAAAGGTTCAGGACCATAGACAGCAACCCTGCAAAATGGGGCAGTTTGTTCCAGTGCTGCTTTGCTGCCACTGTCAGAGCTTTATAGTCTTACAAGGAGTTTCAGCATTGAAGTTCCACATTCTGAATGTTGCAATATGCCAGTTAAAGGGCTATTGTCCTTTGGTTCAATGGTAGGGATTTTTTTTCAGTTCAAGGGCAGTTGTGCAGGGATCCAGAGGCAAAATTGGGCAGAGTAGTGAGAGTGAATTTTTTCCTGGTGAATTTTACACATGTGAAGGGCTCTGTTTTCCACCCTTGTTCAAAATCTTGGTGATAAGTTGCCTGCTGAAAGGCGTAATAAAATTAAAAAGATAGTTAAAGTATTATGTAAATCAGCATTTCTCAAGGGGAAGATGAAAGCAACTGCTGATTGTAGTGTGGTATCCAAGAATAACTCTCTGTGTTGCTATTAACTGAAAATTAACTCACAAGCGAACATTACTTTGAAAAAAATATTAATTTGAAATTATAATGCTAATGGGCCACAATGGTTATGTGGACTTTAAGAACGGAACCAGTCTGTGATTTTTTTAAAAAAAAAAGTTATCATAAAAACCCATCAGCATTTTAGGGTGAATTTATCCTACTATGCACATTTTTGTTTGCAATTTTGCTTAATATACACATTTTGCTAATTAATTTCCCCTATTACATTTCTGTATGAGATTTGCACCAATAAAATCATTGTTATGCACATTTTTCTCTTGCATATGCATATTTATAGATATTTCTTGGCTGCAGAACTGCATTGCTAAATTTGGTGAAAGTGCAAGTTTTGAAAGATAATAATAATAATAATATCTTTATTGTCAATGTACAACCTGTGTACAATGAAATGCATGTGTTTGGATTCATGGCTGCTTCAGAAAGTTCAGATTTGGTCCATCTTTAAATATGAACTGAACTGTACTCCCCCTTCCCACCTGCATCCTTAGACTCAGCCTGTGTGAGCTAAACAGGAAGCAATTCAAACCCAAAGCTGCATTCTATCTGCATTCTATTCTTAATATTTGCGATATTTTGGATCTAATCTATCTATCTAAATACCTTTTAAAAAATTAAGCAGCAGTCCTAAGCCCATGGTACTCAGAAGTCAGTCACATCGAACCCTTTCTTTCAAAATAAGCATGCATAGGATTGGGCTGCAGTTTTGTCAAGGCTATGTCCATAGTATGCCTAGATTAGGAAGTTAGCTACAACTTACCTACCAAGCAGAGCTGCTGCAGTTCACACTGCTCTTTGCTTCCTGTCAGCTATAGAAGTTTTATAAAGACAGGCATTTTACTGTATAAAGATTCACTCTTCCCCCTGCTTTGAGGTCCAGCATCCCTCCTCCTTAATTTTAAGTGTTTTGTTTTCATTGATCCTATCCATTTTAGAACTATGTAGCCTCTATGATATTCCTCTCTCTCTTTTTTCTGGCAGTGAGGAATTCTGTGCCACAGTATAGACCTTGGACTATGTTCTGGGTTTTCAGATCAATGGAATAATGCATCTCAGTGTGCTACCTGTGAGGCTCCCATTAGAGGCAAGAGCTCAGTAACTTTGCTCTCCATTTGAACCAAGTAAAAAAATGTATTCCACCACCAAAAGAAGAAGATATATTTGAAATCAGAAGTCTCACACAGAAACTACCATAAAAGGAACAATCATCTTTTAGTCAAGAAGAGCGAAGTATACTTAGTCCTCCAATAGTAACAAACTTTGCCAATAAAAAACACACCAAAAAACAAGACTCTTCAGATGTGGAATGAAAAAGGAGAAGATCAACAAAAGATTCTATGTTCCCTTTCAGCCATATTAATCTACAAGAGCTCCAAGACATCAATGACACAATGGTTTAAGGAAATATTGAGATTATAAGACACTGTGCACCATCCAGTGAAAGGTTTAAGCTGCACTGAAATCAAGGGAGGTTTAATGTCAAGCGAGATGCATAAAGCTGAAATCCTAAATGCAAATAACGTAGAGGTAAATCCCATTGAAACAATAATAATTGTTTCCAAGAAAACATGGCTGGAATTGGGATGCTGTTGGCATAGTTGGCTTCAGTCTGTCTTGGGAGACAATGGAGGGGTGCACCTTTGTGGGTGAAGTTAAACTGTTGTAAGGTTACAGTGCCTGCTATGGCTGTAGAGGCAGATATGGGAGAGATGTTTTGTTGCAGCTGGGCCAGATAAAGGTGTCTGGTTGTTTTGCTGCAGCTGCACCATGGTGCTTCAACTCTCTGCACATCTCCCAGCTGAAAGTCCCATATACCGCAACTGAACAATTTCATTCTCCAAGGAAGGTATTTACAACCCTGTCACTCCTAACAATGCTTTCATTTTATGAAGAAGGCAGAAATCTTAAGGCCCCCAAAGATCAGCAAAGATATATATATATGTTTCTTGGGTGAAATGGAGAACATAAAGAATCATGTTTTACATTCTTCCTTGTTCAATGGTCCCAGAGCAAAATGTATTTCTGCATTCCTCACTTTCTAAAGATCCTGGTCTGATAAGGACCAGCTCTACCATTAGGAAGATTGAGATACCGCCTCTGGTGGCAACATATTAGAGGAAATAGTTGATTTGCCCTGAGCTAGAAAAGAAAGTTTTGACCCATCACCCATATCAGAGTGAGAGTAAAAATTCAGTTCAGGTGCTTTTTATACAGAAAATGTGAGGGATATTTCAGGGGTGTCCTTATTCTCAGCTAGCAAAACATATGGGTCAGCCCTGAGGAAGATTGGGAACCAGTAGGTCTTGCTATTTATTATATCCAGAGATGACAACTTTTGCAACAGCAGCTAGAAAAAGGTAAAGTTAATACCTGCAGTGCAGATCTGAGTTGCTAAGTATAGAAATTAGTAATTCATTTAGTAGTATGATAGATACCCTCATTGTCATGTGGTGTATTTTTATATATTAACTGCTATACATTTTTTAATGGATTGAACTTTAGGAGTCTCTTTATTCCTGTCTTAAAATTATGTAGTTATCACCAGGCAAGATATCATATCCAGCCTCATCTGTCATCCCTTTCACAAACAAAGGAAGAAGAGGGAACCATTGGCATGGAGTTGGTTATGCTACAGTTCTACCACAGCACAGGGCCATAGCTCCGTGGTATAGAATCCACTTTGCATGAGGAAGGTTCAGTTCCTGGCATATCCAGGTAGGGCTTGGAGAGACTCCCAGTCTGAAACCCCGGAAAGCCACTGACAATCAGTGTAGACAATCCTGAGCTAGATGAACCAGAATAAGACATCTTCCTACCATAGCAGAAAGCAGGAAAACTTTCCTTACAGAGGTTAAGTGTATCAATGGCTACTAGCCACAGTAGCTAAGTTCTACCTCCACTGCCCGAGACACTAAAACTCTGAATACCAGTTACTGGAAATTGCAAGTGAGGACACACTAATGCACTTGGGTCCTGCTTGCAGGTTTTCCCTAAGCATCTGGTTGGCCACCAAGAAAACAGATTGATAGATTATTATGCTACATTTGTAGGGGACACTTACGGGAGTGCCTTTATTCTATTTACGCAACATAAAAAGCAAAGGTAGGCACATTAGTCCATAACGAAAGCTCAAAATCCACTGCTGAGCAGTACCTTCACTGGGACTAGTATAGCTGCCCCATCCCACAAATGCCATTGCTGAACTGTGGACTTGAGGAGTGGAAGGTGTCTTGTTTTACTGCCATTGCACATAGAGCAAGTAGAACTTATTTGCAACATATTTTTCCTTTCTTTCTCTTTATCCCAAGCACTAGCCGTAACAGTCCTGGACATTGGCAAGTGAGAATTTCTCAAAGTTTATTTTTGTTTCAGGGGGCTGCATTAGTTTTTGTAGCACAAGAAGGGTCAGGTCTGTTCTACTTTGCTCTTGATAAAACTGTTCCTTTAATCTCTCTCTCCCCACCGAAATTCAATAATACTCCCCTCTTCTCCCACACCAGGCAATTAAATGGAAAATATGCTTCATTTTGAAAAATAAGCAGCCTGTAACTTGCTTTTAAGCTGATGCTGCATTCACAGTTTGGTCTAAGCGGGGAAATAAACACCATCTCCACTTTTTTCCACTGCATCCAGTGCAGTTAAGTATTTAAAATGCACCATCACTAGCTATAGAGTTAGATGGAATGTGCTTTTTTTAATTCAGATGTTCTCTTGTGTGTATTATATTCCCCACTCCAGCAATTCAGGTAAATAGTTTAGTTGCACTAAACATGTAACCACCCATAAAAGCATTTAAAGAGACAGCATCAGGAGAGATAAGAAAAGCAGAAGTTACAGAATATTTTAAATTCATTCATATGTACTCACAACTCACAGGAAATCACAGTAGCTGTTAGGAATATATTAATTTCCATGCCACTTTCCTGTCTTCCCAACTGAAATACTCAAGAGGTAAATTGAATGAAACAATAGTAAAAGCACAATGAAACAGGGTTGAATGAAACAAAGCACACCCCTACACCAATCTATTAAAAGCAAAGGTTAGCCATAAAGATGATGGTGAATATGGTAGCAAGACATTTTTATTGAGAAAAATTACAAAAAAGACTATAGATAGATGGACAGATACACACATAATAAGTATTCTAACATCTATTATGCTTAATTAGAAAGCAAATATCTTTCGAACACAATATGTTAATACTTTAATATTAAGCACAATCAAATAACAACTTTTATTTTATTTGAAGAGACCATAATAATATTTTTTTCAATTGATTTTACCTACTTGATCAGTGCTCCCAAATTTTAAGCATCTCCCATCAAAGAGTACAATGCCATCACATCTTGCAGTTTGGTTATTCTGTTAAGAAATAAACAAATTCCAATTCTGAGTAAAAGTATTTTCCCATTGTCTACCCCTTTGCACTCTACATAGATTTCTTAATTGCACCACATACATCCTCCATAGTTTAAATAAGGAGCAGCAATGCATTTCCATTTTGGATATATTGCCATTCTACTTACTGGCAGCAGGTGGAAGTCCTAGTACATTTGTTATTATTTGTGTTTTATTTTTTAACATCCCACCTTTCCTCCAAGGAGCTGACAGTGATGTACATGGTTCTCTCTCTGTCTCTCTCGGTTTTATCCTCACAACAACTCTGCAAGGTAGGCTAGGCTGAAAGACACTGTCTGACCCAAGGTCACTCAATGTTTTGAACTCTAACCACTGCACAACACTGATTCTATTAATCCACTCAAAGTAACATGTGAGGGCTAAGCCTGAACTCACAAGCACTCTTTGGACCTCTCTGCTCAACACGGGAAGGTCAAGGTGGAGCTGCTGCACACCTTGCATGCAAGAATACTTTAGGGGTCTGGCTGTTATGCATGTGCCCATTCTCCTCCCCACCTCAATTTGAATAATAATAATAATAATAATAATAATAATAATAATTTATTATTTATACCCCACCCATCTGGCTGAGTTTCCCCAGCCACTCTGAGCAGCTCCCAATCGAGTGTTAAAAACAATACAGCATTAAATATTAAAAACTTCCCTAAACAGGGCTGCCTTCAGTGTCCGGGCTGAACAATGGGGGTGGAGGCGCTCCTTCAGGTATACAGGACCGAGGCCTTTTAGGGCTTTAAAGGTCAGCACCAACACTTTGAATTGTGCTCGGAAATGTACTGGGAGCCAATGCAGATCTCTCAGGACCGGTGTTATGTGGTCCCGGCAGCCACTCCCAGTCACCAGTCTAGCAGCCGCATTCCCGGATTAGTTGTAGTTTCCGGGTCACCTTCAAAGGTAGCCCCACGTAGAGCGCATTGCGGTAGTCCAAGCAGGAGAAACTAGAGCATGCACCACTCTGTCAAGACAGTCTGCAGGCAGGTAGGGTCTTAGCCTGCATACCAGGTGGAGCTGGTAGACAGCTGCCCTGGGCACAGAATTAACCTGCGCCTCCATGGACAGCTGTGAGTCTAAAATGACTCCCAGGCTGTGTGCCTGGTCCTTCAGGGGCACAGTTACCCCATTCAGGACCAGAGAATCTCCCACACCCGCCCGCCCCCTGTCCCCCCAAAACAGTACCACTGTCCTGTCAGGATTCAATCTCAATCTGTTAGCCGCCATCCATCCTCCAACTGCCTCCAGGCACTCACACAGGACCTTCACCGCCTTCATTGGTTCAGATTTAAAAGAGAGGTAGAACCCTCATGTGTTAACCAATATATGCATTTAATGCACATTTGACTCCATCAACGCATTTTTTATATATTACTTGGCTGAGCACCTGCATTACAAAATTCAGAGAAGAGCCAATGTCAATGGATCACTTTGCATATTAATTCAGGAAGTAAAAAATATGTAAGTGTGGCTTTAAATGTGAGCTGAACTGAATTCCTCCTCTAATCTTAGTTGCAGCCCAACAACATCAGGCTTAAACTATTCATAAAAGTTATATATTTCTTTATATCATTATTCTCAGAATGATTAGGTAAGTCATTTCTGTATACAATTGTCATTGTTGTAATTTTATACTTGTTTGTATATTTATTTTATTTTTGGTATTCTTTTGTTTTCCCCCCAGTAATAAAACACTCCCCCCTCACAAATCCAGCAATCTCCCTAAGAAAGAAATGCTTGGCCATAGTCATAACAATATGTAAGTTATCTAGTAGTTTGTCTTATTCCCCTTCTCTGGATGCAAAATTCCAGTATTCTCAAACAAAGTGAAGATATATATTTTCAATTAAGATGGTGATGCTTCTGTTTGCAAATCTCTCTGCTGATGCTTAATATTACATCTGAAGAAAAAGCAACTGGCATAAATACTGGAAACCTTTTCCACTCTGGAAACAGTGGGGCAAATAAACTCTGTTTAGGCAACATAAATATGCTGCTTTTCCTCTATGGCACTGAAGTAAGTGGAGGTTTTCATATCACTGAAATAAAAAGGGGCAGCCGCTAAGAATTGAAAACAGTAAATTCAGTTTGTTTCATTAAAAGGCAATTGGGCCCCTAATTCAGGGGTTGCCAATCTTTTTGGGTCTTTTAGCCAGTGGCGAAGCTGCATGCTCCAGCACTGGGGGCGGAGAGCAGGTGGGGGCGTGGTGCCCAGCACAGTGGGGGATTGCATGGCACATATCTGGGAGGGCTGCCACGGTGGTACCCCACTCTCCGGTGGTGCCAGGGCGGTGCACTCCCCCCACCCCCCGTTCCTCCGCCAGTGCTTTTAGCACATGTTGCTACTGAACTCAATTTATAGATCACCTTTCTGCCATGGCACCCAAGGCAATTTACAATTTAATCACTAAAACAAATACATTATATAAAAAGAAGACTGATAGAGTCCTTTCATGCCAACTGCGAGCTGATAGTACATGTGTTTCCTGGCCTGGACTCCACTCATGATCAGGGCCAGATTTAGGTCTGATGAAGCCCTAAGTTGCTGAAGGTAATGGGGCCCTTTATATGTCCAGTTGTCCTTTGTCAACAACAAATTATCACTGTTTTGTGTTGAATATATGGTAATTTATGGACCTAAGAGGTATCTAAAGCCATTTGCACATAACAAAATATGTATTTTATCAAAGTGATAGTTATATTTTGGAAATGTATATCCACTTTTTTTCTTCCTTTAATTTTTTTTTTGGGGGGGCCCAAGAGAGTGGGGCCCTAAGCTATAGCTTGTTTAGCTTATACGTAAATCCAGCACTGCTCATGATTCCCAACAACTGGTATTCTTGCCTTGGGCAGTATTTCCCACTTCTTTCAAACTGAGCATGTGCTTTTGGTTCTTCCTCTCCCAGTCATACTAACAGGAATGGGAGCTGCACATCCACACTGTCCTTATGCAGCCTTTGAACCTTAGTAACACTCCTGCAAAAGTGAGCAGTAAAGCCCAGAATCAAAGGCTAATAACACAGGTAATCATACCTTACCAGCCCTTTCAATTAGCAACTGACAACCATCCTGTAGCAAGGAACATTCGATTTAAAAAACAACTGAGAAGTGCAGGGAGACAAGTGGGGGGGGGGCGATGATGACTGAACAGCACCTGGGCCAGAGCTCCAGTAAACAGACAGTGACCAGACCAGAAGGAAGTTACCTCTCAGGTCCACTCCAAACATAATTCTTCCTCCCCTGTGACACCTGGTTTAAGCTGAGTAGACAAAGGGAAGTCATCTGGTGTCATCTGAATGGAAAAAACCTGTCACAAGACACATACAGCAATGCAAATAACTATATAAAAATATTTATGTACTAATACATATAAAATTATGCTGTAGAAATATAGTGCCTTATAACATACACATTTTTATGTGTTACATGAGCAATCCGGCCATAAGCAGACACCTGATGCAAGAGGTAGTCCCGTGTGGACACAACTCAGTCTGCTTGGAACTGCCAAATTCTCTGTGTTAATCTGTTTAAAGCAGATTCCTCCTCCATTACTAATGTCCAGAATCTAGTGGGTTCTTCTAAGAATAGTTTGGATCAACTGTCTAAAGAACAGTTTGAAACTCCTAAAGGCAACATCTACTCTCAAACTAATAATTTCAGGGTTGCCTGGGACAGAACTTTCAGCCATCAAATGCCTGAGTAAACAGGATTTTTTTTTTGGGGGGGGAGTAACTTCTCCTCACAATTAATAGGCAGGGATACTGACACACCTCACTAGGGAAGGCATTCCACAAATATAATGCCACAGAGAAGGCCCTGTTAGGGGGTCACCACCAAACAGGCAATGGACAGGGCAGTGATAAAGATAAATAAATGCAATACACATCTCCAAAGTCTGCCTGCTGTTGCTCAGATTATTTCATTGGAGGTGCCTGATTATCAGGAGAGGTTCCAGAGTTAGCTGTTATGATGAACTTTGTCTCCAATGAAATCTTAAATTTCCTCTATAGATGCTTTACAGCCCACAATACAATCAGCAAACAGCCAGGTGGGATGTTTTGCCATAAAACCTGGCTGTTATTAAGCAATAAATATTATTTAACATCTCAATAACAATGAAAAGTTCAGTCACTGAGCTGTCTTTTCAGATTCATGCAATGAATCCTTGCCAATAATTTGCTGACATGCCCATTATTATAACACTTAAGGGGGGCACAAAACTCCCCCCTTTTTTTGTTTAACCATCAACATCATACCAAAGCCTTGCCAGCAGTACTGGGAAAGAATCCAGAACTCACGGAGCAGCAGGAAAGCATTCTGAACTGAGAATAAATTACTGCCTTAGTGAAAGCATTCATGAGTGGGTAAATTACAGTTCTTTTCAGGAACAAAGGGACATCTCTCTCTGCAACAATTTGGGCATAGATATATTAGTTCAAGGGAACTTGCCCAACCATAATAATAATAATAATAAACCCCTCACACAATGACATCCAATGTTAGAGTTGCAAAAAATTATCAAAACAACTTTTCCTGGCTTGAACTATTTCAGCGGTGTGGGGTGGGTAGCATTTTCCAATGCTTCCAATCACGGGGAGGGCAGAGGGAAGCAAACAAATTCAGATATGCAAATGTTTCAGCACATCAGTGGAAAGGATAGAAGGTTTCACTTCCCTGACACACTAAGGACCCATCTGCACATGTAAACCACATTTAAACTGTCATGGCTTCCCCCACAGAACCCTGTGAACTGTAGTTTATTAGGGATGTTGTTCCCCTCACAGAGCTACAATCCCCAGAATTCCTTGGGAGGAGTGATTGACCGTTAAACCATTTTTTTGAGAATTGTAGCTCTATGAGAGAAATACGTGGTTTTCTCATTTTCCGGACTTAAATTCACTTCTAAACATTTCAGCACTATTTTGAGCCCCCCCCCCAATATACCCATTTTGTCTGCAGTTTTGACTAAAATAGATATTTTTGCAAGCATTTTGCCTATTATAATGCATTTTGATGTTATTTTCTTAATATAAGTATTTTATGCACTTTCTGACATTATTTGATTAGGTAATTGCTTTGAAAATTTGGAGAAATGCAGATTTCAAAGGATAACCTGTTTCAGTTTGTGTATTGCTTCTAGAAGTTTGAAATCGTAGAATCATAGAATTGTAGAGTTGGAAGGGATCCTGGGGGTCATCTAGTCCAGCCCCCTCAATGCAGGAATCTCAGTTAAAGCATCCGTGTTGAGCTAATGAGAAAACAAGTAGTTTCTCATTAAAATGCAAACAGAGTTGCATTTCTGCACTGTTCCTATCTTGATCACCAGACAGGGAAATGCTTCTTTAAAGGCTCAAAAATCAAATGAGATGAAACCTAAAATGAAGTCTCCAGTTAAGAATTCAAAATGGAAATCTATGCAACCATAATTAAAATTAGGAGGGAAATCTATGGAAAATCCAACGAAAAAGTTCCAGAACTTTAAGTTCTCTCCCACCACTGTAGGCAGTTGGTACATATTTGCTGAAGCTTCCTTGGGTCATAGTTTCGGTGGAACCTTTCAGCATATTTTTCTTTATAAAGTCTAACGCAACTGGCCAATTGATCCTGAACATAAAACTAAGAAGCAGAACAACCACGAGCCTTTGTGCTCATTACAATAACAGCATGGTTTTGTTCAACAGCTAGGCAGGACATTTGAAATTGAACTTGCAACTAACTGTGTGTATTACAGGAATTACGTTACATTTAGGCTGTCACTGTAACTAATGTTTGCACACCCTCGGCTAGTGGGTAACTTTTGACTTGTTTCCAGGGGTGACTGAAGGGTTTCGTTACAAACAGTAAATGGATGCCCCAGGTAGCTTTCGGGAGGGTGTTACAAATGAAGACAGATTTTGCCTTGGAAATAGCTTCTTCCCTTTTTTTTTTTTTAAAAAGGTGCATGGTGGTCACAATTGTTATTACCCTACAGAAGGGATTATTCCCTAGTAAAACAAAACACAGTGTGAAAAAGTGTCTTGCACTTAGTACAAATTATGCATATTCTCTATGATGTAGAAACACTGAAAAGCACAGATTGGACTGTAGGGTTAAAAAGTCACTGATAACCACACATGATGCATTTTGCACAAATGAAGCAGCTCTCTCCATTGACTAATAGACTGCATGCTGATATCAGATGCACTTTGGGGCATCTCCCAAGGCTTAAACTGCAGCAGGGATAGCATTTCCAACCCCAAAAGCTCCTTGACCATGCCACTTCTCCTGATGCAGTACACCTGCCATATATAATTTATTTATTTAATTTCCATCCCACCTTTTCTCTGGGGAGTTCAAGGTGACATTCATGGTTCTCCCTCTCATTTAATCCTCACAACAACCTTGTGAGATGGGTTAGGGTTGAGAGTGAGTTACTGGCACAAGGTCATCCAGTGGCTGAGTGGGAATTGAAACCCTGGTCTCCCAGGTCATAGTTCAGCACTCTTGCAACATCATGATTGCTTGCTCTGATTCTGTTCAGAAGCATTTGAATGAGGTGCTCAGGGTTTACTCATGGCATCCCTGATTATTGCCCTCCTACCTCATCAGTTGCACGTGTAGACTGGGACTCAATGGAAAAAAATCTACTTCCACAGAGGTTTGTCCATATCTGCTGTCCCATGGGCTCAGGTGGGTGGGATAAATATAAGTAGTGCCTAGGACCCACTTGTAAGGTTTGTTGTGATGGGGCACATGGAACAAGCACATCTGAGACCTATTTTTTATTTTTAAAAAAAATTCTCACAGAAATATGGTAAATCAGTATTTGGAAACCCTTCATGTCTGGATCAAGCAGCCCAGTTAAGGGCAGCCTGAGGGTATTCCAGACTCATGGGACTGGAGGCTTTCCAGCTCACTGTGAAGCAGATCAAGGAGAATTCTAACCTTCTGCTGCTGCTTAATTCACATTAGCAATTCTTTGAATCTACCGGGGAACTTAGCAAAAACATTATCCTTTCCAATTCACTCAGCGTGAGTGAAGCACAAGCGTAGGGCCTGGGATGAAAGCATTTTCGTGTTGTGATTCAGTAACATTTGCATAGGTGTGCAAACAATTTATTAGCATAACATGAAAACATCTCCTAAGAGCCTGGGCTCCCTATTTTTATAGGCCAATTCAACCTTCATAGAGGCAAAAATAGTCGGTCTCCTCCAGACAAAAATTAAGTCATCACACCTTATGCCAGATGTGAGCTGATTCAATGCACAACTCCTTATATTTCTATTTCATCACCACGAAGTGGAATAAACCATCTCTTGCATTAAGAGAGAGAAATCCCCCTCAGCATCTTTGTTTTAGGCACAGCCACACAGAGAGGAATATAAGGCTCAAGTGTTATCCGGCATTATCATCACTATGCTGTGGATTCATATCAAGCCCAGATGCTGCAATGCTTTTATGCTCCCTAATGTTGCTTTTTCTTGCTTTTGCGTGGCATATTGTGTGCTTTCCCCCCCTCCCCGCCAAATGTGCACATCTGTTGTAACTTCTTCAAATAGGCGTCCTTTGCTGCAATTAGGCCTTCTGAAGATTTGTCCAGCCATAAATCAGATCCATTGTAAAAGGAAAGGATAAAGTTTGTTTGTGTAGCTAATCAGCATCCTTTCAAAGATGGAAAGTTCTCTCGTACAAAGCTGGGAAACGGGTGGCTTTGGGAAAAGAAACTCAGTTCCCTTAACTCAGTGACAGCATGTCAGGGAACTGCCATTGGAGCCAGAGGCGGAGGCAAGGCTCCCAAGCGATACTGGAGAAGGGCCCAGCAGGGAGAGAGACAGCTCATCGGCTGGGGAAGGAAATCAGCGTAACACCAGGGATAAAGGGGGGCAAATGGGGGAATCGGCGAGGGGGCTCCAGGACTCCTCGCCGGAGACCAGCGGGGAGAGCACGGGTCCTCTGCTACCCACACCCACCCTGCGCAGAAGACTTCTGTGCAGGGAGAGTAGGCGGAGACTTGGCGTCAAAGAACTTCTTTGCTAGAAGAGGTTCAAGAAACGCCCACTGACGGATTCTGCTAGCGACTGAAACAGCCACGAAGTGAAGGGCTGTCCAGACAGAAAAGGTTTAACCAGGCAACCTAGCCAGGAGTGGCGGCAACTTACGCACGAGCAACCCCTTATAACCATTACACAGCAGGAATGTACACAACTAGCCAGAGCAATTTCACTCAGGAAAAGATTTGAGGATTGGGGGTGGTCCTTGAGAAAAGTCCCCTCCATGGCCCTGTCCCATACCAATGGCCCTCCCTTCTCAAGCTCAGAAGATGGGAAATAGCTGTAACTCAGTGGCAGACCAGCATGTCCAGGCAGAGCTGAAAAAAGATTTCAGTCTGAAGCTCTGAGAGTCATTGCCAGTCAGTGTTGATTGAACAAGATGGACCAATGGTCTAGCTTGATGTAAGGCAACGCCGTATGTTCTCATCTTCCTATCCAAAAGAGAAGACAACAGCCACAACAGTGAGAGTACTAATTATTAGGATGCTATTGCCTAACCATTAGTCCTAATGATGAAACATCAACTGATCGGTGTGATCAGTGTGGACATTTAACCAGCAGCCTTTCTTTTGTCACTACCATATGTGGTGGAAGTTTTCCCAAGTGTGGGAGATTATGGTAAATGGTAACTGATAAACAAGGGAAGGGCAAATTGCAGCCCTCCAGATATTGGTGGACTGCACCTCCCATAACACCTCACCATTGACTATGCTACTGGGGATAACAGCTTACCAGTGATAAATGAGCATTTCAAACTAGAATAATGATTAACATATTAATTACGATTTTATGTATACCTAAACTATGTCAGATGCAGGGATTGTACATATAGTGAGTACCTTCTACTCCTTCCTTTCCACAACTGTCAGTCTTGGTAGGCCAGTATGGCAAGAATCTTGATGGCAACAGAGAATTGTTGCTGTTATAGAAAGATTGGGTCGTTTTTAAGATGTAGATTTCAGGAAAAAGAAGTGCATCTTAGTCTAACTTTCATGTGCACTGCTGTCAGTATTCTAAATTTTATGAGAATCTTTATGTACATATGCATAGCCGTAATGCTAAGGACACAAGTCATTGTTTTGATTTCCCCCCCACCCATTTCCACCATCAGTCCAATGTTATCCTGCTGAGTCAAATCTGCACTTCCAGAAGTAGTGCCTCTGGAGAGAACAGCAAGAGGCACCTCTATCAGAGTGGAATGAGTCATTTCTGCACAGTGGGGATGAGACAGATTAACGCCAGCCTGAGAAGGAACCAGAGAAGAGAGGCTGGTGGTGTCCTTTAGAAAAGGAAAATTATAGCACAAAAGACAAAGTATCTAGGTAGATTTATTTCTCACTCTGCTGCAAAAGGATGAGGGTTCGTTGCAATGTGAATTGCTGTGAATTTCACCTAAAGTGAAATGGGGAGACCCCTGGCAAATAACCGAGATGCTGTGGGAAATGCCCCCTCCCCAAAAAGAGATTTAAGTAAAATGAGCTGAAATTTGTCCTGGTGGTCCACACACCACTATATTTCTGATGAGATTCCATAAAAATGAATTCTCAGGTTGAATCTGGCAGTTCCCATTTGGTCAAAACATCACGAGCAAGTTGAGGGAAATGAAAATAGTTTCCACAACACTTCCAAATTCTTGGAAGGGTAGAAGAGAATGTCTGCACACATTTTTGTCCTCATTTTAAAAATCAGATAGTCTGAGAAAAGAGTTGTGCTGTGCTCAGCTCTGCACTCAACCTCCACCCCCTCAACATTGAGGGGGCCGAAGACACCTCTGCTCTGTAGAATTGGTGCTCCTGCTGATAGGTGTTGTAGTCCAGTATCGTCTGGAGAGAACCCCATTGACCACTCTAGCTACAGGTATTGCCACCGAATTTTCCGCTAGGCAAATGTGCTTGGGCTAAATACCCAAGTTTATTTTATTATTATTTTAAAAAATGCTTCAATGAATCACTGGCAATATTTCTCAAGAAGAAGAGTTTCCATGATTCTGTTCATGTGCTCTTAGCGGGTAGGGTAAGCAGCATCTCAAGGTATACTGCAAAATTAGCACTTTCCTGACAATCTCCATGGTTATCCTCCAGAGACATTTGGCATCTCACCTGCTACATTCCCTGCAAATCAATACCATGGTGTCTCTTTGGGCAGCTGCCTATTGATGGAAAGTGGAATTAGCATGAAAGAGCAGCCACGGACTGTGCAAGATAATCTGTCTTTATTTTTTTTTGCCTTCTCTTCCTGGACTCTCTCTCTGTTATGCTTATGTTATTACCAGGGAAAATTGCTTCTCTTTTCACTGCCCTTTTGGAATTTCAAACAAATTACTATCACGCATAATTGAAATGTTAGCCTTCCTGGTGGTGCCGAGATTAAACTTGAATGCTGTCAAACTCATAGCAGTTACTGCAACAAACAACCACAAAAAAGCAGTTACTGGGGAGGTGTGCGGGGAGAGGCATGCTGAATTAATCAAATGTGTTCCTTTCAAGAACTTACAATTCCAGAGGGAGATGCATAGTGTGACAAGGGGGAACTGAAAGCTTTTAAAGCTCTCAGGCATGCAAAAGACTGCCACCTACTGGCCTGTAAAAAATGCAGCTCAAAGCAAACGTTTCGGTTCCAATTCAACATGACGAGGCCAGGAATACATGTTCAAAGTAGCAATAATATCCTGATGCATGTAAAATATGAATGAAAGGAACTTGGATTTCCCAAGCATAGACAAACGTCCCTCACTGCTACAAGAAAACTCTCTAAAGGGCTCACTTTCAGTTATCCCCTTCCAATAATCCAGGTGTCTGTAATACACAGGTTCTAAATTTCTAGACATATGGCATTCTGATACTGCACAAGTCCTTCATTTCTTAGTCTCTCCCTCTCTCTCTCTCTCTCTCTCTCTCTCTCTCTCTCTCTCTCTCTCTCTCTTCTTGCCTTCTGCAAGCACAGATGCAAGTTTCTAGCTGCTAATGGAAGCACACCCTCCCCAAAATCTTAGTCTGAAGTGGAAATGGGGACTTCCACAGCCCAATATTCATCTCATATGCAGCATGGTTTATCCTATACTTCAGGGACATCCAACGCCCAAGAGACTGCAATCTACTCCCGGGGGGGGGGGACTGGCAGTGATCTACCCATTATTGGGGGGGGGTGGCGGCAAGTCAAAGTTGTTGACCTTTTTTAAACAGTAAGTGTGCAGAATTAAGATAAATCGCTCAACAACAACACAGCCACTAACAGACAAACACAGCACGACAGAAGACAACAAAGGAACGCACACTAAACGCGACAGAGGGAGAGACCGAGGGGGGAGGGATGGCAGAGACATGATTCTAAACAACATGAGCAATAACGATCCTGCAATTGACCATGATCGACCACGATCATCCGGGGATCGACCTGTCAATCACGGTTGACCAGTTGGACACCCCTGCTACACTGGAATGCAGCATGTTTGGTCAGCAAGAAGCAAACATGCCCCATGTTCAGACTTTACTAATAGTTAGTGGGCTGTATCCAGTTGGTGCCCTTGCTTGAGGTTGTTGAGTTGTTGTTGTTGTCGTTGTTGTTTTTAATCCAGTGGGAAATTGCACTAATTGACTTTTTATTATTATTAGTTGTGTGGTGTAAAGGAAACCCCGTGCACCATAATTTTGTATTTCAAGGAGATAGGTCAGTTGCTTTGTACAATTCTTTCTCCTTGCTTATTGGCACATCCCAAAGTGTTAAACCCAATGAGACTGTCAGGGGCTTTTGGTTTGCTTTATTGTTTAGATTTATGGGTTGTGCTCCAGTGATAAATATGAGCAGAACATGGGAAGATCCACTTGTGGGCCAGGTGTAGGCTGAGTTCCTGCCAGCAGTAGTGCAGCTTCAGGCTTAATTAACTATACTGGCCCCTGTATATTGGCATAGCTTAACAGGAGGGAGCAATTTAGATATTAGTCCAGCCAGCATATAGACACTAAGGGTTTAAAGTATATAAATCTCTCAGATTGGGGGCTGACCTTGGAGCTTTGAGACTAGCTCTGCCCAGGAGGGTGCTGCATACTGGCCAGCTGGAAGCTCTCAATTATCAGTCCCTAGAGCTCCCAATAACTGAAGGGGGAAGTAGTTTGTCTTCCTTATGCCTTGTTATTCTACATAAAGACTGTTCTCCTGCTTTTTATTCTGTATTCAAGCCTGCTACTTAATAGAAGCACTGAACTTCACTCCACCAGTGTTGTTACTGCCACTGAATCAAAAAAAAATCCTTGCTAGACATATGGCTACAGGTTAGACTTCTGAGGCAAGTGAAGTTAAAAAGTCTTGGCTATTCTTTCTACCGAGGAGACACTCTTTGCTTTTTTGCTTCTGTTCTGTTGAAGAGCATGAACTCTTGTAATATAAGCAATGGCCTAAAAATGGTAATTTGCTAATAGAGGATTAGTGTCTAAAGCCCTAAGTGACTCAGGCTTCAAATATCTGGCCCCAATTATCCAGTGGATGCCTGGGTGGAGCCTAGGATGTCACATGGATGGAGCCTAGGAGGTCACAAGGGTAGAACCCAGGAAGTTGATCATTTTGAGGTCACCATCCTCTTCCCTTGCTATCTATCTTCTGAGAAGAGAAAGAGAGAGAGCAAGCAGAAGAACAGGACAAAAATATTTCTGCCTTACCTCCCTAGCTTTTTCTATGTGAGATAATTGCTTGGGTCTTTTAAAACTGTTTCCGCACCTTGAAATCAGGTGATGGAATCTACTGGCTGTGGTTTTTTTATGACTGGCTAATCAGAAAAGATGGACGCAAGCTTCTTAGCAAGGGTGGCACAAGATGTTTTGATGCCTGAGGCAAAATGTCCCGCTTATATCCCTGCAATGGGAGAGGCGAAGCTCTGAAAGAGGTTTGCCACCAGTCCCTCTCCGTCGCTAGGGGTGGGATGGCAGAATGCCTCCCCTCTTGCCTAGTTGGAGAAAGTGACAAAGCTGGGTAGTGGAATGCTGCGCCCCTCTGTAGCCACTCCTCCCTTACCTGTGTTGCTTCTTTGCAGCTGGGGAAAGTGGTGGGGTGGGCAGGGTGCCTGTGGGGGCACCACCTCTTGTTCCCACCAGGATGTTCCCACCATCCTGCCTCATGGGTGACACAAAACATATCAAAATCCCAATGAGTGCCTTGCATTTAAGGGGAAGTGATATTGCTTTGGTGTAATCTGCGCTCAAGAGGAAAGTGTGTCACTGAGTCAGAAGATTTCAGAGAGCCTCTGTGGTCTACTGGCTACAGTGTTGAGAAATCAGGGTTCACATCCCCCAACATGGCCATGAAGCTCACTGGGTGACTTTGGCCACTCATTGTCTCTCAGTCTAACTAACATCACAGGGTTGTTGTGGGGATTAAATGAGGAGCTAGAGAACCATATTGTTACATGCCACACCAATCAAGAGTTCCAGGAGTGGTTACCTGTCTGTGTTTCCTTTTAGAAAATGAGGCATAGCTTGCTCCATCTTCCATGTGACAGCCCTTTAGATATTTGAAGATGGCTATCATATTTCCTCTGTCTCCTCTTTTCCAGCCTAAACATACCTGGCTTCCTCTTTTGTTCCTCATAAGGCTTGGTTTCCAGACCCTTGATCATATTGGTCGTCCTCTGCACACATTCCAGCTCATCAATATCCTTCTTAAACTACAGTGGTACCTCGGGTTAAGTACTTAATTCGTTCCGGAGGTCCGTTGTTAACCTGAAACTGTTCTTAACCTGAAGCACCACTTTAGCTAATGGGGCCTCCTGCTGCTGCCGCGCCGCCAGAGCATGATTTCTGTTCTCATCCTGAAGCAAAGTTCTTAACCTGAGGTATTATTTCTGGGTTAGAGGAGTCTGTAACCTGAAGCGTATGTAACCCGAGGTACCACTGTATAGCACCCAGAACTGGATACAGTACTCCAGGTGTTGTCTGACCAAGGCCAAATAGAGTGATACTGTTAGTTCCCTTGACCTGGACACTATACTTTTGTTGATGCAGCCTAGAATGGCATTATTTTTTTGCTGCTGCATCACACCATTGACTCACGTTAAGCTTGTGGTCTAAATAGTTTCCGGCATAGTTCTTTTGTTTTGGAAATTCAAAGAGTTTTCAGTTCAAGTAAATCAACATCCACTTCAGGGCTCAAATCACAGCTTCAGTCTTTTTGGAACCCTTTGATTTTGCTTTGGCCTCTCCTCTGGTTGTGGATCAGAGGCTCCAAAATCACATTCTAGTCCCAAATGGTCCCTGTAGTTGTAAGCAGGGCATCATAAAGACACAACTCAAGGAACACATCTGCTTCCTCAATGGCACATTGTGGATGCCCTTCATTTTTATTCCGCTTGCTGGCCTTGGGCCAGTCCACTTTATCCCCTGCCTTAAACTGCAAATCAAAGTCTTGCTCCAAGTCCTTATCTGCAGGCACCTTTTTCAGAATCAGCTGGCCCAGTCTCCCCAAGTTGGCAAGCCAGGAATTCCCCTCTCCACTTACTCCCAAAATCTCTTGAACACTTCAAGGATGTAAACAGAGACAGGTAAGCTTCCCAGTGGCTCTTGCCCACAAAACCCATAGGACCATGAGTGACCCTGGCTGCTGGAGCCTGCTTAAGGGCTACACCCTGTGTAGGCTTGAGGCACTAAAGGGGGGAGGTCATTATTTTGTTTTGGTCTCACCCAATTCAGCAGGAGCTGGCTGCTCTTCTCCCTTCTCTGCTGCAATGCACACAGGAAAACACCACCTTTTCTGTGGGCTCTGTGTGCTCACAGGCACCTCTAAGGCCTCCTGCTCCCCCTTTTACGCAGTGGGCTTCCAAGGGTTGGATAAAACACTTAGAAACAGCTCCTCATTTCCAGGCAGCCAGCCCATCTCCAAAGCACCTTCCTCCTACACCTCTTTTTCCACAGCAGGCTCCTTAGAGAGAGAGAAAGTGTGATACAATTAAATAATAAATGCGATACAATTAAAAAAACAAAAGATTTGTGTGTGAAGATAAGATTACACACATGCATGCCCCCACATCATACACACACACACACACACACACACACACACACAGGGAAGAGGAGATGGAGGGGGGGACATAAACATCAAGCAAACTTCAGTTGTCACTTGTTGGGATCATTAACTAGGCATGTCCAAAATAAAATGCTGAGTGCAAAAGGACATGTCATGCATTCTATAAATTATGTGGCCAGTGAACCTATTAAAGCTGACAGTGAAGGGGGCTCTGAATTGGTGAAGAGTCTGATTACACCTCATTCTTTATTCCCTATTGACTTTGGATATGCCATACCTTTCCATTTCCTGGAGAAATAAATTAAAAGTCAGAAGTAATTTGCCTGATGGAGGGTGCAGGTAGGATTCTTTTCTCTTTTTTTACACTGTGGAACATTTGCACACTGAGAAATCCAATTTAACCCCTAGATGGGGGATAGCTTATTTTCTTTTGTTGACAGCTTTGTGGCAGCTAAAATAGGAACCTGATTAAACGGAGACAGTGAGAGATTGAGGTCTTGTTCTAACAGGAGGAGGATCAAGGCCTCTAATCTCATCTCCCTCTACACAGAGATGAACTGCAGGTGCTGGCAGTGAGATAAGCCTCACCTCTTTCAAACTATCAAAAGACCGCTCAGCACCCACCCACGCCATGAAGTGTTGAGTGAAGGAAATACTTTTTTCTGTAAAGAGGCATGGACATAATATCGCTTACATCAATTCATGGTTCTCCAGGTACAAAAACCCAGCATGGTGCTATGGAGCACAATTGGATCTGGGTTAAAATCCCCGCTTAGCTCTGAGGCTTAAAATGTGCCTTTGGACAAGCCATGAAATAGAATCATAGAATTATAGAGTTGGAAGGGACTCCCAACCGTCATCTAGTCCAACCCCCTGAGATACAGGAATCTCAATTAAAACATGCACGTCAGATGGCCATCCAACCTCTGCTTAAAAACCTCCAAAGAAGGAGAGTCCACCACCTCTTGTGGGAGTCTGATCCACTGCCAAAGAGCTCTTACTGTCAGAAAGTTCTTCCTGATTTATAATTTTCTTTCTTGTAACTTGAAGCCATTAGTTCAGATCCTGGTCTCTGGAGCAGGAGAAAACATGTGATAGCCCTTTAGATACTTGAAGCTGCCTATCGTATCTCCTCTCAGTCTTCTCTTTTCCTGGCTAAACATACCCAACTCCCTCAACCATTCCTCATAAGGCTTGGTTTGTAGATCCTTGATCATTTTGTGTGTTTGTGTGCACTGGAGGAAATTATTCCTTCATATCCTTCATTTCATTATGAAAAACCTCTGAAAAGTTACTGGTGTCAGTTCAAGCCTTCAAGGGTTTGAGTAAATTTGTTTTTCCCTTGTGTTAGGCCTGGACCTTTTTGCACAGTGAAAATGTGGATATGTTATCTAAGGATCCATAGGAACACAGAAAGGTGCCAAATACTGAGTCAGACCACTGAGCCATCTAGGTCAATATTGTCTACACGGACAGGCAGTGGCTCTCTAGGGATTCAGGCACAGGTCTCTCCTAGCCCATCCAGGGATTGAACCTGGGACCTTGTGCATCCAAAGCAGTTGTTCTACTACTGAGCTACAGAGCTTTCTTACTTTGGGTCTTGCATGCCAAATAATGCATCTTGGGGATGTGATTTATCTTATTCATTGACAGAATAATTACCTGGCAGGAGTCTAAATCTGGGATAAATTTCATCAGAGGAAAGCCATTCTTAAATCTAATTAATGCATGAAGGGGTTAAAATAATAAAATAAACTGTTCCGCCAGGCTTAGCTCTCCATGGGAGGGAATAGGTAATCCAGCCTTTGTTTCCTCAGTATACCTGAGAAGCTCAACATGTGAGGAGGTCTAGGCTGGTAGCTCCAAGTTCAGACCGCATGGCTCTCACAAGGCACTAATAAGTTCCTATAACAATAGGAACTTTCACCACCATAACAAAGCCAAGTTTTATTGCCTATGTAACTTTTTCTTAATGCTGTATGGAGAAGCACGTGAAACTAACATTTGGAGAATTTGTAAGTAAACATTTTTTAAACTTACCAAACAAGTGGTCTTTTTCTATGCTAGAGGAAGAGTTTGGAACTCATAAGGGGCAATCTTAAAGGTCTAACAGCCTATCCATCCAGACTTTACTTTGCTTAGTATTTTGTGGTTTTAAATCTCTGCTGGGGTTTTCTCACCAAAGTGTGAGAGGAATTCTTTTATAAGTTTCCCCCCCCCCTTGAACCAACAAAAAGTGGGCTTAGTAGTTGCATGAGAAGGGAAGGGAAAGCCTGAGGGGGTTTATGTGTGTGGATAGAGTAGAGGTTCCCAAGCAGAATGTGCAGGGAGGCAGAGGCCACCTAGTATTACAAATTATCATTAAAACCATAAAATCTAACCAATAACCAAGTTAATGAAACAGCACTTCAGAACAGCTATGCAGTAGCATTAAGAGACTGAGTACAATGCTGAAATTTCATTTCACAATCCACAATGGGTGAAACTACCATAATTATGAAATTAATCATGTAACTAATTTCAGTGCATCTCAGTGGAAGTAAAATGTCAAACACAATGTAGAAAATAACAATTATTTATGTAACATTTGCACTTAAAAAAATAACAACAACCAAACAATGGCACTCATATTCACTTGCCTGGATTCTTATCCTGACCTCTGACAAAAATGCAAATTGTGGCGCTTTCTGGTCCCATTTCTGTTTGTTTGCAATGGAGTTCTCTGCCTCGCCTAACATAAAGAAGCATGAATGAGGCAGTGCAATCTGGGACATTTTTCAGAGTTGTTGTGGTATAGCTATCTGCTGGAAGCACCAGGATAACTAAAGGACCTTCCTTGCTCTGACAAGTAAAGGAGGTGATAACTGGGATTTTTACAGTGCAATTATGTCTGTTAACTTCCAACATATCTGCTCAGAAATGTTTAAGCACTTCAAAAAACGGCTTTTAACAAAGAGAGTTCAAACTAACCAAAGAATCATAACTGATAAGATAAATTAGCTAGTTTAAAAGTTTGCGTGTTTGTGTTTTGTGCGTGTGTGTGTATTTAGAGCATTAGTGACTGGTTTCATTTATTGGTCATAGCATTCATTCCAAGGGAGAGAAAGTGGAATATTTGTTTGTTTGTTTACAAACAAGTATTTATATAGCACCATCTCATAAAATATCAGGGCAATGTGCAGAAATAGAAAAAACAAAATATTGATTAAATTATCAATAATACATTCTTTTTACACTCCACCTTTCCTCCAGTATCTTTTTCTACCTATGGCACTGAAGAAGGGAACAGTGTAAATGTAACCTTCTTAGCAATATTCATTTGTTCCTGCACCCCTCTCTACCTGTCTTTCCCTTCAAAGAATGAACACAAGAAAGAAATCTTGTTAGGAATTCAGAGTAAGATTAGAGGAGACATTTCAAAGGACATACTTGTAGATATTTATCTTATATACCCTGAGGATAATTATATCAGAAATCCACATAGGACTAAAACTAAGCTGATTATGTTCAAGTAATGGAGCAGTAATTTTCCTCTGCCCAAACTACAGCAATGTTTATTGCCTTATTATTTCAGAAATGGCATGATTATCATAAAACACCCAAATAATCAAGTTTAGAAAAAAGTGCACCCCCATCTCCAGCATAGCTACATTATTTATTTCATGTATGGGGCTGTTTGTTGGGGGGGGGGGTAATTACCAAAATGCTTTCTTGTTTTATTTTGGGAAGTAGGATGGATGGAAACACATTTCTCAACTTCTAAGCTTAAGGGAAATGTGTATATTGCTCCTACAGATTAATATTAATTACTGACTTCTGCCCTCCCCCTTTGGTAAGCATCTGTTTGATATTGGGTACATGTACATAAAACCCATTAAACCTTAAAGTAATGCAAGTCTTCAGGTTGAATGCAGAAACTTATGAGGTGGCACTGGAAATGTGACAGCCTTCACCATAATCAGAATTTGGGTGCCTAGTTAAAACTATGGAATTCACTACCATAAGGTAGTGAGGGCCACCAATTTGGGTGACTTTAAAAGAGGATTAGGCAAATTTATGAAGGATAAGACTATCCATGGCTACTAGGCACGATGGCAGTATTGCACCCACACTGTCAGTGTCACTGGGTACCACTTGTATAGAGATTTGGTTGGCCACTGTGAAAACAGGATCCTGGACTAGATGGGGCTTTGGCCTGATCTGGCAGGGCTCTTCCTATGCTCTTAACCCATATGAAATTATATCAAAGTGAAACTATGAAATTAGACTGAGGGCCACATGCATCCCTAAGTCCATACCTGGTTGATCCATGTGCTACAGTCACTTATGAGGAACAAGCCTTATGAGAAATGGTTGAGGGAGCTGGGAATGTTTAACCTGGAGAAGACTGAGAGATGATATGATAGTCCTTTTCAACTATCTGAAGGGCTGTCACATGGAAGGTGGACTGAGCTTGTTTTCTGCTGCTCCAGGAGGTGGGACCTGAGCAAATGGATTCAAACTGCAAGAAAGGAGATTCCAAATAAAGATTAGGAACAACTTCCTGTCAGTAAGAGCTGTCTGACAGTGGAGAAGACTACCTTGGAAGATAGTGAACTCTCCTTTGGGTCCCTTCCAACCATACAATTTTGTGATCTTAGGACTTTTCAGTCCTGCCTTGGACTGAATGAACAAATGAGAGAATGAACTTTGTGTGCAATACTCAAATATCACTCTTCTGAGCAACGTACCCCCCCCCCCAATTTCTCAAGAAAGAAAGTTTGCCAAACAGCAGTTTGTACCAACTAACCAGCATGGTAGAAGTCTACTGAGTGCCTCCAATTGATGTCTATTAAAAGTGCAAATCTGTTCGTCTCTGATCTGACTCCCCATGAAGAACCTACAAAGGAACTTGAGTCCATTAATTCAGCAGCCAGCTGCTTCCACACCACTTAAAATTAAGCAAGGTTTGACCAGATTTTGATAGCATAACTCAGTGGTAGCTATTGAAAACCAATTAAAAAATACGTATGTACTTAGTTTTAAATATTCATGTTATTGAACCATTTCCACTAATGGCACAAATGACAACATAATATCTGACTGTAACAGTTGGCGGAAGCCATTCTCAAGTAGCAGTTGAACAAACAAAGATGAATTTTAATTTGCAATGCCGGCTGAGCTGTAATAAAAAGTTATATTCCAACTGTGGGGGGGAAATGCAGCACAGCTTGCTGTAGAATTATTTACAGATGTGTATCTGATTTTTTCACCCCGTCTTGTCCTTATCCACACCAGATACACACATGCTATCTGTAGTTCTGTGGAATTTTATTTATGTCTTTTATCTTCCATTTCACAAATGATAACTGTTTGTGGGTAGCACTGGAAATCTGAAGTTATGCCTGAGACATCTTCATTTTATGAATCCTGCAGTTGGGCCTGCCTGAGAGATATAATATTCCTCTGCCCCACAATCCTCCAGTCCATGTATTCTGACCATATTCCCAATTTCCTTTCTAATGGCTATATCTAACATTCCCTTGAGCTAATGGATGGCAGAGTTTAGAGGCTGCATAAGAAAGGAATCCAATGCAGCTGTTGCACCAGTGGAAACTTGTGCAACATCTGTTTTTTGTTGTTCAATCTGATCCACTGTACAACAACCTTTGGTAATGTACTTGTGTTTTCTCTTGTGCAAAGACCTTCTGCTGGTGTTCAACAATCCACAGTTGGGGACAACCCACAGTATCTCTTCATCGGTGAATTGATGCTTTCCTCTCCTTTCTTGGATAATCACACCTTTCTTCAGTGTCATCCAAAACATTAGGTAGAGTGAGGTGGCTGCCACATCAGGCAGCAGAAACTGAGGTGTGTGTGAGGGTCAACAGTGGTGGTCCACTAACCCTCCTTGAGTCGCCTGGCTTTTCCCTTTGCTGCAAGGCAGAACCATGTATGTGCCACACAATCTTTCCTGTGCCCACTAAGCTTGCCTGCTGCCTTAAGGCACACTGGAGGGTGCTAGCAGAGGCAGATGTAGGGCAGGGTGACCAGTTCCACCACACTGGGCACTAAGCCTAGGGGGTGCCACAGAGTTGCAGCTATGATATAGTGAATTGAGCAAAATGGAAGGCAAGAGGTATGGGGGGAGGCACAGGGCTCTGCTGACATTTTAAGGACCAAAGTCTGATTCTGCCCTGTTGTCAGTAAGCACAACTTCCATATGTTTATAGTGCTGTAGCGCTCTCTCTCCCTCAGCTCCTCTCTCTCCCCCTCATTCATTCATTGGTAGAACTTTGTGCCCTATCTCATGTACGGGCAGAATTTAAACTGGAAACTGCTGGTAGATCTCCAGGTACTTTGCAATAGATCAGCATAGGTTAAACTGCATTTTCAATCTAGTGTACTGCATTTCTAAAGTGAAAGGTGGGTCGTGGCAACTTTTTACCTTAGGGGACATAAAAACGTAAAGGACCCCTGGCAGTTAAGTCCAGTTGCGAATGACTCTGGGGTTGCGGTGCTCATCTCGCTTTATTGGCCAAGGGAGCCGATGTTTGTAAGCAGACAGTTTTTCTGGGTCATGTGGCCAGCATGACTAAGCTGCTTCTGGCTAAACCAGAGCACACAGAAACACCGTTTACCTTCCTGCCAGAGTGGTACCTATTTATCTACTTGAATTTTGACGTGCCTTCGAACTGCTAGGTTGGCAGGAGCTGGGACCATGCAAAGGGAGCTCATCCCGTCACGGGGATTCGAACCGCCAACATTCCGATCGGCAAGCCCTAGGCTCAGTGGTTTAGAGCACAGCGCCACCCGCGTCCCTTACGGGACATAGATAATCACAATATTACAGAATGCATGCAGAGCTGTGTGGATAGATCATGATGATATATGCAAACTTGAAAATGTTGTTGCCGTAATGGATCCATCATCTCAAAATGACCTGGCAACAATTCCTCAGTGAGGAATTCCTGCTCACAAAACCCTGGTTGGGCAGGTTCTTAATGCCACCAATTACAGAGTAACAACGGAGGCTGGGAGTTACTAACTTGCCCTTTGAATGCTTATCTACCCCACAGATAGACTAGGAGTAGGAGTCCAATTTTTAAGCAGCCTAATACTTCAAACCCAGAATTATTCAGTGGCTACGTTTTAATTCCCCTATTCTGTGTCCCACCAACCAGCCTCAAATCCATACATTTTGTTGTAATACCCCTTTTTTATTCCTTTTAAAAAATGTATTTAGTAGCAGGCACTGTTGCTGCTCCTCGAATCGTTTAATTTCTCAAAGTGATATCCGTGTGTTTCTCTGAAGATGACATTGTGATGCAGAGAGACCTGAAGTGAGAGGTAATGGAAGGTAATGAAAAAGTCAGCGATAGATGAGATGATGCTATGATGTGAGGACAGGCAAAACAAAACATTTAATAGAAGTCTGTGGAGCTGGAATTAGCCACTGTGAAAGAATGAAGCTGCATATGTCAGGGAAGCAATAATCTCATTGTCACTGTGTGAGCGAGTGGAGGGAGACTGCCAATGTGGTGAACATCTCT
Source organism: Podarcis raffonei (assembly GCF_027172205.1). Classification (NCBI taxonomy): domain Eukaryota; kingdom Metazoa; phylum Chordata; class Lepidosauria; order Squamata; family Lacertidae; genus Podarcis; species Podarcis raffonei. The sequence goes on from NC_070609.1 coordinate 43,965,479, forward strand.
GACTTTGCCAGCTCCTTTCACACCTTGGGAGGGGTGGTACTGAAGCTATGAAAGATGAGTGGGCTTTTTTGGCATGTGTATGAACAATGAAACATAGCATTACTGGGGGAGTCAGAGCATTGAGCCAGCTTGTACAGATCTGATCTACACTGACTGGCAGCAGCTCTGAATGGTTTCAGACAGGGGACATTCCCTGCTGTACCTGTATATGCCAGGATTTTCTGCATGCAAGACAGGTCTACCACTGAGCTACAGCCCTTCCCAGCAAAAACAAACTCAGAATAGATGCTCTCTGCTGCATATAAGAGATGGTGAGCAAATTTCCTCCAGTCTATTCAGGGATCCCATAAATTAAATGCAAGTGTTGAGAAGGGATGGTTGGTGAATGCTACCTAATTCTGAGTGAATTTTTACACCTGTTCATTTAATGGCAAATAATAAAGCTATCAGTCATCTCATTTAATATTGTTGGAATAAGTTACGAACTTAATTTGTTTCAGAAGTCAGTTCTTAACCTGAAACTGCTCTTAACTAGAGGTGTGCTTTCGCTAATGGGGCCTCTTGCTGCTGCTGTGCCGCCAACACATGATTTCCGTTCTCATCCTGGGGTGAAGTTCTCAACTCGAGGTAACTCTTCCAGGTTAGCATTGTAACCTGAAGCATTTGTAACCTGAGGCATTTGTAACTCGAGGTATCACTTGATTACATACACTTTACACAGATCTCAAATATAGGTATTGTGTGTGATTTTTGCTGCCTGAAACAAACCAAATCACAAGTAATCACAGCATCCCCAATTATGAGAAACTCTACACCCCTCTTCAGTTGTTATTAAGCTGTACCTTAAGTAAGGTTCAGAACTGTGTACACCATTTCCACATTCTCGGACCCCAACTTACATAATTTTGCCACAGCATACATTGGGACAAATAATTGTTTTGAGTGAGGATGAAATGTAGCAGAATGGAAACAGTGTTGTACATGATAAATACAGGGTGGAATGGAAATTGATGCCTTCTTATATCCCTACCTAAAAACCTTTCAGACCTTCTCACGCAATAGAGGAAGCTTCAGAGTAGAGAGGGTGGGATCGCCACACATAACCTTATTCCATCTTCATGAATAGGACTTATGAATGCCTGAAGGTGACTTACCATCTTGCTATATACTATATAATTATCAATGTGAGCAGAATTATTCCAGAATACCAGATTCTTTCTGGCGTTGAATCTCTATTTGGGAAGTAATTTAAAATAATCAAAGTGGCAGGGAAAGGAATGGACTTTCTTCTAGACTGATTGTTATTGCTATTGTATTACTACTACCACCACCAAATGAAAAGAAAAATCTTCCAGCAACCATTTCTTCTTTCTCTTTCTTCCCGGAGTTCTTCATTTGAAAAGAATGTTATATGTTCCAACTTTCCTCCTGTGTCAAAGGGTCACCAGCATGTATTTGTGAAGCCTCGTGGGTGTCCTTTCAGTGTAATAGAGTTAAAATGCATTCAGAAGGTTAAAGCCAAGAGGGGACAAAAGAGAGAGAGAAAATGTCTTTCAAAAGAGAGAAATGTTGTGTACCACAGAAAGAACTGCCTGGGCTCTTAATGCACTTCTAAACATCATAAAAAAGCTCTGTTGGCCCTCTCTACAGGGGTTCAATGAGTGGTAAACTAATAATAGAGGATAAAGTTAAAACAATTTAGTGACTAAAAACTCCTTTTCTTTTCTTATTTGATTTTTATCCCTTGTATTTAAAATATCAAATGCAAGGAATGTGAATTATAAATATAAGATATGGATAAATGCAAAATGCAAAAATAAATGCATATCAGACTGAAATCTAATAGAGTATTTACTTAATTAGTATATTTTAATCCTTCAAAGAGCTACACTCTTCCCCCATTCTTTATGCTCACAGGATCTACTATAGGTTGATTATAGCATTTCAGTGACAACTAAATATGAATTATGCCAGGGGGCCTTTATCTCTGTGTACTAAAACAGTAGCAAGAGTAGTGGCATCAACAGGGGGAAGACAAAGAGGAAACTTTACCCCCTTGTTGCCCTTCTCCCACTGGCAATGGTGACAGAGTGAGCGTGGGAAGGCTTGCGAAGCCTGCCCCATGCACTTCACTTCACTTTCCTCCTCTTCACTTCCCTGCTCAGCCAAACTGCCTTTTACAGGTCAGCCAAACCATGGTTCAGGCATGCCACAGGAGGGAAAGCCAGGGCAGCTCCCTAAAAGCCATCCTGCTCTGTTGAAGCTTCTGTATGTTACAGAGGCAGAAACAGCAGCATCAGTGTGATGTGTGCAGTGACAACATAGCAAAATGGTTGCTGGGGAACTGCCCCAGATTGCCTGGGCTCTTCCTCTGTGGCGTGCCTGGGCTGCCACCACCTGCATCACTCCCCTGGGCTGCTCACTCTCTTGCCTGACTGCCAGGGTTTCCCAGTTGCTGTTCTGTTGTCATGTAGTAGTTTACGTGGTCACCTATTGGCTGATGCATGATGACATTCTTATAATCTTATTATATATATTTTAAAGGCTTCTAAAAAGACCTGTAACATTTCTGCCTTACTTTATTAAACTCTTCCAAATAAATAAATAAAAATCCACATTTCCCTTTCCATTTAGAACTCATGTAATACTTGGCATATGGAACATAAGAATATAAGAAAGATAATAGTTTCTTGAAAGAGGGATTGCCCCTGCAGAAGCCATGCTAGTTCTGCTTCAGCAAAGCTTGTTCTTCTATATACAGTGGGCGCTCAGGTTGTGAACGTGATATGTGCTGGAAGCGTGTCCGCAACCCGCAGTGCCGCGTCTGCGCACACGCGGGTCACGATTCGGCACTTCTGCGCATGCACAAAGCACAATTTAGCTCTTCTGCGCATGCGCAAGCACCGAAACCCAGAAGTAACCCATTCCGGTACTTCCGGGTGAGGCACGGTGTGCAACCCGAAATCGCACAACCCGAAGCGTCTGTCACCCAAGATATGACTGTACTTGTTAATTTTATCTTTAATAATACTTTCCACCAGTTTTCTTGGGGCACACACTGCCCTGTAATTTCCAATATTCCCCTGGATCCCTTACCCATTTTCCAGTTCTCAGGTACGGAGGCTGAGCTGGGAGACAACATACATATTTTTGTTGGAATATCAGCAATTTCACATTTGAGATCTTTGACAACTTGAGTGAATGACATCCAGACCTTGTGATTTGTCAATTTTTATTTCGCTGTTAGACCTAGAACATCATCTTTCGTCACCAATATCTGCCTCAGTTTCTCAGATTCCCTTCCTGATAAAGATAGACTGAGCTCTCCCCACTGGCGGAGGAAGGGGGGCGGGGGAAGTGGCCCACTCTGGGTGCCATGCCAGGTGGGGTACCATCACAGCTGCCTCCCCGACACATGCTGCATACTGTGCACTGCCGGGATGTGCACCGCGCACCCCCTGTGTTGCGCGCCATGTGTCACGCTCCCGCAGGTGGCGTGCCATGCCCCCACGGGTGGCGGGACATGCCCCCAGAATACGTGCCATGCCTCCCCGGGACACGCGCCATGCCCCCCAGGATGTGCGCCAGCCACGCCCTTGCCTGTTCTCCACCCCCGGTGACGGAGCATGCAGCTCCGCCACTGGCTCTCCCCTATATCTTCTGTTGTGGAGACAGAAGCAAGTGATTAATTCAGCTTTTCTGCAAGCTCCTTATCCTCCTTTAGCTCACATTTGACTCCCTTGCTGACACCCCTTGTCGTCCAACGATGCAACCACAATCTCCTGCTGCTAATGTATTTAAATAGCTTCTCGTTGGTCTTAACACTTTTTAGCAATGTTCTTCTTTAATTCTTTTTTAGATCCTTCACTGCAAAAAAATGTGTTCCTTTTCATCCTTTTCATTTGGAGAAGGCCTGATTAGCTCTTGTAGCTTCTTTGACTCTACTCATTAACCACACTGGAATCCTCTTAACCCTCATGATCCCTTGCTTGATCTGCAGAATACACCCGACTTGACCTTGTTATTTTGTGTTTTTAAACAACTCCCAAGCATTTTTAAGTCCTCATATTTGCTCTCTATTTATTCACTTTTGTTTAAAATAAAGAAAATAATTGTTATTGGTGGTGGTAGTAGTGTCTCTGGCTACAGTTGACTGTTCAGGTGTTGGAGTTACATGCAATCCTTCCACAACAGGCTCCCACTTGCCAAACAGAGCTTCTCCTTCTCTCCTTTCTGTAGCCTGAGCTGCAGATCCTCTAGAGCAGATTTGGGGGGCATGAAGGAAGAGGAGAGGAATGGTAATTTTTGATGTATGAGTTGAGCTCCATGCCAATATGCATCTCTTGATCTTTAAATACATTAAAAGACATAGGAACATCTGAAGATGCAATATACTATGTCAGGCCATCTAGAACAGTATTATCTATGGTGACTAGCAGCAGCTCTCCTGACCAGGAACCTTCCCAGTCCTATTTGGAGATGCCGGGGACTGAACTAGGGACCTTCTGCATACAAATCAGATGCTCTGCCACTGAACCTTCCTCATACCAGCACTTTGAATTGTGCCCAAAAACAAATGGTGATAGCAGAAGCAGAAGCAGCTTTCACCTGTATGCTTGTTTTGGAAATGAGAAGCAGGAGCCAAGTGTACCGGATGAAATGAAAGCCAGCTTTTTTTCTCCTTTCAATTAGATTTTGCATTTCTTATGGAGCAAATTGCAATAGTCCATCAGGCTCTAACGCAGGTGGGGGAGATATACAAACTGTTCATTAAGATGTTACTCTCTTTTTTTAATTGCTTCATAAAGTCATTCCATCCTAAGATAAATATAGGACAGAAAACATGGCAGTTTTAATTTTAGATCGATCACTGTGTTCAAGGTGTTTGGAAATCATGCGAAGGACACAACAGCAAACTTTCACGCTTATAAGAACTTCAGAAGGAGAAGAGAGAATTTAGGGACAGTTGGCGCAAAAACATGTCTGATATTTTTCCGTTGGGTATGTTGTAATGGAAACCGATCCTGGCTTGAGTGCACTGGCTGCCAATTAGTTTTCATGCCCAATTCAAAGTGCTGGTTTTGACCTATAGAACCTTAAACAGCTCAGGGTGGCGATACTTAAGTACTGCCCCTCCTCATATGAACCAACCTGGACCCTGCAATCATCACATGAGACCCTTCTTTGTGTGCCTCTTCCACAAGAGGTCCAGAGGGTGGCAACATGAGGACGGGCCTTTTCTGCAGCAGCCCCCCAGTTATGGAATGCTCTTCCCAGGGAGGCTTGCCTGGCACCTTCATTATACATCTTTAGACAACAAGTGAAAATGTTCCTCTTCAACCAGACTTTTGGCTAATCAACATCCTATGTCCTATTAAGTGTGTTTGTGGGAGGAGGGTTATTGTTTTGCTCTGTTATTGTTTTTACTATGTATTTTGTGTTTGTATTTCGTATTTCTAAGCTGTAAACCACACTGAGATCTTTGGGTGAAGGGTGGTATACAAATTTTAATACTGATGATGATGATGATGATGATGATAATAATAATAATAATAATAATAATAATAATAATAATAGGCCCTGGCTTTCTTCACTCCTTACTTACCTAGGGGGCAGTGGGTTGTCATTCCCCTTTGCAGTATGAAAAACAGCAACTAAGTTAGCTTTACTCTCACTTTCGTATGCTTTGATTGAATATGTAGTGGAGGAACTGTTGTCGCACCTGCTGACTCCATCCTTGCCTTCCTCTTGTACAATGGAAAATGTGAAAGGGGCTTTACACAGTGGAGCAAATGGAACACTGCCTCATCAAGCACAGTCTGCCTCAGGCCAGCCCCCAACTTGTCTGACTGCTTCTTTGATTTCAGATTGACACTGGCTGTTAGCCGCCTCTTCAATCACAGTGTTGCCTTTGTAGAATTCAGCCAGGAGTAGAATTTGGACAAACCAGCATTTGTTGGCTTTGCCAATTATTGCCTCTGCCTCTGCCTATTACTGGATCTGGTACCACCTTCAGTTGGACTCTCTACCTTCTGTCCAACCAGTCCTGATGGACACCAGTGGCTGAGTGGGGATTTGAACCATCATCTCCCAAGTCCTTGTTCAACAGTTTAGCCAATACCACACAGGCTCTCTGTACATACCATATGAGTGTCAACCAGTGTATCATGCTATTTTGATGAGTTCTACAGTACGAGCATATCACAGAAAACACATTTTGCATATGTGCTTAACTTGCAGCCCTCTCTGCTGAAAACACAGACTTCTGCACTTTGAGATAAATTACAGTTATTACGAGCTCATCCAATAGAGGAATGTAGAATCACTCTGGAACTACTGCTTTCATTAGATTAGTTTGTACAGGAGTAATCTGTATGATTGTGAAAATCTATGCCATTCTGTTGCTGAAGGGGATCACTTTATTATTCTCCTCTTCCTGCTGCTGTAAACATGCAGTAAACTACACCTTTGGGTTCCTTATAAAGATTTTCTGGTAAGGTGTGTGGGGTGGGGGGAATCCCTATTCTATTAATACAGATGCTAGAGATTTCCTAACAGGAATGGGAAAGAGAGATTAATAATGGCTTAATATTAACAGCGCTGACATGTTCCAGGGGAAATAATGAAATAATGTCCTGCTAGACTACTGAAGTGCTGGGTACTTGGCATATAATATTTCCACATCACTCTTGCAGTGATAGCCAGCCTTTCTGGCAATTATTGCCACAAGTCAGGGTGGGGAACCATATTCCTTTCTAGGCATCCTCTGAGGTATAAATGCCAGTGATGGGCAGATCCAGAAACAAGAGTGGGTGGAGCAATGACTGTACCGCTGCTTTTGTACAATAGGCTTGTTTATACACACACTCACACATCCCTCCCTATCCTCCCTGAGTGGCATGTGATCAGTGGATTAGGGGGCTAGGCTAGTCCCCTAAATGCCCCCCTACTGGCTCCTTCCCAAAGCCTGGGAAGCTTCTGTTCAGCTTAGGGAAGGAGGCATGATGCTCACACGTGCAATGTCAGGACATCAAGATGTCACACATGTGACATCCCCCCCCATCGCCCTCACAAGCTGGCGCCTCTAGCCCTAACTGTTCCCCTGTTTCATCACATGCCATTGTCCTTCACCCAGGCATTATCAGGGTTCAAGAACACATTGCAGTCAGCAGGAAATATCCTAGGAGGGTGTGAAGCAAGGTGGGTGAGTGGTGTGGCCTGATGAGAGAGAGGTGGATGAAATCCCAAGGGCTGTATAGAAAGGCCTGGAGGGTTGCATTTGACCCCCACGCCTGAGATTCTCCAAATCAAAAGTATAAGATTGTAGCAGTTAATTAGCTTCACTTGCCCTCAGCACTATTAATGTGGCCATGTGGTCAAAATTTGATTGACTGTGTGACTTGTTCCTAAGAGAAAGAAGACCTATTTGAAATGAAAGCAGGGGGCAGCACAGAACCAGCAACTGGGACTTGACAGAAGCTGAAGGGGGAGAATGAGGCAACATAGGTTTTGTTGTTGTTTTAGGGTGGTCAGGCAATATACCTAACTCCCAAATGTCTCCTTTCATGAGAAGAATAAGTATCAGTCAGTGTTCAGCTCAGTCCTAAATTCTGGCTCTAGAATTTTGATACACTTCAAAATTTTGATACACTTTCCAATTGGCTTGTGGAGTTAAAAATAAACAAATAAACAAATGTTTGACATAATTTCCTGCTTTTATAACCACAAATGATTGGGTGTTTTTTTTAGTTCTGCATTTAAGGCATACAGTGGTACCTTGGTTCTCAAACTTAATCCATTCCGGGAGTTCATTCAACTCCCGAAACCATTCAAAAACAAGGCATGGCTTCTGATTAGCTGCAAGAGCTTCCTGCACTCAATCGGAAGCCACGTCGGATGTTCAGCTTCTGAAAAACATTCACAAACCAGAACACTAATTTCCGGGTTTGCGTCATTCAGGAGCCGATTTGCTTGACAAGTAAGCCGTTTAGGAGCCAAGGTACCACTGTATTTATATCTCTGATTATTTAGGAGGCAACTTCAACAACACTTATAAAACACACTGTTGGTGGTGGTGCCGGTTTAACCTTGAATATATCCAAAGCAGGCCTTTCTATTTTTTCTTTAAATAATATGCCTGACTTACTGAAAACTCATCACCACTCCCCCGCTTTACTGAACCCATGAATCCTCTCATTGAAAGAAATATATCACTTAGCCAGGCAGTGTTCTGGATGACAATTGCATTTTCTTCCCTCATTGCTAGTTGGAGATGCCTCATTTTTGTACATTGGTTTTCATCGACATTTGTTATGGAAGGTATAATTGTGTATTCGCTAAACTGATTTGCCAGTCTGGCATAGAAGGAAAATTAAAATAAAATGCAGTTGCATTAACACCGAAAGCTTATTCTAGTGAATTTCCAATAAATATAAAAATGGCTATGATATTGTTCTTGTGATTTCATGCCAATATAAGGAGGATTAATATACTATAGGAACCCACTTGGCTATAATAAAGCAGAAGGAATTCAAATCACTCGTCTACATGCAAGAGATAAAACTTTGAAAAGAACTGGAAAATGCAGCCTTAAATATTATAATTGCCAATGTGTGAATTATTATATTTTTACAGATAATGTTATATGCAGAGGCTTATAATCAGGATGAAACAAAAGCCAAATCCATTGTGTTTCAAAGACAGGGGGAAATTACAGAATTAGATGGGGAGGAATCAAAAGGCGGAGAGGCTTTGGTCTATACATGCAACAACACGAGACAGGAATGTGGTGGTAGCATTCCTAATGGGGCTGTGCCACTTCAGACAGTAGGTGAGGGAATAACTTATGCAAATGCTATCATAGTTCTCTCTCGTACATGTACGGTGGTACCTCGGGTTACATACGCTCCAGGTTACAGACGCTTCAGGTTACAGACTCCGCTAACCCAGAAATAGTACCTCGGGTTATGAACTTTGCTTCAGGATGAGAACAGAAATCGTGCTCCAGTGGCGCGGTGACAGCGGGAGGCCCCATTAACTAAAGTGGTGCTTCAGGTTAAGAACAGTTTCAGGTTAAGAACAGACCTCCGGAACGAATTAAGTTCTTAACCCAAGGTACCACTATACACACACATGCATGCACACACACACACATACACACACACTGAAAGTAGAAAACTGGAGAGGGGTCTGTACTTCCTATTGTATAATAAAATTATAAGATTGTCATCATGCTGCAATTCACTTGCCTACCAATAGTTGGCACTGTGAACTCCAGTGTGAGCAGCCAATGTGTGGCACAGGCAAGCCACAGAGGGATATCTAGAAGAGGCTGCAGAAGCCTTCCAGATCTGCTGGCTCCTCTGCCTGCTAGCTTTCAGACTTCTGACCAGATCCCCACCTTCTTCTTCATTGGCTGGCCTCTGCTGCCACTGCTAATTACCATGAAGAGCACCAGCAGGAGCTGTTTCCTTTACTCCCATGCCTATTGCTCAACAAATAGTAATAAAAGCACAGTTAAACCAAAAACCCTAAAACAAACAAACCATTAATTAAGGAATGACATCCTTTTAGCACAGCTATCAGACTTCAGCTATGAGGACACACAAAACTGTGTCTGAGGACACTATCAAGATGGTCAAATGGGTGCAGTCAGATTCATACCATATAAGATTCTAATAATCAAAAATACTGATTTGGACACCAATTGGGAGCCAATGAAGTCATTGCAAAATAAAGGTTATATATTTCATGTACATCATTATATATTTCATGTACATCATCCACATAATCCAACAAAGCAATTTTGAACCTGTTGTCATTTATGCACACTGTTCAAAGGCAGCTCCAGAGAGAGATCATTTTGTAGTCCAGCCTAGCTGAATGACTGAGGTATGAATCATTTAACTAGGTCACAAGACTTAAGGTAAGCACAGTGATGTTTGTCATTGACTTCAGTGAAGGGCAGCATCTTTTAAATTCAATTTCTAAAAGGGAAGAGTAAGGTGTAATCCGACATTTATTTGATTCACAGGCTCTCTGCTTTAAACCTTCTGTGTTGTTGCTATAAGGAGAATATTACAAAAACATTACCAAAACCCTCAAACAAATTTATTTCTCTTCCTTATGCCTTCCTTTTACCAAGCCCTTCCATGACGAAGGTCACTAGCACCTATATTCATTCCTTATCTCCTGACATTTTCCAGACAGACTTTGTGCATGATGTTCATTCCATAAGCTTTATATGCCCTCTTCACATCCTTCAGGATGATATACAGCTCTCTTATCTCTCTCTCAAACACATGCATTGGAGTTGGGCAAGTGACTGCAAACTCAGTGAAATAATGGTTCAGAGGAGGTCATACATCTGTGTCATTGTTCTTATTCTTCTTGAGCCAGAAGAAACGCCTTCTCCCTTGGGGTTCTCTTTTGCTGGCTAACACTATGCTGAATGACTTTAGAATGCAAATAGCATAACTAGGATTCTGGTCGATCTCATTTTGGTGTGTGTTCACCCCAAATTCATTCCCTCTGATTTCCACATTAATTGGCAAATTAAAAGTAATCTGCATGAAGAATTAAATATGCAAACACTTCCTGTCAAAATGCACATGCAAAATGTATTTTTTTATATTTGATTTGAGAACTGCATCAGAATATTCAACGGATAACTGAATTCAGGTACACATATTAGCCTTTGGAGGTTCATATGAGATAAGTTCATATTGGAATTTGCAATAATTGAATCCTTAAGCATTCCTAAACATACACATACTTATTTTTTCCTAGTTTTATCTGAACTCTTTTCCCCCTTGCCTTCTAATTGTATGGATATTTTCCTTTTAAGAGGAATCTCCAATGTTCCCTAAAGATTTGCTTTGCAGTCCTATACTTTCCTGTCACTACTCAGAACCAAGTCCTATTGTATTAATCAGAAATGGCTCCCAAGCAGTGCTTTTTTCAGGGGGTACTCAATGGTATGCAGTACCAGCACCCCTCTCTTTTTAAGTGTGACACTTGCTGTAACAACTTCATGTTGAGTACCTGCACCTATTTTTATAGAAAAAAAACACTGCTCCCAAGTAATTGTCTATATAGGATTGCAGAGATACCTCTACTATTTCAAAATGCTATTATTATAATGTGTAGATGTATTCATTTTACCGTAATGTAATCTCTCCCCATCCACCTCCATCCCATGGGGTTGGGGAACATCTGACATAGTGACAGCTCAGAGGGCAGCAGGGGGGCGGGGATGAGCTAACTTTCCTCTTTGTTAAAGGGGGCAAAGATGCTTGCCATGGGATTTTGCAAGAGAATGATTAGGAGAAATACCATTCTTATCTTTCCACCAGAAGCCATTCCTCTTCCATTGCTGTATGTTGCACCTTTCTCAGATGGAAGGCATTCAAAATTACCCCCTTGACCCTTCTCACTTGCAAAGTACAAAATGAGCATCCCAGTTTCTATGGCAACATTTTAATATAGAAACTGCTGGTTCTTGAGAGCAAGACGGTGATCAGAGAGTCCAAGAACAATGATGGGCTGCTGTTGGCTAGCTCTTGCTTTGATCCCACCTTCTCACCCCACCACTCTTTCTTCTTCCCAGTTTATCTCTCTCTCTCTCTCTCTCTCACACACACACACACACACACAGTGCATCTGCACTGATTTTATTGGTATACTTGGCTCTATTTCAACAGGTTAAGAGTTCGAGTCCAACTGAAGATGACCGATCATCTATGCTGACTGGCAATGGCTTTCTGGAATTTAAACAGGAGTATCTCTCAGCCTTACCTAGAGGTGCCAGGAATTTAACCTGAGACCTTTGGCTTCCAAAACAGATGTTCTACCACTGAGCTACCACCTTTTCCCAAGCTTCGTCACAATGCAACATCCTTCCATTGTTAGAGGCGGAAATGGTTGATGCCAATTGACTAGGAGCTGATGCTGGAAAATTGGAAAACAAACTAAGGAAGAAAGGAGAAACTTTAAGAAACCAAAACTGACAAGTTCAGCCATTCCTACCAGAGCCCTGGCCTATCTTTCGCAGATATGCCCATGGATCACATTGTGTTTATGTTTGTTAGGGAAGGGAAGCATCTTCATTTCTAAATGCACAGCATTGTCTCTTTCAAGAGGAAAATAGTAAGAAATAAACCCTTGGAGGATTAGAAGACAGTGAATGATTGACATCTGGTACTCACATTTATTCTACTGAGGCTTTGGTTTGCCATTCATTGATGGGAAACTACTCTACTGAATGACATCCATATTTACCAGATGGGCCGTTAAGCCATATTGTATATGTCAATGTCTTCCCAGAATATCAGCTGAAGCATGAGTCCATCCAGTTGTGTCTGTCTGATTTTTGTCATGATGTTCCAAAATGAACTCGTGTACAGTTTCATTTCATCTTTTAGCATGGCTCCTATTACCTTGGAGTTCTGTGAAGCCTGACCAGTGAAATAAATGGAAACCTGTCTTGTGTCTTCAAATCAAAGCCAGCAATGAGAGGAATGCATCAGTATTAAGGCACTGTCTATATTAAATTATAGTTCTATGTGTCAAAAAGCAGAGATATAGCCTTCCAGGAACAGTTTTAAAGTTTGAGGTTACAATACAAAATAAAATAAAGTCTTCTAAGGATGTTTCCTAGTACACTTCACATAATGACTAGTGGCTCAGCACAATGAGCAACTGTGACCTTATGAGTAACTGGATTCATCCTAACAGGAAAGGGATCAATTTCCCTCCTAGTGGTATGTTAGTATGGTGCTCTCTTACTGCTAGATACTATTGACCATTGTCCTTTGTGGAAAATCATGTAACTGCAGACTATCAGGAAAGAGCCTTTTGCATCTAGACAGGCTCCTCCCATCAAGTTGGGCTCCCTCTGTTCAGGTTTACTTGCTTCTCCCACTCTTAACTCAGGGATTGCTCAGATGGAGTCCCTGGACTTTCTGTTCATTCCTCCTTCATTGAATATATTAAATGGTTGCTGGTACAAGCATAATAATTTGAATTGGCTTGCTGATGTTACTTTGAAAATGTGGCATATCCATCATTGCTAAGCCTCTTTTACAGCTTAGGTTTTTTTCTCCAGTTATTGGCATAAGAGGCGGAAGCAGCTTGCAGGTAAGGCAGAGCCAATCCACTAACTTCCCAGGAGATGGATTGATGTTCTTATCAGGAGGGGGCAGGGAGGTTGCAACAGTGCAAACTCTACTGGTGCATTTGCACCACATCAACCTACCTGCAGCCTTCCCCTCCTGGCAAGCAACAGTGTCCCACCTCTCAGAAAGTTGGCATAGTAGCTCTGCCTCATTACAAGTGGGTATGTGAGTTTGGGAGATTAAGGAAGCACAGAAGAGAGTAGAGGAGAAAATGAACTTTGAGGTAAGAAATACTGCAAAGGGACAAGGAGATAGCATGGAGATGATAGGACTCAGCAGATGCTACTGTCAACTATCTAATGATCACTAATATGTCAAGCTGTAAATGGACATATGCCTCTCAAAGAACCTAGCTGGAATGCAACTAGTCAGATAGATAGATAGATAGATAGATAGATAGATAGATAGATGATAGATAGATAGATAGATGATAGATAGATGATAGATAGATAGATAGATAGATAGATAGATAGATAGATAGATGATAGATAGATGATAGATAGATGATAGATATAGATAGATAGATAGATAGATAGATAGATAGATAGATGATAGATAGATGATAGATAGATAGATAGATAGATATAGATAGATAGATAGATAGATAGATAGATAGATAGATAGTTGCAAAGCCTGAGGAACAGATCCAGGTTCCCGATTACTAAAGTCCAAATAGTCAAATTGTATGATTATTGAATTACCTACTGTGGTGTCTTCCATATCAACTCTTTAAAATGGGTCTGCAGCTAATAAGTCTTCAAGTCAGTTTTAGGATGTTGCAATCAGAGCTGAGGAAATAAAAGAAATGGCTCAGTCAGAAACACTCAAAGTTTGAACTTAATTAAGACATGTACTCCCTGAGTGACATTCAACAGGTCATTTTGTCAATACTACCTCCATTCCCAGAGGAAAGCATATTTGAACTGAACTTCTCTCTGAAGACAGTTTTTTCTCCTTCCCAAAAATGTGCAAAGGGGAATGTCTGCAAAATAATACTGGTAGTAACGTTATCTGCTTAGTATATCTGACCTGACCTCTAACACTATATTTGCTGTTATGTTTGATGTTCATATAAGCAGGGTAGATACCTCATTACAATTAACTTGGATGGCAATTTATCCCTCCTAATAGCCCTGTGCTTAATTTGCTTTGTTTCTTTTATTTTTAAAAAAATAGGTCTCCAAGAAAGGCATAACTAGCCATTATTGGATGGAAACCCTGCCTTCCCAATGAACTATAGATGAATGTCATAAATCCTTTGTGTATGCTTCTTCAGTTGCTGTCTGCTTTCAACATTTTGCTTCCTTTTACTTACTTTATGCATGATTTCTGGAGTGGAGTATTTTTCACGGGGGTCACCACCAAAGGGGATTATCTCTTTAAGGAGCAGCAAGAGAAAAGAAAACCCACTGTGGGGTTTTTGTTCCTGAACTGAGATTTCATTGTTTGAGTTCTTCCCTGACAGTTGGCAGCCTAGAATTTAGTAGTGTTGTTTTGCCTATGTTGGTGTCAGGACTGCTGAATCCAGCAGCAAACCAGACACAGAGTTGGAGGCTGCAGGACCTGGATCAGGTTCAGAGCTCAGAACTGACAGCTGGAGATGACTGTATCTGAGGCTGCTGGACAGGAGTCGCAAGAAGAACCTCCTGGATCACTAGGGCTTGTAGGGCCAGAGTTCCGGATCCCCATGGATGCCTTCCCCTAAGGAGTCATATGCCTCCCACCGCACATCATCCATTCAGGGGCACATGAAGTGCAGCAAAAGGGAGGCTATAAAAGTGCCTTTTTAAGGTTGTAGGCTCTGAAGTTCTCCACAAGTGTGTAGAGCCCGAAAGAGATAGTGTGAAGATAAAGGCTTAAAAGTCTGCAGTACATCACCTGCATAGCATTTTAACAGTCAATGAGAGTTCTAAGAATTGTAGTTTGCTGGGAACTGCATCTCTTTGAGGTCAGATCCCTTAACAAACTAGAGTTCCCACAGTTCTCTAGGGTAAGTCATGACTGCTAATGTGGTATGAGTGGTATTGTGACTTATGTGCACAACCTTTTTTTAAAAAAAGCACCGATTATTGCTTTCCATGATTCATCCACATTTGATTAATATTTGAATTCCCAAATTGATGGATATTCCCATTGCTTTCCCCAATAGCTATCAATCACTTTTGTCTTGCCCTGTACAAAGGGATATAAATGTCTTATGCTCCAGGTGGTCCCAACCATTTCTGAGCACATTGCTCTGAATAAAATGTGACAAGCTGCATTTCAGACCGAAATGATTCAGCTCAGAGACAAAGGCAAACATATCTCAGTCTATTTACCATTTGAACAAATCTCAAAACAGCATGCACAGCTGGTTAAACTGCTGGGTATTTATTTATTTTTTAGGGGTGATGTGTGATAAAGAATAAAGAATTGTATCTTCCCACAAATAGTTTAATAGTTTTTAAATTTTTATATCTCATTATTTTTGTCTGTTTGTTTTTATTACTTTGTTCCCTGCACTGGGATAGAAAGTATTCAGTGAAGCACACATTATAGATACTGTAACATAAATAAACACATTGTCAAATGCTTCACTATGTTGAGACTAGGGATGTCTACTCTGTATTAGATACATGCAACATTGTTTCTGTTCTACTAGAGTTCATCTTCTGCCAAAATCTATGTTATTCTTCTTGCTGTCCACTGCGGTGAAATAACTAACCTGTGAAATTTGTTCTGTAAATTGCACAATTAAGTTTTGATTTTGCTATTTACCTCATTCATTTCAATACAAAGGAAAAACTATGCAAATGGGTGGGGTGGTAATCATTTTAGGCTAAAAACAGAAATAATAGTGAATCCAAATTGCATTCACTTTATTGATTTCCCTTCTGGACATGGGGCATGGGATAAATAAGTGACAACAACAATTTCTGCTTCCATTTCCACTTTCCCTGGAATTAGCTGATGTCTCTAATGGAAAGAAAACAGCAAGATTTGCTGATATTAGACACGAGTCCAAGGGGCATAAATCAGGACACAATCAATATCAGAATTCACAAAGTTCAAGTTATTCAAGATTCCCTAAAACAGGGATATCTGCTTGAAGAGGATTGCCAGCTTTGTGTGTTTATGAACCAGGCCATTGTCTTTTATTATTGTAACTTGTTGGCAATTCAAAGAAATGAGTTGAAGAAAGTTCAAAGGCAGGGAAAGCTCAAAAGTAGGAGAATCTCAATTTCAGTCTTGAGAGTTCAAAATTATTTTCAAATGTAAATGGTTGGTTCAGAACATTTTTGTATTTATTTTACCATTTTTAGAGGTATGCATGGGTGGCGCTGTGGGTTAAACCACTGAGCCTAGGGCTTGCCGATCAGAATGTCAGCGGTTCGAATCCCTGCGACGGGGTGAGCTCCCATTGCTCAGTCCCTGCTCCTGCCAACCTAGCAGTTCAAAAGCACGTCAAAGTGCAAGTAGATAAATAGGTACCGCTCCGGTGGGAAGGTAAACGGCATTTCCGTGCGCTGCTCTGGTTCGCCAGAAGCGGCTTAGTCATGCTGGCCACATGACCCGGAAGCTGTACGCTGGCTCCCTCGGCCAATAAAGCAAGATGAGTGCTGCAACCCCAGAGTTGGTCACGACTGGACCTAATGGTCAGGGGTCCCCTTTACCTTTACCTTTATGTCTAAAGTCGGTGAGCATATAAGAGCAGAACAACAAAAGAGTGTTTTTTCTCTTATTTCATTTTTCCCTGCCTTTATTTTTTCACTTCAGAATAAGCACTATAACATCTTAAATACATTTACACAATCACACTGAACCACTCTAGGAACATTCATTCCACTTTATTGTTCCCCATAATGGGCATTTTAAAACATTTATCAATAGATATTTAAACCTCAGACTCGAATGGCTCCTTCAGAGACAATCTGGGCCTGATGCAAATTTATAATACTCGTATTTAAAATACATTATTCACCACAGAAAGACTGGAAATGGTTTCTAAAGACAAATTCTTGTCTCCTAAAATATATTACATATGCCCAGCATTTAATGTTCACATTTGGGGGGGGGGGTTGCCTGTTAAAACACAATTAGAACACCAAGTTGTGCACATCCCTAACTCATCCACTGAAACAAATTGGACAGAAAAGTGTATGGCTTTGGATAGAATTGATGCCCTGTAGCTGATGGAGTAATCTACAATCCAGATAAACTTAAAATGATGTTTTGGTGCCCTGGATATAGTACAGGACATTAACCAGGGAGATCTGTGTTCCAATTACCATTTATGCTGGATGAGGTAGGCCTTTGGTCTGATTCATATTATTGCCCATGAATACTTTTATAAACTCGACTAAAACAGGGGTGTGTGCGGGTAACCATTGTGTTCGTTTTTTATATATATTGCACTTGCTTTACAGAGAGAAATACAATTTCTATATTTGAAAAAAGTTGGAGAAGGCTAAAGCCCTACTCCCAATGGGTATTTTGAAAGTTTTTGCTAGAACACAGACATTAGATGTAGAGACAGAATATAATAGCAAAGAAACAACTAAAACTTTTAAACAGACTTCTATTAATATTGGGGGGGGGTGTCGCCCCCATCACAGTATCTATCAAAAAGAGAAAATCCTATCAGTATCAGTAAATCCTCCTTTAAAGGTTTCATTGATCTTAGCCTAAGAACAAGATTATATATATACAAAAGTCTTACATAGAGATAATGTCTAGAGGATTTGGGGGTAATCTTAGCACTTCATTTTAGATTAAATCTAGCAGTTTTCAAACTCAGAGTCATTCACATTGATTGCAAGCATCCGTAAATGTTCACTCTTTATTAAAAAATAATTAAATTTGTTTCCTATGGATGTGTGAGTAAAATCATCACTGCTGCACAATAAGTAATTTACCCTTCCTCTTTTTTATTTGTAAATATTCATAATTTTTTAACTGCAAGAATTAACTTTTTTTCTTTCTTTCTTTCTTCATCACCATTATTTTCACAATAGAAATCAGATTGTGTTGCAATCTTATCAGGCAATCACCTTCAATCCATTACCAAATATCAGTAGACTTGTATTGTGTCTATAAGAGAACTTGTGGTTTAATTGGGAGTAGGAATGGATGGGTCTTTCAATTTAAAATTATCCCCATTTCCCAGTTTTAAGTTAAGTTCCCCACATTTCTGCAGCAGTTTGCTCCCCCCCCCAAGTGTCCCCATGAAAATATGTTAGCAATTTGGTGCATCTCTCTCCTAATATACACACTATTTCACTAATGTGTGCTTTACTATACACACACATCACAAAAGTTCCATTTGGAAGGATAATTGTTTCTCTGTTGAAGTATTTGTTTGAAAAGAGTGAAATAGATGAATTCTCATTAAAATACAAAGAAAATTGTATTTCTCTGCCATCTCTAACAGGGGTGTCAGGGGAGGAAACAGGTGTGTGAAACTGCCTTTCCTCTTTCACATTTTCAAGGAATGGGAGTTTGTGTTGTGGTTAAGTGGGTGCCACTCACTGGCACTTCCCTAGCCTCTATATGACTGGTGGCAACCTAAAAAAAAAAAAAAAAAGCTATAAGTGAACAATATTCTCAGAAACATTTGGGTGAATTCTCTATACAAGCTTACCCATAGATGTAAAGGAAAGGAAAGTATGCCTGCTTCACACCAACCCATGCATCAGCTCTTCCTCTAACTTCCCTGTAGCATTTGAATATGGCCTGTGTGCATTAAATCCAATGTCTATAGGCCAGATTATGTTGTCAGTTTCTGGATTTTGACAAGGAATGTTGAATTTTATGGGTGATATCCATCACTATTCAGAGTAGACCCATTTAAGTGATTACTACCTTAGATTATTTAATTCCATTAAGTCTACTCTTAGTTGGATGAAACCCCATGTGTGTAGACTGCACATGGGAAGAGCAGGTGAGCTTGAGACCAAGAGAAATCTAGATTGGATTTCTGTTTTCTATATTTGTATTGGCAAATAAATAGGTTATGATGTCCTCCAAGAGAACTTTACTGGATTGTCAAGAACTCCTGTTCCACATTCTGAGGAGTAACAGCTGCAATGTCTTCATGCCCTTGAAAGCAACCTGTGGGCATCTGCCAAATTATGATGTGAACAGACAACATGGCAACTTTTTTCAGGCAATGTCAAAGATCATCCAGTCCAATTTTTTTGTTCTAAAATGAAATTCCCTGCCTAGTCTTCTAACCTTCTCTAGCTTATTCACTTATCTGGACTTAGAATTGGAAGAAACATTGACTACCCAAGCACCATCCTTAGAAGATTGGGAGGAGGGGTCTTACATTTTCTGTGATAGCCCCTAAGTTGTATAATTCCCTCTCTAGAAGGTGCATTTTGCACCTTCACTTTACAATTTTTTGCAATTTGTTTTAAACTGGGACCTACCCTGGGACATTAAGGTTAAGGGTGCATGGTAATAATAGTAATAATAATAATAATAATAATAATAATAATAATAATAATATGCTAACCAACTGCTTTTATACCTATGTATTTGTCTATTATTCATCCCATGTCCTTTGTTGTAATTCAAATGTGTCCTTCAAATATTCTGCTTACACTTTCAGCAAATAAGTTCTTGGCCACTTCAAAGGTAAGCTATCACAAAGTGCCTTTCTAAGAGCACAGTGCCTCTCAGAAATAGAGGCCACCTTTTCATCCCTTAGAAGCTAATCACAACGGTGGAGTGCAATAACAAAATGATCATGGTTGCATAACTAAAGCTTAATGAATCGGTGTTTAGCTACCCCACCACCACCACCAAAACAGGCAGGTCAAATTTTATCCTCTAATTCCCAATCACATGTACTATCTTATTGTGTGCTGTTAAAGGGTATAATTTGACTAAACACATTCAGAAATGACACACACGCAAAATTGTTCTCCCTTTGAAAGTCACAACACATGGAATGTAAGAAAGTATGGTTAGTTTGCTGCTGTCATGGATGGGTCGCTCTCTCGCTCTCTCTGGTAGTAACTGATAAAACAGCTTTTGAAGTCAAACTGTCACATAAAAGCACTTAAATCCAGCTTAATGTACCCTAGCCAGGCAAATCTGAATTAACCAGGCTTCTTAGTTTTGCAACAGTAATAAGGTGAAAGGGTGTACACAGCAGAGAAAGAAAAGAATATAATAAGTGAAACAAAAGAGGAAAGGGGAACAATAAAGCAAAAGTGGGATTGGGACTGGAAGGAATGCATCTCTTATCCATCTATGCGTAAAATAAGAAGAACACTCATGATGTATTGTTTAGCTAACTGCTGTGGTGCTTTGCCCCTTCCTGCTCCACACTGAGCCTTTCAGAAGCCACACAGATGCCTTCCCTCAAACACAGAGCCTTCTGGTGAGTGCCATCCTACACCACCACGCCATTGCCTATGCATGTGACCTGTGCCAGGTTTAGCTGTCTGGCAGTTATCTAAAGAGCATCAAAAGAGCTTACAGGGTCAGGTTAAAGGAAAACACAGTCCACTATTCCCTTCTCATAGTAGGCAGCCTGGTGCCTATGGGAAACTGCATATGGAATCCCCAGGAGAAACTGTTCTAGAACTCTGGAGCTACCACAGAAAAAGCCATGCTGCTAATCGGAGGCAACATTATTTTTCTAAGAAGGCCAGCCTACTGGCAGCCAGAGTGATGTAGTCACCTCTGGTAGTGTGTACAAGGTAGTGTGTAGAGGTGGCAAATTAATGTGTGTGCCACGCAACTTTTCCCACATTCTCCAATCTAGGGTGCTGCAGTGAAGGAGATAGTTCTCCTCTTGTCACTGTTGAAGTAAGATTATATTGTCATAGAGTTGCAAATAATCAGAGGAGTCTATTCTGAGACAGAAGGACGAATGGTGTGATTTGTTATGCCATGTTCTCAATCACTGTACAAATCTAATTCTAATGATATAGGTATTTCTTGCAATATTATTTGTGAATGAAGATCTAAATGACTACTTATTGGCAAAAATCCTATAAAGAACATCATAAAAGAACGTTTTTATTTCCTTTTAAGGAACACTGCTTTAACTTATCATTTTAAATGTGCTTACATGGAACATATTCTAAGGGCATATCGAGCAATATATCATGTTACCCAAAATTAATTTGTTTTTTACAGTTTATTTAATATAGTATTGATTGAATTAGCATTTGAGTTAATGATCTTTAAATGCTCAAGCACTAGAACAGGGTGACAGTTCACACACACACACACACACACACACACACAACAGGTTGTGTATACCAAAGCAGTGTTGAAAATTAGAACATTAGAATGAAGTCATCAGCTCTAAATCAATACTAGAAGGGCATATATTCCATATGGGTAATTGTTCATTATGTTTTTAAAGTGATCAGTCATGGTTATTCTGGGCTACAGAGCCTGCTATGAAATTTTTCTTAGAATCAGAAAACTGCAAAAGATAACTGTATTAAGTGGAGACTTTTCCAAGCTCTTTAGAATCATGGCTATCATAGGATTGCTCGGTTCACATATTGTTTCTGAAAGTGTGAATTAATTAGGTATGTCATTAAATGTAAACTGGGTCAACTTTATCCCTCATCCTTATTGTTATCTTCATCAACATGTGTCTCTTTCTGTAAGGCAAGACAGCTACTGAAACTCTGATGATTTCTGAATGCTCTTTCCCAAGCTCTTGAGAGGTTTTGGCAATAATATGTTACCTTTTTGTGGAGATGATGAGACTGACCCACGAATAAGTATGTCAATCCATAGTAAGGTTAAGGAACTGGGCAGATGGAGAGAAAAACGTGTGTGTGGATTTTTGATAATCCCCAGCTACCATTATTGCAATAACAGAATGTCTTGGGAAGATTAGTGGGGGAAAGGGTCCAGCAAAAGAAAGATTTGTTGCCTCCTACAATGAAATTGGGGGGAGTACTTTCTGATGGATCTGAAAAGCCTTTAAATGATGGATGGATAGGTCAATTTCCCATCTTTAGCAGGTTTCTTGGGAGACAAAACAGCAAATCACTCTGTATTTCACTCACCAGGTTTAAGGAGAGTGCAGACTGTGTGAAAAGGCAAAGATTACCGGTTTCATCTCTGAACAAAGCCAGCACCCTACATTGTGAACCAATCCTGTAATAAATGAGCAAGGTTGTCCCCCAATAGGTGAATCAGGGGAAATTCAAGAACTTTGCTAAGAATTCATCAGGGACTCCAAGGCTTGAGCTAGATTCCTTTCACAGTGCTACAATTCCCAGAGCTCCCTGGGAAGACAGATTTATTGTTAAACCACTCTAGGAATTGTCACTCTGTTAGGGGAACGTGGGTCTCTCCATAACTCTCAGCCTCCTGAACAGATGACATTTCCCAGGATTTTTGGGAGGAAGCTGTGACTGTTTAAAGTGCTATGAAACTGCTTTAAGTGTACAGTACAGCTGGGGCCCTTGACTGTTAAAAATACCCCACTTTTATTTACTTGTTTATTATTATAATTATTTTAATGAAAATAGGTTACATAAGGAAGTTACATAATTTCATGCTGGGGAATTATGAGCTGGTGAACTAAGCCCCTTTAGGGATATTTTCAACTGCAAAAAGTCATTTGAATTTGCAGTTATGTGCATTATTATAATCACTTTCCTTCTGCAATTTGGCTTCTTTTCTTGAATTCAATCTGTATTCTGAGTGAAGTGTACCATGACTGGCATTCTAGCATCCTCCATGGTCAGAAGCCCAGTGACTTTCTAATCGTCTGCTTCTGCCAACAAAACATTCAGAATTTTCTAGCCACTGAGCTCACAACTTCCTAATTTCCTATGGAGGCTGGAGGACATGAGAAATGCCTAGAATCTGATTTTTAAGGGCAAGGTATTTGTGGTATGATCATCAATATATCTGATAATACACCACCTGCCCTATGTATCCATGGATAATAAAATGGTTCTCTGTTATTTCCACTTCTGTACTGGCTAATATATTCTTTAACCACAGACATTTATTCTGTCCCATTTGGCATTCTCGCTTAATTAAGTGAACAGATGTGGCCGTATTCTAAGTTATGCATGGTGAGAGACAGATGCTACTCTCTGGCTTATACAATCTTTTCCATTGGAAACATCTGGAACTGTGGCTCAATGCCATTTCTGTATTTGCTGCTTAATGGCCTCAGGAGATCTTTCCCTATTAGCCAGTAGCAGAGGCTTTCTTGGATATCTTGTTGTCCAGGCAACCACTTTTTCCAGAGCCTTTTTGGGGAGCTTTTGTTGCTTGCTGTTCATGTCCCCCCCCCCCCAGTGATACAGTACATAGAACTTCAGGTTCCCTCTCTATTTATAGCAAAATATAGTTAGTTGCCTTAAATGGGTCAGACTCTTGGCCCCTCAAGACCAGTATAGTCTATACCAGTGTTTCCCAAACTTGGGTCTTCAGCTATTTTAGGACTATAATTCCCATCATCCATGACCATTGGTCTTGCTAGCTAGGGATGATGGGAGTTGTAGTCCAAAAAACACTGGCCTACACTGAGTGATAGCAACTCTCCAGCATTTCAGAGAGTGTCTCTCCTAGACATGGGGATACTGGGGATTGAATTTGGAGGCTCTTGCACGCAAAACAAATGAAAATGCTTTACCACCAAGCTATGGCGCTTCCAAAGTTGCTTCATGAGAAACAAACCAACAAGCAAATGAAATGCCAGGTGATGGATTAAACCCCAAGTCTGGCTTGGCTCCACCAGCAATCACTTGCTTGCCAAGGCCCTGTGCCCTGCAGTTACCCAAAGATTAATAAACACACCAATGTGAGTATTTTGAATTATGGGCTAAAACAGGCCACAACTTTATTGCATTGAGTGAAACCAGGCTATATCTTGACTCCTGCCCATCTGCAGGGAGTCAAACTAAGAGTAAACCACCAGAAGGGGGAGCCCTACGACTTACATCAAATAGGGGCACCATGAGGGCTCCCCGTTGAGGAAGTGGCATGATCCTAGCCCACATCTAGGCTTCGGGCAGAATCCACCCCCCCCCCGAATCCCTTTAACAGGATACTCTTATCGAGGAGGGGCAAGTGGAGGCTACAACATCCCCTCCTATAAGCAAAGGCTTACCCAATGCCTAACCTTACAAAATTGTGATGATTGCTACAAGGTAGGTGAAAACCAAATGGCAAGTGCCAATTCACTATGTGGAAAAATTCCTACCCGGCCCCAACAACAAGGCAGCTGACATAAGTTCATAGCAAGGTCATGTAAAATCAAAGTTTAAAAAGAGGGTGGGAGGGTAGGGAGATCTGATGTGGAGGCCATACCCCCTGCTGGCATGGACTGGTTGGGCAGGGGTGATGCAGCTGGGGCTGGTGGGGGGGGGCGTCAATCTCCCGCCCCTATCCGGGTCACTACAAAGGCCCAGATACCTGGCCGCAACACTGCCCAACTCAGAAGGTGAGCTACTCATATTGAGTTGAGCTACTGATGATTAACAATGCACTCCTATACATCTCTACTCAGGAGTAAATCTCTTTGAGTTCAAAGGGCCTAACTCCAAGGGAAGAGGTACAGGATTGTGGATTTAATCATTAGCATCCACATTATCTTTCTCCAACACAGTGCTCTCTGGCTCTTGTTGGACGAATGCAGATTACATCTCTCTCTCCCCCCCACCTCTCTCTCTCTCTCTCTCTCTCTCTGTATGCGTGCGTGCGTGCGTGTGTGTACATGCCTGCAAATGCTAGACACAGATATGCACTCACTCCATTGACACTTGAGGGAAAGAACAGCATCATCCCAATGGCCAGGAATAATGGCCAGGAATGATGTGAATTGTAGTCCAAAACATCTGGAGGGCACCAAGTGGGGGAAGACTTCTCTGCACTTTATTCTTAATAGTTAGATAATTACATTCTCCATTTGTCTTATGGATCTTGTCATAAAAATTAATTAATATCAATTTCTGGCTAAAAGATTCAACTTTCTCAATGAAACACAGGATGAAATGACCAATCCATTATCAAAATGAAATAATTAGTTAACTAGTTTTAAAGGAAATTGTTCTATTTTTCCCATTTGAAAGTATACCTGTATTGATAGTTACAAAGGAAAGATGAGGACACAATGATATATGCAATTAAACACTGATGAACTCTACTTGAGTAGTCACCTTTTTGTACTCTTTGAGTTAAATTCCTTGAAGAAATATTAATTTAATTAAAGATAAGAGGAGCACCTAATTGAGATCTGGCACCTTATAAGTATTCTTTGTTCTACTTTGGGATATAGCTGCAATTTTGTAACAGTTTCTGGGGAAAAAACCAGAACAAAAAAGATCTAAATTTAAATGAATAACATTATACATGAATTTATATAGATCACAGCCTTATTATTGAAACTTCAGTTATCTCAAATCCTCATTACTCAAATTACAATTCTGCACAACTGTAATAGTTTTCTAATGGAATTATCCTGAGATTGCTGCATCTGTGATTGAATAATTTCATCCTTTCTCTCAAGCCTCAATATGGCATATGTGCATATCTGTGTCTTGTAATGCTTGCATGTGTGTGTATGCACAACTAAATGTTTATGTAATCTGTAATCTATATTACTTCAATCCAGGAGTTCTCGAACTGTGGTCTATGGTCATTCAGGTGGCTTTGTCTGCTTTAAATATTCATATTGATTTTTAATTGTATTTTGTTTCTTTTATTTCTTATGCTGCATTCTATTGTATTGCAACTGAATTCTATGGAATGCAAATTGTAGCACAATACTTTTTTTATTGATAAGAAATATATGGAAAGCAGAATGAAACAACTCCTAGCGGTGCCTGATTTATAACATAGAACACAACTGCTTTATAGTATGATCCTAGGACATCCAGAAAAATGCAGCTACATAAGAACTGTCAGGAGTTCAGTCTACACTCGAGTAGTGTAGACTCAGGCATGTGTCTCTGCCAGAGACACATGCCCGAGTGGCATGTTCTCTCCCTCGTGGTCGATTGTTCGGGAGCTTCAAAAGCTTTCTTCAGCCCGAACATCACAGCGACCAATGCCAACCAACACCGGCACACTTAGGGATCCACAGAGTTTGCACAACTTGCGTGACAGATCTCAGCAACTCAGCATTTTGGCTAATCTACTTTATTTACATATAAACACACACGGAGCACTGCAACATGGCTCCCTCTCTCTCTAGCATCACACAGCAAAGAGAGAAAGAACAAAGGACAATAGTCCCACTTCACGGAACACAGTAACACAAACATCCTGTCTTCGTCACTTCCCACTCTGTGGAGTCAAAACATATCACGTCATGTGAAAGACAAAAATCCCATGACTGCAATCATGGAGCAGGAATTCTAACATCCTCCCCCAATTCATGATCTGTGTTGCAGTCATCAGTGTAACTGCAGCAACCATACAGATGTCATACACACAGTATACCTCTGTAACACCCATTCCTCCCTTGGAACTACCTGCAACTGGATTGGCCTTGGGCCTCACCATTTTGCACTTCTGACTAGTCTTGGCGTCATAACCTTTCTGATTATCAGGAAGTTTCACACCTGGCTTTGTTGGGACTTGAACCCTAGTCTCGTTCCTCTCTGAGAAATAAGTGTTGGCACACACAGCAGCTGGACGTGATCCAGCTTCCTTCTCCAAGGAAACAGTGTCTACCCTTACAGCCTTTGGGCGTGGTTTCTCGTCCCTCAAGGAAAAACCCTGTACCCCTTTCAAGACTCCAGGTTTCAAGACCTGTGTCGAGCCACTAACCACAGCTAAACCACAAACATCCTGTCTTCATCACTTCCCACTCTGTGGATTCAAAACATATCACGTCATGTGAAAGACAAAATTCCCTTGACTGCAATCATGGAGCAGGAATTCTATAATTCTACAATGTTATAGGAATTCTAACATTATAAATGAGACTCTTACATATGTACCTTATGTATGTATACAAACTCAATAAAATATTAATACTATACTATACTATACTATACTATACTATACTATACTATACTATACTATACTATACTATACTATACTATACTATACTACTATAATACACTACACCAAAGTGTTTAAATGTTTCTTTGACTGTCTTAGAATTTTCCGGCCACACTTGCCATCCTCTCCTGCAACAGCCTTTGAGAACCACTGTACTAGGCCTACTAGACAAAATAAAAGCTGATAAATTGCCAATTGTGGAAAGAATCCACATACCCTCCAACATTCCTCAAATGAAAATAACAAGCCTTCATACCTGAGGTCTGTAAAGGCATCAAACCAGCTCTCAGAAAGCTTCATAAACAATTGTAAATCTATGTTCTGTCCTGACAACAGCTTGGATGAATGGGATGAATTAATTTTTCTGCCATCCCTACCTATTATCAAATAAAATGGCAGCCTTAAACATCAATTGGGTCTCATTCCAGGGTGTCTGGGTAATGGAATAATGTAAAAGAGGAGGTAGACACTTTTCAACATGGTTTAGAATTAACATGGAAGGCCACAGATAGTTTCAGCTGAGGTGTTATAATTATTTTAGATATAGGAGTGTGTTACCCAATATTCAACTTTTAAAAATTAAGCCATGCTGTGCACTGGTGTCTTTTTCTGTCCATCTTCCAGACAAGAACCTTTCAAGTTTTTAAGAGTATAAATGGAGTTACTATTTCCTAAATCTGAATTACAGTTCTCAGTTGCATAAGGTGTCCTATTTAGAAAAAAGTGGATATATTTCAATCTATTGTATTAAGATTTAGGAGGTTTGTTTAGCTTTTAGCTTGGCTTCAGGGCAAAACTGTGGGTAAACCATGCTTCCCCAAGGTAATTCATTTCCTAATTGCGATTCACTTGCTGAAATACAATTAAAGCTATTGCCCTGATATTAACATCAACATCTTAATTGCCATATAGAAATATGAATATGTATTCCCCCCTTTTCTCATAATACTTTCTTGCTAACTTTCTGTGAACATATAAGTCTTAATTAAAGGGAAATGTTAATCCCTTTGTACAAAGATGTTTAAGGGAACATATGGTTGTCCTTAAGTAGAACAAGCATTGCATTTCAAGCCAGTTCTCTGATATATATTCTAGGAAATGAAACAGGATTGAGGCTTTTACATGTCCCTCAAAGGACCAAATACAGGGTCTCAGCTTAATATGTGCAATCCCTGGTTTTGCCTTCCAGGACTCATATTGTCTCCACTTTGTAAAATTCAGTTCAATTCAGTTTGCATTGAAAGGTGAGCCTACCTGAGTCACACTTTCTTAAACAATACATTAAGTGAAACACAAAATTCACACTTCTTCAATGCAGTTCTCCAGTCAAGTTACATGTACAAAAATGCATACACAGGGATAAACTGTGTATGATAATGCATATATTAGTGAAAATACCATACAAAAATATTTTATATTTGGGAAATTTCTTTGCAAAAGGGTGTACATTGGGCAAAAATGCATAAGAAATGTGTACATTAACATAAATTTGCACTCAAATGCTTTTGAAATTTCATAAGGACTTGCTTTTTAAGAAAGAATTGACAAATTGGTGCAGAAATTGGGCAAACTGAACCTAAGTTTGGGGGGGGGGAATGAAATTGAGAGAAACCAGAACTGACAGTTGTGCTCATCTATAAACCTGCTTCACTCTTTACACAGCAGCTGGAACATTCAGGGGGCAAGAGTGGGTGGAGAAATCTCTGCGAATTTCTCTGCAAACTGTCCTGATCAGCACTCAAATTAATGGAACTTAGCTACCCGCCCTCATTTGTGGGTGATGCAGTTCTTGGTTGTTTAAATATATCAAAGATCATTTTTACATACTTCCTCCACTACCCTGACAGCACACACACACACACAAATCTATCATCTATCTATCTATCTATCATCTATCTATCTATCTATCATCTATCTATCTATCTATCTATCTATC
Organism: Podarcis raffonei; assembly: GCF_027172205.1. NCBI lineage: Eukaryota > Metazoa > Chordata > Lepidosauria > Squamata > Lacertidae > Podarcis > Podarcis raffonei. Next base: position 43,994,582 of record NC_070609.1, read on the forward strand.
TATCATCTATCTATCTATCATCTCTCTCTCTCTCTCTCTCTCTCTCTCTCTCTCTCTCTATCTATCTATCTATCTATCATCTATCTATCTATCATCTATCTATCTATCTATCTATCTATCTATCTATCATCTATCTATCTATCTATCTATCTATCTATCATCTATCTATCTATCTTACAGGTTAATGCAGAAATAAAATTGTTTTATGAGTATAAACATGGAGAATTGATACAGTCTGGAAATAGACATAATTGTCCTTCCCCTCGTAGGGATCAAGCTCAGTTTATATCTGATTGCATGAAAAGAGTAAGACTGAGAGAGAGCACTCATCTAATGTGTTCAGAGCTTCCAGGTGGGTGGGAGGTCTAGTACATCCCAGAGACTATGCTATTTAACCTTCCTTCTGTGTTACAATCCTTCTGCGTTGATATACTTCTTAACCTGAAACTGTTCTTAACCTGAGGCACCACTTTAGCTAATGGGGCCTCCCACTGCCACTGCACCGCTGGAGCATGATTTCTGTTCTCATCCTGAAGCAAAGTTAAAGCCAAGGTACTATTTCTGGGTTAGCGGAGTCTGTAACCTGAAGCGTCTATGTCCTGAAGCGTCTGTAACCCGAGGTAAAGGTAAAGGGACCCCTGACGATTAGGTCCAGTCGTGACCGACTCTGGGGTTGCGGCGCTCATCTTGCTTTATTGGCCGAGGGAGCCAGCGTACAGCTTCCGGGTCATGTGGCCAGCATGACTAAGCCACTTCTGGCGAACCGGAGCAGCACACGGAAACGCTGTTTACCTTCCCGCCTGAGCGGTACCTATTTATCTACTTGCACTTTGACGTGCTTTCAAACTGCTAGGTTGGCAGGAGCTGGGACCGAGCAACGGGAGCTCACCCAGTCATGGGGATTCGAACCGCCGACCTTCTGATCGGCAAGTCCTAGGCTCTGTGGTTTAACCCACAGTGCCACCCTCTGTACAAATGACACTTTGCATCCTAGCAGGGAGATATATGATCCAGTTATGGCAATATAGAAGCATCTTCAATATGCTTAGAGTCATCAGGATAAAGAGAATAAGCTATACCTCCATTATTTCCTCAATATCTTGGTTACAGCAAGGGAAATGTTAATATTACTGTTACACTTCATAGCAGGGTCAGTTTCATGGTCATTTGATTGTAAATATATTCTGACCCATTTTCAGTGTGCTTTTTTGAAAATTGTATTTCAATTGTGTGCATTTCTAAACATGTTTGAGCATTTCAATGCACTTGGTTCTCATTTCCCCATAAATTCACATTGCAAAATTTGGAGAAGAGCATAATCCAGTTAACTGTATTCATTCTTATATAGGTCTAGGAACTGCAAATTCTGCTGTTTCGCTTTACATTGTATAGTTAATGAAATTTTCTTCCATCCCTAGAATTTGGCATATCTAGATTAAGTTAGATGAAAATCTATTTTGACTATTCATTGTGCAGTGTCATTGTGTGCTATTTCACAGTGGTGTAAAATTACTCTCCCCCCCCCCAAGAAAAAAGACTGTTGTACTTTTGATGACAGTGTTGTATTACAGAGAAATGGGGAGACTTACTCTTACTAGATTCCCATATGTCATTCTACTGTTGGGTGCATACTGTTGGATGCAGACCTACTTAATCCTGGTAGCATCTAAAACAAAATGCTGTTCTGCTGTTTTCACTGTTGGATATTTTAATTAAAAACTCACATAGGAATTATATATCTCTGGGTGGCCCCTGTTCACTATACTTGCCAACCCTTTTCCTTCCCCAAGACCACACGTGTTCTTTCTTTTGCAGCTTCTGAACCCACAAAGGGTCTTAATATCCCCCTTCCTGACCACCCACTTCCCCATCCTCAGCTTCCAACCAAAAAGGGCAACAATATCTCCCTATGCCAGTCTGCCTCCTCTCCCTCCTCTCTCACCTGCCACCTCCTTCAATGCCAGGAATTAAAAGATGCAGAGCCTCCCTCTCCTTTTCTTTCTCCTGAGGTGATCCATCCAGACTCTGAGGTGGATTCCTGTAAGCTCTGCATGCCCTAGACCAGTACAAGTTATATACAGAGATCTATAATGGGATCTGCTATCTGTGAGCAGGTGTGGGAAAGTAGGAAACTGCTTCATACTGAGGTAGACAATTGTTCCACCTAGTTCAGTCTTGTCTACCCTGACTGGCAGTGGCAGGATTATATTTTCACCCTTATGTGGAGATGCCAGGAATTAGATATAGGATCTTCTGCATGCAGTACTCTTCTTTTCTAATTGAGCTACAGCCCATCACCTTCAAGTATGCCCCCAAACCACCTCTTCCTTTTTATAGTTTTGCTGGTATGGGCAGGAGAGTGACTGCCAGAAACTGACAAGAATGGGAAGGTTATTTCTGGCTTTGGGGAAACGATGACCTTTCATCTTCAAGAGAACCAAGCAAATGTCTCATACCCCTTGAACACCAGTAAAGAATCATCTCTCTTAATGCTCTGTGAAGAGGTTTCCTAATGTTGGCAACCAACAGACCAAACCTCTCAGTCTGCTCTCCACCTTAATTGCAAGCTGGAAAACCTTAAGCACACAGTAGCAAGCTGTCATGCTCCATAATCTAAACATCCCCCATCTTTTTGTGAGCATCTTTCCAGAAAAGAAATTAAAGCAGAGGAGGTTGAATTAGAGACATAAGAAGTTGCAGACTGGAATAAAAGTTAGAAAGCAGTGTTCCCTTTTGTGGTGAAGTCTTTTCTTCCAAACCTTTTCAAGCCTCCATTGTTATTTGGCTTTTATGGCACAAAAGGTATCTCCCATCCCTAATTTTCATTCCGAAGAATACAGTGATGTCCTGCTGTGTTACATATGAAGGGGGTTTATTTTATAATTTGACACTGCATATATTTGTAGGTATGAAATACAATAACAGAAAATTGGCTCATAGGCTCCAGTGAGTTGTTTGTTCAGTAATGGAGTCAGTGGGTAATACTCAGCACAAATTAATTTGTAATTTCTGCAATTTCTTGGATAATTGTTCTCCATAATAAAATTTTACATCTGAAAAATAAAGTTGCATACTTTAATGATTTTAAACAGCTCCCTGGTTGAAATCTTCCTGACTGATAAAAAAAAGCCTTAGCCTCTTCAGTTTCTTTATTTATTTTAAGAAAAACAAAACAAAATCAGACATTGTTCTCTCTCTCTCTCTCTCTCTCTCTCTCTCTCTCTGTCATATCTCATTATGGTATGCCTTGTATCTCACAGTGAGTGAGCAACTTACACTCTAGTCTAGGTTTTCATAAATTTCTTCATTCTATCTAGAGGCATCATTATGAAACATCCTGACGGATAAATTGACTGTCTCACTGACAAGTGACCTTAGCTACCCAGTAATAGGAGTTACACTGATGTTAGAACCAAAGATAATTGTATTGTTTGTGGGCTTTGTAGCTGTGAACCGTTCCAGACCACCAAGGGACATGTGCTGTACATCAGAAAGAAAATCTTTACATTTACTGAAGCAAAGAAGATGGTGGAAACTAGGTGTGCATTGACCACAGGATTTGGTTTGCCCCCCAATTTGGCACTTCGGGAAGCAGCCAGCCTTGATCTGAAGGACTTTGTAGGCTACCTGATTAAGATGGGGCTCTCCCCAAATCTGTTTTATTTTCCCTCATTCACTATTTCAATATATTTTAAAAATAGCTATAACTTTTTCTCACTTTTGATGAAAGGAGATGGAATGGGCAGGCTTAGCTCCATCAGAGTAGACAGAGCCTGCTTTGTTATGGGCAAATGAATCTATTTTTTTTTTTTAATAAATTTTTATTAGTTTTCCAACACATATTAGATGACAATACAAAACAATACAAAAACAAACAAACATATACACATGTATAATTTCTTAACCTTCTTTTCCTTAAACCTTCTTTCAGCGACTTCCCCATACCTCCTTTTTCTGCATCCTTGTTCTAAATCTTTCCAGCAACCCCTAATTTTATTTACTTATGGCACTTCCTTTAAATCCTTTTTCCCATATCCAATTGTTTGTCGCTGCAATTCTATTTTGCATTACTCAGGACATTTTAGCACTCATTAATTTTACAACAGTTTTTAAGGTAAACTTTAAATTTCTTCCAGTCTTCTTCCACCGTCTCTTTCCCTTGGTCTCGGATTCTGCCGGTCATCTCGGCCAGCCCCATGTAGTCAATCACCTTCGTCTGCCATTCTTCCAGTGTGGGTAGTTCTTGTGTCTTCCAGTACTTTGCTAAGAGTACTCTTGCTGCTGTTGTCGCATACATAAAAAACATCCTATCTTTCTTTGACACCAATTGGCGTACCATGCCCAAGAGAAAGGCCTCTGGTTTCTTCACGAAAGTGCATTTAAGCACTTTTTTCATTTCATTATAAATCCTTTCCCAGAAAGCCTTAATCTTTGGGCATGTCCACCAAAGGTGATAAAAAGTACCTTCAGTTTCATTACATTTCCAGCATTTGTTATTGGGCAAATGGTAGATTTTTGCAAGCTTGACTGGGGTCATGTACCACCTATAAGTCATTTTCATAATATTCTCTCTTAAGGCATTACATGCCGTAAACTTTATACCGGTGGTACATAACTGTTCCCAGTCAGCAAACATAATGTCATGTCCAATATCCTGTGCCCATTTAATCATAGCTGATTTAACCAACTCATCCTGTGTATTCCATTTCAACAGCAAGTTATACATTCTTGACAGATTCTTAGTACTGGGTTCCAAAAGCTCTGTTTCTAATTTCGACCTTTCCACCTGAAAGCCGATTTTCCTGTCCTGTTTAAAAACTTCATTTATCTGGTAATAATGGAGCCAATCTCTTACTTTGGACTTCAATTTCTCATAACTCTGCAATTTAACTTTTCCCTCCTCATACTCTATAATTTCCCAATATTTCGGCCATTTAGATTCCATGTTTAATTTTTTCACTTCCTTAGCTTCCATCGGTGACAACCACCTGGGTGTTTTGTTTTCCAGCAAATCTTTATATCTAATCCATACATTATATAGGGCTTTTCTAACAATATGGTTTTTAAAACCTTGATGGATCTTAACCTTGTCATACCATATATATGCATGCCAGCCAAATCTGTTATTGAACCCTTCCAAATCCAAAATATCTGTATTTTCAAGAAGCAGCCAGTTTTTCAGCCAGCAAAAAGCCGCTGATTCATAGTACAATTTTAAGTCCGGCAGGGCAACCCCCCCTCTTTCTTTTGCATCAGTTAGTATCTTAAATTTTATTCTGGGCTTTTTGCCCTGCCAGACAAATCTAGATATATCTTTTTGCCACCTCTTGAAACAATCCATTTTGTCCACAATCTGCAATGTTTGAAACAAAAATAACATTCTCGGCAAGACATTCATCTTAATAACAGCAATTCGGCCTAACAAGGAAAGTCTCAAACTTGACCATATTTCTAGATCTTTTTTCACTTCTGCCCAACATTTCTCATAGTTATCTTTAAATAGATTCACATTCTTAGATGTCAAATTTATCCCCAGGTATTTCACCTTCTTTGCTATCAATAAACCAGTATCATTCTGGAATTTCTCTCTTTCTACACTTGTTAAGTTTTTGTCCAATACTTTCGTTTTCTGTTTATTCCGCTTAAAGCCTGCTACTTGACCAAATACTTGTATTAACTCTAAAACTCTTCTCGTACTAGTGTCTGGCTCTTGTAAAGTTAAAACTAGATCATCTGCAAATGCTCTCAATTTGTACTGTTTAGCTCCGACCTGAATCCCTTTAACCAGCTGGTCCCCTCTAATCATGTTTAATAAAACCTCCAGGACAGATATAAAAAGCAGTGGGGATATTGGGCATCCCTGTCGTGTCCCTTTTTCAATAGCAAATTCTTCTGTAACCACATTATTTACAATCAGTTTTGCTTTTTGTTCGGAATAAATCGCACCTATACCATTCTCAAAACCTTGGCCTACCCCCATCCCTTGGAGATTCTTTTTCATAAAACTCCAAGAAATATTGTCAAAGGCTTTCTCCGCGTCCACAAATATTAGTACTGCCTTAGTATTAATATTAACTTCCAATAACTCCATAATGTCTATTATATTTCTCACATTCTCTGACAAATGTCTTCCTGGAAGAAAGCCCGCTTGGTCTTTGTGAATCTCCCCCACCAAAACTCTTTTCAATCTTTTTGCTAAAATGTCTGCAAAAATTTTGTAATCCACATTGAGTAGTGATATAGGGCGGTAGTTCTTGACCTGGTTCTTCTCAGTCTCTGACTTTGGTATAAGTGTGATATAAGCCTCTTTCCACGATTCAGGTGCCTTTTTCCCCTCTAAAATTTCATTACAAACCTCCTTCAATGGTTGTATAAGCCATTCTTTCAAAGCTTTGTAATATCTGGAGGTTAGTCCATCAGGTCCTGGAGATTTTCCCAATTGCATACTTTGAATGGCTCCCTCAATTTCTTGATCAGTAATCTTCTGGTTTAAAATCACTTTACTTTGTTCAGAAATTTTTTGTAATCCATATTTTTTGAGAAATTCTTCTATTTCTTTTTCATTCACCGGCCCTTGTGCATAAAGTCTCCTGAAATAACTCTGAAAACAGTTTCTAATCTCATTTGGTTTATAAATGTTCTTTCCTTCCACTTCTAGATTTGTAACTGTGTTCTGTTTTTGTCTCTTCTTCAGTTGCCATGCCAGAAGTTTCCCACATTTATCTGCCGATTCGAATGACCTTTGTCTCATTTGTTTTATTTTCCATTCTATCTCTTGGTTCATCAAATCCATATATTGTCTCTGATAAAACTTAATTTCTCTCAAAATTTCATGTGACTTTGGTTTAGATCTCAATTTCTTTTCGCCTTCTTTTATCTTTTCCAAGATCTTATCCTTCTTCTCATTATGTCTCTTCCTTTTTATAGAATTCTGTTGTATTAAAAATCCTCGCATGACAGCTTTACTTGCGTCCCAAATTACTCTTTTTTCCACTTGTGTTCTCAGATTTATCTCGAAGTAGTCCTTCAATGCCTTCTGGGCCTTTTTATACACCTCTTCATCTCTTTTGCTCTAGATCTATTTAAAGTGCATTTGTTTTCAAAGGGATATATAAGAATTTTTGTTGTTGTTTTTTTAAAAAGGGGGGACAATTGAATGACATTTTCATTCACCTCTTCAGTCACCTCTTCTAAGTTCATGAATCCTGCCAAATTTCATCACAGTTTTGAGGTCACTTGATCACTAAGGACAAATAATCTGAAAATTTCAGACATGATAGAGGTGCCCCTGGGTAAGACACCTGTCATTTTAAAAAAAAGTTCTAGGTGGAGGGGGGTTGTCCCAAGGCAACTTGAAAGCTGATTTGGGGATGGGATCTAAAAGGATTTCCTTTCCGACTAAAATCTGATAATAAACTTGAACTGTCAATCACAACTCAGCTCTGTCTTCACTCTGGTACTTGCTTTCCCTTCCCTCATCATCCCACACTGGCATTACGGTAAGCCTAGTGGCATTTTTTTAAATTCTTCAAACACTTGCCTGCATTTTGAGGTGGGTGGGTGTCTGGATTGCTAGGTAGTAAGGCTCCCTATAGCTTTTCTCTCCTCCAGTTTGCAGACCCTGGGATACCCCCCTCCCAATATTAATGATATTCCTTCCCATGTTTAAAGCTGGGGTTCCATATATACAGCATGAATTATTCTGACTCCTACATTTTGACAAAAAACATTTTCAGGTATCATGTATGAATTGCCATGCTATTCATTAGGAACAGGCAAAATTGTGTGATAATTCTAGGGTAGTTTTCATGTGTACTTTTGTACAATGGGCGCCATGCTTTTGTACAGAGGGACCGTGCTTATGTATTCTTAGGCAGGCAGGCTTTCTCCATATGCACAGCTGATGTTTTCTCTTGCTAGACAATTTCATTTTTAGAATTGCCAATATGCCTTTTAAGTGAGTAGATGAAAGTTAAAAAAACCAAAACAAAAATCTTGCCTCATTGATTTCAGTGAACAGTTCCAAGGTCAAATATTGCTCATCTGTAAAATTATCCCCCCTTTTTTTTTTACTAAGGAAGACCAAATGAGCAGAGAAAGACAAGATAACAGTCCATGGACAGAAAGCAAATGAGGGCTATGTGTTAGTATAGCTCATCAACTGAGGATATGGAACTGTGCCACAGCTCTTAACTTTAAGTTTCCCATAACAGTCTGCAAACCACTAGCTCATGATGCAGCCAAAACAGAAGAAGGCAATATTACTAAATTAATTCACCATTTCCAACCTTTATAGAAAGGTGTATACCATCCATACCTTGCATAGAAAAAAGGAAAGTGATTTTCATGATTGTTTTTTTGGGGGGGGGTTAATAGAATGGGATTACTTCCAAGGCTTTGTAATTCTCAGCAATGCAGAAAGTTCCCATTTAACTATTCTTTATTTAAATTCTGCTTTTCATCTGTCAAATCCTGGATTCCAGTTAGCTACTGAAAGTCCATGTCACCCCTTATATAGACAGTTACTGCACTCTGCAGGTGAGACCTCCCACAGACACAGTCTTATCAGAATCCATTCTGCAATATGTAGGAATTAGTATTGTGGCATCTATACCTCCTGCCCCTGAGTATTGGACAAGCACCTCCTCTGTTGCCTTCATGGCACCTACGGAAGACCTTCCTCTTTTAACAAGTCTTTTAAATAGAGATCTGCATCTGTATTCTAAGGGACTCTGAGCATTAACTGAGTTGATAATTAACTATTGATGTTTACTGCTAGCTAACATGTGTTTTAACCTTAGATCACATGAGAGGTATTGGATTGCAAATTTGCCATCTTGGGAGGTTGGTGGCTGGAATGCAGGCTGTGGGGAGAAACAGAACTCTATTTCCAGGTCCTTTGGAATTATTTCATATTTTGTAAGATGCTGAGCCTATGCCTTGGACTGGCATATATTTTATGGAATTGTTTGGCTGTATCATTCGATGTTTCTGTTTTGTTTTGAAGAAAGTTCTAAAAACAAAGTTTTAATTAAACTTATTTGCTTTGGTAATCCTTAATTTTTAAAAAGAGTCAGTTTCATACCCTCCAACATTTCTCCAATGAAAATAGGGATGTCCTATTATGTTGTTGTTGCTGCTGCTGCTGCTGCTGCTGCTGCTGCTGCTGCTGCTGCTGTTATTATTATACCATTATTTATTCCCTGCCAATCTTACTGGGTTGCCCCAGCTACTCTAGGTGGCTTCCATCATATATAAAAACATAATAAAACATTAAACATTAAAAAAAAAACCTTCCCTATACAGGGCTGCCTTCAGATGGCTCAGGGGGCAGATCACTTCATACCCTCTAATATTTCTCTGATGAAAATAGGGATGTCCTAAGGAAAAGCAAGACATTCCAGGATCAAATCAGAAACTGGAAAATAGGGACACTTGGAGGGTCTGCAGTTTTCATGCCTCCAGTTGCTTCCAACTGTGCAATGTTAATATCTGCAATAGGTTCTCATTATATTTAAAAGAAAGGCACATTTGCACAAACATGGAGAAGTTTGGTTCCCATAGTGGCTTGTAATTCAAATGTACTTAAATAAGTTGGGTATGCAATTGAACATTTGGGGAAAGAAAATGGCAGTCACTAGAAATAGCTGCTGCAATGAGCTCTGTTTTCATTGCTACTGGGGAGAAGTAAGCTCCCCATACATACCTTCTAGACTATAAACAGGTAAGGATACAGTCCCACTTGCATTCATTTGTTAGTGTGGCTTCATTTTCGAAGGAATGACAAATGAACAAAATGGACCCTATTAAGTTCAATGTTTCCTTCATTCCAAAATCAATGGACATCTCATCCAGAGATGCACTTCTGGGAATTTGCAGTTCTACCTTGGCTGAAAGTGATCTGAAGATCTGAACAATAGGATGAGACAGTTGTACAACTATGGAGAGTCCTCAGTTGTATTATTTTAGAGGGAAGATGTAGCTTGGGCTGATTCCGTTGAGTTCTCGCCAGAACAGGTGATTCATCTTGCTGAGTGCTAATAATAGAATTTAAGCACTAGGCATTTTGTTGTTTTCCATTTTAAGCAACATTTGTAAAACTTTCAAGTGCTTTAGGCTGCTGGATGAAAGACTATATTGTGTACATCTCGGTTATATTTCCACATTATTACTTGAAGAAAGGAATGCTTACACAATTAAATCAATAGATCTGTGCTTTGTGAGTGCTCTAATAGCTGCAAAGATTTGAAATTGGATTTAATGAATGCTCAGCAGGCGAGAAAAACATGCTTTTATGCCCACTCAAAACAAATATACACAAGCTGGAAACCAACTTTTTAAAAAACAAAAACAATGTAATGTAATATAAACAGAGGGTCAAACTGCAGCCTGCCATTAAAAGAGGAACTAAATTATTTGCTCTGCTAAAATAAAAGAAGGCCAACTGTTACATCTGTGCAGGAAATTTATAAAATGCTATGCATTCCATATACATGACCAGAAAGAGTATAATCAGCTTTTGATTCAACCTCCACAGTATACTGTGGTTGTTGTTTTTGTTGTTGTTGCTGCTGATACTTATTAGTCGCCTTTTGCCAATACAAGCCAAAGCAACTTCCAACAATAAATAAATAGCGTACATTAAAACTACTGTATCTTAAAACAAGGTGTAGAAAAATCCAAAATACATTCATACTTTTAAAAGGCAGGATTAAAAATTCCACCCACTGACGGTTGTTGGCATCCACCTGTCTCATGAGAAAATGGAGGGTGCAGTATTGAACTGACCTCCCCAGGGCACAAGCTTGGGCAGTGTGTATGGAGGTCCTGGGCTGCCCAGATGACAAGACCCCCCTCTCAGCCTCACTGATGTGGTCCAAAGGAAAGCAGAGCAGTATGTTTGGCACTAGCCGGGCTGCAGCAATTGCCAGAAGCAGGTGTACAAAGTGCTATCTAACTGTATTAGGGACTCCCCCCTGGATTTGTGAATGGTTTCCTCCCTAGTCTTTTCTTATTCTGAAGATATCCTGCAAGGCAGCAGAGGTTTAGGGTCAGACTTTTCCTTCTTCTAGATGGGTTACTTTCCGAGGTTGACAAGCCCCACTTTTTTCTTGTTTCCCTCTTTAGCATGTGCAGAAACCTTCTTTATTACCATTGGACCCACTATTGGTCTCATCCGCCCAACCCACAGGAACCTGTCTTTGCGTGCAGGGAAAGTCCCTACCTCACTGGGGGTTTGAGACCCATCAGCTATCCTCACCTGGTTTAGTCAGCCAGTCAAAGCTGTTCCTAGGGTGTGGCTGTTGTCATATGCTGACAGCTTCTAGGAGCCTCAGTTGAGAGTTGAGTGCAAGGTGCAGGGTGCAGACCAGAAGGAGCACAACATTCCCCCCACCAGACATACTACCCATCCCCAAACACTCCATACACCTACTGAAGGAGACCACAGATAGCTAAAAGCCAAAGGCCTGGCAGAAAATGCATGTTTCTGCTCAGTGTTTAAATGATGGGTGAACTTCCCTGGGAAGAGCATTCTGCAAGTGTGAAGCCACCACAGAAAGGGTCTGTTCTTGTGTTGCCACCTTCCAGACCATGGAGAAGGGTCTCAAATGATTATTGTGGTGCCCAGTGCTTTTTTTCTGTGGGTACACACCCCTAAACATATTGTGAATCTAAGTTCGGCCTCATTGAGGGGCAGTATTTCAATATGAGTAGGAAAATCAGAGTACCCCAAAATATTTCTTTTTAGAAAAAAAGCACTGGTGGTGTCCAAGTCAGTTCATGAAGGGAGAGGAGGTGCTTGAGGTATTAGGGTTCTGGGCTGTATAAAGCAGCACTTTTAATTGGGTGCAGACACTAATCTGCAGTCAATGCAGTTAAACTAGAATTGGTGTTATATACTCACTCCATCTTGCCCTTGTGAGCAACCTGGCTGCTGAATTCTGCAGTCTCCAAACCATCTTCAATGAGAGCCCCACGTATAATGGATTGCAGTTATCTAATCTAGAGTTTACACAGTATGAGCAACAGAAGTTAGGCTAGTCCTTTCTAATTTACAAGGTTGCGAAACTGAGGGATCTCTGAATTCTAGTGAAAAAACAGACCATGTTTCCCCCTAAGATTAGGTAGGTGGGTGGAGCCAACAGGCCCATTTAACACAGTATTGACCCCCCTTTTTAAGATTTTATTTTATTTATTCTTACATTTATAAACCACCTTTTCTCCAAAGACATCAAGGTGGCACACACACAATTCTCCCCTTCTCCATTTTATCCTCACAACAAACCTGTGAGGAAGGTTAGGCTTAGAGGCAATGACTGGCCCAAAGTCATCCATGCAATTTTCATGCCTATTTGAAGCCTGATCTCCCAGATCCTAGTCCAAGACTCTAACCTCCTCTCCACGTTGTCTCTCCAAGTGAACAGACACCCATTTACAGCACATGTAGGAAATAGTCATCCAGTGATGTTTCCACCACAACTGATATCCAGTGGTATAATGCATCTGAAAAGAGAGGCTCCATTTAGCTGTCATGGTTAGTGAGTATTGATTCAGTACTTGGTATAATTCCCTTTTAAAGCAATTTAAGCTCATGGCTGTCACCACATCTTATGGTAGGGATTTTTATAAATTAATTGTGCAGCCTTTTTAAAAAAAATTCCTGTACTGAATCTTCTTCTGACTAAGCTGTATTGTCCCATGGAAAGCAGGCCCACACAGAGAAAATGTTATGGGCTTGGAGGCAGACCTCAGTAGGCTGATCCCATGAACAGTATTGGGCAATGATACCCTAGAAATTTAATGGGAGACACAACTAAACATTGTCATGTGTCCTTGTTTCCTCAGTCAACCAAGCCCTCCTCAAAAGTACTGCATTCCACCACTGCCCTATTTCCCATTTGTTTTGTTTTCCAACTAACACTCCATAGTTATTAATCCCATTGAACTACTTTTATTTTATTTTTTTTATTTTGGTGATGATGTTAAGAAAATGGGCGGTTCAGCTTTAAGTTAATATGATAATTTGGAGGTAATTTTGCCAGCTTCCTAAAATGTAGGTTAGCAAGCTGGGAAGAAGCATCAGACCCACAATTTGTTTGGTGTTTCAACCTTGGGCTGTTTAAATCAGAGCTCTCATGCTGTTGCATCCAAAGCAGGATACTTTGTTCTAGTGTCAGTTGCTAACCAGTATCTTAAACCATGGTTTGTTCCTGCTCTAAAACCCTGGTTAGTAAATCAACCTTAAACCAGAGTTGGATGCCATGTGGATCTCTGGTTTAAACAGACTGGGGTTGAAACACCACAGGCAGTGTATACAGGAGAAGATATAAGGAAGGGATTGTGAGCCCTTTCCCATGATTTAGAAAGCCAGGATATTTGCATCTGATAGGACCCACAATCTGAATCTTTGCTTTTGGAAGTGCAAGTTATGTAAGTCTCCCCCAAAAGTACATAGAATATTAGAATATTAAAAATTATTCCCATGCCAGTCTTGATGCTGATTGATTGAACTTCATTTTAGCAATATGAAGGGTTTTTTTTGTTCTCATTGCATTTCTAATGCAGGCTTCTTTAATTATTCAGGCCCAACAAAAGATTGACTAATATGTCTACGTCAGGAAAAAGTCCCACCACTCTTTTTCAATGGTATCAAAGATAGATGACAGTGATGTTTTGCCCATGTTTTAAAGTTTCACAGATTCTCATCACAAAGATACAGTTATGAGGACACTGAATATGCATATTGAGTGGCTGGTTACTTGCTGACTATCTGAGCTTTTTGACAGGCTAAACAGACTCCTAACCATACTTCATCTAATGATAAACAACGTTGCTATCATTCAAAAGCTGCAGGCTGTCCTTTCTAACACTTAAACAATGTTACATTTAATTGAATCTACTTCCCCTGTTGCTCATTAAGATGTCAAAAACTTCAAGCTTCAGAGCAGTTGTCACCGTACGCAGAATAAAGGGCTGATTACTCTATTTGTGGGCATGACGTTTATCTGAATGGAATATTTGGATAATATCAATCTATATAGTTTGACCCAGAGAAGGAACTAAATGTTTATCTAGATCAGGGATTGGGAATCTTTTCAGCTCGTGGATCACATTTCTTCATGAAGAACCTAGGAAGTGGTCAAGGAAGTGGTGTGACAATTATCTGTGTACAGTAGGCTGCATCCTAACCCACAAAACTTCTATGCAGTCAATCACATCTTCCCATTCTCCATTGAAGAAGGCAAGGTGTATTAGCACATTTCAATGTCATATTCCAGTAGCTGGGAAACTCTGAAGGAGGATGGTGAGTAGGGATTATGAGGGCTGGCCTGAGGAAAGAAAATGAACAGAGAGTGACCCAAGAGGCCAGACAGAAAGAACTAGAGGGCTACATTTGACTCCAAGCCAGACACTCTCAGCCCCTGATGATGATGATGATAAATAATAATCTGTCTTTACTGCATTCAACTTGAAACGGTGAAATATGAGGAGAGTATGTCAAAAAGAAGGTTTTTTGTCATTTTTTAAATGGACTGCCATGTTTTGGAACCATTCCATGGACACTTCTTGTTAAACCAATATTTTTATTTTTATATTAGGTGATATTTAGTCACTAATACATGTGCATACTCCTCCTCTGTGTCTGCAAATAATATTTTTTCACAAATTACTGATTTATAGGGGCAATCACAGGCACAAATGACTGTGAGATGGCACCAATAGCTCTCTTATACTCCCTTGACATTGTTGCATTGCCATGTAAGTTTGCACATTCTGCACATTATCTGGTCAGTGAGGAATGTGACATTAGGGCAGAGGTCAGCGGTGTGGTTGATGCCTCATGTTTGGATTTGTGAATGAGCTCCCTGAAAACATAGTACATGAATTCAATCTGAAAGTTTTCTCTGTGATATTTGGTCTTTGATGGCTCACTGACACATGCAAGTCACCATCTGAAGCTCTCATCACCAACCAATGACACATAGGCGTGAACCAACTCACAACAGAGGGACGGGCAACCGGTGGCTCTCCAATTGAGTTTTTTGTCTTCAGCCTCTGCCAGCTTAGTCAATTGTCAAAAATGATGGGCACTGCATTCCAACCACATCTGAAAGGCCACAGGTTGCCCATATGGAATGCCCTGAATGGAGCTTTTGAGGGCACCATGATTTGGGTCTTACAGCCATACTATATCTTTTTTCTATAGACATGTCATCAAGCAAGGGAATTAACTTGCTTTTGCTAACTCGCTGCAGTAAATTAAGAACACTTTGGACTTTTCTGTAGTTTCCTTCTGAATGGGGGGAAAGCTACAAAAATGAAATAAGGCTAATCATTGTTGTTCTAAAGTGTTTTTTCACCTCTTGTTTTCCCCCTTTCCCTCTTTCCTGTGGTGTTTTAAGACAAGTAGCACCAATAATGAAAAACCTGGAAGCTCCTATCAGCTTTAAACAGGTATCTAATTAGTTTCTATAATTGATCTTTCTGCTACAGCAGGTGAACGAGGTAATTATCTTGTTTATACTGGAGGTGAGTCAGTGAATGCCAGAGATTTAGTTCTCACTATATCTCTAAAGAATAATGGTTTATAACTTTGCTGCATCTGTCTGTCTTAGGGATGTTCAAGGATTTGGTTTGGCCCACCTTTTTAAGCCAACCAACCTGATCTGCACTTCCTGAACTAATTTGTGGATTGGAATGCAATTATGCTTTCACTTTTGCACTTCTCCAAATTGTGCAATAAGATTATCAGCTCAAAAACATCCCAAAACTCATTAGAAAATGTGTGCTTTAATTTAACATGCATAACTATATATATACATATATGCGTGTTTCTAGCCAAATTGCATTCAAAAATTTCTATATTGGGGTAAAATATGAACAAAAATGTGCATTTTGTGGGGGGAAATGCAAAATAATGCAAGTATTTGTGTGTGTGTCTTTAAAAAAATGGTGCAGAAACAGGTGAAACTGACATAAACTGGTAATCAGCTGATCTCTCCAGTCCCAGACTTTCTCCTGCCAGGAAACTCACAGTATGCTTTGCATTCAGCTGCAGCAACTGCATTCTGTCATTTTCGTGCACTGGGGTCCTGATGGCAAAGAGACTTTGAATGGAATGTACAGTGAATGCATCTAGTAGTGAGATGACAATCATACCTCCTGACTTTGATGTCTCAACCTACCCAAGTTGAGTCGACCATATGAACATAACCTACTTGGATACCAGTTCTACTTGCATAGAATGGCCTCTGTGATTAGCAACCCTGTTTTTGTTGTTTTCCAGTCTGTATGATTTTAGACTGTGCTGCAGTCAGAGGCGTAGCAAGTTAGGTGGTATCTGGTGCTAAGTTTTTTTGTCACCCCCCACACATTGCAATATTTTGGGAAGGATGCCCAGAATTGTTGAGCTTGTTTTAGGGAGGGTACCCCAAAGTTTTTTGGGAGCTTTGGCCATGAAACAGATATGCATGCAGATGACACAAATCGGAGCAATCAACACATAAAACCGTGGTGTCAGTGCCACCAGCCAGGGGTGCCAGCACTGCCTGATTGTGAAAATCAGACTGCCAATCGCATAAAACCGCCCACCGGGGATGCGAGCACCACCCACCGGTGTGTGTGTGTGTGTGTGCCAGGCTGTTCGCCTGGCATATCTGCATGATCAGCAGGTGCATTTTCATGATGATGATCGTGCCAATCGTGAAAATCCGCCCACCATGGGTGCGAACACTGCCACACTGATCCTCCCAGGGGGATTTTGTCACCCCCCTAGGCATGACACCTGGGGCAGACTGCATCCACTACACCCCTCTTGTGACGCCCCTGGCTGCAGTAGGAATTCAAACTAGCCTCAGATGCAGGACAGAATTTGGGTGACATTGCAGTTATATTTCATTGATTGTGGTTCTGTAATGATTTAGATTAGGTACAGCTGGTGTGTACCAGGATCTCTGGGATTGCTTAGTGGGACATGGCAGGAAGGGTACGTGAGTCCATGATGGAACACATCATAGGATCTGATGTCCCCTTTGACTCTCCTTGAATGTTCTGCCTAGCTTCAAATGCAGCACCTAATTCTAGAAGCCAGAGTCAGTGTTTTGGGTGCATAGGGCTAGTTCCACCTGTGAGAAGTACCTTTATACTACAAGTCACACTATTTAAACATGATTTTTAATTTCATCCATACTGGGAAATTAGATTCCTCAGTGGGCTGGATTACTAGAAAAGGAAGCACGGTGTCTTTTTTACCAATTGGGAAAAACAAAAACAACAAAATGGTTTTCCCTGTTCAAATGTCATGGCATTTTTCACAGAACTGAGCACACTTTACAAGCAAATTGCTGAAATAAAAATTTCAGCAAACACATCTCTCTCTTTTTTACATTTTTCAGAGGCTTGTCTCTAGCAAATTTGGTTTCAAGGTCTTTTCTGTCTGTTTCTTAAGCAATTATCCTCTGGGTCTGTTCTTTTCTGCTTTATATGATGCAGGGCTAATTATTCTTCTGCTAATGAATGCTTGAAATAGATCCCATATGGTAGCATATGTGCCTTCAGATGGAAGCTTCATTTGAATAAAATAAGAAAATTCTCCTCTTGGGGCTTTCTTAAATTTTTCACTCTGTAACAATGATGAGTCAAATCTCTCTCTTGAGGATTGGGACAGACAACATGAAGTTTATTGTACTTATGCACATCGTCTTGTGTTTGAGAATCCTTAAGTCCCCACTGGAGTGTCCTCTTAGAAAGGACAACCATTTCACAGACTAGAATGATCAAATTCCCCCACTCCCGCTTTCTCTTGTTGATTGTTGGGTAATATCCCATTAACTGCAGGGATTCTGTTATCTTCTTTTACTCTTTGATGAGCAAATTGTATACCTAGAGATGAAGGGAATTTTCATTTAACAAGAATGGATATGCTGCAACCAGTTAGTTTAACTGAAGTCAGTGGAATTATTTGACAGGTTCTTTTTTCCTTTGTCTGATTATGTTTGCCACAGTCTTCTGCAAACTGTTTAAGACCGACTTTTGTAGGATTCAAAAGATCTCAATGGTTATTTTCCAAACTGTTTTCTTGCTCTGTATGAAACAGTAAAAGAACACTTGGCTTATAGAAGCTAAAATGTAGGTGTTTTGGCATTGGACAATTACTGCTCAGCCTCTAATTTGCCATTTGGTGGGGGGGGAGATGTTGGTGCAGCTGGTGACCTTGCAACTTCCTGAATACTGGAGAATGGATGGGTAGTGTTCTACCCTGTTAGTTCCACTAGATCTCTAGGAACTTTAAGTACCATCAACCATGTGGTATCCTTCTGGATAATCAATCAGAGACTTAGTGGGCATTATTTTACAGTGATTGGCATTGTTTTATTATGGTGCTGGAGGGCTCTTATTCTGCCTTTGGATCACAGAATGCTTCAAGGCTCTATACCACCCTCAATGCTTTTTATCATCTACATGAAACCATGGAGGAAGTCATCTGAAAGCTTCGACTGCAGTATTATCAGTATGCTGATGTCACTCTGCTCTACAGGAGGACCCCCTGCATGAGTGCCTGAGGGCCCCATTCTTGCCACTCACCACCTGGCCCAGGGCGGGGCCTGATAGGCCTCATAAGGACTGCTTGCTGCCCAGGAGGACTCCCCTGCGTGAGTGCCTGAGGGCCCCACTCCTGCCACTCACCACCTGGCCCAGGGCAATAGGGGCAGTACAGGATTCCTTTTGGTGTACCGACCTCCCCGCTGCACCTGCCTGAACTGCTGTTCCCTGCCCGAACTGCTTCAGGTCATGGCGGATGTTCTTCTGGAGACAACTAGTTTGGTTGTCCTAGGGGATTTTAACATCCAAGCCGACACGACCTTACAAGGGGCTGCTTGGGACTTCGTGGAAAGCATGGCCTCCATGGGGCTGTCCCTGAATAAGTCTGGCCCAACCCATAGCCGCGGACATGCCTTGGACCTAGTGTTTACCTCTATGGATGTTGGTGATCTGACACTAAGTAAAAGTGAAACGAAAGAAGTGCCATGGTCAGATCACTTCCTGGTGCAACTGGACTTCTCCGCGACCCTTCCCCTCTGCAGGGAGGTGGGACCGATTTGGATGGTCCACCCCCGCCTCTTAATGGATCCAAATGGTTTCCAGAGAGTGGTAGGGGATGCTTTATCCCATGTTGATGGCCTTTCAGCTGATTCCCTGGTGGCCCACCAGAATGTGGAGTTAACCAGGGCTATTGACTGTTTGGCTCCAAAGCTCCCTCTCAGATTGCATTGAGCCCAGACAGCCCCATGGTTTTCCACGGATCTGAGGGCAATGAAACAATCGCTGAGACGGCTAGAGCGCCGGTGGCGTATAACTCATTGTGAAGCTGAGCGGACACGGGTTAGAGCTCAATGTTGAGCCTACCAAGTGGAGGTATTATTATTATTATTATTATTATTATTATTATTATTATTATTATTTTCCAACTTCTGATACTCTAAACTGGTGCCTGGAGGCAGTTCTTGGAAGAATGATGATGATAATAATAATAATAATAATAATAATAATAATAATAATAATAATATAATAATTTATTATTTATACCTCACCCATCTGGCTGGGTTTCCCCAGCCACTCTGGGCGGCTTCCAACAAAATATTAAAATACAATGGTCTGTTAAACATTAAAAGCTTCCCTAAACAGGGCTGCCTTCAGATGTCTTCTAAAAGTCTGGTAGTTGTTTTTCTCTTTGACATCTGGTGGGAGGGCGTTCCACAGGGTGGGTGCCAGTACCGAGAAGGCCCTCTGCTTGGTTCCCTGTAACTTGGCTTCTCGCAGCAACGGAACTGCCAGAAGGCCCTCGGTGCTGGATCTCAGTGTCCATGCAGAACGATGGGGGTGGAGACACTCCTTCAGGTATACTGGACCAAGACCGTTTAGGGCTTTAAAAGTCAGCACCAACACTTTGAATTGTGCTCAGAAATGTACTGGGAGACAATGTAGGTCTTTCAAGGCCAGTGTTATGTAGTCTTGGCAGTTGCTCCCAGTCACCGGTCTAGCTGCCGCATTCTTGATTAGTTGTAGTTTCCGGGTCACCTTCAAAGGTAGCCCCACATGAGGGTTTGAGGGTAAGCAAGCTGTGG
This sequence comes from Podarcis raffonei, assembly GCF_027172205.1. Taxonomy (NCBI): domain Eukaryota; kingdom Metazoa; phylum Chordata; class Lepidosauria; order Squamata; family Lacertidae; genus Podarcis; species Podarcis raffonei. Next base: position 44,014,708 of record NC_070609.1, read on the forward strand.
TTAAATTCAGGTAAAATGACGGTACTGTGGATTGGGAGATTATTGACTTTAGAAGGAAGATTAGGACTAGTGATAGACGCTCCCACCAAAAGACCAAGTCAACAGTTTGGGAGTGCTCCTGGGTTTGGCATTGACTGTGGCAGCCTGGTAACATTCACAGCCAGGAGTGGTCCAGCGCTCACTCTGAGAAACTCATTGCCTAGGCAGAGACTGAGGTAGTCTCCAGCTCCCCAATAAATGGCTTTATGGTCTGACAACCCACCTCTCAGCATGACTATCTGTTTTGGGTACTCATTTGCTTCCAGAGAGACAGGCCTGGCACAAATTTGTATAGCTATATATCTAGGAATCAAATATTCTTTTTAAAGGAGATGCCTTTATTTGCCTTTTTTCATTGGAACAATCATTCTTGCATGCACTAAATGATAATTGAAAAGGATTTGGATGCTTTTAACAACCTGGACTTTTCAGCAGTTCACAATACCACTGGTGTATCTGGTCATTCACAGAATGTCGTGCAGTGAACAGAATCTTCTTCAGATAATGAGATCCTCCTTCAAATGAAATGGATTGCTGTAGAAAAAGAACTAATGATTTTTTATTGCTCTTTTGAAATATGTGAGGGTTTTCCAAAGCATTTGAAATAAATGTGACTGAGATTCACAGCTTCCTCCCCACCATGACCACGCACACACAAACCTCAAGAACAAGAAGATATGGACTCTCTTTTAATACATTTAATAAAATATATTAAAGTTCTACATTCTTGTATTAAGACTGAATTAGACTTTTTGTCCCCCAATAACACTCTTGTTATTTTCAGAGATGTGGAGAATGAAATACACTTACCATAAAGTAAAATAGAGAAGGACATGATAGAGGTTATAAAATTATGCATGGTGTAAAGGAAAATAGATTGAGACAAGTTTTTCCTCACTATTTCTAAATATTAGAACTCAGAGTCATCTAGTGAAGCTGAATGTTGGGTGATTAAAGACATCCAAAAGGAAATACTTTTTCGCACAACATTTAGGCCAGATTCACTTCCATGAGATGTAGTGCTGGCCACCAATTTAGATGACTTTGAAAAGAGGATTATACAAAGTCATTAGTGACTACTAGCCCTGGTGGATATGCTTTGCTGCAGGCAGAAAGCTACCCACCTGTCAAGCAACCAACATCACTATGATGTCAGGTGATGCTGCACTTGGAAACCCCAATTGGAAACCCCAGCACGGGTTGTTTGAAAGCAGCTCTTTAAACTCCTTCATTTTTGTTTTTGGAAACAAAGGAAACCATATACATCCCCCCTCAAACAGAACCTTCCCTGCTTTGTGTCAAGTGCAACAGCTTTAGGGCCTGGACTGAGACATTTGAATTCCCACTCATGTCATAAGGCAAAGCCAGCCAGTTCAATAAGATCAAGGTTTGTCCCGGGTCTGCAGGCTTCCTTACATGAATTACACATGCAATCTGTCATTGCACTTTTTGATTATTGAATCCCTTTCTACCATCCTAGCTTCACACTACTACAGCTGTCACTGCCTCTTCAGTAAATGATTATTTGTCAGCATTCCAATAATTTGGATCATTTGAAACAATGAACGCCTGATAATTATGAGGATTGCTAAGCATACAAATTATTTGAACAATAATCCTTGAGTTGGTTATGCGGCTTTTGAGGCTTGTGGAAATGATTAACAGTAGAGACCTGCATAAGGCTCCAGAGACTGCTTAGTAGCCCTTGTCCTCTACTTGACTTTCAATCACAGAGTTCCAAATAATAACCAAAGGAAATATATCCCATTTAAAGAGATAATAATTTCTCTTTGGCTGTCCTATTGCTCCTGCTGACTTATGTAGTGAGAGTGTGGAATGCTTAATTCACAGCTCAGAAGGAAATTTCTACAGGAACCATCCTCTCTATGGAAACAGAGGAGGACATTCTGACAAAGGAATGGCTTCCAACATGAGATCGGCAGAAATCCTATATCCAAAATGAATGAGTGTCAAATCAATGTTTATGGCCCCCTGTCCTCTTGGCACATGCCCAAAATGTACTATTAACCCCACTGCACAGAAGGTCTGCAATGGACCATGATTAATAAATCTTTGAAGAGACTACAATAATAAGAATTTCATTACAAAGAAACCTATCTCCATTTGAGGTTAAACTATATCAATCATTTTCTTCTACATTTTAATTTTGTTGTTGTTTAGTCGTTTAGTCATGTCCATCTCTTCATGACCCCATGGACCAGAGCATGCCGGGCACTCCTGTCTGCCACTGCCTCCCACAGTTTGGTCAAACTCATGTTGGTAGCTTCAAGAACACAGTCCAGCCATCTTGTCTTCTGCCGTCCCCTTCTCTTTGCTCCCTCAATCTTTCTCAACATCAGGGTCTTTTCCAGGGAGTCTTCTCTTCCCATGAGACAGCCAAAGTATTGAAGCCTCAGCTTCAGGATCTGTCCTTCCAGTGAGCACTCAATGCTGATTCCCTTCAGAATGGATAGGTTTGATCTTCTTGCAGTCCATGGGACTCTCAAGAGTCTCCTCCAGCACCATAATTCAAAAGCATCAGTTCTTCGGTGATCAGCCTTCTTTATGGTCCAGCTTTGTCAGCAAGGTGATGTCTCTGCTTTTTAAGATGCTGCCTAGGTTTGTCATCGCTTTTCTTCCAAGAAGCAGGTGTCTTTTAATTTCGTGACTGCTGTCACCATCTGAAGTGATCATGGAGCCCAAGAAAGTAAAATCTCTTACTGCCTCCATTTCATCCCCTTCTATTTGCCAGGAGGTGATGAGACCAGTGGCCACAATCTTAGTTTTTTTGATGTTGAGCTTCAGACCATATTTTGTGCTCTCTTCTTTCACCCTCATTAAGAGGTTCTTTAATTCCTCCTCACTTTCTGCCATCAAAGTTGTGTCATCTGCATATCTGAGGTTGTTATTTCTTCCAGCAATCTTAATTATAATTAAAATCTTAATTTTAATTATATACCACTTATTTGTCAAAACGGCAACTAAGCAATTTACAAATGTAAAATCAAGTACACACACACTTGAAATAGACAATAAATGAATTTCATCGAAACATATTTGATCCATAATGAAAATGTACAATAAAACAATCCCATTAAAACCATATAACAATTAAAAGTATTAACAGAACAATTAAAATGATTTAATCTGGAGGTTTGGATCAGGAGATCAGAATGATGCTTGTCTAAACTAGTTCATCTTTAGGAACTGGTGGAATGCCAATGCCAATGGTGCCTCTCATATTTCAGCAGGGAGGACATGCCACAGCAATGCTACTGCCAGTGAAAATGCTCACTTCTGTGTTAGCAGAAACACACAATCATCATCTTAATCCACATTACAGTGATCTGAAGTGTCTATGCCCCTGGTTGAGATGAGATAACATGAAACTAAGCTTTGAATTTGGTGTAGAGTAAACTAACCCCAAAGAGCCACAAATAGCACTGACATATTTATGTGGCTTGTTAAAATGGATAGATTTAGAACCTTGCAACAGTACCCAAATGTGTGTCAGTCACAACCATCGATTAGCCTACCCAAAAGGTTGTGCTTGTGAATTTAGACACTGCTACATTTAGCAGTGGGATAAACCACTGTGCTGCTTGGGCTTGCCAATTGAAAGGTTGGCAGTTTGAATACCCATGACGGAGTGAGCTCCCGTTGTTCGGTCCCAGCTCCTGCCAACCTAGCAGTTTGAAAGCACACCAGTGCAAGTAGATAAATAGGTACCGCTCTGGCGGGAAGGTAAATGGCGTTTCTGTGCACTGCTCTGGTTTTGCCAGAAGGGGCTTAGACATGCTGGCCACATGACCCGGAAAAACTGCCTGCAGAAGTGGACAAATACCGGCTCCCTCGGCCTGTAAAGCGAGATGAGGGCCGCAACCCCAGAGTCTTTCACGACTGGACTTAATTGTCAGGGGTTCCTTTACCTTTACCTATCTACACTTCCCACACCCAATTTTATGAGGTAGATCCTCCTATGACTCTGTGAACTTTCTCCTCAGAACCTTTTCACCACTCTCAATCAGTTTTAGACAATACTGAGCTAGATGGGCCAACAGTCTGACTCAGCATAAGGCCACTTTCTATGTCCCCGTGTCCCAATTTGTAACAGCGTGCTTCACCTTTGTTCATTTTTTTTTTGCATATAAGGACTTTGATTCAGTAAAGAACTTTATCTCCATCATACTATATGTGGAGTTTGGAGTTTACAGGGTTAAAACTCCTTAGTGTCCTGTATCTGGGGAGTGGCCTGACGCAGGGCCCTACGTCACGGGCTTTGTCTGTGTTGTCTGTGAAAGTTGGTTTCACTTTAGACAGAAAGAAGCAGCAGAGAGACTGTGTGTGCTTTTAGCACGGAGAGATGCCAGAAAGTTCTTATGGATTTATTGCTGTGTAAATAAACTTTTAGAGATAGCAACGAACTGTCTCTGGACTTGATTTATCCCTCTATCTCACACGGACGGCAGGACCGCTGCAACTCTGTTTTCCTGCCCAGGTCAGCCCCAAGCAGAGCTGTGTGGGGAAGCGTTGACTGGACGACAGGATTTATTGCCAAACTATAAGCATGAATTCATCAACACATTATATTGAACAATAAGCCAGAGATAGAGTAAACTTTGAAAACCAACATAGTTTTCTAAAGACACCATAGTCTAAAAGAAAAGAAAAACACACCGCTTCTGACCATCTGTTAAGTAGAATTTTACAAAACAGAGGTGGAGTAAGCTTTGCAAAACACATGGTTTTCCCCAAAGTCCCTATGAATAACCCCAGCAATTTTGCTTTACCTGATGCATTCAATTTCAAAATTAATTCTCCTCAGTCCCTATGAAACAAAAATCTATGGGATATTGATTTGCCAAATCCCAAATAAAGCTACCTAGATGACTCATTGATCAAAAAATTGGGTTCCATCCATGGGAACATTAAGTCAGCTGTCAGCTGTATTCATTTATTTATAAGCTTTGTTTTCGGTAAAACTTTTCATAGGTTCCCTGAAAAATTAGAAATAATAAATGGCTTGCTAGCTGTTATTCCATTGAACATAGAAAACAGAAATTCTGGTCCTTCCAGAAAAGGTTTATTTTCTCCACGTCTCATGTAGGACAGCCCACTAATTTATGGAGTGAAAGAACAGCACTTTTTTTTCTTTTTCTTTTTTGCAAATTACCATTCTCAGAAAGAATTCGTACTGTTTTCAGAATGGGAGGCATAGTTCAGTGGTATAGCACCAATGCTTAAACTACCGTATTTTTCGCTCTATAACATGCACCAGACCATAACACGCACGTAGTTTTTAGAGGAGGAAAACAAGAAAAAAAATATTCTAAACGAAATAGTGGATATATGATTTTTGTGGTTCATGCTGTGGCCACAGACATGTGATCTGACAGCGAGTTTGGAGTAGCCCAATGCAAAAATCCTGAGGATCCATGTGGATCCATGCTTTGTAACCACGGAGGAGGGAAGGAAGGGGAACCATGGATCCTCTGCTCACGACTGCAGCAGATCCCCCCGCCACCCACAGGCATTCGCTCCATAACACGCACAGACATTTCCCCTTACTTTCTAGGAGGAAAAAAGTGAGTGTTATGGTGCAAAAAATACGGTAGTTTGTGGTATAAAAAGACAAACTTTATTTTTTTAAAAAAAAAATATTTATTGAAATTTTACAGACAAAAGAGAATTACAGAATAAGAAAAGAAAAAGAAAAAGAAAAAGAAAAAAGATACAAAAATGCAAAGAAAAATACAAAATACATGAGGAAATAAAAAACAATTTAAAAACAAATCAATCTTTTCGCATCTTATATTTCAATTACTTATTTCCTGACCTCCTCACACCTCCCTTTTTTGTATTCCAATTCACATGGTTAATTCAGCAAATCCTTTCCCTCTTTGTGTTTATCTTAATTCTATATCTTAACATATTATAACTTTATATTTTCATCTAATTATCAGTCCATTTTTACATATTCTTTTTAACCTTATTGCTAAAGCCACTTCATTTCAATCCAACATCATTTTAGCATTCATTAATTTTACAATGTTTCTGCAAATAGTCTTTAAACTTCTTCCAATCTTCTTCCACCAACTCTTCTCCCTGGTCTCGGATTCTGCCAGTCATTTCTGCCAATTCCATATAGTCTATCACTTTCATCTGCCATTCTTCCAAGGTGGGTAGATCTTGTGTCTTCCAATACTTTGCGATGAGATTTCTTGCTGCTGTTGTAGCATACATAAAGAAAGTTCTGTCCTTCTTTGGCACCAATTGGCCGACCATGCCCAGGAGAAAGGCCTCTGGTTTCTTCAGGAAGGTATATTTAAATACCTTTTTCATTTCATTATAGATCATCTCCCAGAAAGCCTTAATCCTTGGGCATGTCCACCAAAGGTGAAAGAATGTACCTTCATTTTCTTTACATTTCCAACACTTATTATCAGGCAAATGATATATTTTTGCAAGCTTGACTGGTGTCATGTACCACCTATATATCATTTTCATAATATTCTCTCTTAAGGCATTACATGCCATAAATTTCATACCTGTGGTCCACAACTGTTCCCAGTCAGCAAACATAATGTTATGACCAATATCTTGTGCCCATTTAATCATTGCAGATTTAACTGTTTCATCCTGCGTGTTCCATTTTAACAGCAAGTTATACATTCTTGAAAGTATCTTAGTTTTGGGATCTAACAGTTCTGTTTCCAATTTTGATTTTTCCACCTGGAAGCCAATTTTTTTGTCCAAATTATAGGCCTCTCTTATTTGATAATAATGAAGCCAGTCTCACACTTTATCTTTTAATTTCTCAAAACTCTGCAATTTCAATTTCTCTCCTTCTTGTTCCAATATTTCCCAATATTTGGGCCATTTGGCCTCCATATTGAGCTTTTTCTGAGCCTTCGCTTCCATTGGTGACAACCACCTTGGGGTTTTATTTTCCAAGAAGTCTTTGTATCTTATCCAGACATTGAACAATGCTTTCCTGACAATATGGTTTTTAAATGCTTTATGTGCTTTAACCTTGTCGTACCACAAATATGCATGCCAAACTTTAGTTCCTTTTTTGACAAGATGAACTTGAATTAGAACTAGTTCCTTTTACAATGAACTTTCCAAGAACTGCACAGTACACACTCTACATGCAGAAGGTCCCAGTTTAAAACTTTGACCTCTACAGTTAAAAATAACTTGGATGAAGTCCATGGAAAGACAGTTCCTTAAGAATCTGGAGAGATGCGGTCAATCAAGAGATGGAGAATACTAGGTTAGATAGACCAATTATCTGACTCAATATGTGATAGCTTCATATGGAAGTATGTTTTGGTGGATCTTTATAGACTTTTATTCCAAAAGGCTTTTACCTGCCCAAGATTTTCAGTAAAAGTCATTTTCATCTATGATTTGTGTATATCTAAATGTATTTTTAATGCTGTGCATTTTATGCCTTTTTATGTTCTTTAATATATATATTTAATATATGCTAAATACTTGCTCCCCTTCATGAATCACTGTGTTATCATGGCGAAGGGGCTTGAATAACTCAGAGAAGCTATGAGCTATGCTGTGCAGGGCAACCCAAGATGGACAGGTCATAGGCGAGAGTCTAGACTAAATGTGATCCACCTGGAGTAGGAACTGGCAAACCACGCTAGTATGTTGCCAAGAAAAGTCCATGGACATAAAAAAGAAGCTTTGAGAAGAAAGTGAGAGTTTCCAAGGCATGCTCTGGTTCATGGGGTCAATGAGAGTCGAACACAACTAAGACAACTCAACAACAACAAAATTATCAGTCCCAGCAAAGCGTGGTTGTTTTTAGCATCAATCCATTTTCTGACTCCTTATGACTCCAGATGCTAAAAAACAACCATCCTTTCTGCCTCCTGGGTTTTGATTCTTAGTCATTCTAGACTCTAGAACCTAGTGGGTGACCAATGTCTGAGAACTTTGATTTTTATAGATTAAAACTGAAAAATCTGAATGAATTTGTTTCAAAAGACCAGCTGTTCAATTAAACATTTGCTTCTGCCAGATGCCCATTGACAATGTTACTGGCCATATGTAAATATTACCATGTGTTATTTAGTATAACTTCTTTTCCCATACCCAATGACCTTAATGAATATCTGTTTGAATATTAATAACTTCTTCTCCTCCTCTCTTGACTGCAATGTTGGTGCTCATTTTGCTTGCTGCACTGGAGTGGGCAACGGTTATGCATACAGCTACTGGAGAAAAGAAGATCAACAGGAATATCTGTTATGAGCCCACTTTGTGCCAAAGCAAGCCTTCAGTGAGCTTTTAGGTTTCAGGAGGTCCTTCCCTTGTGTCACATTGTGGTGCTTAGGGGTGGATGAACCTGTGAGCTTCAGTTTTCTGTTCCTCATTTTTCTCAATCTTACATTCAGTTTCCACAGTAGGTTTTTTTTTTAAAAAAAAACCAACACCAAAATCCTGATGAAAATTCATAAACACTTCTTTGTATGCAGTTCTGACAAATATGCACATTTTGCAAGGATCTCGCTCTAATATAATGCATTTTTGCATGTTATTTTTCACTTATGAAATGTGTTTATGCACATTTTCATCTAATGTATGCATTGTTTTACATATTGTTTGGTTGTACAACTGTATTACAAAATTGAGAGAAGTTCAGATTTCAGAGGATAGCTCTGTTTTCATGCACATAATGATTCCACAAGTGTGAATTGAATAGTTTCTCCCTAAAATACAAGTAAAATCACATTTCTTCTCCAAGTCCCTCCCTCCCTCCCGACTGACCATTTAAACTCTTGATCTGGAAGTTTAATTTTTTTTTTTTTTTTTATAAATTTTTTTATTGCTTTTTTCCAGAATCTAAATCCATCATCAATAACACAACAAAAGCGGTTTTACAGAAAGAAAAAGAAATTAAACAAGAAAAAATTCATTTTTCGAAGTCTTTTTTTTTTTTTTTCATCATCCACTGGACTTCCCCATCTCCTCCATCCCTGCATTCTTTATAATAAATATAAACAGCAAATTAATACCTTGTTTCCTGTGTTTTTGTATTTTCATCTAATTATTCACTCTGAAATTAAAACTTTTCTCAATCATTAACTTTGTTTCTATCAACTCCGAATTTCAATACTGAAGCATATTTACCTCAAACCTTAGCAAATTTTTAACATTCATATATCTTATAATGTTTTTGTAAATAGTCCTTAAATTTTTTCCAATCCTCTTCCGCAGCCTCTTCTCCCAGGTCTCGGATTCTGCCAGTCATTTCGGCTAGTTGCATATAGTCCATCAGTTGTGTGTGCCATTCTTCCAGTGTGGGTAGCTCCTGTGCCTTCCAGTATTTAGCTATGAGAATTCTTGCTGCAGTCGTTGCATATAGAAAGAAGGTTCTGTCTTTCTTAGGTATCCTCTGGCCCACAATGCCCAAGAGGAAGGCCTCTGGTTTCTTCTGAAAGGTATACTTAAATACCTTTTTCAACTCGTTATAAATCATTTCCCAGAAGGCCTTCACCCTCGGGCATGTCCACCAGAGGTGGTAAAAAGTTCCTTCAGCCTCCTTACATTTCCAACATTTATTATCAGACAAATGGTATATCTTTGCGAGTTTGACTGGGGTCATGTACCACCTGTACATCATTTTCATAATATTTTCCTTTAAGGCACTACATGCCGTAAATTTCATACCGGTGGTCCATAACCTTTCCCAGTCCTCAAACATAATGTTGTATCCAATATCTTGTGCCCATTTTATCATGGCTGATTTGACTGTCTCATCTTGAGTATTCCATTTAAGCAGCAAGTTGTACATTCTTGAAAGCACTTTCGTCTTAGGTTCAAGTAATTCTAGTTCTAATTTTGATTTTTCCACCTGGAAACCAATTTTTTTATCTTTTTTAAAGATCTCTAAAATTTGGGCATAGTGAAACCAGTCTCGCACCTTCCCTTTCAATTTTTCAAAGCTCTGCAACCTCCAAGTGTCACCCACTCTTTCTATTATTTCACAGTATTTTGCCCAGCCATCCCCCATATTAAGTATTTTTGTGGCTTTAGCCTCCATCGGTGATAACCACCTCGGAGTCTTGTTTTCAAATAAGTCCTTGTATTTAGTCCAGACAGAAAACAGAGATTTCCTTACAATATGGTTTTTAAACAACTTATGAGACTTTACCTTGTCGTACCACAAATATGCATGCCACCCAAAAGCATTGTTGAACCCTTCCAGATCTAGGACATCAGTGTTTTCTAGCAAAAACCAATCTTTCAGCCAGCAGAGGGATGCAGCTTCATAATACAACCTTAAGTCCGGCAGGGCAAAACCCCCTCTTTCCTTTGCATCTGTTAATATTTTAAATTTTATTCGGGGCTTTTTGCCCTGCCAGACAAACTTCATAATATCCCTCTGCCACTTTCCAAAACATTCCACTCTGTCCACGATCTGTAGGGTCTGGAACAGAAACAGCATTTTTGGCAATACATTCATCTTTACTGCTACAATTCTTCCCAACAAGGAAAGTTTCAATCTTGACCAGATTTCTAGATCCTTTTTAATTTCAGACCAACATTTTTCATAATTATCTTTAAACAGATTCAAATTTTTCCCAGTCAAGTTGACCCCCAGGTATTTCACTTTATTAACAACGTTTAGTTCTGTTTCCTTCTGAAACCCATCTATTTCTAAAGGTGTCAAGTTTTTTGCCAAAACCTTAGTTTTTTGTTTGTTTAACTTGAATCCCGCCACCCGACCAAACTCAGAAATTAATTCCAATACTCTTTTTGTGCTGGACACCGGCTCCTGTAATGTCAAAACCAAGTCATCTGCAAAGGCCTTCAGTTTATATTGTTTTCCTCCGACCTGTATTCCTTCCACCTGCTGATCCTTCCTGATCAAATTTAGCAAAACCTCAAGGACAGAAATAAATAGCAAGGGTGATAGGGGGCACCCCTGTCGTGTTCCTTTTTCAATTTTAAACTCTTCTGTCACCACATTGTTTACTATCAATTTAGCCTTTTGTTCTGAATATATTGCATCTATGCCATTTTGGAACGCCCTTCCCACTCCCATCCCTTCCAAATTCTTCTTCATAAATTTCCAAGATATATTGTCAAAGGCCTTCTCCGCGTCTATAAATATCAAAACTGCTTTTGTATTCAAATTTGTCTGTAGAAGTTCCAGAACGTCAACAATGTTCCTAGTATTATCTGACAAATGCCTGCCAGGGAGAAAGCCTGCTTGGTCTTTATGAATAACTCCATTTAAGACTTTTTTCAATCTATTTGCCAAAATGTCAGCAAAAATCTTGTAATCCACGTTTAGGAGTGAGATGGGACGGTAGTTCTTAAGTTGAGTCTTTTCAGATTCCAATTTTGGTATCAAAGTGATGAATGCCTCTTTCCACGATTCTGGTGCCCCCTTCCCTTCCATAATTTGATTACATACCTCCATCAATGGCTGAGTCAGGTATTCCTTCAATATCTTATAGTATTTGGAGGTAAGTCCATCTGGGCCCGGGGATTTGCCTAGTTGCATGTTCTGAATGGCATTTTCGATTTCCTGTTGGGTTATTTTATAATTCAGGTCAGTTTGTTTGTCTTGTGTTAGTTTTTGTAGGCCATAGCTTTTTAAAAATTTATTTATTTCAGTCTCCACTTGGGGTCCTTGGGAAAACAATTTTTTAAAATATCTCTGGAAACACTTTCTAATTTCCTCTGGTTTCTGAATACATTCTCCTTCAACCTCTAGATTGGTAACAAAGTTCAGTTTTTGTCTCTTTTTCAGCTGCCATGATAGCAGCTTCCCACATTTATTTGCCGATTCAAATGATCTTTGTTTCATCTGTTTGATTTTCCATTCAACTTCTTGATTTATCAGTTTTGCATATTGTGCTTGATGGAATTTTATTTCTCTCAAAACTTCTTTTGATTTTGGATTTAGTCTCAACTTTTTCTCTCCGTCTTTTATCCTTTCCAAGATCTTGTCCTTTTTACCGTTCCAGAGTTTTTTCTTAATAGAATTCTGCTGTATCAGAAACCCTCTCATAACAGCTTTGCTTGCGTCCCAGATTGTTTTTTTTTCCACCGAAGTGTTCAAATTTAGTTCAAAGTAGTCTTTCATCGTCTTTTGGGCCTTCTTCACTATCTCCTGGTCTCTAAACAATGCATCATTCATTCTCCATCTGAAGGATCCAGCTGGTGTAAGTCTCAAGTCCATTTTCAAGGGGTTATGGTCGGAGCAAGTTTTAGGGCAGATCTCTACTTTTTTGGTCTTGGGTGCCAGTCCTCTAGATATCCAGATTTGGTCGATTCTTGTCCAGGATAGGTGGGCCTCAGAAAAGAATGTTCCCTCTCTACCTAGGGGGTTCTTTGTCCTCCAGATATCAATCAAGTCCATATTGTCTGTGAGTTCAAAAAAAGTCTTTGGTAGTCTGCCATCTTTAGTCACATTTTGATTTTGTGACTTATCCATGTGTGTGGAGACAACCCCATTCATATCTCCCATCAGAATGATGTTATTATAGTCCATATGGTCCAGCATTGTCTCATGCAGCTTCCCATAAAATTCAGATTTCCCCTCATTTGGTGCATAAATTCCAATTATCAAAAATTTTTCTCCTTGTGATTGTATTTCGATCGCCAAAATTCTTCCTTGTTCATCTTTGAACACAAATTTTGGTGCTAGGCTCTCCTTTGCATATATCACGACTCCCCTTTTCTTTTCTTTAGCTGATGAAATAAATTCTTGGCCTAGTCGCTTGTTTATTAGCACTCTTCTGTGGAGCCTAGTCACATGGGTTTCCTGGAGACAAATGACGTCTAGTTGTTCTTTCCTCAAAATGTGAAAAATCCTTTTCCTTTTTTCAGGGGAATTTGCCCCATGGATATTCCAACTAAAAAGCTGCAGAGACATCCTGGATCAGCTTGTTAGCCGATGGGGTTGTCTCCCTTCTCGTCTATGTCTGGAGGTGGATCTTTTGTACCAGGCGTGGGGGGTGGCCAGGTACCTGCTGTCCCTTTTCGAAGGTCCTCCCCGTGATCGTTTAGGAATTTTTCTTGCTCTTCTGCTGTTCTGATTCTCACCTTCTTCCCTTTCAAATTAAAAGATAATCCTTGGGGGAATTCCCACCTGTAAGGGATTGTGTTGTTTCTTAATAATCTTGCCAGATCCTTGTATGTAGTTCTTAAGTCCAACAATTGTTTTGGTATGTCTCTGAAGATTTCTGCTGTCTTTCCCTGTATCACCAATGGGTTTTTAAAATGTAGGCCAAGTATGTTGTCTTTTTCTTGCTTGTATCTCAATATGATCAAGCAATCCCTTGGTTTATCTTTCTTGGCCACTCTTCCCAATCTAAAAGCGGTGACGATTTTGAAGTCTTTCTCTTCTGCCAAACCCCAGAACTTGGATATTTCTGCAGTCAAAAAGCCAGCCAAATCTTCCTTTTCTAGTTCTGGAATATTTCTAATCCTAAGATTACTTTCCCGGTTTTTCAGCTCCGCCATAGACAGATAGGCCTGTTGTTCAGTGACCTGTCTACTCAGTGGTCTTACTTCCCCTCTTAATTCCTCAATCCTTTTTTTGTTTTGGTCTGCTTTCGTGTTTGCGTCCTCAGCTAATTTTCGGTTCTCTGATATAGTCTTTTCAAAATTTCCTATCGCCTGTGTGTTTTGAGCAACTTGGTCTGTCAACTTATTAATCGTTGCTGTAACCTGGTCAAATTTAGCCGCTTGTTCATCAGCTTTCTTATTTAATGCTGCCAGTTGATCCAATATTTCTTTAGAAATAGGGTCTAATCCTCCTGCAGCCATATCCTCCAAAACTGGCTGTTTAAATTGTCCTTCTTGCAGACCTGTCACAATTGGAACAGATGATCTACGTGGCTGCACAGGCAAAGTTGATTGCAATAGTTCAGTTTGTTTTGCTTTCTTGGCAGCCCTTGTTTTTCCTGCCACACTCATTCCACAACTGTCTAGGTTTCAAGGTCAAATTGTAAATCCCATGGGAAAAGCAATCATCCAGGCAAAAAGATTTCCAAAACAACCAGCAGTTCTCAGAGGTTTATATTTCCACAATCCAGCAGGGGGAGCTCCCCAAAAGTTTCCACCATTTAATTCCCAAATATGGTAAAATCCAAAATAAGGGGGGGAAACCCTCTAAATTCACTTTAAACTGCAGATGATAAAGGTTCTTTGCGAAGGTGTGAACAACAGTTCCTTTTTTGTAACTGCAAAGTAGCCCAATGTAACTTTATGTCTCTATACACAGTTGCCACAGTCTGATGTTACTTTGTATCCAGGCAGCCCGTGAGCTGGGGCTTATAACTTTATAATCCACAAAATATAAAGAGGTATAGCACAGTCTCACAATCAAATCCAAACTTGCAGGGTAAGTTCCAACTTCTTTTAAACTCCTTTCAACGCTTCCGCTTTAAAAAAACTTTGCTCAGTACTTTAAACAGGGACGGAAGACTGACTTCCTTTTTAGCGTCTCCCGCTTTCAGCCGAAATTCACCGATTTGATGTCCAAATAAAGCCTCAAATTTCTTACTCACGAGTTTGTTGTTTCCAATCAAATGTTCAAAGAAGAAAGGTCAGCGCTCATCAGCAGCAGCCGCGCGGCTTCGCTTCCGCGGAAAGAGCGATGGATTCACAGCACCGCTACCCCCTCCACGTTCCGGAGCCCCTTACGGGGTCCCTTCTGCGTATCCGAGGTCGCTCCTGGTGCCCGCCGAATCCCACGGCCACGGGCTCACTCTACCCGTGGTTTTCCTAAACGGGTCGTCGCTGTGCCGCAGCGCACGACCCTTTTCCGCGGAGCCCCTCTTCAACAACTGAAGAGGACCGCCATTGCTGTTTCGCGCCGCCTCCGGAAGTCCTTGATCTGGAAGTTTAAAAGTGTAGGGAGACTTGGAAAAGCTTTAAGAAAGCCCTGTATTCCTTTTTCAGTCTGAAATGGGAGCATAGGGCTATCTCAATACACTTCTCAAAAGCACTGATCCCCTCCTTCATTTAAAGTAGAACTTAGAAGGCAGCTTCAAAAAATGCTTGTCATTTAACAATCCTACACCTGTGATCTTTCCACAACAGTGAAGGCACAAGGCCACAGCACAATTTAACTCCATTATGTCAGCTGTTAGGTACGTGGGCATGGTTTAAGAAAATTGACCTTTGGGCCAAATTGAACCCCCTAGCAGGTCAAGATTGGCCCTCAGGCTGTATTCCCATTGCACATGCCTACTTGAAAATTAAGTCCATGAAAATCAATAGACTAGATAAAGCGGATGATATCCAGCAATGTTAGTCATATTCAGAGTAGAACAGTTTGAAATCAATGGACCATGGTAGCTTAAATACATTAATTTCAACTATGCATGTGACTTAGCTGGATGTCACCCAATATGTTTAGGATGGAAGTGTTGAAGAGAAATATGCCATTCCTTCTGCTTCAGAAAGCTAACATATTGCCCACTGCAAGATTTCACGTTTTCCTTTCAATATCTGTGCCATCTTCATTTCCCTTCACCTGGTGCCATCACTGCATGAATAATAAAGGCACAATGTCAGTGTGGGCTTAAGGGAGGGTGATCTGTAATCCTCCAGATGTTGGATGACAATTCACATCATCCCTGATCATCAGCCATGCTCTCTGGGCAGGGACCAATTTAGGGCAGTCTGAGCAGTGCAGTCGCACCAGGCACACAGCCGAGAAGGGTGCCTTCTCAAAGCCCAGTAAGTGAGGGTTCTCACAGGGTCCTAGAGTCCTGCTTCATCCTTCCCAAAGCTGGGCAAGGATTTACCAGGCTTTGGGAAGGAGGTAGGAGGGCTCTATGACCCTGCCAGAGCCTTGCGCCTCCTTCCCAAAGCCCTGCTTAAACTGGCGCCATGAGGGCTGGGGGGAGGACATCAAATGGCCTTGCACAGGGTGGCATATTACCAAGGTCCTCTCCTGCTGTAGTGCTGTTGGAAGGTGGAGTCCCACAAGCTCTGAAAGGCCACAGGATCCCCATTCCTGCCACTTCCCTTGCTTTAATTTCAAACAGCATCTCTCCATCCCCATTTAGCTAAAATTTAGCTAAAATTGTCCCACTGGCCTTCCCAACAGCAGGGAAGATGTTTTAGCTGGAAGAAGTTCTCATCTTGCATTTTCTATTATCAATCCCAGTCATATTTATTTCCCATGGAGACATTTCATTACAAATATTATTCTCTCAAAGTTTAATTTGATTCTTTTTTGTTTGTTTGTTTTAAAGCCCCAAAGCAATTTGCATTTTGAGAGAAAGAGAAGCAGTCCCCCCTCCTCTTTCTTTCTTTTTCTTTTTGGTTATTGCTTGTAGTACAAAATGATATATCACAAATATATACAGAATATTCTCACTCCATGTGTAACTATATGCATACACAGATATAGTGCAGAGTGAAACATTAAAACATCTCTAAAATATTAATGGCATATTTGCATTTTCCTTCCTCTAATGAACATGTTCCTCTCACATCTTCTCTTGGTTAAAATAAAAATAATAAATAAAGAATGACTGAATGCATGCCACAGGAAAATGTAGGTTGTAAAGAATAGTTACAATGGATCATTTCAATCTCAGAACAGAAATATGAAATAGCTCTTTTCAGCTTCAGCCCAAACACATATTGGTTCTAAGCACCCCATAAATTCATCAGTTGGATGAGTCATATGGAAAATGGATTTAAATAAATCTATGTGAAAAATTAATTTAAGCTGAAATGCAGAAGGAAATAAGAGGTACCTTATGCACCTAATTTGTTGTAATAGAACAAATTGAGAGGAATACAAATGTTAAAAAAAAAAGCTCTGTCACCTGATTTGGTCCTGTCCTAATGTCACAGTTTTTTGATCAGCAGCTGTCAGCTGCATGAATAAGGTTTTGGAGGCCTCCTTAAGATTTACAGATGTTAATGTTCCATTGAATTATGTACCTGTCATTTGGCACCTAGCAGTGAGACGATTTATTTGGCTTCTAAGGGCACTCATGATGGCTTAATATCTAATGCTTCTATACTGGAAGGAGAAGACTACTTACCCCCTGCCCTGCCCAATTGTTCACTTGACAGAGGGGGTAAACTCAACTGGGTGCATATGAAAATGTGTCTATCTGTAAAGACAGGGAAAATGGAAAGTTTTCTGATATATAGACTCCTTATACTGATCTACTTGCTTGGATGCCTGAGCACTCGGTTGGTCTGGACTACCAGTCATCCTCCACTCCTACTTTAACCCTCCTACCCCTTACATGTATGCACAGAACAAATGGTATAGATTTTTTGATTTTTTATTGTTTATTGTTTGAATGCATTTGTTTTTCTTTTCAGAAAATTATAAAAGCAGTAATAAAAAGCTCTATATAGCTCTATCTCTATCTCAACCTTCCTACCTATCTGGCAAACGGTGGCTAGATAAACTGAGGGATTTTTTCGTTACAGTAATAAATGTATGATTTTGGAGATTAGTTTCATTCTTCCAGAATCCAGAGCAAACTTCTCTTAAATGCTGCTTGATACTTTGCCTGCACACACACACACACTTGAATGAAATGAAGCTTCTTCTGTCAATACAGCTTCAGATAAAAATCATCTCTCAAAAATTCAACTTGCAAATTTTGAATAGGCTTCTCAGGGTTTAGAAAATGATTTGTCCACCGCTCTTTGCCAGCATTTTATTTACAAATGGCAGAAGCATCCCTGTGTCACAGCCGATTGCTGCCTCCTGGGCCTGTTTTTCATTCCACTCCATGCCCTAGCCTTCTCTACCAAGTACTGAACAGAATCAACCAAACACCCTCATAGGAATATAAAAGAAATCTCTTTTCTTCCATGGAATCAGCTGTCTAAATGGCTTCAGCCAGTGGCTGATAGTCTTTTACTGATATGATAATAACCCTTCTTGTGTTCAATGCCCCTTCCATTTGATATGTATTATGCATAACTTAAGTGGAAAAGAGATTGCTGCATTTCAGAGTTGCTGCTCTTTCAGTTCTGAGACTCTTTCTGAGAAGGAATGGGGTCGCTGAGGAAATGTGGGAGCTGAGAATTAAAGCATTAACTTTTCTGCTGGGGAGAGAATTAACAGAGCTGAGGCAGGGTCTCTTCAGCAATGTGGCGGGGGCACTTTTCTATTGGTAGCCCCCCTCCAATGAACCCTGTGGTAAGCACAGGGTAGTTTGGAGACAGCATTTAAATTTCCCACAATGTCCTGGAGCTTCTATGCCATAGTGTCATTCTGGGGCATTGTGGGAAATGCAGAGTGTCTCCCAGTTACTGAATGGAGCATCAGAAAAAAGGGGCCCTGGGTAGGCATCAATGGGGCCCCTTCCTAGGTGCCAGTGAGCCTCTGAACCATACTACCCAGAGTACTCATTCCCTCCCCCCGCGAATTCCAGGCACTGAATCCAGATCAGCTTAGCATGAACAAGGTTGCTACTTTTTTTGTCTTCAGAAATGTCTTGCACTGCATATAATTGTGTTTTTTATTTAAGCAGCTATGTACCACAGCTTTTAATTGTTGTATCTCTTAGCCATAAAGCTCAAATAAGCAACATTCTGCATCCTTTGTTTGTTTCTACTAGCATAGCATTTGCAGCTGTTGACTTTTGTGGCCTCAGCATTTCATTTAATTCCTGTGACGAATATGAGTGAGCTGAATGGATGCATTGTGGCATCTGTTGTGCTTACTGTTGAGCCACCTTAGAAAATCCTCCTGCTGGGACATCCTGAGCTATGACAGTTGCTGGGGTTGGTTTTTTGTTTTTGTTTTTTTGGTTGTTGTTTTCTTTTGCTGTCTTCTATTCATTTAGGAGAAAAAGAGAAAGAGTTCCATATTTCAAACCTCATAAAGGAAACTGAATCAAATGTTTCCTGCCATTGTGGATTTACGTCAGCTAGCCATGGTGTCCCCTGCCCCCTAGGCCCACCCTGTATCAAACATAGCCTTTACGGGGTGGATGAGATAAGGATCCTATCTGCCAGTCAGATCTAATCCTCCCCCGCAACATGCAATTGGGTGGTGGCAGCCAGTTAAGTGGTGGCAGCAAGCTAAGTAAAATATGATTTGTGTGTCCCTCAGTATTGTCCTTGGCCCTTGAGCTACCACCTAGAGCTCCAGAGATACATTCCCATGGATGGTTTTGTGTTGTTTTGTTTTTGGTGATCATGAAAGAACTACTGAGAACTCAGATCTCATTGTTCAGTTGCATGCTGATCTTTAGATGGCAACTGGCCTTTCCTTGATTCCTTGCAAACTAATGAAATTGAGCAATTACTGTTATCTTTAGTGGCAATTCCTTGTCCTGTTAAATTGTCTCTGGAGTTCTCTTCTTCCTGCTTGTGTATAAGTAATAGTTTTGTTCCACCTTTTCACTACAGCTGAAACCATGAGATCAGCAACTTCTATTAATTGTTTTCTGATTTGTATCCTTCTCCACCCCCCAGTTGTTGGTTTCCTATTAATGTACCTTTGGCTTGTACTCAGGAAGATATTTGGACAGTATCTGCATTATTCTGATTAAGCAGTAAACTCAAACCCAGTCAAGTCCATTATGAGAGATGCATTGATTGGGCTGCAGTCTGACACAATCCACATCCAGAGATGTGTCCCAAACTGATCTAAACCTGGCTGTCAGCTCCTTCATCAAAATGCATCTATACATATCAGGCTCAGTCATTGTCCATAATCAAATTGGTGTGTGTGTTCGTGTGTGTGTGTGTGTGTGTGTGTGTGTGTGTGAGTCTGGGTACCTTCCCAGATGCACTATGGTGGTCTGTGTCCTGGTTCTGTGCAATAAATATTTGGTCTCAAAACCAGGTCTGTTGTATTTTAGCCAGTGCTTTGTTTTGGAATAAAAAGAACATTTCTAGAGGCTCTTTTGGTCTACTTGGGGTCCCTCCAGACATCCTTTTTCTTGTGCATTAATGATGAGGTGCTAGTGATGGAATGGTTATACATAATCCTGCTTCCAGTAATGTTTCCATCTTCAAAAATTCATTTTATTTTTCCAAATTTCTATCTTTAAACATGCAGATATAAAATCATCAAAACATTCCAAAGATTATATATGTATATATATGAACTGTGCATCCACATTATACATTATACATTTTGTGAATAATATATGATATCTCTAAATGCCAAACATATAAGATCAATTACAACAGAAGACATGCAAAGTTAACAACCTTCTTTAAACCTTGGAGAGAGTCAGTGACATGATATCTAAATAAGAAAACCTGGCACATTGAGATAAAGTTCAAGATAACTTACCTCTCTAAAAAGAAAAGTTAACCGAAGGTGGTCTAGGTTCTTCTGGTGAGGGAATAATGAAAGAAATGAAAGGAGACTAGTTATCATAACATGTACCTCTGGTTACTTCACAATGTTGTGTTAGTTTGTTTACAAGTGACACCTTCCAAACACTCTCATAACCAGACTAGGATTTTCAACATGAACAATAGGTTTGATGGGCATTCCCTCTAAACTTTGGTTCATGTTTTATGGCTCATGATTCTTGCTCAGTGGCTTCCTGTAACCCAGGTCTGCTAGATGCAAAGCTCAGTTGTACAGTAATTGCAAACTTAGTTCCTAGTTTTCTGCAATGCCTCACACAAAGTCATCACTGAAACATTTGTATCGTTGTCATGGGACAAACATGTCATTTAAACCAATTGCCACAGCTGTCAGATAAGCAGATGACTCCCTTAGGCTGAGTCACTTTGTGCTTCTCTATCTGCCTCTGCTTATCGGACTCTTTTATTCCTCCTAGTTAGGAAAAAAAGAAGATAAAAGTTTATAAGACCCTGGTGAACATCTTACTCAAGCCATAAAACATGCTTGTCTTAAGTTGACATTGTAAACCATTTGATTTTCCATGAATGGGTCATATAAGTACAAGAGAAGGACTTTGTGCTTGATTTCATTGGCATTCTAGAGTCAGGGATGCAAAGGAAAACGAAAGCCATTCTACTGATATAAATGTTTTTGTTTGTTTGTTTGTTTTTAAGGAAATCTACTTAGTTCCTAACGAAAAGGTGGTAGATTTACAAAGCTGGTAATGAATGATGGCAAGAAAGAAAGCTTTCTTACATCATTTATCAATTCACTTCCACCCTAGCCTGAAAAGCTGTTAGGACCATTGTACACATTCTACGAAGTAAACTGAGCTTTGCTACTAAGCATACTCTCAATTGCAGCCAGTTATGATCCAACTATTATGCCATGTTTACACTAGTGTTGCCCTGCAAATATCTCCTGTGCCCTCATCCTATACCATTCCCTATCAATTTAAAAGAAACAACAATTTGTCACCAATACTTTTGAGTGATTTTGCTCTCCTGTTTTACTGTTTAAGTGGTTCTTAGATTTACTATCACCCCCCACTTTTTAATAAAATTATTAGTATTTTAATTGTTATTTTATTTGTTTCCAGCACTTTGCATACACCCACACCCACACACCCCACAAGGAATATGGACATTTAAAGCAGCACTCTGATATTCAGTTGGTGGTTTTATTGTTTGCATATTTTGAATACAGTTGTACCTCAGGTGACAGATGCTACAGGTTACAGATGCTTAAGGTTACAGACTCCGCTAACCCAGAAATAATACCTCAGGTTAAGAACTTTGCTGCAGGATGAGACAGAAATCGTGCAGCAGCGGCGCAGCAGCAGCGGGAGGCCCCATTAGCTAAAGTGGTGCTTCAGGTTAAGAACAGTTTCAGGTTAAGAACGGACGTCTAGAATGAATTAAGTTCTTAACCTGAGGCAGCACTGTAATTGTTTTATTTATTATATTGTATATACTAATTTTTCTCTCAGGAGCTCAAGATGGTGTACATGGTTTTCCCCTCCCCAATTTATTCTCACAATAATCTCATGAGTCAGATAAAGAGAGAGAGAGAGATCCAAAATCACTAAGTGAACTTGATGGCTGTGTAGAGATTTGAACCCTGGGCTCCCAGGTCATATTCCAGCACTCTAACCATTACATCTTACTGGCTGAACCACTTAAACAGTAAGTATTTGAAATAAATATTTGAAATAAATGAGAAATGTCAATGGTTTTTGAAAGAAGCCAGTGTTTAAATGTGATAACCCCAAAAGGGGTTGCTGCAAACAGTCTATTCAGAAGTCTCACTGAGACAGACAGTGCCATTTCCTGTGTACTTGCTGAGCTCATTCCAGCATGGTGAAAAGAAGGGGTGCCACGTTTTCTTTCTATATATTTTTTCTGCCCTGGCTTTTTTGGGGGTCCCTCCCATTGATTCAATGAGATGAAAGCAAACACACATAGTCTCCCATTGCCCCCCCAAATGCCAGGATCATCATGAATACTCTTAAGCCATCATGACTTCTCACTTTGACACACAGAGTCTCGAATTCCCATCTTTGTTGAGGTACACCAGCTGGCCAGCTGGTGGAGTAACAGCAGCAGCTGTAGCTGGGAAGAGGAGGAGGCGGAAGTGGGAGGGAGGCAACGGGGACACCAACACCACTGCCACTGCCATCCCCGCCATGGGAGGCTGTGACTTTCTGGTCTGGTAGGCCACGCCGAATAAAAAACAAGAAGGAGAAAGTGAGCCAGGGCAGTTGTGAAGGAAAGGCAGCAACTGGAGGAGACCTTGGGCTGGAGCAGACCTTGGGATTGGGTGGGAAGGGTGTAGCAGGCAGGCCTGTGGGGAGCTGGAGCTTGATGGGTAGGAGGCAAGGAGGTTGAGGGTTGGAGTTGAGAGTGGGTGCTGGAGCTAGATGTGCTTTGCGGGGGTTGTTTGTATCATGAAAAACTTTGATAAAAATCTTAACGTGCAAAAAAGACCCCCTCCCAGCAATGATACTGTTGTAGAAGAGAATGTCCCTCTTTTCATTTGAGGAATACAGTGGTACCTCGGGTTAAGTACTTAATTTGTTATGGAGGTCCGTACTTAACCTGAAACTGTTCTTAACCTGAAGCACCACTTTAGCTAATGGGGCGTCCCGCTCCCGCCGCGCCGCTGCTGCACGATTTCTGTTCTCATCCTGAAGCAAAGTTCTTAACCCAAAGTTCTGGGTTAGCGGAGTCTGTAACCTGAAGCGTATGTAACCTGAAGCATATGTAACCCGAGGTACCACTGTATTGGAGAGGATGGATTCAGTTTATGTCTCCTGATTATCTACTGACTCTCTTGGAATAACTCTAGAATGGTTCTGTTTCACTCTTTCCAACATCAGAGCACCAGCATCATATGGGCACAAGCTGTGGGCTTTTCAGTGCTTCAGAGAGGAGGTGGTCAGCCCTCTTTCCCTCTCTGAGGATCAACTTCTTTCTCTGCCTGTGGAGGCAATGTTCTGCCTTCATGTTTGGATGTTGTGCACATCTGAATACCAGTTGCTGGAAACCACAGGAGGGGAGAGTGCTTTGTGCTCAGGTTCTGCTTGCAGATTTCGCAAAAGAATTTGGTGAGAAAAGGATGTTGATCTAGATGGGCTATTGGCCTCATCCAGCAAGCTCTTCTTATCTTTTTGGTGACGTTAGAGTATATTGGTTTATAGTATTTGTGTGTTTGATCACTGTAAAAGGTTTTTTTTTTTTTGATTATGTAAGGATGCACTGGACTGGGGTAGAGTAAACGTATTTATACTTGTACCTAGATTAAGTTGTGGTTATCGTTGTATGGGTAAACTAGGAATTTAATTCACTAGTTTAAATTATATGCTTGTTTGGGCGTATGGTGCAGTGGCAATATTGAGTTTATTCTCTTTTTGCTTAGTTGTCAATTATATTATTTATAAAGGCAGATTTGTTATTATATTTCTTTAGTTGATTTTCATTTGTAATGCTTTATATTTTGCTACATTTGTTTATATTTTCTTTTTAGATATATTGGAAATTGTTTAAAGACACTCCTCCATCCCAAAAAATAATTTGTGATTTGTAAGGTGCCTACAAAAACAAGTAAATAAAGTTAATTTCCATAATTTGTAGATTTTTTAACTGAGCACTGATATCAGACTATTAGTTTCTGTGTGTTCTTAAATTGTTTGGTTTGCTGTTATAATTAGTTCTTGGCATTTCTCTAAAGATTAGGAAATATCAGTTCTTAAAAGATCAGTGAAAATTAGGCTGAGATCAAGAAGCATGCCTGGGTAAGAGAGTGAGAATTAAAGAACATGAACATTAGCAGTTGTTTACTCTGGAATGTAATTAAATGCAACTGCCAGAAGAGTTCTAAATTTTGAGCAGATGTCATAACGTAAAGCTAGCATCCCAACAGAGTATTCAAAAAGAAGAAGTTACTGACATAATATTTAAATCTAAAATAGCTGAGGGAAATGCTATTTGCTCATTTTATTTTTTTAATGTTGCCACTTGCCCAAGAGCAAGACTGGCTAGCATCAGTATCTCACCTCTCAAGAAAGACTGCAGGCTTGCTAATATTTATCTTCGAAAATGTTTTTTTCTCATACTCACAAATTACTTGTGTTGCAGGGATGTTTCATTAAGAGACAATTAATGGAGAACTTCAGTGGTATGAATTGTCATGTCCACTGGGGAAAGTTGAACTGAAAAGAAGTGCTTCTAGGAATGCCCAGATATATAGTATGAGGATATCTCTAGAGAGAAAAACCAGGTCATCCTGGTCCAGAAGCACTGAGGAGATTTTATCTGAAAGCTACAACCTCTGCTCAGTAGTATTTGCTCAAGGCCTTTGAGAGACTTATCTTGATCTTAAAATTGTCATTAGTGGAATACCTCTGGGCACCTTAATTTCCAGTCCCAGAGACGGGGGGGGGGGAGATGGGGAGAGATCGAGGTAAACATGCGAAAACTTGGTTCTCATCAGAAAGAGAGAAATGGCTGTTCTTGTTGTAATTCCTCCCCACTCACCTACCCACCTACCTATTTTCAGTAGCCAGATTGAAACAAGGAAAATGTACATACAGTATGTTACATTTGAAGGACTCCTTTAATCTGAGAAATGCAGTGTGCTGGAGGCTGAACGAGGTTGGCTTGGATTAGAAAACTAGGACTTCATTATGTAAAGATGTGACATGTACGTACACAGCACAGTTAGCGACGATAAGTAGAAGTAACCGTTAGCTTGCCTAAGCATTAGCCATAAGGATTCAGCGAAAGTAGAAATGAAGTAAACACGCTTAATGTGCAGGTATGTAAAGTTGAAATAAAAATGCTATCGGGTATCCATATGTGGTGTAGCTTGGCCGTGGAATGTCACAATTACATTGCACAAATACAACCCTTCCAGTACATGACTTGAATGACTTGGAGATAAGACAAGCCTCTAGTTTAGAGGAGAAAGTAGATCTCCATGTGAAAAACAAAAACTTTGAAGACACCAAAAGTGAGAGGATACAGTACCTCTCTCTGAGAATCTGACTCAGGGTAGTAGACCTGTGTGGCGTTTGCCCTCCTAGGTGGGTGACATCAT
The DNA here is from genome assembly GCF_027172205.1 of Podarcis raffonei. NCBI lineage: Eukaryota > Metazoa > Chordata > Lepidosauria > Squamata > Lacertidae > Podarcis > Podarcis raffonei. The sequence goes on from NC_070609.1 coordinate 44,040,194, forward strand.
ACTGGGTCATAAGGAAAGGGTTAACTAAGTGTAAAATGATTAACCAATAGGAACCCAAGGGGAGGAGTTAGAGTTAGAGTTGTTAAGAAGTCAGTCTGGAGTAGAGTAGAGAAGAGAGAGGGAGGCTAAGTCTGTGGGTTGGGCTAGTTTGATGTGAGAGAGTGAGAGAATCTGTTAAGAGGAGTCAGTTACACAGTTGGGATAACCAGGTAGAAGGTATTAGGAAGGTATAGGCCAGTAAAGAAACTAAACTGACAAGAAAAATTATCTGAAACCATAAGCTTGCTAATGCTTATAAAATAAACTTGTTTATTTGGTTTAATATTAACAACTGTCTGGACTCAGTGTGTACCCGAGAGAAATGGGTTGGTGGCAGCAGGGAAGCATCACAGTGGTGGCACAGGGATCAATAGACCGTCAAACGTCCGGGGACCCTGTGTGATCGCCACAACCTGCTGCCCTGTAGGACTGCCTCTCCCCACCCCCCACTTCTTCTCTTTTTTCCTACCTCTAAATCAATGGTAGGGAATTTCCAGATCGTGGGCCAAATGAGGCAATTCAGGATTCTTTATGTGATGCTTGGAACTCTTCCCAGGTCCTGCCCCCTCTTCCCATGGCCATACTCTGCCATTCCAGTGGAATGGAAATTCCATTTGTGTCAATGGAAAGGAAACACAATGCAATGGTCAGGTGGTTTAATCAAGTACATATTATTTGTGGGCTGAAAACCACAGTAACAATGAATACCAATCATGGCATGGATAAATGCTCCTATTTCTGTTTCCATCAGAATTCTCCAACATTCTTAGCAGTCAAACCAGAAAATTATTCCTGAATGCACCCTTGACAACTCAATTCAGATCTAATATCATTGCAAACCAGCCCATAACAAAGACGAAAGACCAGTTCTGTAAATTCTGTGTACAGAGAAACTCTGTGCATCAGAAGATCTAGTACTTTGTTAAGGTCAAGGACATTAAGATGTTGATTTCAACGGTTACGTTGAAGTAGTTTCTAACTCATTTATTTTCTCCCTGGAAATATCCTGTTGGAGCCTTTAAGGAGGAAAAGTGACACACTTTAAATGTCACATTTCTTCCTGATAACAGAAGGCATTTAGCATGTAGTGACAGGGTTTGCACTGTGATGCCAGCACAACTCTACTTGCTAATTTGGTGCTGATTTGGTCCTGATATTTTGACTGCATATTTAGATTGCATTTCCAGTTTCCAGGTTTGATCTATTCAGTGAATCATCAACATTACTTGTGAATAGCAGCTATAGATTAAGCTCCAAAGCCATGGTTTTCACTACAATGAGATTTTCTATATATATTTTCCTTTTCCTGTCTTTGGCACTCTTTCACATTCTTGTCCCAATTGACACTGTGCATGACACTGTGCATCACAGAAGGATTGCATGTGGTTATAAAACCAAACAGACAAAATTTCCTAGTGTAATAAAAGATTGTGGGTTCTTAGCATTCTTTAATGGAGTATTCTGCTTGCTGTCAATCATCTCAGGAGAGCTGCAAGCTAATTTTAACAGCCTCAGTGGACTGACCTATTGCTTGAAATGTACAGGAATCGGAGATTAAGCACAAATTAAAACAGACTAGATCATAATGATATATCCCTGTCCCACCTATAATCTGATAACTAAGAATATCCAATGCAGTTGTGGAGTCACTGCAGTTGCAGTAGGTCCAGAAAACTCACTCAGATGGTCAACACTGTATTGCACTCACAGACCTTCCAGGTGTCCCTATTTTCCAGGGACATCCCTGATTTAGAGAAGCTATTCCAGTTTCTGATTTGATCCCAGAATGTCCCGCTTTTCCTTAGAATGTCTCTATTTTCATTGGAGAAATGTTGGAGGGTATGGAATTATCCAACCCCCCCAAAGCCATCTGAAGGCAATCCTGTATAGGGAAGCTTTTTAAATGTTTAATGTATTATGTTTTAATATATGTTGGAAGCTGCCCAGAGTGGCTGGGGCAACCCAATAAGATGTATGGGGTATAAATAGTAAAATTATCATTAGGGAAAGGGATGTCCCTATTTTCATTGGAGAAATGTTGGGGGATATGCACTCAGATTCTAAATTTGCAGCTGGGTTAATTTGGCAAAAACCCAAGGGTGAAATACAGATTTTCTTGTCCTGTGCCTATTTGCTTGTGAGACAGAGGTTGTGGCCACCAAGATCTGCAGGTCCAACAAGAAGGGAGGAACTATATAACTGGACCTGTTTGCTAATTCTGCTTTTCATGAAGCTTGAGACTGTGTAATATAAAAGGGTCCTAAAGACATCTGATTTCAGTGAGCCTGCAGTCAGACCTACAAAGTATCATTTCAGCTGAGTAGCATATGGTATTGTAAGACGCATGACAGGACATTTATTTTGCCTGAGCTACCTCAGTTGCCACTAGTTGCAGGCCCATAACCTTTCAGGATTCTTTGGTGTGGTCTTGGATTGCCTTTTATATCAAACCTTCTGTGAATAGATACTATGGCACTGTAGAGGAGGGAGAGAGAGCTTAGGCTGGTATAGAGTTAAGGGCTTCCTCAGCTCTTCATCTTGTCCCCACCTCTCCTGCTCCACTGTCTCTCAGGACCAGACAAAAATTGAAGCAGGAGGAACAGAAGGTTACACACAGGAGGAGTCTTCGGCTGCTTGAATGCTGCTTGGGTAGGGGAGATACATTGTTCTCTAAGGTTTCATTTAAAAGAATATGTTGCTTTACTGCTGCCAAAAATGACCACAACAAGAAGCAGTTTGATGGCAGGCTGGCTAACATTGTTCATCTGCTACATTGCCCTGGTCCTATCTTTGTTTTGAGAAGTGGGGGAGGGAGTGGGAGGGGAGAGACTCGTTAATTTGGAAGGCTAGGACCTGATCATCACTGGGAGGGATGCAGCAGGTGCTGAAGCTTGGGGGTGGCAGTGCTGCTCATCTAATTACTGACCAGAGATTTTAAAAACAACAACCACAGCACCACCACCAACAACAAGCAGCTCTGGTTCCATTTGGATGTCTAATTAATTCAACTAGATGCCTGATATTTATGCATAAACACAAACATCCTAAAATCTGAATGCCCTAATGTACATTCTCTCTCTCTCCTATACATTTGCTTGTCCATGAAAAATGCCACATTAATGAGCAGCAAAATAATACTAACAGCTTGCTGATGAACTGTTTACGGACTGTTTTAAAAGATGGTCCCCCATTCAAATAGATTGCCAATGCAATTTTCCTTTGAATCTAGGATTGCCTTTAGGACTTCCCTTCCTCAAACTGACTGGACCTAACTTTGTGAAATTTTATGACTTCACAGCTAAAAAATAAGGGGGGGGGGTGCCTTGATATGCTGCCAAGCAATGCTCTTCATTTCAATTTCACCTAAGAGGCGCCCATGCAGCAAACAGATCTACTGGTGGATGTGAAAATGCACAGACTATCGGTGTCTCTTTCTGTAGTTGTGAGGAAAGCCTGAGATCATGGGGAAGAAAACAGAAAACAGAAGGGAAGTGATAGCAGAGGTCGAAGAGGGAGATGGTGACTGGCAGGTGCATTTTCATGAAAATGCGGATTGATGTTAAGCCAAACCTCCCCCTTCATTTTTAGAAGGATTTTTGTTTGGTTGTCTTCATAGCAGTCAAATAATCAGCAGAGTAAAGAAGCCCTGGAACTGTTACTTAGCACAAACAAAAACATAAAAACACTGGCACAGCTGGTCAATGCCAGCAAATCTTCAAAATTTTAGTTCAGGATTTTGTTGTGTACAAGATATCAGACAACTGTTTCTGATTGTATACACTCCTAGTCAGCAACTATATGTCCTACAGTGGTCCTAAGAAAATCACGTCAGGTGTAAAGGCAAAGGCGAATGCTGTCATCATAGGTGCATTCATGTAACTTTTCTCTTTAGTGTGTGGATTAACAGCTAAGGCATAATCCTAACCATGTCTGCTCAGAAGTAAGTGCTATTGAAAACAGGGTACAGGAGAAAATAGTCCCTTTAACATTCTCTTTTACCGAAAGCCCAACCACACTTTCTTTTTTCTTGCCATGATTATTATTTTTACTTTTCCACATGAGATTTAATTCAACTTGGAAAGTCTTTCAACTTAAGGATCTCATAGAGTTTTCTTTTTCAAAACACACAGGCACCAAAGAAAGCCCTGTTCTTCACAAACCCATAATCACTCACTAGGAGGATTTCTTTGTCATCTTTTCCCATCTTTTGAAATCATTCTAGGTAGCTACATCTGCGATTGTCATTTGGTTTGATGTCTGCCTTTAAATGATATGATGGGATCAGCAGATCATAGGCCTGGAGTGTCATTGTCATGTTGCTGGTATGAAAGATAGACTTCCTGCTGGAAGGGGGGGGAGAGATGGTTACTGCCATCATGCATTCAGATCCAAAGCATTGTCACTCTATCACACAAAAAGGAAGGGAGAAAAATACACAAAAGGCAAGGTGGAAGAAAGGACTGTTCACTCCCATACCAATATCAAACCTATAGAGCTGTGACAAAATAAGTTAGCTGTTTAAATGGTGTTTTATTTTCGTTTTATTTTATTTCAAAGACATAAATAGCGTTATTTAAGCTCTATTTAGGCAGTAGATTTTGGAAACACATTATAACATACAGAGTGAAAGTATGTAGAACAAAATGCAAAGATTTCTGAAAATAACATACAAAAATGCATTATATTGGGGTAAATTGCTTGCAAAAAAATTGTATTACACAGTACTCAAAACTGCATACAAACACCTGCCTGACAACAAGTGTTGGAAATGCAAAGAAGCTGAGGGAACATTCTTTCACCTTTGGTGGACATGCCCAAGGGTTAAGGCTTACTGGGAAATGATATATAATGAACTCAAGAAGGTATTTAAAAGTACCTTTCCTAAGAAACCAGAGGCCTTTCTTTTGGGCATAGTTGGCCAATGGGTGCCAAAGAAAGAGAGAACATTCTTTATGTATGCAACAACAGCAGCAAGAATACTTCTTGCCAAGTACTGGAAGACACAAGACTTACCCACCGTGGAGGAATGGCAGACGCAAGTGATCGACTACATGGAGATGGCTGAAATGACTGGCAGAATCCGCGACCAGGGAGAAGATTTGATTGAACAGGATTGGAAAAAGTTTAAGGACTATTTACAGAAATATTGTAAAATCTTGGAGTGTTAATATGTTGTGGGAAATGAAGGTGACAGGGTTTGTGTGACTTGGTTAAAGGTAAATTAAAAGAAGAATGTTAAAAAGGATAAGGGGTTATGAACAGAACATTATTATGTCATAGTATATAAGATGAGATATGGATTAAAACAAATGGAAAATCGGGACATAATAATTAGAAGAATGTAAAATTAAGTATGGTTTAATAAGGGTTTGAATTTGCTGAACTGGATTAGAATAAAGAGGAACACAAAAAAGGGGGATGTGAGGAGGTCAAGACAGAGGGGTATGGAACTTCATAATTTTAAGAACAATGGTTTTTTCTCTATTTTTCTTTTTTCTTCTTCTTTTTTGCTATATAATTTTGTTTTTCTGTTGTATTTGTTATTTATGTGAACTTTATGTATGGAAAGGATACATTTTGAAATGATGAATTCTTTGTTTTGTAAAATTTTAATAAAAATTTATTAAAAAACAAAACAAAACTGCATACAAAAATTCTTTTTAGGAGAAATTTGCACTGAAATGCTTACAAATTGGGATTCTTTGATTTAAAAATTGCAAATTGCTGCAGGAATGTAGAGAACTGAGTATAAGGCTGGCAAAATGAGAAATTGAGGGAAACTGAAATTGACAGATTTGGCCACTCCAATGGATGACTAGGCTTTTGGTCAGCAATTTGGTTGGTTTGTGGGCTCCAGCTTACAAAATGTCCCAATGACAAATCTTATTGGCACAGATGCTCCTTTTCCATACTCCTCTTTACTCTTTGGGAAGGGACTGTCATTGGGTGCAATTGATTTCACTCCCAACTAGAGTTTTCACCTGATTAATAAAATCTAAGTAGGTTCTTTTGTCTGTTTATTTCTAAACCATTAACTTTTAAAATTATTAAGCAATATGCAAAAACAACATTAAAGCAATAATACAATTTAATTAAACAGCATTTCAAAAAAAAAACAAAAAAAACAGGAACAGAAATTAAGTGGGAGAAACCCCAGAGTTGGATTTTATAGACTGAGGATGCCTGGACATAAAGATATGACTCATCCTTCACAAGACATCTGAAGCAACTAATAGATGATGTATGGCTGAGGGAAGGGCATTCCATACTGCATTCCCATTTTTGGGCTCATCGCTCTGCCATCTTCACTAGGGTGTGGTGCCACAAGTAAAATTTACCCCGATTATCTAAGTTAGTGGTTCCCAAAGTGGATGGTACTTCCCCCTTGTGGGTTGGTTAGATAATCTAGTGAGATGCTAAGAGGCAAGGGAGTGGCAAGGGGGTGCTGGAGGTATAAATGACTATCAGACTTTTAAAAGCTAGCATGAATTTTGTTGAATTTATTGAATTTTCAATAAATGTGCAATTAATTGTTAACGTTTCAAATTTGATTATGTTATTATTTTCCTTAGTGGGTTGCACAAACGGCTGTTCTGAATAATACTTTTGATAGGGCAGGGGGCCCTAGGAATGAGCTTATGGAAGCAAGGGGCAGTGGCCTAAAAATGTTTAGGAACCACTGGATTAAGTGATCTTACATGTCTACACAGTCTTTCAAGTAACCTGGTCCCAAGTTTTTCAGGGATGCACAGGTTAGTAACAAGACCTTCAACATTGCATGGAAACTGATCAGCAACCACTGCGGTGTCCCCAAAACAGATGTAATTTTTGCTCATCCAGGTGCTTCACTCCAAAACCTGGCTGCAGATTATTGTAATTGATGGTGTCCCCCGCCCCGAAGAATGCATCTGTGAATTGTGCTACAACACAACCACCACATCATTTTCAAAATCTGCATTGGCAGCCAGGCTTCCTTGTCTTCCAAAGTGGATCTTAACTTTTACAGAGCTTATAAAAAAGAAGCTTAATAAAATGACACAAAACAAAACTTGGGAGGGGAGAAAACTTTTGGACCTCCTCGTAACGGTAAGTGACTAAGTACCTCGTCCAAGAATGCAACTTGTAATGAACAATATATTTAAAAAGAGGGCTACATTCATGTGCTATGCATGACACTGTGAGACATTAGGAAGCCCCTGGGAATGATGCTATGTGGTGCCATAGCATTCTTAATTAATTAAAGACTTTAATTACTAGGGATGCTTGAGGAATTCATTCAGCCTGATTTTGAAGTGAGCTGATGTTATTCACATTTCCCAGATTAATAAACAGTTTGGAAGGCAGCTACCTTTTGGTTTTCACATTTCTCAATACAGTTCTTGACTCAAGAGGTATGCTGAATTTGTATATAGAAATGCATATTTAAAATTGCAATGCATACACAAATATATACTGTAGGAAGTAATGGGTATAAAAATTAACATTAGTAAAATAATGTGAATTTTCATATGTTTTTTTCTTAATTGAAGATGATGTAAAAAGGGGGTGAAATGGATTTCTGCAATGAACACATGCAGAGCTGTCACAGATTAGAAATGGACTTACACACACAAATGCACTTAGAATGGCACGATGTACAACAGTTTCCAGAGACATTTCAGATCTTTGTTCAAAGCACTGAGTGACAGCGGGGTTTCCTAGCCATTTTTAGCAGTTCTTCTGTTTAACAAACTTTTACAAAAGGGGGGGGGAAAGCTCTTAGCTTATCTTGTAGCTGTAAGTTTACTAAACCCTCCATACCCGCCCAACCCTGAAAGTGAAATGGATTTAGACACACAACCAACCCATGTCCTGGAATTTCTTCTCCCCACACTGGGTTAGAATAAACTTATTGCAATCAATAGGTCTTAATAACTATCTTAAATTTTTCATAGGACTAGTATTGGATACAACCCAATGAGTAACATTCAACTAAGTCCTGCTCAGAGCAGTCCCACTGAAATTTTTGAACATTGCTTACAACACAATACTAACCATGTCTTCTCAGAAGAAAGTCCTATATTATTCAATGGGGCTTACTTCCAAGTAAACAGAGGTAGGATTTCAGCCTTAGTTATGTCCATTAACTTCAGTGGATCTACTCTAGTTGAATACCATACAATATGTTTGTTTTTTTAGTGTGTGTGTGTGTGTGTGCGCGCGCGCATGCGCAAATTGGCAAGGGCTTTATTGTTTATTAATTGCAGATCAGTGTAAGTAAATGGGATGGAATAGACTGAATAGCCACCTCATGAGAAGAGAAGACTCCATGGAAAAAACCCTGATGTTGGGAAAGGTTGAGGGCACAAGGAGAAGGGGACGATAGAGGACGAGATGGTTGGACAGTGTTCTTGAAGCTACTAACATGATTCTAGTTATAGGTAGGTAGCCGTGTTGGACTGCCATAGTCGAAACAAAAATAAAAAAATCCTTCCACTAGCACCTTAGAGACCAGATAAGTTAGTTATTGGTATGAGCATTCGTGTGCATGCACACTTCTTCAGATACACTGAAACAGAAGTCACCAGACCCTTATATATAGTGAGAAGATGGGGAGGAATATTACTCAGAAGGGTGGTGGGAATGGGTGATTGGCTGATAGGTGTGGTAAACCTGTTTATTACAAAAGAATTTCAGAAATAGACTGGAAAGAGAAGTTGCTGAATTGCAACTTATTACCAAACTTAAAACCATGGAGAGACCTAGTCTGAATAGAGACATTGGATTCTTATCTCATTATACATGATGAAGCTATTTTTAGCCATCTCAGCCCTTGCCCTTTCCTGTAAGAACAATTGCAGTCGTTAACAGTCGTCAACAGGTTTACCACACCTATGAGCCAATCACCCATTCCTACCAGTGTGGGTGAGAGCCAGTGTGGTGTAGTGGTTAAGAGCGGTAGTCTTGTAATCTGGGAAACCGGGTTCGCGTTTCCGCTCCTCCACATGCAGCTGCTGGGTGACCTTGGGCTCGTCACACTTCTTTGAAGTCTCTCAGCCCCACTCACCTCACAGAGTGTTTGTTGTGGGGGAGGAAGGGAAAGGAGAATGTTAGCCACTTTGAGACTCCTTAAAGGGAGTGAAAGGCGGGATATCAAATCCAAACTACTACTCTTCTTCTTCTTCTTCTTCTTCTTCTTCTTCTTCTTCTTCTTCCTTCTTCTTCTTCTTCTTCTTCTTCTTCTTCTTCTTCTTCTTCTTCTTCTTCTTCTTCTTCTTCCTACCTCCCTTCTGAATAATACCCCACCCACTCCCTATATATAAGGGTCTGGTCACTTCTGTTTCAGTGTATCTGAAGATGTGTGCATGCACACAAAAGCTCATACCAACTTAGTTGGTCTCTAAGGTGCTACTGGAAGGATTTTTTTTGTTTGTTTGTTTCGACTACTAACATGAGTTTGACCAAACTGTGGGAGGCAGTGGAAGACAAGAGTGCCTGGTGTGCTCTGGTCCACGGGGTCATGAACAATTGGACACGACTAAATGACTAAACAACAACAAGGACTGAAGTAAAAAGATCTGGACCTGGGCTGATTTATCTATCCCTAATAATATCGTAGGAAGAAAAAGAGTTTGTAGAACAGTGGTAGTGGCTATTTTCTTCCAGCTTGTGGTTCTTTGGATCCATTCCATTGTTTTGTATTTATGAGGGACCTGGAACATTTTGTCAGTGACAAATAGCTTTAGTTTCCCTGACTTTTCCCCTGCCATTTGTATTAAAGTCATTGTCTCACGGTGTCATGCCTAGCACACAAATGCAGCCTTCCTGTTTAAATATATTGTTCAGAGCAAGGTGCTTGGCTTTAAACAAGATTCTTCCTTATGGTCCAGAGGCTAATATGTGCATTCTTGAAGCATTCTTGTTATTGATAGCACTGTCTTTGGCACACGTTATATTGAGATATTGATAATGTATGAAGCGTAACATCCGATTTCTAATCTAATCAATCAAGTGACATACATATGCAGTAGATCTCTGGCTTTTACCAAGATTAATTACTATGAGCCATGAAAACTAGCTTTTGATGAGGTGAACTATTGAAAGAGCAATCTTGTTTTTGTGTTTTTTTTTAAAGGAAGGCAATCCATGCAAAGAAATGGGTGCTCTAATAAGTTAACAAATATTCTGTCACTCAAAACATATGCACAGCCTTTAAGACAACAGAAAGCAAAGATTAAAAGCAGCTAAATCAGCTCTCTATTAAAGCATTTAGAGCTTTTATCCAGATTTTACATGAAAATTATGCAATCTGTTGCAAAATGAAATACTCATCTTCCAGATGGTATTCTAAGTCTAAGCAAAAATTTGCATGCTTTGTGTAACAAACTGTGCATGTATAGATATAGATGTATTTCCCCGTGTGCTTTGTCATGCAGTTGAGGATGTTAGCACAGAATGTGCAAATGCAGAGCGGATGCAAATTTGCATTACAATGCTCAGTGATGTCCCACTAATGTGTACTTCTGATTGGGCTCACAAAGTGTGAGATCCTGCCATTTTCCATGATGAAGTGTCCCCAGTCAAGTCGGCTGGAAGTTAACAAATGGAACCTCTTTACTGAACGTCAGTAAATTCTCACAGGCCACTGATAGTCTTCCATTAAATTAATTAAGAGCTAATTGCATTGTTGGATTCTATTGTAAAGTTAAGCTGCTATAGCAGAATGTTCTTAAGGGCTTCAAAGTGCTCATTAGCAAACAATGGAATGAAGGATAAGGAAAAGAGACACATTAGGTTTTACCTTTACTTAAAAGTGGTACAATTTTGCATGTTTTGTAGGTTTTGCACCACAATATTTTCATTAATTATTGGTGATTAGTTTTTTTTAAAGTAATGAAACACACCCCTCTTTTGAAGGATCTGATTCCCCCACAGGGAATAAGGAGGCAGGATAGAGCCAGTATGGTGTGGTGGTTTAGAGAAGTAGACTCGTAATCTGGTGAACCGGGTTCGCGTTTCTGCTCCTTCACATGCAGCTGCTGGGTGACCTTGGGCTAGTCACACTTCTCTGAAGTCTCTCAGCCTCACTCACCTCACAGAGTGTTTGTTGTGGGGGAGGAAGGGAAAGGAGAATGTTAGCCGCTTTGAGACTCCTTCGGGTAGTGATAAAGTGGGATATCAAATCCAAACTCTTCTTCTTCTTCTTCTTCTTCATTGCCTGGGTCACGTTAGCTAAATGTAACAACTGTGAGCAAGTCAACTCTGTTAAGGAGAGGTTCTTTCCCTTAAGCCCCTCCCTTTCAGGTGTGTAGGGAAGCATCCTGCTCCACCCCCTCCTAGAGCTCCAGAACTCTGGGCGTGCATTACAGGTTGGCTTGAAAGGTGATACTTTCCATTCCTGTGAATCCCACAGGCCTGAAGGCAAACTTCAGGAATACACTCTTGACTCTTCAGGGTGCCTATGCACCCTGAAGACTTCCAGTTCTTATCCACCAGTGTGACCAAGTAAACATATTTGTTTATTTGGTCACACATATTTGCAGCTGCAACTGCAACTAGGTAACCCTGTATCTTTAATGCAGTGCAGGCACAACATTAGGGACACAGGTGATGCTGTGGTCTAAACCACTGAGCCTCCTGGGCTTGCCGATCGGAAGGTTGGTGGTTCAAATCCCCACACCAGAGTGAGCTCCCGTTGCTCTGTCCCTGCCCCTGCCCCTGCCAACCTAGCAGTTCGAAAGCATGCCAGTGCAAGTAGATAAATAGGTACTCCTGTGGTGGGAAGCTAAATGGTGTTTCTGTGCGCTCTGGTTTCCATCACAGTGCTCCATTGCACCAGAAACAGTTTAGTCATGCTGGCCACATGACCCGGAAAGCTGTCTGTGGACAAATACTGGCTCCCTTGGCCTGAAAGTGAGATGAGCACCACAATCCCATAGTCGCCTTTGACTGGACTTAACCATCCAGGGGTCCTTTACCTTTTTCCCCCCCTTCCTTCTTCTAGCCTCTGTTCCCTGATCTCAGTCCTCCCTCAGCTGCTGCAATGTCGTCATCAGCCTGTTTCCCCATTTTTATTGTTTCAGCCTGCCACTCCACTCCTGAACCTGGTGATGCACCAGGACTTGCAACAGGCATCTGTGTCCATGTAGGTTTATATGGAGAAAGGCCATCTTTGAGATACTGGGGTCATGAGCTGCATAAAGCTTTATAGGTCAAAAACAGCACTTTTGACTGAGCCCAGAAACTAACTGGTGGCCACTGCAATCATGCCAGTGTTCCATAACAGTATCTATAACAGTTCCATAACAGTATCTTACATAACACTGCTATGTTCCAAAAGCACCTATAATTTTGGAGAAGCAATAATTCATTCCTTTAGTCAGCAACAGGATGATTAACTGGAAAAAATTCTTTAATTTTGTTCTGTTTAGCACATCCACCCTCAATTAATTGAGGGCTGTCTGATAAGCCTTAGTGGAAGATCCATTTTTATGTCTCACAGAAGTAAGAATAAATACCCTCATATAAATTAGTGGGTATAATTATTTCTTAAAATTGATAGCTGCTATGGGTTTCTTTCAATTACTCTTCCAGCTCCAATGATATTTGAAACATGGCACATATAATGACTCCCAATGCATTCAAGCCCACAATACGTTACATTTATATCCTGCTGCAAAAGGAAATAATTAGTCTTTTCAGTATAACGGATGGGACACTGGAGTAGTGATGCAAAAGGCATTGGCTAGAATTCTGTTTTATCTGTATTGCTAATAGATCATTTCCAGACATCATATATCTTGGAAAAGGTGGGCTCTGCAACTGGACTATTTCACACCTTCAGATTGAGGGTGCGAAAGTTTGAGCAATCAGGCATTGAGCTTTATAGCACAGACCTGTGCCTAGACATAGGGCACAAAAGAAAGTTTGGATGAGCCCTGAGACTAAGGAGGAACAAGCTGGTAGGCAGTGTCATCCCTTTGTCTGGTTTTAAGTAAGAAGGCAGGCAAGTGGAGGCTAGCTGAGAACCAACTGAGGTAGGTGGGTCAGTGCCCAATTCATCCTAATAGAGCAGTCTCCACTGCTGCACTGGCAGTAGCTTCCCAGAGGACAGTGGGGCATTCCCAGCCCTACTGGGACTGAATCTGGGACTTTCCGCATGCAAACCATGTGCTCTGTGACTGAGCTACAGACCTTCTTCCAAGGTACACCAGCACTCTTTATTCCCCTCTGTTAACTGCTTTGACCCTGCAGAAAACGCAGCTGCAAGATGTATACACTCTTCAGCAGCATTTGGTTTTAGCAATGGAGTATTTGTTGTCAGTACTTTTCTCTCTCATCTCCCCACTCCTGCACTAATTTAGGCTGCTTGAAGAAAATGTCCCTCACAGCTTGGAAAGAGGAAGTGCTTTGTTTTGGGGTGTTTTTTTTAAACACAGCAAAGAGAATGTGAGGCAGTTACTCTAGAGACTTTCAAAGGGTCTAGATTAGTGGAGCCTGATTGCTAGCACTGATAGCTATGTGTGATAAGTCTGACTTTATGTCTCCATTTGCATATTAATTGTAATTCAACTATGGTATAATTAGAAAAGTTCAACACACAGTTTTATCAAGACTTCGGCTGCATCAACAAGGAGTCAAAGGCTTTCTGAGCTTTTCCACAGTTCACTCAAACTGCTCAGGAAATCATTTCGCGTTCCATTTTGGCTGGGAAATAATTTTCTGATTTATATACTGTTTTCTTGTTCATCCTTGGGGAGTCATTAATGCAAAATATCTCCTAGCAAAGGAACTTCAGGCCAATGATCCTGGGTACAAAATATTCTCGTTCGGTAGGGTCTCCATACAGGGGAAATGTGGCAAGCAGTTCCTGGAATGACGGGCAGATTTCAGCTCATGCAAAAAATTGGCACAGGAATTCATTGCAGGAACTGTTATAGGAATAGTAAAGCATGGTGGCAGTGAATCAAATAAAAACCAAATATATAATGAAGCAAATAAAGCTCTGCAATGGTTAATGTTAGTTTGCATATAACTTGAGACTGCTTCAACATATAAATTGGAATCGCCTTCTTCCCCCTCTTTTTGTGTGTGTGTGTGTGTGTGTGTGTCTTTGTGTGTTAGTGTAATACAGATATTCATGAGTGGCTAAGATAAATAGATCTTGAATTCAGCTGAATATATTTGGCAGTTTTTTAACCTTTCCAATTTTGCAGAATGATGCACCTAACCACCACATGAGCCTCTAGTAAGTCCCATTAATGAAAAATATATTCCACTAAAAAATGGGCACCTTGTATTCTAAGTGAGGTTTCTGGGACCACTTTATTCCTGGGGAAAGCTTATTTCCATAAGGGTGCCACAAATGGGCAATCCCACAATATGTGTGCTAAATTAGCCTGCAGACGATATACTTAAGAGGGACTTAAGAGAAAATAATAATATTATAATGGTGTCATTTTGTTAGCATAAAATGTGATATTCATGCTGTTTATTGTAATGCACTAGCTGTTTTATCTGTTGCTTTAAAAGGTAGGTGCTTAACAACCAAATAAGCAGAAAATACATTTTGTAATACTCTTCTGGCAATGCTACTATTACGGCAATGTGCTTCTTGACCTCTTGCAAATTACAGTGACTTATAAAAAATAGACACACTCAATGAAATTCTGTATGTATATTTCCTTAAGCAAAACATTTATTGCAACTGTAAAATGGAAAATACCTTTTTTAAAGCCTTTGCCACAGTCTGAAGGTCTGCCCAACCAACCAAATAGGATTTTTAAAGAAAAATAAAATAAAAACAAAAGCCATTTATTTTCTACATTTATTCCATCTTTTCTACAAGGACCTCAAAACATTACACAGGGTCCTTTACCCCTCCATTTCGTCATCACAACCCTGTGAGGTTGGTTAGGTAGCTGCTCCTGAGGTTTCTAGCAAATGGTATTCAGAAGCATACTGAATCTGAAATTATTAGGGTGTGTTGGCCTTCCATAGAATGATCTGGTGCTGGAAACAAGGGCTAGAGTTCTGGAATGTGGAGTTAGGGAGAAGGAAGTGTGTGACTCTCTGGGAGAAGCAATATGGATGGGAACGAAACACATGGTGGTTTCCTCCTTCACATGAACTGCAGAGATACCTGGCGAAGTCCTCCTTCTATGATAAACTCTACTGTGCTACAAGGGAAGAATAGAGATCCCTGAGAGGAGAGCAGAAAGGGCTGTCACATGGAAGATGGAGCAAGCTTGTTTTTTCCTGCTCCAACCAATGGATTCAAGTTACAAGAAAAGAGATTCTGACTAAACATCAGGAAGAACTCTCTGACAGTAAGAGCTTTTTGACAGTGGAATGGACTCCCCCAGAAGGTGGTTGGCTCTCCTATCTTGGAGGTTTTTAAGCAGAGGTTGGATGGTCATCCTTCAAGGATACTTTAGTTGAGATTCCTGCATTGCAGGGGATTGGACTAGATGAAGCTTGGGGTCTCTTCCAACTGTACAGTTCTGATTCTATGAATTCCAAATGGGGAAGGATGGACATTTAAACATTGATTACACCTACAAAATAGAATGCAATTTACTTTCATAATGGGTGGACAAATATGTTAATTTCAGATTCTCTATTATTTTTTCAATCTTAAATTCATTCGCCCAAATTTCTATAACAGTTTGCATTTTTTAAATGTCACCCTCAAAATTCATTAGCATTTCAGTTCTGATTTCTCCTAATATACACATCTTTGCAAAGTAATCTTCCCTAATATAATGCATTTTAATGTTTTCACTAATATATGCACTGGTGTGCATACTGGTATACCCCAGTGTATGCATTTTTGCACAAGTTACCTGGCAGTGGAAGTGCACTGTAATGTTCTGAGAACTGCACATTATTTCAGAATTCAGAATGTTCAATTTTCAGTTATGAATTTACAAATGAATCAAGTTTCTCCCCTATACCTACTTGCATGGTTACTCATAGGAGCCATGTCTTTGCCTCAAGATGTGGATACCTACAATATGGACACACCCTCCATAGCTATGAAGGAGAGAAGGATGTATCAGTCCTATAAAAGTATCTTCTTTTCAAGAGCCATTCTAGACGTGTCTACTGAAAAGCAAGTTTCAATGAGTTTAACAAAGCATAGGATTACAGCCTCAGTGTCTTCTCCCTGCCTTCATTCATTTCCCTATGCAGAGCTATACACCGTCCAATGAAGACTGCTGGTGAGAAGAGATTTCCCTTGAATGTAGGTGGAATCATCATTTCTGGTGAAGTTATGGAGGCATTCCTGACTGTAAGATGGCAGATGTGGCCTTCCAACTCATTTGAGTTTGACAACTCTGCCATAGATTCAACTCGCGTAAAAAGCTGGCATTATCAGTTGAGTAGATCAGACACTTTCATCCGTTTGCTTTCGAGTTTTCCAGCTATAGCAGAAGTTTTAACCTCCATTCACATTTACATTTGCCCTCTATTTCCTCAATTCAAATGATCCTTCTGAGAAGATTGGCTTCATGTAGAGATGGGGAAATGTTTGCTCATTTCTTCCTGAACCCATGATAGTCATAATAACACTTCTCTCTCTCTTCGTAGGTCGGTAAGAGAAAGCAACAACAGTACAGATGTTAGAGACTTCTGAATATGGAACATTTCGTTGTTCAAAAGCTTGCCACCCCAAAAAACTTTTAAAATAATGAAAAGAATACTTCTGTTTAACACACTCTGGCAGGAGTGGGGAACCATTGGCTATTCAGATGTTGCTGCACCAGAACTCCTTTCAGCCCCTGCAAGCATAGCTAATGGCCAGGAATGATGAGAGTTGTAGTTCACCAACAACAGGAGGACCAGGAGGTTCCCCACACATGTGCTGTAGGCAGAAGATACAGAGCCCAGATTCAGGTCATTATCCCATTTGTGAGAGCTTGGCCTTGAGTTTACTTCTGTATCATCTGTATAGAGAGACTCTGGAAATCAAGTCTTTTAGTTCAGACATTTGGAAGAAGGAAATGGATTTCCATTCACCTCAATCTCCTGGGAAGGTTGGGTTTGCTTCTGCCCTTCAGCTTGACAGCTACTGTTGGATGTCTGTGTCTTCAGGTCTTATACAGAACAGTTTGAAATATTCTTCTCCCCACCCACTTGCCCCCTGCCTCACTTGATGAGATGAAAAATAACTTGGGCTGTAGTAAAGTCTCCTCCAACAAAATATCCTATGCTAAGGATATTTAGGGGGGAAAAACAAGTCAAAGAAAATCAGCATTCAGGGAGACCAGGCATTCTATTATCCATTTAACCACCTAAGTGACTCAGACACAACTGCTGAATCAATATGGAGCCAGATGCTACAGCTAGGAAGCTATTTCCAACAGCTTAGCATCTGGGTGCTGCAGTTTTTCAAGAAAAATGAGGCTGGTGTGATCTAATAGCAGAGGAGATTTGCCCAACTGCTGCACTGCAGAATGGTGGTTCTTAATAGCAAGTGCTTTGTTGATTTAAAAATAAAAATATAGATACATTAGCCAAAAAGAGAGAAGGAGGGAGAGAACACTGTTCATGAAGCTCTGTTTGATTTCTGCAAGGACAATCCACCAATGAGTGTGTCAGCTGCCCCAATTCTGCTCAACACTTCCAGCCACCAGCCTATTCCCAAGGGGAGAAAGTTTCACACCATGTAGACAAAACTGGATCACCTGGTGTCATTGGGATGTCAGCTTACTGACAAGTGGAAGGCCCCATGCACCTATCAGACTTGGTCCATGGGTGTGGTTGAAGGATATCTTCCCGATCCCTGCCTCAGCATGATACTCTTTTGAACAGGAGTGGCCAAACCTGCCACTGCAAACCCGAAAGCCACAGAAGAGGCTTGAAATGAATTGTCTATGCACCACAATCTCCAAGCAGCGAGATGTTTCCGTGGTGTAAACTCATGGTTTCCTTAGAATTAACATCACTTCAGATGGTGGTACCTTTGTAATATATGGTTTTATATACAGGTTTAGTATAAGCTGGAAGGCTCACAGCATTAACATCGCAAACAATCTTGCTGCCCCATTCAATTTCTTGAGGATTTCTGGGTGCATGTGTGTGCACACAAATGTCCAATTTATATACACTGGGTTGTATTCATAGTAGACCAAATGAAATGAACAAACCTACAATATGTTACTCATGTCTATTAACTTCAATGTGTCTACTCTGAGTAGGAGTAGCATTGAATACCACCCACTGCTTCACCCACTTTTGCCCAGAAGAAAATACAGCTCTTGGTATGAAAAGGGATCCTTTTATGCCCCTCATTTATAGCTAAAGGCCTTTGAAAAAAAATTGCATTCAATAAATACATGGGACAACAAACACATTTGAAAACACTCTCTTTTTCAAGTTAAAACAAATTTCATTGATACTGTGGGATTAGCCCATATATACTGCCCTCCATCTCCTCTAGACATGATCCTAAGGAACATTTTGCATGACAGCAAGTCTAACTACAGATGTTGTCCTTTCATATTTGAGCATTACCCATATGCCGACATAAACACATACTAATTTCCCTCCTGGTACTTCCAGGCAGAAAGGAGATGACAAGCCCAGTAAATCTGTCTCCTGATCAGCTCTCTGAGGGTTTGCTAAAGGTGTCACCCCCGGTCAGCACTTGGGTTCGTTCTACTTTCTACAGCTTCCCTCAAGACATTGTGGAGTTATAAAGTACTATTTCTGGCGCTGGCCTCGGGGTCACTGTCTTTTATCTTCTTTCATTCCCTTTGGTGGTCTTCCCTGACAGGCAGCAGGATCTGAGGCTCTCTTGCATTTTCAGCTTTTGCCAGCTCTGTAGTATTCAGCCCCAAATTAACTGCCTTTCAAACTCTTCTTTTGTCAGATAGGTTTAGAGGCACGGCACCCTGGAAGGGCTTTTGTTTTAGATTAAACTAGGCAGGGGTTAGAGTGTTAAGAGGAAATGGCATGTATGGAGGGGAGAGAGTACAGGAACACCCCCACTGGTTACATTTAAGAGACCAAGATGAAACTGTACCACTAACTGGAGGAAATGAAATTGAAGGAATGCACAAGGAGCCTTTGGCAGAGCTGGGAAGGCAACGTGATCATGTGAAATGAGGCAATAGCTGCCTGATAAAAGAAACTGAGCTACTTCCAAAGGCAATCCTAGAGCAAAGAGGCAACATAAAGTTAAATGTCTGTGTAAAGGAGGACCAGATTTAGGTTGGTAGGAGCCCCATGGCAGGGTGAAGGAGGAGCAACTTTTTCTCCTTTTGAAGTACAGATCTACATGGTTCCGCTCAGTAGAATATCTGCTACTTTCATGATCTAACTGCCATTAAGGTTAAATTTAAAAACTTGGATACATCCTGCAAAGTCACTGACACTGCACTGTGCCCTTGTTTAATGTGCTTTGGAAGAAACCAAAGAGCAGGCAAGGCCTAATTGCATGAATATGCTATTGCTTTTGACTGGTTGTTTTAATAAAAAAAAAACTGTTACAGAGGGGCATCTGGATCTCACCCACCCTGAATAATGGACATAGGAATAGAAGAAATTCAATTCAGTTTGAACTTAAAAGTGAACCTATCTAATTTGCACTTTGTGATACAACATGCAAAACAAAACATTCTTTGAAATTCATGCTTCTCTGAATTTTGCAATGCATTCTCCACCAAATAAGTGTGTACAAAAATGCATGTCCTAGAGCAAAGCATGCACGAAAAAACCATACATCAGTGAAAGTAGCAATCAAAATGCTATATATAAGAGGAAATTGCCTTGCAGAGATATGGTTAGTATGAATATTTTGCACTAAAATCATAATGAATTTTCACGAGGGCTTTAAAAACTGATGTGGAAATGTGGAGAACTGAACTTTGGATTGGGAAAATTAAAAACCGAAAGAAACCCAAATTGACTGATTTATCCATCCCTGACCAAAGGGAATGATCTAATGGGAATCATTTCTCCTGCCCTGAAACCCAAAGTTGTTATTTGCACCAGGATGAAAGCTGTCATTGATGACACTAGTGCCAATGACATGGGACCTTTTCAGCCAATAGGAGCTTTGAGAGGTGCATATTTTATCAGGTTGCTTGCCAAAGACATATTTGCTTTGTATGTTGTTTTAGGAAGATCAGAGCTTTACATAGCACGGGCAGCATACTTAAACAAACCTTTCTGCAGACATTCACACACACCCAACACATGAAATTGCAAGAGCTGTGATGGGAACACATACAAGAGGGCAATGGGCCCATCTTTGGTAAAAAGAACTCACTCCTTTAAAGCAGGGATGGGAGATGTTTTTGAATCTGAGAGCCGCACCCCCTTTTGGGGAACCTTCTAGGGGCCACATCCCAGTGGTGGGTGGAACAGAGGCCATAGGAGGCAATGTAACAAATGAAAAGTTTACCTTTTGTTATTGTAGGCAGCTTTATTCCACTCACATACCCTGTTCCGCCATACGTCTAGGCAGGCAAGAAGCATTACAAAAGTTTAAGAACACATTCCTATCAAGCAAAAACACCTGAATAGGTTGCAATGCAGTGCCTGTGAGGGGTGTGGTAGGGAAGGGATGTTGCCTATAGAGACCCTGAAGGATCAGATAGAGAGGCCTGGAGGGCTGCATTTGGTCCCAGTGTGTCATGTTCCCCATTCATGCTTTCAGGGGCAGACTTTAGTAAGATGGATCCTGAGCAAGGACAAGATTTGGCAGCCCCTCAAGTATTTTCACAATAAGTCATTTGGGTACAGTTGCTTTTTAATGGGTCTTCTCAGTAGCTACTGTATAAACATAGGGTTGTTGTTGTTGTTATTATTATTATTATTATTATTATTATTATTATTATTATTATTATTATTTTGCGACCCCTTGGCTTGGAGCCCTGTGTGTGGGAACCGCCCACGCTGCCCTAAATCCGGTGCTGATGCTTTAAGTGATGCATAGCTCGTATGCCTTGGTTTATTATGCAGACCAATTCTATGCATATTTATTCAGAAGCAAGCCCCCACCCTTTGCCCGCTAGTTCGGTGGGCTTTTCTTCCCAGGAAAAGAGCATTGAATTGAAGTCTAAATTAGTTTAAATTCCTGTTCAGTGCTACTGGAATAAAATGCCTCTCTAGAAATCCTTTAAGCGATTTATAGAAGGCTTATTTAGATTTTGCATAACTAGGTTCCTTAGTAAATCAAGTGAAATCAATGCATGACTGGCTGAAATCAATTTAAGACAGGAAAAACGTTCTCAACCCAAATTGGCATGATAACAAGGTTGTTTATATGGAGTGCAAGCAAAGTAGGGGCCTCATGCTCAATAAGGTGACCAGATGCACAGCACCTAGACCTTTTAGTTATGGGGCAGCAGGATTTCAGCAGGTGTAGCTTATAATGTATAATGTTCCTGCTTAAAGTCCCACTTAAAGAATGGGCTGACTTCAGTCTTGTGGGAGCTACTTCATTTTTTACTAGAATAATGAAATCTACCGAGTAGAGTCAGGTGGAAAGGAATGGCTCTGCCAGGTGGGCATACCCAGCAGTAAAGAACCATGTGCCTCTGAGCAGATACCCAGTCCAG
Organism: Podarcis raffonei; assembly: GCF_027172205.1. Taxonomy (NCBI): domain Eukaryota; kingdom Metazoa; phylum Chordata; class Lepidosauria; order Squamata; family Lacertidae; genus Podarcis; species Podarcis raffonei. The sequence goes on from NC_070609.1 coordinate 44,061,784, forward strand.
GAATTTGAGATCAGCAACAGAAGTAAGCTAAAAAGTATTTTCATGCAAAAACCCATACCTGGTTTTCCCCAAGCCTTCTTTTTAAGCAACCTAATTTAGGAATTAAAAACATTTTTTGTTGTTAGCGTTGTTAAAGGATTGGGAATTGGGGGTGCAAGGGTCCCCCTGATGTGACTCTAAAGGTTTTTGTGGATCCCCTGCCAAAATCCCTCATTTTTGTAACTGCCTCAAACTGACCCAGAATTTGCAGTTTTAAAAATAAATAAAAATTAAAAATAGACACCCCTACTTTGGCTACACCTACTTTGGGCATGTGGCCCTCAGAGTAAAAAAGGATTAGCCAGCTAAATGTACTTACCTGTTCAAGTCAAAAAAGATTAACCGGTTATAAGTGTTCAAAGTCTTCACTCATGTAGCTACATACCTCACTGGGCTCTGCAGGAAAAGGCCTCAGGGGGTCCATTTGGCACAGTACAGGAATCAGGCCTTTAGTGTTGTGATGGCTACCCTTTGGAATTCCCTCCCATTAAGTGTTAGACAGGCACCATCTCTGTTCTCTTTTTGGCATCTGCTAATGACCTTTTCCCAACAAGTCTTTTAAGTAGAGATCTTTCCCAATCCACATCTGTACTAGAATTGTTTTTCGATTTTTAATTGTTTTGTCTGTTATTTATTTGCCACCGAGGGTGGAATATAGATTTTAGCAGTAGTAATGAGAAAGAGAGAAAGAGAGCTGCGCTGGAAGGGCCCTTTGTTGGTTTTTGTTTGGTTAAATATAAAATATAGATATAATGAAAGGAGAATTCCCTGGATGCCTAGAGGCAAGTTTAGAATAAGTACTCTTTGGTGAGGGAACCCCAGCAGAAATTTAAAATCACAAAATATGCAAAAAAGTAAAGTGTGGGAATAGAGGCTGTTAGACTTTTAAAATATTCCCTTCCAAGTTGCTTCCAAAGTTCCCCACTTCCCTTAGCATACATAGAAAGAGAAGACACATTTGGTAAGTAAAAAATGATTTACTTACAGACTCTTCAAAGGTCAAATACATGTGCTATTCCATGCAGCAGGAAGAAAACACAGGCAGTAAAACTTAGGTTACAAAGTGGTAAATGTTTCTAAATTATTTGTGTAGAAACAGAAAGATGCCTTGCTTACTGGTAGGGATCTGGAAATGGAGAGCATAAAGGCTTGATAACCCTTCATTCTAAGGTGAGGAATGACCTAGTTAATTTGGCAGGGCGCCTTACTCTATGGTAATAACCCCTTCATGTATTAATTAGAGTTAAGCATGTTAGTTATATGAGTCAGGTTATTCCACCTACTTTGCCTGATCCAGCAGGTCTCTTCTTATCTTTTTATGAACTTTGACTTGAAAAGTAAGCTTTACTAAGCAGAGTAGGACTTACTTCTGAGTAATCACAAGAGTAGTCATGCTAGGCTTGAGCTGCAAGTTTTTCTCCCCCAACGCAAGGATTAGTCTGCTCACAAATAAGATAAACAGGTTTCCCAGCACGAGAGCTGGAGGAAAACGATGTGAATTAAAGCTGGATCTGTTACTGCCTTGCAATACGACTGTTAGGCTCCTATATTTGTCACTATATCAGAGATACAAAGTAATTTCTCCTGATGGAATGCAGCTCTGGGGAACCTAAATGAGGCTCCAGACTTCAAAGATTTAAGATGTGTAGAATGGAAAAGAGAGAGGGGCGGAGGGGAGAAAGAGATCACGAGAATGAACCATAGTAAAATGCAGACACTATTATGTTTTGGTTCTTAGATTCATGTTTGCATATATTAGAATTAGATCCTCTTCTTTCTTCCTTAATTTCCCCCTTCATCAACCTTGTTCTTTTAACTATTTATAATTCCAGCATTTCACTGTGGGGCCTATCGGAGGGAGTCACTCCCAGGTCAGCACTGGTAAGCCAATGTGGGCAGTGCTGTCATGACAACTAAACATAATTGCACCCAATCTGGCTTCCCAAAACCTCAGACAAAGAGACACAGAAAGGAGCAAGCTGGTAACCAATGTCCCAGTGCTTCTCACCCCATCTGAGATGCTGACCAGACCTCTGTATGGCCTGTGCCACTGCAGCATACAGGGATGGAGTGGGGGGGGGGGGGGTTAGGCATCAGCAAACACACCTGTAAAGCCAATCCAGCACTCTTGCTGGCATGTTTGCACTGTAATGACCTCCCTCACTACTACTGCCTGCCTCCCCCACTCTATCATATCCTCCAACATTTCATTGGTGAAAAAAGGGGTGTCCTATTTAATAATAATAATAATAATAATAATAATAATAATAATAATAATAATAATTTTACTATTTATATCTCGTCCATCTGACTGAGTTTCCCCAGCCACTTTGGACATCTTCCAACATATATAAAAACTTTAAAAAGTTTACCTCTACAGGACTGCCTTCAGATGTCTTCTAAAGGTTGTTTAGGGGTACTTTCATTTCCTACTCATATTGAAATACCGCCCCTCAATGAGACCAAACTTAGATTCACAAAATGTTTAGGGGTATGCGTACCCCTGCATACCCCTCTCTAAAAAAGCACTGACAATTCCAGGCAAAGGATCCATGTTTGACAGCCAGGAACTGAGAAGTGACAGATATAGTGTGAGCAGGGATACTTTAAGGACCAAGCTGAAGCTGGAGTGGCAGTATTTCACAAACAGGTTAAGATTTGTCTTCCATTAATCTCCATGGGGAAGAAAGCTTCAGTTCTAGAAGTTTGTGTATCAGGTCATTAGATGCAGGGACATAATAATAATAATAATAATAATAATAATAATAATAATAATAATAAATTAATGTAGGATATTCAAAGAGAAATAGGCAAAGTTGCCTTTAAAAAGAAGAGGTAAAAAAGGAGAGAGAAATATGTCTGAATTCTTTTCTTAGAGATCATGTCTTCTGATAAATTCCAGTTTATTTCTACAACTGTTAAAAACAAATTTATAGTACTAGTGTTGGTCTTGATAATATTTAAAATAAAATACTAATATAAAATTTCCAGTGTACAAACATTGAAGCACCTATGAATAAGCTCAGCTCTACAATGGACTGTCAGTATGGGCACCATCTTGGTCAAAATTCCACCACAGAGGAACTACAGTTATTTCCCTGCTCAGTCACTGAGATCATCTACAGGAGCAGCAATGGTGGTTGTTCGCTTAGTTGGTGAGACAAATTTGACAAAAACTGAGCCTTTACTGCCATTGGCCCAGTCCTGTGGAATACTCTGCCAATGGAGATTCAGCAGGTGCCTTCTGTGCCAGCTTTTAAATGCCTACTAAAAACATTTCTATTCTGTCATGCCAGCGGAGTCATTTAAGAATATGTTTTCCCACAATAGTTAATTGATGTCTGATTTTAACTTTTTATATGTTTTTTATTGTATGTTGTAAGTTTCTTTGATATTATTATGAAGTACCAGTATACAATTATTATTTTTTATAAGCAAACACTGCCTGTTGCATCTCCAACAGCAAGTGGATAATACAGAGCCAAAAACCTATGTACAGAATTGCTACTTTCTAATTGTAGTGCAGGTGCAAATTAGATATAGAGCTGAACAAGAAGAGTGGAGAAAATTAGATACCTGGGGAAATGTTTTTCAAAGGCTTGCAGCGCAGCTGAACTGCACAAAATATGTGCATAGGAGGCCTCTGTGAACTCTGAGAGGTTTACGTCTTATAGGAGTCTTTTCTGTATGCCCCTTGATTTGCCATCAAACCTAGTTTCAAAACAGCTGGGTCTTTAAAAGATTGAAGTCGTAAGATAATGAATTACGGAAGTAGCAGCATCCCACCAGCAAACAGTGTCAGTTCTCCAGCTCATTGCATAAATACAAATTACTGCACATAGGTAAACCCTATGCAGTGCGTAGGCCATTCACGGTAAGTGTTTCTCTTAAGAGGCCACAGCAGCCTAATAATGTGAAGTCAGGTAGGAAGCCTTCGATAGCATTTCAGCAACTGGCTCAGTGCCGCTGCATAGCATGCCTCGGTTATTTACAGAATGCTTATACACTAGGTGGTCAATCAGGGGCCAGCCTTTCCATTATAAATATTAGGCCAAAAGACCGCAGGTGCTGATTTCACTGAACCATTTCTGCTCTTCAGTATTATGAGTGCATAATACTTACACACCTATGGAGAGAAGTTGCCATTATTCATTCAGCCATTGATTCATTCATTTCATGCAGCAGATTTTCATTTGTAAACAGCAGTGGCTATGCTGTTTTCTGTACTGACCATCTCTAGGCACCTCCTGCATTTAATATGAGGAAAATAAGAGCAGGTTATTTGATCAGGGATGGGGAATTTGTGGCTCTCCAGGCTCCCACTCCCACTAGCCCAGGCCTCCATAGCCTTGACTGGGTGATACTTGTAGTCCAGCAACATATGGTTGGGCACAGTTCGTCCATTCTTGCTTTTTAAAAAAAATACTTTAAAAATAAATTCACGCTAGTGAGAATTGCTTCTGATCATTCTCCACACTATTTGTTGAAAACAGAAAAATTAAGGGGGAGCTTTTTCTGAATATTCTTCAGGGAGTGAAGGTAGTTCTTTTTTCTTTTTCTATCAGCTACTGACTCAGTTACCAACAGCAGCAACATCAAAACTCCTATGTTGATGACCTGGCTACCTTTTGTGTTGTTGTTTTCCAGTGTCGTTCCAAGAATATTTGTACAAAATCGGTACAAAGTTTCTCTTCTTTTTCAGACAGGCTCCTGAAAAAAAGTATAGTCCCAGGAAAAGGTTCACCCCTGCGCCCTGCAGATACCAGGAAACAAAACTACATTTTTACATTCACACAGAACTTAGTATAGTGTTTGTATCTAGCTATCTCCCCATGGTCAAGATTTTTTTGGCGTGTTTACTCAGAGGTAATTCCCATTCTAGAAAGGCTTCCTGCATTGTTAAGCAGATTCTTATTCATTGTAGCTTCTGCTCCTTTGTTTGAGAAGTGATGAACCGTCTGTCATATTGCTTTTAATATCAGTTTAAGTTCCTGTACTTACTTGTTGTCTTTTAATTGCATTTAACTGTCTTCTTAAAGAAGCAAAAATGCAAAATAGTACTCACCATATGGGAACAGGGATATTAAGTGACAATCAAAAGGCTACAAGTGGAGCTCTGTAAAAAAAAAGTCTCCCTTCAGAGAGAGAAGACCACAGGGTGAAAGACTGATGGATACAAGAGAACAAGTGAACTTGTGGTTATAGGCTGGTAAAAGAACAGGTGCATCAGAGGGTGTCTTAATAGCTATTCCACTATCATTCTTTTTCAGTCTCTCAGTTCCATTCCTCTCCCCCCACAATTTATAATATTTCTCCTCTCAACAGCAAGTCAGAATTTCTTGAGATCTGAGCATACCCACTCATCACTGGGAGTCTGAGGGAGTTTACACCAGTTAGTAGTTGTCCCCCTCCAAAACAATAACAATATTATTTTTGTATCTCTGCAGACCTCAACATTACCCTGAGTTTACTGATGCCCCCCTCTTATATGTGTGTGTGATGCTTTTGTGACTGCATCTGTGACTGCAATTGGAGAACTGAATCCAATAAAGGATGAGGTGGGATCCTCCAGCAAGGGGTTGCAGTGCTGAGTGCTTCTGTGAAAGGTTTCAGTCACACCCCAATTTCTCCTCACAGTTTTCTCATCCCTCTCTCAATGCTCAGCATTCTGTGTCCACTGAGGATGCAGAATTTGACTGGAGTGAGTAGACTCACTGGTGCCTAATCTCAGCTAAAATCTTAGATGCCTCCATTGATTCCTAAGGCAGCTCTTCGTGTCCCTGGGGACATTTATGAATAGCTTCTCTGTGTGACCTATGCAGGCAAGGACAGAGATGGACAAATCTGTCAATTTTGGTTTCTCTAGGTTTCTTATTTTTCCAGTCTTAAGACCAGTATCCCACAGTTCTGTATCAGTTTGCAATTTATTTATTTAAGATTGTCATGAAAATGCTCTAGTATTTTATTTATTTATTGTTTCAAAAGTTTTTATATTGCTTAACATTGTAGTTTTTAATGAGAATACAATCAAGTTAGAACATGTAGTGCAAATTTCTTCCATTTTTTCAAATAATTTCGCATGATATACTTTTATATGTTATTTTCACTAATATGTACATTTTATGCACACTTTCCTAAAATATACATATTTATGTACACTTTTTTTCCATTGGAGAACTGCGTCACAAAATTGCATTTTGAAGCACTGTTGTGTTTGGTTTTGAGTATTTTTTTGGAGGAGGGCAAGTGCAAATCAGGTCGGTTTGCACTAAAACGTAATCCAAACTGACTTTTTCCTCTACCACTATGCAATGAAACAGTTCTCTCTGTGGTGGGTCTGCTCCTCTGGTTCTGTGGTTCTGTGGTGGGTCTGCCCCTCTTTTCCCTTTTCAGGACTTGGGACTTTTGCTGTGAGTTGCACTGGTTTGTGGTCCCAGCCCTTTCACTGCAGAAAGGCTGTCCCTCCTTCACCCCCTTACCCACCCAGGCCTCAGCCCCTTATGCAGCCAACAGGCTGCAGCCTCTTTGACTGCAGGCACTTTGGGAATGCACACCTTTATTTTTACCAATGGACAAAACTAACAAGGCCAGAAGGAAATGATAGCTGGTGGTTGTTGTATTAGGACAAATGGGAAACCCCAATCTGCCCCCAGCCAGTCCCCATCTACCTACCTCCATGCTTGTAGCCATCCCCGGGGGAGGGACTAGCTGTCAGCATATTTCTCCTCCTTAGTCTCAGTGCTTCCCCTGTAGAACTTAGCAGGGAGGGGCAAAAGATGAAAACAAAACTAAAACTAGTTGGCTCTGCCTGTCATTGGTTCTGGCTCCACTTACTGTTGGTCTTCCTGCCTACCACTTTACTGGTCCCATTGGACAATTCGTTTCTGTGAAATTCCCAAACACATATTATCAATATGTAAAGAGAATGAGCACATTTTATGCTAAGTTTAGAGATGAATTAGCTATTTATGGGATTTTGTGGGTCTTCTTTAAAAATATAACATTCGTAATATTGATTTATTTTTATTCAAGGTCTTTCTCTTTTTTTAATCCAAAGCAAATATTTATTGCACAACACAAATATTCTGTAAAGTATTTTCTGGCAGATTCTTCCAAAGAGAGGTCAATAAAGAAGGAAGATCACTATATTAGTAGGGGTGGTTTTTTTTTATTTTGAAACAGCAAAGTCTAGTGTCAGTAAATATATGCCAGAATGCTGTTGATTAATTAAATGTTGGATTATGGGTCATCACATTAAAAATCAAGCTCCATTTAATGTGTGATTGCTGGTAAATATTAAAACCGAGGGTTTGTAGCTTGTTTGTAGCTTGTGAGGTCTAAACAAACTAAAAATAAAAATGCACACTAGAATTTACATGTGCAGTAAAGGAGTATGGAGAGCCTTAATTAAGTATAGATAAGATTGAAGCCATGATACCCTACTCTGAGATGAAGAAGAAATGGGTTTGCAGTGGTGTTGCTATTTACCAACAGCTGTCTTCCTTTGCATACTGACTTCTGAGTTCATAGGCTCAGGCTGTGTTAAAGATTATGAAGGTTTATTAGGACACCCTTTCTGAGGTCAGTGGAGCAGCACCAGCAGCATAGAAAGCTGCCATGTACCAAGTTAGACTATTGGTCCATCTAGTTCAATACTGTCCACACTGACTAGCAGCCATTCTCCAGGATTGCAGGTGATACCATAAACTGAGCCACAGCCCTTCCCCAAGGAATACAGCATACAACAGGACAAAAAAGAAAAAAGAAAAAGCCTCAGCAATGTGATTGTGTCTGTTTACAGATGCTGACCATTGGCATGGGAATAAAAGCATCACATGTATGCAAGAATACCTGTTTCGTCTTCGACATTTTGAAAGTCACCAGGTCCTGCTTGCAGGCTTTTCATAACCATGGTATCTGGTTGGCCATCGTGAGAACAGGCTGCTGGGACAAACAGATGGGTCTTTAGCCCAGCAGGGCTCTTTTCGTGTTCGTTTACAGCACACGAGAACAGACTACCCCAATGCAGCGCCCTGCAGATGCTTTGAACTATAGCTGCTATCAGCCCATGCAGGGATGGCAAATTGTCTGGGAAGATGGGAGTTGTAGTTCAACAGCAGATGGAGAACTTGGGTTTAGAGAAGGCTTTATTAAAGCTTGGTGAGGATGCTGCAGTTTCCAAGTTCTTAATACTTTACTTCCCTCTCTCCCTCTTTGGCAAGGAGAACCTAACTTAATTTTTGTTTTGTTTTTTTGAGCTATAAATAAGAACCTAGACTTGATACAAACTTCAACGTAAAGCAGAAGGGAGGAGACCACCCGTCATTAATGGATGAGAAATACAACATAGGCAGCTGAAAGCTAAAATGATGCATCTTATATAAGTATGTTTTTGGAGATAATTTCCCTGCTTTTTGGTAGTCTCTTCCTCTTCCCCCACCCCTCGAGTTTTCAATACCAAGGGAGAAAAACACGAGTTTCTCTTGCTGCAGTGTCTGTGAATAAAGTGCAATATTATGACAGAGAAGGTTTCTGCACTCAGGCAAATTAGACTCCCTCTATAATTAGTTGATCCACGGAAGCTGAAACTGCGTTTCTGAAAAATTTCACTGAGCTTTTAGTGCAGTGCAGCACATTATGTCCCCAACCCTGCTGGAAGAATGCTGATGATTCTGGAATGTTTTCTCTCCCTTGTTATACAGCTGGGTGTTAGTATCCAGCAGGTGTGTAATGAGGGAGGTGTTGGACACACACACACACTATACAGGCGGAGAAAGGCTATGCCCTCCCACATGAACAGCTGCCTGCTTCTCACATTGTTTGCTAACTGCTTTTATTTCCTTTTCCCCTTCCTCTCGCAATCTTCATTCCCCCCCCTTGTTTGCAACAGAGATAGATAAATCAGCTTATTCCCAATGCTTATGACTTTTGTGTGCTTTTACCCATAATGCTATTCCATTTCATAATTCCCCTGACATACTGACTTAAATCACATGCATCCATTGCTGTTTATTTTTTCAGAAAACCAAAACAAAGCATTGTTTTCTTATGTTACAGTGAAACAAATAAAACTGCCCTCCTTGCCTCCCCAGGAGATGAAATTACAGGTCAATGTGAGTTTTCATGCCTGTTGTAACTGCTTTAATTCTTGTGTTGTTTTACTTGGCTTGTTTTATTGCACATTTTAATTGTGGGTGTTCCATAATTCTAATCCATTTCATCATTAAACTGTAAATATTATGTTTGAAATAAATATAATTTGAAAACAAACACTAACTCACTAACTAATTAACTAAGAAGAGTTGGGATTTGATATCCTACTTTATCACTACCCAAAGGAGTCTCAAAGCGGCTAACATTCTCCTTTCCCTTCCTCCCCCACAACAAACACTCTATGAGGTGAGTGGGGCTGAGAGACTTCAGAGAAGTGTGACTGGCCTAAGGTCACCCAGCAGCTGCATGTGGAGGAGCGGAGACGCGAAACCGGTTCCCCAGATTATGAGACTACCATTCTTAACCACTACACCACACATTTTAAATTCTTATAGAAATACATTTTTATCTTCTACGTTTGTTAGTTGTTCTGATAAAGTATGGAATGCTCAGAAGACATTCATGCATTTCTCTGTGTAAATTCACATTTTGATATATACAGAAACTCGATGATCCAAATCCCAACGTTTCCCTAGAATTTTATTTAATTGTCCAAAAGAAGAAACCATATTGTATTTGTACAACATTCAGACGATTATCTAAAATGGTTTTCAAATTAAATCCTGCAATTTTTGCACTCACTAGATGCATCATAATGCCAGAACGCCCATAGGTGGTACTTCTCTGTCCTTGTATCAATTCCAGAATTGTTTAAATTGCATTTATACAATTCGTAACTGCTATTCAAACACCGTGGAAAATTACAAAACAAAAAATTATATAAAGACAGAACAGTAAGATCACAAAATACGTGCAGTCTCTCTCTTTTGAAATGATGCTTCTTTACATTGTACTGTGTTCAGAATCTATTCTTGGCAGATATGCAAAAGGTGACATAACTGTGGCTTCGTAATTGTTGGACTAGAGGTTAAACTATATAAATCTTAAACCTTTGACCAAACTCATTTGTTTTTATCTCCAGCTAAGAGTAAGGACGTATATTTGTAACTGCATTTGCCCCCTTCATACCTTGCCTTCTTTGTCTTTGCCTCTGCTCCCCACCCACAGTCCAACTGTCATTGTACAGAAAGTTCTCTGAAGGACCTGCTCTGCTCACTGTACTCTCATATGGTACAGCACTTGTAGCATTATCACTGAGCTGAGCCAGCTGAACCAAACTGAGTTGAGCGTCTACTGCTGCTGGCTCCAATGCCTGACTTACATGCTGAGTTCTCAGGTTTCATCTCATGCTGAGAAATGGGATCCTCCTTAATGAGGGTCCTGGTTGCGCGCGGGCCCCTAAGCCACCCACACAGGGAGAGTTGTTGCCAGGTGTGGCCCAAACCTTAACCGTTGAGCCCCGGGCTGTTTGGGCCAATCAGGGCAGTTGGCGCGATTCTTGGGGCCTATAAAAGCAGCAATGCGGCGTAACTGAGGGAACTTGCATCACGCTGCCAAACACCCTGCTGCTTTGGCCTTGCTTTGGATTGGGTTGCCTGCTTTGGAGCAGGGGCTGGGTAGGAATTTTTCCATTTGGCAGATTGGATGTAGCCACTTGGTTTTTGCCTGCCCCCTTAGCAATTGTCACAACTTTGTAAGGTTTGGCAGTTAGGTATTGGCTTATTGAAGTGTGTGGGAGGGGAGGTGCGGCCATCACCTGCCCCTCCATGAAGAAGGGTATTCCGGTAAAGGAATCTGGGGGTCCTGGATCTCGTCCGAAGTCTGATTGAGGGGCTAGGGCCATGCCAGGACCACAGGAACCCCAGGGTGAGCTTCGTTGGTCTTCATCGATGTTGCTCCCTCGTTTGGTGCTTACCCTTCCAGACTTCCAAACAGAGAGGCAGGAGTCAGTTATAGTCTGTTGCCAATGCCTAAGCCAACACCGCTCACTTTGCTGTAATCAATAAAGTTGTGGCCTAAATTTTGCCCAATAACTTAAACTAAAATTACGTGTCAGTATGAAGTTATTTCAGGGGAAGGGCTTGGGGGCCTCAGGGCGCAAAGATCTCTGCTTGGTCTCATGTTTCCAGGGACGATTCACCAGTTTGCCTTAAATGCTTAGATGGAAATCTGCAGCCTTTTCTTTGCCGCGTTTGCTAGAGACAAACCTCCTCTTGCCTAATGCAAACCTCTCTGCATAGCATTTTAAATACAATGCATTCAAACCATATCATTGTATGCATATTAATCTTAAATCTTTAACATAATGCTGCTGGTAGGCCAGCAAAAAAAGGCTTGGTGGCCCAGATCAGGCCTGCAAGTCAGTGGCTCCTGACCACCCCCACCCTACCCCCATCATGAGAACTAAACATTTATCAGATTAGGATACACTATTTATGTAGTGTCCTGGGAAGCCTCAGAGGTTTATAGGTTTGTATAGTGTGCCCAGGATTCCTTGGGGTCACTGGAGTCATCTTAAAGGTGCTGTGTGACTGGGCATGTGTGGAAGGCTCAGATTGCATAGGAGTGCTGTGCCAAATTCAGATGTCTCAAGGCCCAGGTAGGCCTATGGTGAGATCATTACTATATTTGGTAGGTGGACTCCAAAATGAGGCTGAACAGAATAGACCTCTCAAATTCACTATCTAAATTTTAGTGCTGATAATACCTCTGGAGTAAGACACACCACAAGCGTCTCTGTGCCTTACAGCCATTGTGAGAAGCAGCTATTCAAAGGCTATTTAAATGCAATGCCCATAGAACGGCAGATGAAGCTTGGTGGCTATCTGATGTCAATATTTGATGCAGGCCCTATTTTAGTGTAAGCCCAATTAGATATAATAAGACTAGTGAAAGGACTGGGGATACTGTGCATTCCTAGGCTGAGCCCATATTTCACTAAAAGTGAAATTTCAGGATGAATATCTGACAAACCAGCAGAGTTTCAATAAAAGTATTGAAATGTCTCAGAAGGAGGATTTCTTAATATCACCATTAAAAGCTCACATTTGTTCTTCCCCTGGACACCAAAGAATCATAGAATTGTAGAGTTGGAAAGGATCCTGAGCATCATCTAGTCCAATCCCCTGCAATGCAAGAATATGCAGCTGTGCCATACAGGGATTGAACCTGCAACCTTAGCATTATCAGCACCATGCTCTAAGCAACTGAGGTATCCAATGAATCCTGTTCCTCTTAAAACTTGCGTCACATCACCTTGTATTTCTCCTTATGATGTTTACTATAGCATATGACAATCTGTCAAGTAACACCTTAATTTTTTTTGCAGAGCTGCATAATTATTTGTGAATGGTATTTAATTATTCTCACACACATTGGCAGAAATGATTACAGGGTAAACTCATGAATGAGTGACACATCGGTGCTTAATAAATTATGTGTCTTTGTGATGGAAGTCCTGCATGATTAGAGGCATTCAGCAAACTAATGCTTCCAACAAGTGTTTCATGACTCTTCCAACAAATTCACCACTTCATTTGGCATCCATTGTAGGCATCTCAAAGTTTGGTTCGATTTTGTTGATCAAATAATTTATTCAAAGTATGTCAGGTTTTTATTTTTTTAAAAAATATCAAATCTATTATTGGAGATGACAGACAGAAACAAAGATAAATCCAACTCTAATCACACTTTTATCACTTGGCATTGGATTCTTCATTTAAAGGACTTGGCACACAAAAAAGAATGAAAATGATAGAAGAGTTTCGGATTGAGGATTATGTCCAGTCTAGGTTTCCAGAATGCCAGATTAGATCATATTATTTAATGTTTAATGATGTTATTTAATCTCAGTGACAGCTGAGAAACATGCTAATAAGCAGACAGATGGATTTTGCAGGTGAAATCAAATTCTGTGAGGCCACTAAGTTATGGCAGAAAAATAAATTGCAGAAGGTTAACTCTGTCTGGAAAACAGTGAAAATGGAGAGAATACACTGCAAGCAATTATGAGCAGAAGGAAGTGCAAAGAGGAAGATATAAAATCCTCTATCAATCCCCTTCTTCCCACTTTCCCCATTACCTTTTGCTGTTCCCTTTGTATCCATTACATTCTCCATTTCCCCTTAGCTACTTTCTTCCTCCTGTCATGATCTGGGGGTTGGGTCAGGGATGCTGAATGACTAGTGTTAAATCCCAAGAGGAATTCCAATGATTGCTAACTCATGAGCCACACAATGATTCTGAGTATGCAGACAGATGCTATGTTGTTGCTCTTCAATCTGGGCCTAGGCCTTTTGGTACTGGGGTTCTTGAGGACTGAAGGGTAGCTCTACCTCATCCTCTGAAAGTTTCAAGGGTTCTTCAGCAGATCTCCCAGCAGAGGGCTGATCAGGGGGACCCTCAGAATTGGTTCCAGGAGATCTGCTTCTCAAGGTCCATGACCTGCAGAGTGTCTGGTTCATCCTTTGAGGACTCTATGTCTAGCACCAGGTCAGGGTTCAGCATGAACACCGTTGTCCAATTTTCTTCCATTACCCCACTTTTCCCCTCTGATCCTCTACTCGTCTCTCTCCATAGTTCATCTCCCTCTCTCCTCTTTGACCTCTTGCATTATAGCTGGGCTTGGGGAAATGAAGTGTCCATTGCTGAGAAGAAGCAATTGATTTTCTATAAGTACTGTATGATTTGCAAATGTGGGAGGAGGAGGAGAATAAGATCTAAAAGCAGAAATGACCTGGATAATTATAGGACTGTTTCCAATTTTCCTTTCTTGGTATGGAGTATGTAAGGGCAAAGCAGCTTACTGTATTGCGTTTGTTTATTGCTTTGCAATTCAGAATTCAGTTTTCAGTTTTTTGCATTTTTCATCCTGCCCTTTGTCTAAGGAGTTTAGAGTCTCCACACGATTCCTTTTCCAATAAATATTGATGAGACAGCTTCTATAACTCAATTGGATTGTCTATGATACTGAGACTTATTGGGTCCCTGATGCATGAACTGGGCATTGAGCAGCCTTCCCCAACTAGATGTCCTAAGCATGTTTCCGTCATAATTGGCCATGCTAGCTGGGTCTGATGGGATCAGCAGTTCACAACATCTGGAGGGCACTAGTATGGGAAAGACAGCAAGAGGAATTGCCCTTCTCTATGCATCTTGGCAATGTTAAGCACTGTGTAACATCACACTATGGTGGATAGAACAGATAGGAAAAGGGATTCTGGAGTTGTTCTTAACCTTTTCATTCATTAGTGGAGATGTGCACTCAAGAGTGTTGTGATGGTAGAGGTGGATTTGGTCTGAGTTCAGAGTCTGCTGCCTGGGGTTCTGCATGTGTTCACATTGCCACATAAAGGAACCTTGGGTGCAATCCTACACATACTTGCCTGGAAGTGAGCCTCATGGAAGGAAGCCTCATGGAACTCAATGTGGCTCAACATGCTTAGGACTGCAGTCATAGGAAGTTACTCGTGTCAAGTCAGGTCTATTTAGCTCTGCTTTGTCTATGTTGACTGGCAGTAGCTCTATCGTGTTTCAGACGGGAGTCTTTAACAGCCCTACTTGGAAATGCCAGGGTCTGAACCTAGGGCCTTCTTCTTGAAAGGTATGTACTACACCTCTGAGCTGCAGAGCTGATTAATTACCATATTGGCCTGAATATAAGCCTCACTTTGTCCCCAAATTCCAACCGTGCAAAGTTAAATTGTGGCTTATATTCGCAACCATATGGTATGCAGCCAAGAGCGTGGGGCAAGCAGCAACCAGGAGCATTGCAAAGCGGTGCCCACTCCGTGCGTAGTCCCCCATCCTCTCCCCCAAGGTAAGGAAGGGAGAGAGTGAGGAAGGGGAAAGGCTGCCGGCAATGCAGCATGACTCCCCCCCCCCCAGTATGCAGCCAGGAGCAGTAAGGAACAGAGCTGCTTATATTCAGTTTTTTTCCCCTCCCTCCAGTTTTAAAGGTTTATATTCGGGTGCTGCTTATATTCAGGTCAATATGGTAATAAGACATGTGTAAATGTAGGTGGCACATTTCCAGATGAGCACATAACCATTTTTATTCTGATTTGATAGGATTTCTCCAGGTCACAAGCCCTTGCTTTGGTTCTTAAGCTTTGTAAGTGGTAACAAAGAGTCGTGGACATATATACTTTCCATTCACACACATATTCATATTTCAACACACTCCTCCCTTCCACATACATTTCTGTCTCTGCCATCCCATTGTCTGTCACACTATCCCCCATTCTGTTTTCCCCATATTAGTTTTCATCCCGTGAACTGTCTGTCCATATGTCTCTTTCCCTTGCTTCCCATTGTCCTGGCCAGATTTTATACAAAACTGAATAATCTCCCCGCTCACTCACAATCAAGGAAAGGTTTTGAGGGGAAAACCAATGGAGTGGATATGAGGAATTCATGGGTTTTCCCCACAGTCCTATTTGGTGATGTCTTGGGGCATTCTGTATGCAAAGTGGGTACTCTACACCTCAGCTATGGTGCTTCATGATATGAAATTAGCCTTTAAAAAACTTCGCAGGCAAATATATGGAGAGTTGGATGGAGGTGGCTGTTTATTTTACAGTAATTTGTTTTCTCTTTCCTTCCCCTCATATAGGAAACAACACAAACTATATACACTTGCAGGGATGTGTTTTCTATCACACATAAAGCCATATCAGTGCACTACTCCAGAAGCATATGCAATATAAATATAAAATACATTTTATGCAGGGCACATACCTTTAGCTGAAATTAATACAGGAGGCAACATGAGCATTAAAGACAGGATGGTTTTTTGGAGAGAAAAATCTGTTTCCCACAATGATGAAATAAATGTATCTTCTGATTTCCAGCTCTAGCCCACCTTCCTGAAATAAATTTCCTCTCTTACTTAGTATTCAGTGCATTGCTCTGTTGCCTTATTCATATGAAATTCAGCATCTCTTTTGAAAACAACAAAACAATGACTTTGTCTCCCTCATAATTTGGATGGAGTCCAAATTAAGCTATTACGGGAGATAAATGATATAATGAGAGCAATGTGGAATTTACAGTAAAGAAGGAACAGGCAGAAATGACCTCTTGAATGTTTGCATTTCTTCCATTTTCATTTTTTCATTTTTTCATTTTTCTTTTTAACTTATTGAAATTTTAATGTTATAGGTAGTAAAGTCAAGTTTCATATTCAGCAACCCTGTTCAAAGTAACATGCACATGACAGATTCCAACTAAGCTGAAAAATAGGGCGTTAGAATGCCAATGAACACTTGGGTTATTATCAAGGATAAATGAACTCGACGGCTGTGGAATTTCTGTGTTAATGCTTGAGAGAATGTGCTCGCCCTGCACAGAATATGTTGAGGGGTTTTCACATATTATATCTGTTCCATGCCCAAATGGTGGCAATGATTACTGTGATATTTTGGCAATGTTTTCCTTCTTGGGGAGACTGGAGGGTGCAGATATTATTTTAATCTGCTAAAACTATGAAGCTATTTCATTCAGAGGACAGTGCTGCTTAATAAATAATTCTTGGATAAGATTCTAGGCTGTAATCTGCAATAGTCTTCAGGCTAGAATATTGGATGTGAAAAAACCAGCTTGACAAATACCACTTGTCTCATGAAAGCTCATTCCTGGGATGGTCTGCTCAAGGAGAAACATCTAAATTAGGAAGCTACCTTACATCAAATTAGTCCCCTGCTCCATGTATCAGTGTATTATCTAAAGCTGTCTTCCCCATCCTGGAGCCCTCCGGGTGTTTTGAACTACAGCTCCCATCACCCATGACCATTAGGCCATGCTGGCTGGGACTGATGGGAATTGGAGTCCAAAACACCTGGAGGGCTGCAGGATGGGGAAGGCTAATCTAAACTATATGGCAGCTGCTCTGCAGGTTTTGGGAAACAGGTTTTTTTTCCTGGGGACTTAACCACCTATAGGAAGCTTACACTGAATCTGAACTGGGTCCTTTCACAAAGATCCAAGCATGTGTCTGGTTGGCATTTCAAAATAAAATGCAAGGGTGGAGAGTTCCTGGGATATCCTAATTAACTTCCATGTCAGTTAACGTTTCTGCTCAATCAAATGGTCTTTTGCCCTGCTATTAATGGTAAAATCCATGATTTTTTTCAAGTAGTGCAAACAATCTATTTTTTTAACATTGTCTCAGATTGATATCCCCTTGCCCAGCTAGAAGAGAATGGGGCTGGAATTCCTTATGAAAGCAAAGGGCATATTTGTTTAGATTAGTGTAATAGAATCATAGAATTGTAGACTCCAAGGGTCATCTAGTCCAACCCCCTGCTCTCAACTAAAGCATCCATGGCAGATGGCCATCCAACCTCTGCTTAAAATTCTCCACCTTCTGATGGTGTCTGTTCCACTCTCGAACAGCTCTTAAGAGGAGGGTGGGATGTGCTTCCTATATGATATTCCTTTATTCCTAGTGAGAGATTATTTCTCAGTCAAGGATGTTGCTCCCACACATAGTCTCAAAGCATGCACAGAATTACAGCTGAACAATGCCAGGTATAACAAAGTAGCAGACCGTCTTGAGGGGCTGGGAGCTGGGGGCACTGTCATACAGTGGTTCCGCTCCTTTCTCCTGGGCCGTGTTCAGAAAGTGGTGGTGGGGGATGAGTGTTCAGACCCCTGGGCTCTCACTTGTGGGGTGCCTCAGGGTTCTGTCCTCTCCCCCATGCTTTTCAACATCTATATGCAGCCGCTGGGAGAGATCATCAGGGGGTTTGGGCTGGGTGTTCATCAGTATGCGGATGATACCCAGCTCTACCTCTCTTTCAAATCAGAACCAGTGAAGGCGGTGAAGGTCCTGTGTGAGTGCCTGGAGGCGGTTGGAGGTTGGATGGCGGCTAACAGATTGAGGTTGAATCCTGACAAGACAGAAGTACTGTTCTTGGGGGACAGGAGGCGGGCAGGTGTGGAGGATTCCCTGGTCCTGAATGGGGTAACTGTGCCCCTGAAGGACCAGGTGCACAGCCTGGGAGTCATTTTGGACTTGCAGCTGTCCATGGAGGCACAGGTTAAATCTGTGTCCAGGGCAGCTGTTTACCAGCTCCATCTGGTACGCAGGCTGAGACCCTATCTGCCTGTGGACTGTCTTGCCAGAGTGGTGCATGCTCTGGTTATCTCCCGCTTGGACTACTGCAATGCGCTCTACGTGGGGCTACCTTTGAAGGTGACCCGGAAACTACAACTAATCCAGAATGCGGCAGCTAGACTGGTGACTGGGAGCGGCCGCCGAGACCACATAACACCGGTCTTAAAAGACCTACATTGGCTCCCAGTACGTTTCTGAGCACAATTCAAAGTGTTGGTGCTGACCTTTAAAGCCCTAAATGGCCTCGGCCCAGTATACCTAAAGGAGCGTCTCCACCCCCATCGTTCTGCCCAGACACTGAGATCCAGCGCCGAGGGCCTTCTGGCGGTTCCCTCACTGCGAGAAGCCAAGTTACAGGGAACCAGGCAGAGGGCCTTCTCGGTAGTGGCGCCCTCCCTGTGGAACGCCCTCCCACCAGATGTCAAAGAGAACAACAACTATCAGACTTTTAGAAGACATCTGAAGGCAGCCCTATTTAGGGAAGCTTTTAATGTTTGATGTATTAGAGGATTTTAATATTTTTTTTGGAAGCCCAGCCAGATGGGCGGGGTACAAATAATAAATTATTATTATTATTATTATTATTATTATTATTATTATTTGCAGTAGATACTAATATTGTTGCAACAAAAGGACATCCACAATACAGTGGTACCTCGGTTTAAGAACAACCCTGTTTACGAACTATTCTGTCTACAAACTCCGCAAAACTTCAAGTAGTGTCCCAGTTTGTGAACTTTACCTCAGTCTAAGAACAGAATCCAAACGGTGGAAGGACATTGGTGGCAGGAGGTCTCATTAGGGAAAGCACGCCTCAGTTTAAGAATGGTTTCGGTTTAAAAACGTACTTCTGGAATGGATTAAGTTCGTAAACCAAGGTACCACTGTAGAAGTCTGTCTCCAACCTATGTGCATTCATTCTGAAGTTCTCAACTTTCTTTTCAGTTATGCAAGAAAGAAAGAAAAAAATATTCATGTCTTTTGAAATGAACAAATGTAGATTTGGTATTGGAACTACTGTAATTATAATGCCCCCTCTAAAAGCAACTAGAGAATATATTCAAGTTAGAGTATCTCCAACATGTGAAATCCTAAGCACATGATAGTAGGGCAGAGCCTGCCAGGGTAATCCTGAAACACACACAAACACAGCACATCGATCTGCACATTTCCTGACCATCTGCACAGGGTTGTAGGAAACCATATATTTTAGCTAATCAGTTCGTAGATATTTTACTGAGGAAGTCTGCCAATCCAAGGAGAATGGCTTCTTTATTTCCTTTGCTTCAGGCTTTTAATCCTGTCTAAGTGATCCAATCAGATCTATATTAAGTGATGAGCATGTTATGTTAATGAGCATAATTATACTAACGATCATCCCTTCAAGGAATCTTTATCCCTTATTCATTAGAGGGCTTGATTCTATCATCTGAAATGACACACACTCACACAACTTAAAAGGATTTTCTTTAGTCTTCTCCCTGGAAGCAAAACATAAATATTGTGGTGGGCTCCCATGAATATAGCGTGTTATTCATGGGGAAGAGTGGAAAACTGGGTAATAGGGGAGAAATTTAAACAGTGACCTGTCATTAGTTTCAACCAAATCTTGTTCACTTACTTATATTGCTTAACCACCTTTCCAGGCCTACAAACTCAAATTACTTGACCACCCAGGGATACTTTGATGAATTTTCTGCTGTTACCTTGAGATTGCAACAGGTGGCAGTTAGTGATCCTTAGAACAAATTCCACCATACTGGAAACTGCACACTTTCCACCACACTAGGAACTCTCAGCAGTCTATTTTGGTTCTTTCAGGAACCAAGTGTGGTGTAGTGGTTAAGAGTGGTAGACATGTAATCTGGTGAACCAGGTTCGCGTCTCCGCTCCTCCACATGCAGCTGCTGGGTGACCTTGGGCTAGTCACACTTCTTTGAAGTCTCTCAGCCCCACTCATTTCACGGAGTGTTTGTTGTGGGGGAGGAAGGGAAAGGAGAATGTTAGCCGCTTTGAGACTCCTTCGGGTAGTGATAAAGCAGGATATCAAATCCAAACTCTTCTTCTTCTATGCACTGAACCTCAAAGGACCCAAGAACATTTCACATCTTTAGCTATTTATGGAACTTCTCCCACTTGTTCCTGCTACTGACAATTCATGAGGCATTAGTTCCAACAAGGACCCCCCCACACACACTTCCTTGAGGGAAGACGAATTCTCTCATTTTGGGAAGAGTAGTTTGCTGCTTACATTTCTGAGTCTTGCCAGGAAGTATGGCCAGCAAGAAGCTGTACAGAGAGCTTTGCATCACTTCCCATCAGCCACACTTTCTAAAATGCTTTAGGTGGCACGTTGTGAAATGGCATTGCTACCAAGATGTTTCAGGAAGTGTGGCTGAAAGGACAGCTGTGTAAAGCATTCTTAAGCTTAAAAGGTGAGAAAATTTGAAAACCTTTGTCCACTGTTTAAGCTTAAGGCTGCATTCCTTTGGTGCCTGGGATGCAGGTAAGGAGAGCGAGAAGGAGAAACTGATATGGTGGGGAAAGAAAGGAAGGAGAGGAAAACCAGAGGAAACAAAATAGAAGGAAGCAGTAAGGAAAGAGAAACAGAGAAAACCCAGCAAAGGGGAGCCTTGTCTCAGAGAAAATGAAGAGCCAGAAAGTAAGGAGAAGCTCAATTTGGTAAAAGTTCTGGGGCTTTAAACCCCAATGGTGAGACAGAGAAGATGGGGGGGGGGAGACGGAAAGAGGGAGCTTGGATAGATGAGAGAGGATAATAATTCAACTATGTAGAGAGGGTCCTATGTTGGCACAGACATTTATGCACCCAGAATAAGGATCTTCTCTGGCTCTCTGAAGTAAAGAGAGGAACGGGGACTCAGGATTCTTGGGAACCACACGAGAGAGAAAAACGATATCTTCCTTTTCCATACTAAAGAAAATGCACACACAAAAATATATGCAAAAAGAGGAGAGAAAGCCAAGCTGCTTAAAAGAATAATAATAAGTAGCTAATCTTCAACATGTTGTTACAATTCTGGATGAATATCATGGGGAAATGAATGAATTGAAGACTCTCTGTTTAGCAGTATAGAAAATGGGATTTGAAATTGCTTTAAACAAGGTCATCAAAACCTTCCACCTCTCTTTATTTTCCCCCACCCCACAAATATATTGAGTGCCACAACACTGTACCACAGACAAATATCTACATGCTCCTCATAATGAAACAGTGTCATTACTTTATCTTGACAAACTCCCAGTGTAATTGTAACCAAAATAAATGATGCCTTTGGCTAGTAAGAAGTGTCAAAATAGGAAATGAAATAGAGGAGACCTGCAATATTTTCCATTTGTAGGCCTTTGAGAGAGTGTCTTTTTTCATATGCCGACCCATCAATTGAAAGGCATAATTTGATGATAGACATGAAACTGTGTATTAGTTTTTATTTTGACAAAATCATTAAACATCACATTTCTTGAAAAATGAACCAAGAGGCGCCAAGCCAGCTTGGGAAGATTGCACTTCATAAACTGGATTGCTCACATGGGTCACATTTGGGTGGAAGTTATAGATTTTCTAGCACATCCCTGATAGATAGCACTAATATAACTTCAATAAAAGCTCCAGATCTGTCAATATAAGGGGGTTTTTTCCACCCCCAAGCATTGAAAGATGTAGGATACTTCAGCTAATAAATTGGAAGACTATTTGTTCCTCAAGGAATGCTAACTTACACATTGGATTACAAGAAGCCACAAAACCATGTAAATTATGCTAGTCAGCTGCAGAAATATTGTTTGTTTGTTTTCCAAAACAGCAACAGTATGATCACATCCAGACTATTGCTGTTTTGCAGGTGAGATTTAATCACATGCTGGCAAATTTAGGTTGTGTAATTGAAGTGGATTTGATCATTTTGTGCAATAAACCTGATTTATCCCCCCCACTAAACTTTTTTTGCAGTAAGGAAAATGATGGGGGAAAGGTGCAGGAAATTGTGAGCTAACAATGGTTTGATATGACATTGTGGAAAAACCCTGAAAAAGGAAAATTGGAGTAAATACTCAATAAACAATAGGCATTATCTAACCTCCTTGCAAACTTTGTCCAAACAAATCTGGAAAACTATTCAATGGAAAGATCATCTGGAAGCAACCTAAGATGCATTACGTAGCTCAGAATCACTAAAACCAAAGAACCACCCTTACCCATATAGACCTGCTCATAACTTACATAATAAAAATATAATTAAATGCCAATAAAAATATTTAACGCAGTGGGTGTACCATCTACTGTCTTCAGCCACAAATCCAGACACACCACAGACCACCTGAATGATGCTCATGGGCCACAGTTTGGGAATACTTGGACTAACAAAGCCATGACATACCAGTTTTCTAGATGTAAGGCCTATTTTTGTAATTATCATTGGAGAACATTCAGAAATGCAGTCCCCCACCTATAGTGGTACACGCCAGGAACAGTTTTGTTGGCTAATGAGCTGTTTGATTAGATCTGGCCATTATCAACACCTAGAAGCAATTACAATAAAATTACAAAAACGAAAAACCGGAATGCCAGGTTCAGAAGTGTTTTTGTTTTGCTTTATTTTTTGTTTTACCTATATCATTATAAATTGGCAGGGAGAGGAATTTGCAATCCCTACTACCATCAGTATTGTCCCTCCACATACAAAGAAGACTTTTCAAATTTGCTAATCACATTTTAGCATTTGTTTCAGTGACCCAAGACTGTGCTAATGCACAGTCTTATAATAATTGAATTCAGTGATTTTCTTGATGGTATGTATAGGAGGGTTTGAATGCACGCACAAGTGCTATTCAGGCATGGAGTGCTCCCACAGCCATATGCTCAGTGAAAGTCCATTGACACTTCTTTCACTGAGGCTGTCTTCAAGAAATTGAAACTTTCCAAGTCAGGATCCTTCATCATGCATACAACTGTTTGTACACAGGCTCTGTTTAGACCTTTAGGGGACTGTATAGATCCTGGAAGAGGTGACAGCAGATCTCCCTGAGTTTTGGAAAAATGCTACAAAATTCCACACAATTGTGTGTGTTGTTTTGAACTTCATAAAATTCCTCCTCTATAGAGAGGTAAAATAGGAAACAATGCATATTAAGTACCACATAGTATACAGTGGTACCTCAGGTTACAGACACTTCAGGTTACAGAAGCTTCAGGTTACAGACTCCGCTAACCCAGAAATAGTACCTCGGGTTAAGAACTTTGCTTCAGGATGAGAACAGAAATCGTGCTCCAGCGGCACAGAGGCAGTGGGAGGCCCCATTAGCTAAAGTGGTACCTCAGGTTAAGAACAGTTTCAGGTTAAGAACGGACCTCCAGAACGAATTAAGTTCTTAACCCGAGGCAACACTGTACCACTGTATGTCAAATAACTATGGCAGTTCTGGGTATCAAGTAACCTGTGGCTATTTAACTTCAACATTAGTAGTGGGGGACCTTAAAGAAGACTTTATGAAGGCAAACATATTTCAGAAGGAAGTTAATTGTATATTGAAGCTTGTTTTTGCTTCTCCCCTTTAATGTGTTCTAAATGCATATTTAGAAAATGATTAAATACATATTTAGAAAATGATTTAAAAAACCACAATCATTCTAGCGCTATAAATCAGAATATAAAACATGGCTGAAATCCACTGTTCACTAAGGACAGAAATATAGAAAAGAATCATAAATACACACAAGTATACATGAAACTATCACAATTTAAAACAAATATAAAATCTATAGCACTTTAAAAGCATATATATGTAGCAATATCTAGGTAGGCTTTTTTGGCATTAAGTGATATTTAAATTAATAAAATAGTAGGCATTGCAATGTCTTTTGGGTTATGGTACACCACCACCTAGATCATGCATACTGATCTCTGTGGGGTTGCTGTGAGCAAAATACGTGTAAGAATGCAGCCTGAATCTAAATTTCAAGCATATGCTTTCCTCTCAGGAACCAAGAAAAGTCTTTTTTATATCTAAAATAGCTGCACTCCCTTAACATCAAGACAGTTATGTTTTCCCCAAAGTTGGCAGCCATTTTGCTTTCAATTAAACATCAAAGTAATGGAAAATAAAATATTCTCTTCAGAGCCAAAGGTTAATTTCCCCTCCTCTGCACCAATATGGAATACTGGGAGGTATTTAAAGGCCTACGGAGAATAGTAGTAAATATTTAAAGAAGATTTTTCATAGTGAAGAAATCTCAGTGCCTAGAAATAGGGTTCTGCTCTTCCAGTAATTTTTATTTATTTATTTCTTACTAAATATGTAATTTTCTTATTACAATGTTTGGGTGGGTTGTTGTTGTTGTTGTTTTTAAAGCCTCATTGTACCTAGCTGTTTGGTGAAAGTTAAAACAAAACAAAATCGGGGGAAATGAGTCTAGATAGCCAGAACTATTTGCCAACTGCAATAACAAGAATATTAACAACTTGGATTCTCCCATTTGCGTGTAAGTGCACAGGAAGAGAGACTGTATTTAAACGTATTACCAAAATTCATATATGCAAACCTTTCTTCATCTTCTTAGCACATCACCAATGCCAAACATATTACTTGTGAAAAAGTCTCAGTATGAGTACGGAGTGGAGATTGTGGAATTCCCATTTGCACAAGGCTTTTAAAAAATGCAACCTAGTAGTCTTCCATCTTTCAGTTCATATTTAATTTTATCCTGCAATGTGGGACCCTCTTTTAAACCTTCACCACAAATGCCCAACTTCTTTTTATTTACTTTCCTAGACAAACCAGATACCGTTCACCTTCATTTCCAATGTAACTGTTTTTATTCCAGTGAACTCACCCCAGATTATTAATGCCATATGATTCAAATACTTTATTTTAAACCACAGCAACAGCCACACACACACACACACACACATATATATAAAATAGAAGGGGAAGAATAGAAGGGGAAGAAATGGAGGCAGTGAGAGATTTTACTTTCTTGGGCTCCATGATCACTGCAGATGGTGACAGCAGCCACGAAATTAAAAGACACCTGCTTCTTGGGAGAAGGGCAATGACAGGCCTAGACAGCATCTTGAGAAGTAGAGACGTCACCTTGCCAACAAAGGTCCGTATAGTTAAAGCCATGGTTTTCCCAGTAGTGATGTATGGAAGTGAGAGCTGGACCATAAAGAAGGCTGATCGCCGAAGAATTGATGCTTTTGAATTATGGTGCTGGAGAAGACTCTTGAGAGTCCCATGGACTGCAAGAAGATCAAACGCATCCATTCTTAATGAAATCAGCCCTGAGTGCTCACTGGAAGGACAGATTGTGAAGCTGAGGCTCCAGTACTTTGGCCACCTCATGAGAAGAGAAGACTCCCTGGAGAAGACACTGATGCTGGGAAAGATGGAGGGCACAAGGAGAAGGGGGCGACAGAGGACAAGATGGTTGGATAGTGTTTTCAAGGTTACCAGCATGAGTTTGACCAAACTGCGGGAGGTAGTGGAGGACAGAGGTGCCTGGCGTGCTCTGGTCCATGGGGTCACGAAGAGTCAGACACGACTAAACGACTAAACAACAACAACAACATATACCGTGTGTGTGTGTGTGTGTGTGTGTGTGTGTGTATGTGTGTATAGTCATTAGGGACCAGTTCCCAAAATGAGGATCAGGAACATTTCACTAGCTGAATTACAGTACAAAATGTCTTCATAAGCAAGTGAGATGTCTTTAAACTATGTTCTGTGCAGTGTACACTATGCAGGATTGTAACTTTGGTAACCTCGTTTCAGAAATATTTTCCAAAGATCTTGCTAACTGTGTGTTAGCAGCACTGTAGCTGCCTTCCCTCCTCCAACACACTTTTATTATAATTATTAACAAGTAGTATGACACTTAGAAGTATCACACAGGAGGCAGACTACAATGGTACCTCAGGTTAAGAATTTAATTCATTCTTAACCTGAAACTGTTCTTAACCTGAGGTACCACTTTAGCTAATGGGGCCTTCTACTGGCTCTGTGCCGCCGCCTCGCGATTTCTGTTCTCATCCTGAAGCAATGTTCTTAACCCGAGGTACTATTTCTGGGTTAGGGGAGTCTGTAACCTGAAGTGTCTGTAACCTGAAGCATCTGTAAGCCAAGGTACCACTGTATTGGTGGCATATAGACCAGAAACCTCTACTTACTTACCTGTACACCTTGCTGAAACCAAGACAAGGAACAGGTGCTTGTAATAAACCTAAATGTCAATTATGTTCTCAGATCAGCATAAAAAATATGGGTGAGGCTTGGGCAAAGGTACCACCCACCATATCCATGGCCTGTACCTGCAGGTCTATCAATGAGGTGTACTTAATTTGATGCATAAAATATCCATCTGCATGTTACATTGGGTAAACTATACTGTCTTCAAGGAAAAGACTCAGTGGTCACAAATAGAATATAAAGAGCAAGAATAGAAAGGTTATTGCATTAGTATTTCATTGATGGGGGTTATTGCACTAATATTCTTAGTTTTAATGTTAACATTTCTGTCCTGATCTCTAACATTTCTTTTGCATTGCAGTAGGTATTGTGTTATGGAGCTGTGGCTATATTATCAAAGCCATGTTGCACTGAATTTCAAACAGTGGGAAAGAAGTGTATGCCAGAATACTGCCCCAGTTTTCATCATGTGAGAGGCAGTGGTGTGATCATTGTGTCATGCCACACGTGCACAGCCATTTCTGAGTTATACCACACACAACATGCCAACTATTTTGTGACTAGCACCCATAGCACTTTGTCCAAAGGTGCCCACTGCCCCAAAAATGTTGGCAACCACAGAATAAAAATCTTCAGTTTGAGCCACAAACTTTGTAAGAGTAAAAGGGAGGTGTAAGTTAAATTCTATTTTAAAGACCTGTTTTCCTTCTGCCAGGCTCAGACTGGCTCAGATGGCAGTAGCCACACTCTTGAATGGAGTTTGGAATAGGGGTAAATTACACCAGCATAATTTACATTGCTGGCTCCCAATAATTTGGATAGCTCTTTTTGAATACATATCCACAACAGGAAACATGCGGTTTTCTATCTGGGACCATGAGAAAAAAAAGACATATATTTGCAGAATGCCTGCTTGAAACAGAAGACCTAGAAAGTATGTGCAATATTCTCCAGAGGGGTTTTGCCAGGGGAATGAGACAACCTGGCAACAACAGCAATAAAAAATAATACTTAATTTTACTCTGAATAAAACATATTGAAATGTGAATGGCAGACAGGATACAATTCCCCTCCTTGCTTCTTCTTGTTGGTTAATGCACGCTCTGAATGAACACATTGCTGAAGTTGAAAATGTATACAAATTATTTTGGACACCGCAACTGTTAAAAAATTTATGCAGACACCGAAAAGGAATCATATTGCTGAATGTTTAATGCCATTCGCTTCCCGGCATTACCTATGAGTAAATAGAAATGACACATTCTTTTCTGATTATGGACTGTGAGTAAGAACAGCCGGTTTCTTCATGCTAATTCTCCTGTTCTGTGTGTTTTTTGTCATCAAACTCCACATCTGCCTGCATCCTGCTTCCAGACTAGCATATGGCTCGTTTGTGTGCAAATGTTGTGAGCAAAGGAAAGCTTAAAAGCTTTTGCCTTTCATGTATTTTCTTTTTCACGTGCTTCTCCCTTTTGTCATGCAACCAGCCAACAAACATTAACTGCTTTAATTGTTTTATTGTCTCCTTTGCATTTGGCATCCCTTTGTGTGTGTGTGTTTAATATTATTATTTTGAAAGTTTCAAGTTGTGAACCTGTTTTCGTGTGTTTTGCTACATCAGGGGTGGGAAGCCTCAGGTCCAGGGTCAAATTCAGCCCACCAATCTTCTCCATCTAGACTCAGGATGCTCCCCACATCACATACTTCTCAAGATATGCTCCTTACCAGCCCTCTTTTGCTCATCCCTTGAGTGTTCTTGCCTGGCTGAAGTGTGTCCTTGAACTATGCTAATACTTTTTGGCTGCCTCGATGGAAGATAGAGAGGAGTGTGTGAGTATCCGTAGCCTACTGAATAAAGGTAAAATATGCATTTGTTGCTCTATCCACTTTTGACCCTGGCCATAACCATGCCTGGCATAATGGCTCCCACTCTGAGAAAGATTCTGTGCCCCTTATATACATAGCCCAGCCCTATGCATGTTTATACATAAGCAAGCCCACTTAACTGAACTGGACTTGCTTTCAAGTGAGAGGACATAGTGTTACACTCTTGAAAATATAATCCTAATTAGTCTATGGGAAAGCAGATTTTTTCCTTTAAACTCTAGATCTTAACTATAAATACTTTTTTAAAAACGTGATTCCTGCAGTATGTTTGCTAGTAATCAGCTATTCAATAGGACCACCTGTGAGTTTAGCCTCCCACTGCCAAATTGCCACTCCCCACAGAAGTTTTATATCTGGGGAGGGTGTGATGTTGACTGTAATGAAGGCACACAGGGAAATTCATATTTGCATGCTTTTGCTTCCCAGTTTAAATCACCAAGCCCACTAAAAATCTTGGGGAACCCTAATTAGGGAGAACCTTATCTTCCTCTACCATAATTCTGCAACTAAAGGCCACCCAATGAAGCGGAATGTTGGAAAATTCAGGACAGACAAAAGGAGGTATTTTTTTCTGCACAGCACACACTTAAGTTATGGAATTTGCACCCACACAATGTAGTGATGGTAAACAACTCAGGTAGCTTTAAAATAAGATGCTAACCATGATGGCTATGATCCAGCACTATGGCTAGAGGAAGTATGCTTCTGAATTTCAGTCGAGTGGGTGCTACTGCACTCTGATCCTACCTTGAGGACTTCCCATAGGTAACTATTTGGCTACTGTGAAAACACAGTGCTGGAGTATCCCATGTGATGTATCCCTCCCCATCACAGTGTGTGTGTGTGTGTGTGTGTGTGTGTGTGTGTGTGTGTGTGTGTGAATGTGCATGGAAATAGCCCACCTATATCATTATCATCATTATTATTATTATTATTAGAATTTATACACCGCCCTATACCCAGAGGTCTCAGGGCAGTTCACATAAAAAGTATATAAGATAAAAATAAAAGCAATAACCTAATAATACCCCCCCAAAAGAGCCACATTTTAAAAGAGTATGGCTCCAGTCATGCTCACTTGCATATGCCTTCCACCCACTGCTACTTGTGGCCCTTGACCCCAGAAAGTTCACACGTTAACTAAACCATTCTTTTGTGTAAAATTTTGCTCATCTTATCAACATAGCTGTCAACGTTTCCCTTTTTTTAAGGCAAATTCCCTTATTCCAAATAGGATTCCTCGCAAGAAAAGTTGACAGCTATGCCTATCAACTGCTTTGTCTGAGAAGCAACTATCAAAATCACTTTAAAGTTTCACTTTCTAAGTGAAAGTTGAATGGTCTTTCTAAGCCCCTTGCAGTATCCCTATCAGCTTCACACTTCATATGACATTCATTGAGAACATGGGTAGGATTTTAATTTTTCTCAACAAGGAGCTAAATAAAATCAGACTGAAGACCACATGTGCCACAAGAAGCATATGTGGCCCTAGATCCACAGGTTGTACACCTGTGATCTAGGCAATGGGTTCTTACACTTCAGTTAACCTCCTTCCATTTGGCTCCCCCCCCTCCAGATCAGAGAAGGCTAAAGAATAGTCAAGTAATGTTTAATCAGGATGGCGAACCTCACCTCCAACTCCTGTCAGCTCCAGCCAGCACACCCAATTGTCATGGATGATGAGAGCGTTAGTCCAGTAACATCTAGAGGGTCAAAGGTTAGCCACCCATGCTTTCATGGAAAGAAAAACATGCACACCACCCTTGGCCTCTTTACAACAATATATGAAGTTGGCCCCTCACAACCTGGGATCATCACTAGGAAACTCTCATACTATACTCTGTGCCCACAATCCTCACCCTTTTCTTACATTGGCCAGCCAAAAGTCTCTGGAAAGCCTGAAAGAAGGAAATGAGTGAAATAGCATGCTTCCAAGCTGTGATTCCCATCAACTGGTATTCAGAGGCATATTGCCTCCAACAGTGGAGGTGGAACATAGCTGTTGTGGCTAGTAGCTGTTGACAGCCATATCTACCATGAATTTGTCTGATCTTTTAAAGCTACTCAAGTTGGCTTTAATCATAGATGGGACACATTGTGCTGACTGCTAAGCATGAAGGGAACCTTGTGAATTATTGGGAGCTACCATATAGAGCTTTGTTATGACCTTCTGCAAAGTGAGTGGATATCATAAGTTGCTGGGTATTGTAAAAAGGTAAAGGTAAAGGTAAAGGATCCCTGACAGTTATGTCCAGTCGCAGACGACTCTGGGGTTACGGCGCTCATCTTGCTTTACAGGCTGAGTGAGCCGGCGTTTGTCCGCAAACAGTTTTTCCGAGTCATGTGGCCAGCATGACTAAGCCGCTTCTGGCACAATGGAACAACGAAACCAGAGTAGCGTACGGAAACGCCATTTACCTTACCGCTGGAGCGGTACCTATTTATCTACTTGCACCTTTGGGACGTGATTTCAAACTGCAAGGTTGGCAGGAGCTGGGACCGAGCAACGGGAGCTCACCCCATCGCAGTGATTCGAAGCGCCTACCTTTTGATCAGCAAGCTCAAGAGGCTCAGTGGTTTAGACCACAGCGCCACCCACGTCCTCGAGTATTGTAGAATACTGAATTAAAGGCATACCTTGTCCACAAGCACCCAATCTAATAGATTTTGCTTCTCTAGTTTTTACAGATAATCTGTTTAACAGCCAAAAGAATGAGGGGGTATTTTTGGTACATCTTTAATATTCTCCAAGGGCGATAGCTATAAGGTCCTTTTGATGGCACACTGCTGTAAATCTCCCTGGGTCACCTCTGCATGTACACCTACTGATTTGTGTTAATTAGCATAGTATTGTCCAATTTGTAAGCTGTATGTGTTTTATGAGGATATAAGTGGCGAAAAAACATGTCTGTATATTCTTTCCCCGAGACGTTTCTGCTGATCAAGTGACCAATAAATTGTTCTTAATGTAAACATTAATCAAACTGAATGCCAGGCTTTTGGCTGAGAGAAAAATAGATCTCTCTACACACATGCTGCTTTCTTTTCTTTTTTGATGAATTGCAAATATGAACATTGCACGTGTCTGATAACAGATGAGCAAATTTATCTCTTTCATTTCCCTGCCAACAATTGCTTTTCTTTTGACATACCTGGATGACCTTAGACCTGCTCCTTTGATTGCTATATATCAGATTCATGTCATTCCTTCTGCAGAGGTGAATTATGGAAGTTGTCCTTGAAGAACACCACTGATGCTAAAACATCTAAGAAGGTTAAGGACATTTTGAGGAAACTCTAGAGAGAAAATAGATATGTAACATGTTTAATCTGCAGCAATGGATGATCAGGGAACCTTTTAAAGAGGGAATGAATGCCTTGTCAGGGAACTTCACAATTTTAGGTTTGATTATGCTTTTAATTTACAATTTGATTTTCAGGTGTTTTAAAATTGATACTATTGTAAAGGGGAATATTGTGGTTTGTCGGGAATATTCAGAAGTTTAAATTTGCTTAGGTTGTTTATAGTTTTAACTGAGTTGGTGTTGTTATGTATCTTAATTTGTGTTGCTTTCATGTGGATTAACTAAATACGTGTTCAATGGATTTTATTTAAAAATGCAGGTACTTATAAAAACTGCTGATGACAAGCCACTCCTGTTTGTGAGACAATTGGAAATGACTTTTCTAAATTGGCCTGTGTGCTACAACAAACTAGTGCTTTGCAAACTAGTGAACTTTGCTTCTTGCTAGAGAATAAGTTTTTACCCTTATGCAATTTAATGCAAATGACTTGATTAAGAAGCTGAAGCTCATATGGTTAATTAGCTAAGAAAAGGAAGTTGGTCGTAGTGAGATGAGGCCCTCCAATGCCATTATTCCAATGTATTATGTTGTCCAGCTGGAGTAAGGAACTTTTGGCCCTGCAGATGCCACTGAATTATGGCTCTCATCTACCCTGCCAATTGATCATACTTGCTAGGACTGATGGGAGTTGTAGTTCAGAAACATATGGAGGGTCAAATGTTCCCCACACCACTTGTACAGCTTTAAAATCTTCTTTTGAGGCATGTTTGCCAAGCTTTTGTGAGATGATCCACATGTATTGAACAGTTATGTCAGCCCTCACAGTTATGTCAAATTCTGCTGAAAATGCTTTTTGCATTGAAACAAAAGGCTTTTAAAGCACATAGTTTACTTTGTAATTCAAAGCTTGCTTGCCTCCTTACAGTCTATCTTATGATGATGATTCCTGTTGATAGGCAAAGTCTTATTTTTTTAAAAAAATATGATCTTTATTATTAAC
This sequence comes from Podarcis raffonei, assembly GCF_027172205.1. Taxonomy (NCBI): domain Eukaryota; kingdom Metazoa; phylum Chordata; class Lepidosauria; order Squamata; family Lacertidae; genus Podarcis; species Podarcis raffonei. Next base: position 44,094,390 of record NC_070609.1, read on the forward strand.
AATTTTCTTCATGAATATTATTTCCTTGTCTTGCACATCTTCTTTGATACTTTCCTTTCAGGATTCCAAAAGGAAATCTATGCTTGCCATTTCCAAAAGACAGCATTAACCACAGCTGAAGAAGAAGCCCTCGACACAATGAAACATGATTTTAAACCAATTCTTTTTTATATTTGCAAAGATTTGATAAAGTGGTAAGATAATTACCATCAAATTAACTGTGACCTTCAGGTGTGCCTCAAAGGGTAATTAAGTCTAGATCAGGGAGTTATTTTTGTAAGCATCTTGTTGAATAAAAACATTTTTGTTTCAAAAGTCAAGTCTTCATTACATTCCCAACATTATATCTGTGGCTGCTATAGCCCTGAACACTTAATGCTCTAGCTCTTGAAGCATATGCATATATAATATACAGCTCATGCAAGTTTCATAAACTTCTCTCTGCTGACTCTCTTCTAATACCTCTCTAAAGAAATATGTGGCATCGTTCTTCATTTATTTTGCATGCTGCTTGCACCCACTGTGGATAAACATGAATATAAAATTGTGGAGTTATCTTTGCTGAGCCTTGCTCAGCATTGAATAAAATATACATAACACAAGCTATCCAACATAGATTTTTTTGGATTACATGAAGCAGTGGAGTAATAAGATAATTATTGTTATATGAAGAAGTGTGTGGGATAAATTTATTTCAACACACACACACACACACACACACGGTAGCATAAGCCAAGTTGACTGGAGAAGAAGAAACAATCTGTGACAATGTATTCCACAAAATAGTTCCAACCATTTGCCATAATAATGAATTTTTTAAAAAGGATTCTGATCAATAATTATAGGACCTGTCATTTATTACATTGATTGACTGTTTGTTCCATTTTCCATATATTATCAACTCAAAGCAGCTAAGAGAACTCAAAATACATTGGCACAATATATAATTTAATGTCAGCAATAATGTTTCTGCATCATCATCGATAACAACTCAGTTAAATCAGTTATCCATCATCATCATCATCATCATCATCATCATCATCATCTCAGTTAATAGGTATCCCTATTCTGAATTATATATAGGTGAGCAGTGATGGAGCTAGGAGGACCTCCTTCAGGAGGGCATTCCATCTTCCTGGCATGATAACAGAAAACACTGTATTCACCCACCAAATATCTTAGGGGAGGAGGGAGACAAACAGAGCAGGGCTTCCGATGATGCACTACCCCAGGTGAGAGTTGGGGAGGGCTCCTTGGATGGATGAAGATGGAGTCTCAGGCCTGGTTTCGAAACTCTTTAGCATCTTGGTTACCCTCCTCTGCACACATTCCAGCTTGTCAACACCTTCTTTAACTGTGGTGCCCCAAACTGGACATAGTGGGATCTGACTAAGGCACAATAGAATGGTAATATTACTTCTCTTAATCTGGACACTATAATTATACTATACTTTGTGCTGTGCATGCCATGTCTTATTAAGTTGTAGAGAAATGTCTCTTTACATCATGATTCAGTTTTAGTATTATATTAGACAAAAAAGATTAAACTCTGCAATCTCCTCTTTGTTGAAAGAATGGCTTGTCTGTCAGGAAACTTCGGACAATTCTTTAAGAGAACGAAGTAATTTCCAGCCTTCAAATGGGACACAGTGAAGTTGTAATTAGCTGTGTCACCATAGTAACCTATGAAGATATTTCAAAATAACTTTTTCGGCATTCTAATTTTCCCCTTTCAGAATTATCACAGACAAGCCCTTTTGAACACAGCCCACCAGAATCTGTGAAAGTGGTTACACAAGCATAGAAGTGAAGATTTCCCATTTCTGTACTGGCCTACTTCCCAAAGGTCCACCTTTTCCCACCCGAACCTGCCCAGACTAGAAGGTCATTATTTTAGGCCATTCTCTGCATGTTGTTTTCAAGAGATGTCTGGGGAGTGGCAATGAGAGAATGGACTTTCTCTATAGCACCCTCCCCACCCCGAGGAGGATGACGATTAAAATTTCTATACAGGGGTACCTCAGCTTAAGAACTTAATTCGTTCTGGAGGTCTGTTCTTAACGTGAAATGGTTCTTAACCTGAAGCACCACTTTAGCTAATGGGGCCTCCCACTGCTGCCGCACAATTTCTGTTATCATCCTGAAGCAAAGTTCTTAACCTGAGGTAATATTTCTGGGTTAGCGGAGTCTGTAACCTGAAGCGTATGTAACCCGAAGTACCACTGTACTGCCTTTCATCTGAGGCTTACAAAGCAGTTTACAATATAAACATACAAAACTACATACAGTAGTCACTAACAAAAACAATACCCTCCACCGTTTAAAAGGATCTAGATTGTGTCAAAGGCCTAGAAGAGCATTCCTGGGGGAGCCACAACAGAAAAAGCCCATTCTTATGTTGCCACCCTCCAAACCTCTTTCAGAGGAGGCACATGAAGAAGGGCCTCATGTGATAATTGCAACCTCCGGGTCAGAAATGCTTGCCATTGTTTCAGCATTAAACACAGATTTTTCTTATTATTATTTTCCAGGTATTTGGGCAGCACCAGTTAAACGACTGTACTGTTACATCCATTGTTTAAGTGATGTTATTAATTTGTCTAAACACCTTCCACATATGCTGTGCCAGGAAGATTTGGGGCATCCCAATGCAGGACAGAGTTTCAAACAAAGATGTGATCTCCGAAGCCCAAGTTCCTAGCATGTTCACATTCCTGTCTCAGTGATATATCCATGCTAGGTTGGCCATGTCCACAGAACTGAAGATGGCAGGATCCCCAAGGACATGCTCTTTGGGGAGCTGGCTTCAGGTACCAGGCCTGTTGGCAGATCAACTTTGTGTTACAACAATGTCTGTCAATGTGACATGAAGGCTAACAACATTAACCCCACCGTGTGGGAATCCCTTGCAGACGACAGCAGTGCCTGGAGACAATTTGTCAGGTTGTGCATCCATGCCAGTGACCAGAGAAAGAAAGACTGCTGGGAGGAGTGCAGAGAGAATAAATGTCACAGTCCACCTGCAGCAGCACAACTGGATGCCCTCATCTGCCCCAGCTGCAACAAAACATGTCTCTCCCCTGTCGAACTGTACAACCACAGCAAGCGCTATAGCCTTCTAACAGTTTGACTTCATCCCTGAAGGCATACTCCTCCATTGTCTCCCAAGGCAGATGGATGCCAACTTTGGTTGTAAATTGCTATGGGATTCTTTTAATGGAAAGTAATGTGCACGTTATGGGACCCGCGTGGCGCTGTGGGTTAAACCACAGAGCCTAGGACTTGCCGATCAGAAGGTCGGTGGTTCGAATCCCCGCGACAGGGTGAGCTCCCGTTGCTCGGTCCCTGCTCCTGCCAACCTAGCAGTTCGAAAGCATGTCAGAGTGCAAGTAGATAAATAGGTACCGCTCCGGCGGGAAGGTAAACAGCGTTTCCGTGTGCTGCTCTGGTTCGCCGGAAGCAGCTTAGTCATGCTGGCCACATGACCCAGAAGCTGTACACCAGCTCCCTCGGCCAATAAAGCGAGATGAGCGTCGCAACCCCAGAGTCGGCACAACTGGACCTAATGGTCAGGGGTCCCTTTACCTTTAATGTGCACGTTTAATGGACCTAGACTTAAACCTATGCTTTTAAAGGCAGATTAGCAGGAATAAACTCAACAGGAAAAGGTTTTCATTACATGGAAAGTGATGGGAAAAGCTTCACTTGTTAAATTTGTTCTCGGGCTCAGTAAATATTTCCCTTTGTATCTGTTCCAAAAAAATCCCTATCCATTTACTGGAAGAAAAAGTAGGAGAAGGTGGGATTTTGTCACATACTCTCTTGAGTGTGTGTGAGTGGATGCACATGCGTGGAGATAAGGTTACCATTACCGGTTATGTGCCTTTCTTTTCTCCTCACAATAAAGGCCATTTATTCTGGGTTGGGGAATGATGGCTGCAGTACCTATAAGGTACATCACCAGTCCCTGCAATTTTCATTTTCAGAAACAACAAAAAGAAATTGACTCATTGAATAAACTTTCACAACTTTATAGAATTTAAACATAGAAAATGACAATGTAACAACATTTAATAGTATATATACATGCAGAACATAACCTACAATGTAATAAACCAGAAGGGCAAGATGAGGGAAGTCAGGAGGGGAGGGAGAGCATAGTAAATGTAAAATCAAGGTAGGATTGAAAATGGTATGTGATATTTGGATTTTGTAACTACAAAACCTTACTAATTTTTTTATTAAAAAACAACAAGTTCCTGAAATTTTCAATGGGACCTAATTTCAGGTGAGCATGGATAGATAGCAACCACAATAAATAAAACATGAAACTTGGAAGGTGGTGTATTCTCCTTCAAGGGAGGCTTTGAAACAGAGTTTGGATGGCCATCTGCCAGGGATTCTTTAACTGTAATTCCTGCATTGCAGGAGGTTGGACTAGATGAGTCTTAGGGTGCCTTCCAACTCCATTCTAATTCCATGAACTCACCATATCTCACAATATCTGGAGATGGGGGAAAACAAAGCAATTTATGTAACAACCACACTTAGAGTGCTTGAATTTGCAGACCACTCACTGCTAATGCATTTAGGTAGGTTTTATGTTGGAGACAGTTTGCTTTATGCTTTTTTCATATTCAATAAATTTCAGCAAGTTAAATAAAAGAAATCCATCTGATTATGATTAGAGATATAAATATGAGAGAGAGAGAGAGCGCTTTGAAACGTCAAAAAATGACAGTATCTTGGTAACAAGCCTGGCGCCTACAAATACACTAGTTTGTAATCCTATTATTTATTGTTCATGATCTTATTTCCAAAGAGAAATGAACCATATGTTTTAATATATTTTCTGATGGGTTTCTTTTTATCTTTGTACATCAAGTTGATCCTTCTCATGGAAGCATATTGCTCGGGTCAAAAAATAATTTCTGGTTAGGACACTGCTAATTTGCTTTTTTTTTTGTATATATATATATATATATATATATATATATATATATATATATCCCGCACAAGTCCTTTCCTGCCACAAGCACAGAAGTCAGCAGTAGGTGGGTGTCACTCAGCACATGTGAATGGAACCCACCATTGGCTTTCATCAAGCTCTCTCCTACTTGCTGATCTTCAGCTGGTTATGGATTCAGTGCACTATATCTACCAATAGCACTCAGGCCCCATAGCTCAGTGATGGTGAACGCATGGGGTTGTAGCCAACTGATTCCTACTCAGAGTAAACTCATAGAAATTAATGGCCTGGAGTTACTCCTGTCCATTAACTTCAATGAGTTTATACTGCGTAGGACTAGCATTAAGCATGTCCCATGCTTTCATGCAAAAGGTGCTGTGTTCAGCACCCCTAGAGGAGGCCAAGAGCTCTGGAGGAGCCAGCCACTGAAGCTCCTCTGCCCCCTCAAGATTGGCAGGGGTGGCCCCCTTCCAACAAATATTGAGGGAGGGGGCGAAGATACCTCGGCCCCCTAGAGTTAGTGTGCCTGTTGTGGACTAAAAGAAACAACAGTGAATACCAATCATATTCACAGGATTAATTTCTATTCCCAACATGGAAAAATACATGGACACTAGCAATTTCTGTTCCCCTTTCCATTTTTCTTCCAGTTCTTCAACATCCTTAGCCGCTAGTAAAGGCCTGGGCTAGCTTAGTCGCTAGAGCATGAGACTCTTAATCTCAAGGCCATGGGTTTGACCCCTAAATTGGGCAAAAGTTTCTTGTGTTGTATTGCGTTGGGCTAGATGACCCTTATATTCCCTTTCAACTCTATAATTCCATAATTCTATTATTCAGAAAACATTGCACTGGGGTGGGGGCTGAACGCCTGCAGCAGAAACCCTGCTGTATTTCTGTCAGTTCCTCACGTGATTCAGAACCCTAAAAGGAAGTGCACACAAATGCAGAAAAAAACACTGCTGAATATGTGTGGCCCCCAACACTTGGAAGGCAACCGAGCAAGAGAAGGTGATGTGACAGAGGGCCAGGGAACATGCCCTCACTCTCCCCTATTTGTGATTGGAATTGTATGTGTGTGATTTCTGAACAGGGCTTGAAGTAAGCCCACAGTCTCCATAGCTGGGAAATGGCCTCTCTTGTGGAGATGGGTGCATAAACAGTTCCCACTTTGTACAACTTGGGATGATAATTATTAAATATTAAGGTAAATTATGTAACTTACATTAAGTAGTGGACAGTGAGATGAATAATGTAGTATTCGGAGGAAACCAAAGTGGAGCAGAAGGGGAGTGCTGATTGTACAGGTTAGAACAGAAATTGCTTAATTCTTACATCCCTAGTTACAACCAATGTCAAAATGCATGCAGCAAAATATTAGCAGTGTCTTATATTAAACTAACATGATAATAACACTGCTCACAGACAAACACACACAGACTCCTTTTCAAGATTCTGGCTGTATGATAATCTCAGGGAGATGTCCATAAATAACAATTGGCTACTAAATATACAATGCTATATATAATTACAGAGCACTTATGCATTGCAACGCATGCTAATTTATTAATGTTTGTTCAGCAGACCTCTTAATAACAAAACCCAATTTATTTTAATATTCAACTAATTACTAATAAACTATTTATAAAGAACCCATTTGCTTAAAATGGGACTTTATGGGAAATACACACTTCTATCCACGAAAGCAGAAAAATTTAATTTCATATTCATTCCCCACTAGATTTTTTAAAAGTTACATATTAGATCCATAAGGATATTTTATGAATGACAATTCTTTTCTTGGGAGAAGCTCTTGTGCATTTAACAACAGCAAAACTTGGCAAAATGCATCAGACGTTGCATTTCTTGTCACAGCAGTTCTAGGATAGAAACAGCTGGAGATACTGAGTGGTTGACCTGATGCCCTGATGCCAAGGCTGTCTGCTGCTTCCCCCCTGATTTGGCACTCTCAAGTAGTCCTCCTCCCTGGGCTATGTGGCCCTGGACTTTGTTTCCAGGCCCATTCCTAATTCATCCACTGTCCCCACATAGGTAAAGATAAAGGGACCCCTGACCATTAGGTCCAGTCGTGACCGACTCTGGGGTTGCGGTGCTCATCTCGCTTTATTGGCCGAGGGAGCCGGCGTACAGCTTCTGGGTCATGTGGCCAGCATGACTAAGCCACTTCTGGCGAACCAGAGCAGTGCATGGAAATGCTGTTTACCTTCCCGCCAGAGTGGTACCTATTTATCTATTTGCATTTTGATGTGCTTTCGAACTGCTAGGTTGGCAGGAGCAGGGACCGAACAACCGGAGCTCACCCCGTCGCAGGGATTCGAACCACCAACCTTCTGATCATCAAGTCCTAGGCTCTGTGGTTTAACCCACAGTGACACCCGTGTCCATGCTTGCACATAAACAAAAATCTTTTTTAGGCAGCCACATTTCTGGGGAAATGCCATCCCTTTCCTCTGCCACCTCTCTGTGTTTCATGGGCCAGAAAGCTCACTAAGGATTCCCGGTTTTACCACAGGAATTGTTAAACCAGGACCCTCCAGAATATTGCTAGACTCCAACCCCCTTCAGCCCCAGGAAGCATGACCAGTGCTCGGTGAAGATGGAGGTTGCTGTTCTGCAACATCTGCAGGTCCACAAGTTCCCATCCATTTTTTCCCCTACAGCGTAATGGGCCTGCAAAAACAGAAAATTTATTAGGAATCTGCTCTGACACCATTACATGGGATGCATGTACTTTGTTTGGAAAGGTCACAAGCTGTATGGTCTTGCCATATCAATCTGGACAGAATGTTCACTTTTCTCATCTGAGGGAGTTGAGTGTGTCAGGCTAAATACTGAAATATCGAGAATTTCTTCTCCTGCCTCCCCACTCCCCACCCTGCATTTTTTAAAAGACACATATACAACACTGAAAGCTTCTCACTAGTAGTCCTTATCACCAATGGTGCTTTCAGCTATGCCGGTAAAGACAGTACCCCCAGGCACTCAGTTTGATATAACAGATAGCTACTTTGTGTTACATGTGGAATCAGCTACTGAAGTAAAAGAAGTTTCAAAATGTTTGTTCTTCAGCCAACTCCAGCATGCATTTTTTTTTCTTTTTAAAAAAGTTATGTCTGCTTATGGGCCCTCATTTTATTGAGCAGATTGCTTGGAGCCATTTGCAGCAGAGAGATTAGGAAACTATATTCCTCTTGTATGTAAAACTCCTAGAGTCCTGGAAAGAAAATAAACTTTCCCGCAACGTGTCCTTCCTTGAACACCAGTGAGTTTTCTTAAGATTATTTTGTTCCCCCTGCTCTACTTTGTGTTTTGTGAGAAGATGTTAAGAAAGAGCTGGGGAGGGGGAAGAGGAGGAAAGCACCCTTTTGTGAGGAGCACCTGTTCTCCATAGAAGCTCGGTTAAAAATTGCCTAAGAATTTACAAGGCTCATATGCTTTCTAACGTAGCTTTGCCATTTATATGCAAAACTGGTGCTTTGTTATGTTTTGAATTTCCTCAAGATAGTTGCTCTGCTGAGAACCACATGCTGAAACAGTGCATACCCTGAAAACACGATAACGGTGGGAAATATAGCACCTCATATATATTACAAACAACTGTTCATCCGTTGCACTTGAAGGTGAGCTAAGAAGAAAGTTCATATTCTTCCCAGGAAAGTATTCTTCCCATAGAGAAATATGGGGAAATAGTATGCAAATATATGCAGGGTAAAAGAAACGTCTAACAAAAGTTCGTCTGTTTTATTTAATCTACTCTTCACTTTCTCTCACACTTTCTCCTAGGGATGGACACAGCAGCCTATTCATAGTACAAAGAAGCAGCTTTTTCTCATTGGAGGATCATGCATACTTGTCTTCAACAAGTGCTTTCACGATGGAGTCTAGATCCTGCAATCTGCAAGGGTGGTGAGGTTACTTGATGTTCATTTGAAAGGCCTCCCCTTCATTAGCTTATCCTTGCCTTTTCCTCCTCATGCATGTCCTGAGGAAATGGTAATTGTGATATTGGCATGCACCCTCCCACCCTCCCATTTGGGAGCAGGTGTGGCTACAACCATTGCTGGAACTACATACATCCATCCATTTTCAAATGAGCACAGTGGGGGTGGGGGTGGGAGGCAATGCCGGATCAATCTGCACTGAGCTTTCATTTTTCATTTTTCAGAATGAATCCAGTTTGTGAATAAGTGCTTTCTGGGGCCATATAATATGCAATAGGTCCAGATTGTGTGTGGGACTAGGTAGGAAAAACAAGATCTCTGTGATCATGGAGTGTATAATGTCATGTACATACAGTCTGTGTCAGACTACAATCATAAACATATCTAGTCAGAAATAAGTTCTATTAAATTCAACGGGCTTAGTCAGAAATAAGTTCTATTAAATTCAACGGGCTTAGTCAGAAATAAGTTCTATTAAATTCAACGGGCTTAGTCTTAGATAAGTGGGGCTAGAGTTGCAGCTTTAGTCTTGCACATGCACTTTCATAGGACTGTTCTGTCCTATTTCTGCATTTTATGTTATTCTATGATATATTCATTTATTAAAATGACTTCATGAATGTTTGTATTTGACAAATACAGTGGTACCTTGGGTTAAGAACTTAATTCGTTCTGGAGGTCTGTTCTTAACCTGAAACTGTTCTTAACCTGAGGTACCATGGGGCCTCCCGCTGCCGCTGTGCCGCCACCACACAATTTTTGTTCTCATCCTGAAGCAAAGTTCTTAACCTGAGGTACTATTTCTGGGTTAGTGGAGTCTGTAACCTGAAGCATCTGTAACCTGAAGCGTCTGTAACCCAAGGTACCACTGTACATATTCTGGAGTATATTTTCTCACAAAATACACTTCTTTTAATGGAAAGGAAGTATATTTTGAATGCATGGAATTTGAAATTTATTGTATTGCATTTCTAAATCAGTCTTAAGCAGTGTACAAAAATACGACACAACAATCAGCATTTTAGAATGTCTGTTAAAGGAATAGCTGCATCACAAAATTCAGAGAAATGCAAAATCCAGTGGACAACTATTGTTCTTCACAGTACTGTTGTTTCAGTTCACAAATTTGTTCACAAGGTAAGGATCTGCTCAGCTCATATTGGAATTTGCAAAGCATAAAATCTTCAAATACTTTACGTTCTTCATCTTTCTAATTTTTTCCTCTCTCTGATGGGGATTAGATTTCAACAATATCTGGAGGGCCACAGGTTTCCCACTCCTGCCGCTATGGGCATTTCTTTCCTGTAGTATTTAAATCCCTTCAAGAAATGGTTCAGAAGATGAAGTTTCAGGGAGAGTCATGGGTTTTGAGCTGTGTAGATCACTACATTATTTGAGATCATAAACTTAGAAGCTGTGCTCCTGAAGTTCCTAATCTGCAACATGGGTTCAGCCTGCTAAATAGCTTGTTATTTGCTTCAGCCAGAGCTAAAAATAGCAATCAAGTCCCCTACTTTATTATTATTTTTAAAAATCGTTTTCTCTCAAGGGAGAAGTAAAAAAAAATTAATAATAATGGGGAAAGACTTTGAATTTTTCTGCTTTTTATCCCAGTTTAGAAGAATTTGCTATTTCTCGAGGCCAAATCCTCATTGCAGCTTTCTATTGACATATGATTGATTCTTTGTACTCTGGCAGTAGGTGGTCTGCTTGTAACAAGTCATTGCCTTTCATGCTGTTAAACAACTAACTCTGTGGTAGGGGGAAAGTCTCAAAAAGAGACATTGCATTTGGGAGCAGGGACACTTTCTTGGGCTTGATCCAAGAAAGCACATACTATTATATTGATTTTTTTTCAAGACAACCCAAAATCAGGCCCAAGCAACTTATAATAACCCACTAAACCAAATGCAGTATTTGATCCACAGATGAAGCAAAGGATTTAATATTCAATTTAATGAAGGAGACAACTCAATGCATACAATAATATAGGTACATGGAATTTCCTCCAAAGAAGGCCTGGGGAAGCTACAGTCCATGGTCCTAGGATTCAGCTAGAATAGTAAAGAAAAAACGATTTGTATGCCTTGTATATGCGACATAACATTGTGCCACCAGATGGCGATGTGGAGTCTGATTTTTCTCTACCTGTTTTCCCTGTTCAAATTTACAACGCTTTAAACTGAAACACTTCTTTGATGTGTCTAGATCCAGGCCTCAGAGGCAGAGCTAGCCGCTCGGGCAGCCAGAGTGGGGTGTTCCACCCAGGGGGGCGATCGGCACGGTGGCAATCTGCCCAGGGGGGATTTTGACACCCCCCTCTTGGATGACACCCAGGGTAAACCTCCTCCACAGCCCCCCTTCCTACACACCTGCCAGGCTCCTCTTTTTGGTCTATCAGGCTGTTTTGGCTAAGCTTCACCCACCGCATCTGGTGTGTCAGGTAATGATTTAACTGTCACTGACTCTGGGGTTGACTTGTGTGTCCACAGAGCAATGCAACTGATTGTCAATAGTGACAAAAATGGATCAGCTATTGCTATTATGATGTGAGGTGGTTAATAGGTGGATGATCAAACTTGAGCCATGGCAGGTGGTGGGGGAGATAAGGCCAGAGCCTGCTAGCCTTATCCAAACCCTTATCCCTGCCCTAAAGCTGCTGTATGTAAACCCACTCATGGCTTGCGAGATGACTGTGTACTGTAGATGTCATTCTTTCCATTAAGCATTTATCCCATACTCTGTGGTCTCCCCACCTGCCTAGACTTCCAGATCTGGGGAAGTCCCATGGGAGAACCTCACCTTGAAAATGATATTGTCATGTTGGGAAAAGGCAGAGAAAATTGTCATGGGGATGAAGCAACCTAGCTTGATGGTAGTGCACATGCTTTTCTATTATATAGGCCTATGTTCACCCCTTAGCAACTCCCGTTGAAACATCCCAGAAAGTGAGTCCTGGAAAAGTTTATGTCTGTGACACTAGAGATCAGAACTCAATCAGAAAAGCGATTGCTTAGCAAGCTAGACTAATGGCTTGATACAATGCATTCTGTACTATTATGTTTTCCTCAGAGTAGATCCATTGAAATAAAAGGTATTAAGTTAATCATATCTATAAATATGAATGGGTCAGCTCTGAGTAGGAGTAGCACTGGATACAGCCCCATGTAAAACAGCTCCATATGTTGCTGTTTTCCTTGTAAAGGTTTAGTATATGCATTTTTAAAATGTGGTGCAGTATGTTTAAATTCAAACAGAGAGATGAAGAAGGTGGGTATGTGCATAGGGAGGATGGAAATTAATTTAGCATATAGATTTGGAATAACCCAACCTAATCTCTGGCTTCAATTCTGAAGCTGGTAACAAATTCAGTGGAGGCAATCCACAGATCCTCTGCTTAAACATTGCATTAGACTATGTTTGCTCTTCCTCCTCTGTAATCCCTTCCCCTTCAAAAGTCACTTTGACACATTAATCTTTCCTCAGTGGACTGGCCATTTTATGTTCTGAGCTGGTAAAATTCAAATGAGCTTCATATTGACTACATCGCTGCAAAGATTTCCAGTAAAGAGAAGCATAAGACTTAGTCGGATGAGAAGTGACAACCTGTAGCCTATATTTCAATAGGATACTTTATTTTATTTTTGGAAACCCAATTCCTATATATCATTGGGCTATAATCAAATTGTCAGTAAGTGTTACATTATGTGTAACTAATTAAACTTATATGTAGTGAATAAGTTAGATACTTAGCTGCCAAACTTTTCATATGGTGTCCTTTTCCATGAAAAGTTTTAATAGATGCTAATTAAAGAGACATACAAGAAGGTGTTTTGATTCAAAATGAGTCATCTAATGAAATGCAATCATTTTCTGCCAATCCCTAGATCTTCACAATTATTGAAACAATCCCCTTAATAAAGAATGTAAAGCAAAGAGCTTTGAAAGTAAATTTTTAATTGTTTTCTGGATCAGAACCATTGGGTCCAATCTTGGGAAAGGTATTTGTATCTAACTCTCATTACTATCAATTAGACTTAATAATTTATTCATATCCTTTAAATCACATTTATATTAAAAATCCTAGGTAGTTTAATACACAGCATCCCAGGCATAAGAAACATGCAGTTTCCAGGGTTCCTGTTGTTCATATAAAGAACTCAGGTGTCCTGGGGAAAGTACACTTCTTAGGCTCTCTGGCACCTGCAACTGTTGCAGTATTTTGAGAAGGGAAAATGGGGGAAGGCACAGTGATTCAAATCACAGTCTGAGCTGGGGAAGAACTGGGGATTGACTCAATTTGTAATGCAGTCATTCATTATAAATCTCGTATTCCATGCAGTTAAAAACAAGGTAAGATAAGGTATTGTTATTTGGATATTGTCCTCTTCTGGTTTGCATAGGAGCCCAGGAAGCATATCAGCACTATGGAGTAAGAACCTTGCTCCAGCAAAGGTCAGAGGTGAACTGAGGCCTTTGGAGCCTCTCTTCCTCCAATTCACCTCTCTTAAGTGCCTCTCTGTGAGAACTGCAGTCCTTGAAGGGTCAAGGACTTTTGCACTCTCTGACCTCTGGTGTACTCCCAAAGCCACTGGATTGGCAATGTAGATTTCAAGGCACTGGGAGCCTCAGAGGAAGGCAGCCATGAGGGCCCCATCTCTGTTTTTATAAGCCATGTTGTGGCTGGATCTGGTCCAGGGGGTAATAGGAGCATGGATTTAGTTCCCCTTGGCCAAGGATTTAGTTGCTCCCTAATCTGCACCATCAGGCTCAGGGTCTGAAACCCAATCTGCATCTGTCAGAGGCTCAGGAGCAGAAGAGCAGGGGAGAGAGCAAATAGAGAGCGGAGGAGAGGAATCAGAGGGGAGCGTAGGGGAATATGACAGTGGACCGAGAGATTCCATGAGCTTCTCCAGCGAATCTGAAGATTCCCAGGAGGGGGCGCCTATGGTAAGGGCGAGGCGAATCCCAGAGGGGACGATCCATAAACAAGGAACCAGAGGGGAGTACCAAAGGAGTAGCGGAGGAGTAGGGCCAGTTCCCTCACCAGAGCACAGTGGGGGGGAAGAGTCACGTGAGTCAGGACCAGCTTCTCCTCCATCGGGGAGTGGGGAGACGGAGGGAAGGCCAGGTCCAGCTAGCCTCCCCGAAAGGGGGAGCAGTGACACAAGTGTAACGGTCAGAAGGAAAGTGGGAGGCTGCGCGCGCGCGCCAAGTTCAAATGTGGAGGAGCGCGGGACAGCAGAAAACCCGGATTGGGAGCCAGGTCCTAAAGCCCGAAAGGGGGGGGGAGGAGTCGGGAGAATCAGCGTCAGAGGAATCTCGGAGGGCTGAGACTCCGACTAGCAGAAGGACCCAGAGAAAGAAGGAACAGAGGAAGAGGTCGAGTAAGGCTAGAATCTTAAGCTGGTGTCAGGGGGGAGGAGATTCAGATGGGACTTCTACGGTCTGATGGATAGATGTAGCGTTGCGCGCTGCGCGTCTGGAAATGAGACTGAACTTCAATAAAGACTTTTAAACTTGAGCAAGAAGCAGCGTTGGTCTTGTGTGAGCTGGGACCTTGGGCAGCGCTGACAGCATCCTTAGCCAATAAGTCTACTGCTGGCATCTGGCATCATGAGAGACAATTGCAGCTTTATGGCTCCCCATATAAAATCTGGCGAAGCACCCCCTCTCTGAATATTGCTGTATTTCAATAAATCACTAGTGGATTGGTCTTCCTGGCCTTAAATATATAATTTGGATACCACAATACTACTCAAGCAAAGCGATTCTCAGAAAGTGTCTCTAGGAGATAGAAAATCTCGCCAAGAAGGTTGAAGAGTTTTGTCACAAAGACATGTCCCAGAAAAAAGAGAGAGCATTGTTTTATTACAGTAACTTCTAAAAGAGAAACAAAAAGCCAGCGATACGTTGAATTATTAAGGGATGTCTATTTCCTCTATAGTTGCTAATGCTTCAGCATGTCTGAAAACTTTATGCTTGAAGTAGTTGATCACAAATAGACGTTTCTGAAGGTCCCTCCAGGCTGACATGCACTTTGAGGGAATTAGAGGCAGCTTTGTTTGAAAGTGTCCTAAATTCCTTTAATTTATGTGACAGGGAAAATTGTCAAGAAAGATGTGAAGTCAAAGCTGTCCTGATTACCTGTGATAGATTCTGTCAGTAATATCAAATCTTAATTCAAAGAAAATTCATTTCTCCAACTCCCCAACCCTCACTCCCTTTCCATCACGTTTTCCTCCTCTCCTGCCTTCCCTTTAAACATAACCTGATCTGTAGCATTTCTCATAAAAGAATGTAGAACTAGCAGCAAAAGCAATAAATATCCTCTTTTATGTACAGGCTATCAGCGCTAGAATAATCACTCATATATTTCTCCAGCCAACAGTGCTCTTACTTAACCCAGCCTTCCTCAACATGGTGCTCTCCAGATGTTTGGGAAACCTCCCATTCATCCCAACCAGCATGGCCAGTGCCTAAGGATAATAGGAGCTCTGGTCTAAACATTTAGTGTAGCACCAGCTTATGGAAGGATGTTCTAAACCTAGGAAGCAGGTATCAATCTGGTCTCGAACAGACTTTTCTTCTGTCCCAAATGTGACTGAACCATAATACTGAACCATATGGAGTCACCTTGATCCATCAGTATTATCTACACTGACTGACAGGGGCTCTCCAGGATTTCAGACAGGGAACATTCACAGCCATACCTGGAGGTGCTGGGGATTGAACCTGGAACGTTACACATTCAAAGCAGATTCTGTAGAATGAAACTTTGACTCTTCCACACACAACCCTGATGTCAATGTTTATGTAAAGTTTATGTAAAGTTCATTGACAATAAGGAAGGGTGGTGGTGGCAGTGCAGATTTTTACCCCATAACTAAATTTGGGTGCCACTGGGTAACATATTTTGGGCCTTTCTTTTGGTAAATATGGCAATATTTTTTTTCAAGTCAAACTTAGCTAATTCACACTTTTGAAAAAATACACAAACTGAAACACAGCCATCCTTCGAAAGTCACACTTCTATTAATTTTTCCATGCAGTTTTCCAGTCAGGTAATGTTTACAAAAAATGCACATAATAGGGTAAAGTGCACACACAAATGCATATATTATTAAAATAACATACAGATATAGCAAAAACTGCTTTGCAAAATTGTTTGTATTAGGAAGAATGCACCAAAAAATGTGCATATTGTACAATGAAGTTATTTGGTTGTTATATTGGCATAAATTATTACTAAAATGCTGATGAATTTTCATGTGGACATTTTTTAAAAGCAAAATGAAGTGGAAATATAGAAACTGGAATTTAAGATTGTAAAAATGAGAAACCCAAACTGAAATATTCACCCATTGCTAATAATGAGTGGGCAACTTGTACCCCTTCAGGCGTTTTACTCCAGCTCACACCAGTCCAGAAAGCATGGCCAATGGTAAGAGATGAAAGAATTTGTAGACCATCAGTATCTGGAGCCCCACTGGCTGCCCAGCCCTGTTCTATCCATGTTTGACAAATGGAAATGGGTGCTTTTAACTCAGCATGGTGAAGTCTTGTGTTTACAGAGACATTGTTTTAATCAATTTTCCCCAAGAAGCAGAAGTGCATGTAGAAGGTTTTGTGGAGACAAACTAGATGTGATGTGGAGTTACAGGTCTCTTTGGTCTTACTTAAAAAAACAAAACAAAAAACAAAAAACAGTGCCAGAGCACTGTGAACAAGAGTGAAAAAGCAGGGACTGGGATTGACTGCTAACCCTCTTCCCTTCCATCTTTTGTCTGGTAAAAAAAACATATCCCAGATGCTTTTCTTCCCTTGGGGCAAAATATACAGTGGTACCTCGAGTTAAGTACTTAATTCGTTCCGGAGGTCCGTTCTTAACCTGAAACTGTTCTTAACCTGAAGCACTACTTTAGCTAATGGGGCCTCCCGCTGCTGCCGTGCCGGCGGAGCACGATTTCTGTTCTCATCCTGAAGCAAAGTTCTTAACCCGAGGTACTATTTCTGGGTTAGTGGAGTCTGTAACCTGAAGAGTATGTATCCTGAAGCGTATGTAACCTGAGGTATCACTGTACAGGGAATTTGGCTCACAGAATCTAGCTCAACTGATACCTGCACATTGGAACTTGTAGCTGAGGTTGTAGGTCAAATTCAGCTGAAGAAGAAAAGCTATGTTGATATCAGCAGAGCTCTGGAATTGCACTAGCTAAAGGTCTTTTGGCTCAACAGAAAACTGACCTATTCACAGAAAGGTCAATGTGCTGTAGACGCCGTGTTTAAAAATAAGTGGGAAAGAGTCCACTAAGGTCTTGAGCTAGATGTTGTTGATCTGAGCAGAGTTTGGATCGTTATATTGATGCACACTCACATTTGTTCTGGCTCCCAATTGCATTTACAATTCCTCAGTGATGCTTTGGGAAGGGTAGCCATTAGTCTAAGAAGATTCCTAGGTCAGAGGGTTCACAAAACTTATCGTGATTTTCTTTTGAATATTAGTTAAGGCTATAGTCACATCAGCAGATTTCTTGCTAGGACTGTCCTGAACCGTCACCACACATATGAGTTCAAATAAGAAATAATTGTGGAGGCTGAAGATGTTTGCCATTAGATGGCCTTTGGGGGGTTAATTTTGGTCAGGTCAAATTTATTGGGCCGGAAGGGGAATTTGTGTATGTTATAGGCAGGGCAGACTTAACACTCAGGAAGCAGAATGAATAAGGATGTATACATTTCAACTTGTGGGCTTTCTTTCTGAAACCATCAGTATTGAATGACATGGTGAGGATGAGGTATTGCCTAACCTTCCAATGAGTGAGT
Organism: Podarcis raffonei; assembly: GCF_027172205.1. Classification (NCBI taxonomy): domain Eukaryota; kingdom Metazoa; phylum Chordata; class Lepidosauria; order Squamata; family Lacertidae; genus Podarcis; species Podarcis raffonei. The sequence continues at coordinate 44,112,144 of NC_070609.1, forward strand.
CACTATGCTTTAGCACAGTGGTGTCCAAACTTTTTTCAAAGAGGGCCAGATTTGATGAAGTGAAGGGCCGTTGACCTTTTTTTAGGACTGAAGTTGTTGAGGGTTTTTTAGGATTTTACCCCAGGAAATAAACTGCCACAGGGGCTGAATTAAATCAACCAGCTGGTCGGATTAGGCCCCCGAAATGGACTTTGAACATACCTGCTTTAGCATGTAGGAGAAAAGGAAAGGTGAGGCAGCAGGGAAGGTGGCATAGCGCAAATGCACCAGCGCCAGATTGGCACAGCAACAAACTTTGAATTATTTAATTTATTTCAATGCCTGACTCCCGAAGGAGCCCAGGGTGGCAACTTGCTGCCACCTTGCTCCTCTTCCTCTGCCGCCAGGTAATCAGCACTGACTCATCTCAGGGAGTCAGGTAAACATTTCCACCGCACTGCACCATCAGTTTACTTTTGCATAATGCTTTTGTGAGCTGTGTCTCTACCAGCAGCCATCCCCCAAGTCCATCTCCCTCTCCCTATGGAGAGAAGAGTCTGGAATCTGGTATGCATCATCATCTGCCAGGTCACAAAAGTGACTTTCCCATACAATCCAGTGTATCATAAATTGTAAACTGGTTACCTCCAGGAACACCTTACCATAAATACTCCTGCTGAGCCACTGTGGTCCTTGGAAGAGGAACACAGGTAGCCACCTTACAGTGAGTCAGACTATTGGTCCATCTAGCTCAATATTAGCTACACCAGTAGCCTTCAAGGTGATCCAAGGCAGCACTACTCTCTTGCAAATACATGGTTAAAAATCAAGAAATGGATTCCCAAATGCATGTTTGGGATTTTGAATGTTTTGTGGTATTTTATGCATTGTGATTTGCTGTTTTTTTATTATTGTAGATTGGTAATTCTTTCTTGTGGTTGGTAAGTGCAAACTGTTTAATTATTATCTGTTGATGTTTAATTTTACTGTTTACTCTTAGATTCTGATGTACTGTTGAATGTTGCTTTGTTTGATATGTTGGTCATTTTAGTTATTGTGACTTTTATATTGGATACTATTAATGTTTGATGTTTTATTATGTTTTAATGTGTTGGAAGCCGTCCAGAGTGGCTGCGGCAACCCAGACAGATGGGTGGGATATAAATAAATAAATAAAAATATTATTATATATTATTTTTGAGTTGAAGGTGAGTTGAAATGATTGAAGACTATTGGTCCGCATGCACTGGCAGCAAAAATGGTTCTTTCTCAACCCTACCTAGAGGTTCTGGGGATTGGATCTGGAACCATCTGCATGCAAGGCAGATTCTCTGCCACTGAGCTATGACAAAGTCCCTGGCTATTATTTCCACTAGCCTGATCAGATCCATTTAAATCACAAGCTGCTTTCATCTTAGATGAACTTTGAGGTATAACTTTTAAGTAATATTTTTTTAATTGACGCTGAAATGGAGAATGCCTATATGTATTGCTGAAAACCGCTTTAACATGGGGAAATTCCACTGGAGTATACAAAGTGTTCTCTGGGCTCCTTGATGGGTTGATAATTAACTGTTATTGTCTCTGATAGGTCTGAGGAGATGTTTTAAACTTAGATCAAATGAGACGTATTGAATTGCAAATTTGCCAAGTTGGGAGTAAAGATGTGTGAAAGAGTCTCCTGAAGGGAGAAAAAGCAACTCCATGAAAAATGGAGGCAGAAAGGAGAGAGATTGAGATCTTTGATTCTGGATCTGTTTGGAATTATATTTTATTTCTAATATGCTGAGCCTTTCATAGACAGCACCAGATATTATATGAAATTATTTGGATGTATCTTTGATGTTTTTTGTTCTGTTTTGAAGGAAGTTCTGCAAATAATGTTTTGAATACTATTTAGTGGGTTTGTACAATGTTTCATTCCAAAAGGAGTCAGTTTTTATGCATCTATTTGCTTCAAGATGCATAATAGTAAGATATGCAATAATAAATAAGGAATGTAAAGAGGGAAGGAAAGAAGACTTATTTGCTTGGGATTTTTTTTTTTTGGGGGGGGGTAAATAAATGGTCTCTGATTGCAACAGTGGCAGATGCAGGTATTTAAGGTCTGTGTCATTCTGGAGACCTATAATCAGCTAAAGTTATCCCGGACACAGTAAATCTCAGACCTTACCTTGTGTGGATATATTGAAATGTAACATTTGCTACACATATATGACTAGGAAAAGTTATTGATGAACATAAACATTAGACACAATATAAATGAGAAAAGATGGCTGTAATGTACAAGCTGCAGACAACAGTATTCATCATGACCCACAGGGAAATTTCTTGCTCTTCCAGAAATGTTTTTGAATTGCAGCAAAATAATAGTATATTGGGTTTAGGCTTAGAGGACATTGTGTGTTAAAGAATTCAACCAACAACTCATCTCACTCCCCGCTCCCCGAGTAGCCTGATGAGGTATTTTGGTTGTGATACCTTCTTCTGTTGCTGAATTTAAAGTGTTCTGCTCTGTTTGAAATTGTGTTATGTGTTTTATGATTGTAATGGTTTTATCTCTTTATATAATTATATATCCTATTGTTTTAACCTGCCCTGGGACCTTATAGTGAAGGGGAAGGAAAGAAACCTTATCAGTTATTAATGATAAACTTATGAATTTTAAATGAATGATTGGTTGTGATCGTCAGTCTGAAACAGAACTCATTAGCTGATTCAAATTATTCTTTTAGACATTTTTTGTTTAAAAATTATTTTTCTGTAAGCAATACTTTGTTATATACGTTGGTAATTTGGGGGCCCATATGCAAAAAAAGTTAAACACAGTCTACCAAGTATACCTGGGGAATTTTCAACCCCTTTTTCTGTTGCCTCCTGAGCTCCTCCCCCCCAAAATGTCCCTGGTGATAAGGAGATAAGGTGTTGTCAGCAGAAAGGGGGAAAATCACCACCCTTCCCAATATGCATAGAAGCCCAGGCGATTTTGATGTGATATGTATAAAAAGCTTCTAGCGAGAGTATCTAAAAGGAACTCTCCTATACCCCCCCTCTGAAGATTAAATGTTCCTTTAGAAAGTAAACACAGACACACATACACAGACACCCACCCACACACACACACACACACACACACATTTCCTCCCCGCCCGCCCCAAAAAGAATCAAGCGTGGCGACTTTTTGTAAATGTTTTCCACATTGCATGATGGATATTGAAACGTATACATTCCAACATTAAGCAATGATAAGAGACTTAAGAATAGATATAACTGTGGGAAGAGATATCTTCTTAAATTCTTTAGTCAATCAGGTGTGAAACGGTATAATATCTTAAAAGGACACATTTGGTAGCATGAAAGACAAGTGCAATGAAGCCTGAGCTTATAAATTCACTGCTTTCTCCAGCCTTTAAAGCTGTAAATAGACTGTCTCTCTTTTTTAACCTCTCAGTGACAATTCTGGAGTTGAGATGCAATTGAACTTTTTTCTTTATCATTACAAGCTGGGCATAAGGATGATGAAATGGAACACTTCACCTTGGCTAGAGGCAACTTTGTTGTTGTTGTTGTATTCTATCTGGTTGATGCCAAGTCTAATTGGTTGCATTTCTTTGCCTGATACAAGACAAAAAACAGCTGTTAGCAGATAGCATTCAACCTTTGAAGAAGCCTGATTTATTTCCAAGATAAAACTCCTTCTATATGTTAAACTTCATCAGTGCTGAAACAATGGCTTATCTCAGTAAAACATTGGGGGCTAAGGCTACAGCTCTAGACTAGAGATGGAACATCATTTCATTTGGTCTGCATTCTAAACCAAACTGATCCATTCCACAGTTTCTAGATCTATATATGTGGATCTGAATGCATTAGCAATCACATTGTGCACATCTCCATTTTTTGCGGTGCGTTTTGGTTACAAAATGCATATCGAAATGCATACATTATAGCGGAAATGCACTGAAAAGCATATGAAATACCATTTTAGGAGGGGTGCATAGAAAAAATCCATACAAGCTAATTGCATTTCTTTTTCCATGCATTTTTAAAAAAATTCAACTACAGAAAATGGGACAGAACGGGCTTATGATTAAATGCATATGAAACTGACATGGAATGGAAATAGGCTGATCTGCCCATTCCTGCTCTAAAATTCAGGCTTATTGAACCTATATTAATCCATTTGAGACAAGCTGAGCAAATCCAAAGTTTCATTATTTCCTCTTTGCCTGATTCAAACAGTATTCTCCCCACCTATATAAGAATTTGTTCAGGGTTCCCACTGACATGGAGAATACACACAGAACATATCACATGTTCAGCTAGCTGTGATTCCATTCATGTGCAAAGCTGTTCTAAAATGGGAAAAGTCGTGAAGGTGACTCAGAAACTCCAACTAAGCCAGAATGCAGCTCCTAGACTGGTGATTGAGAGCGGTCACCAGGACCATATAACACTGGTCCTTAAAGACCTACATTGGCTCCCAGTAGGTTTCTGAGCACAATTCAAGGTGTTGGTGCTGGCCTTTAAAGCCCTAAACAGTCTCGGCCCTGTATACCTGAAAGAGCGTCTCTACCCCCATCCTTCAGCCTGGATACTGAAATCCATCTCTAAGGGCCTTCTGGTGGTTCCCTCACTAGGGACCCCCCCCCCACCATGGAGTACCCTCCTATCATATGTCAAGGAGATGAGTAACTATACTGTACAAACTTTAGAAGATATCTGAAGGCAGCCTTCTCTAGGGAAGCCTTTTAAAGTGTAATGTATTATGTTTCTATATATGTTTGAAGTCATCCAGAGTAGCTAGAGCAACCCAGTCAGATGGGTGGGGTAGAAATAAATTATTAATATTATTATTAGTCATCTGGTACACATTGCTCTGCAGAAGCGCTGAAAGGCAAAGCTTGCATCCAAGTTGATCATACACAACACACATACCCAAGCCTTAGTCATACAGTACTTATATGTAAGGCATAAGTAGGGAAGGACAAATCTGTCAATTTCAGTTTCTCATTCATCCTGTCATGATAATTTTGAATGCGGGTACACACCATCTTCAGTCTAGTTGACAAAGGCCTTTGACCTTATCAGCCGAAAAGAAACACCATGGAACAGCTGTATCAGCAGAAGCAGAAGCCTTCATCTGCCCCAGCTGTAAAAAAAAGTCTCTCCTTTCTAAGTCCTGACTTTGCATGCAGGAGATAGACTGCATGCAGCTCACCAAGGGTTTAAGGCCCATTGACTACCCACACCTTGTTTACTTGCTCAGTCAAGGACATTTCCATGGGTGTGACCACTGCTGCTGGCTGACAGCTTCAAGGAGTACAGGTGAGAACTGAGTGCAGGGTGGGGATTAAAGGGGGATATACTAAACCCCTGGGTGTTTTTGCCTGGCTGGAACATGTCTGAACTGGCTGGAACCCCTGATTTCTGATAATGCCTTTTACATGTCTAGTTGTGATGGGTGTGTGAATATGTGTGTAGAAACTAGTCTACTGCAGAAAGGTAAAATTGTGACTCTGACCCCACCCCACCTCTCATTAACATGCAGCCCACATAAAGTTAGAATCATAGAATCATAGAGTTGGAAGAGACCACAAGGGCCATCAAGTCCAACCCCCTACCAAGCAGTTGTCCAGAAGACCCTCTGGATGAAAATGGTTCCCCACCCTGCTTCTCCATTCTTATGCACATTCTTATTATGTGAATAGATCTACTTCTATAGTCCTCCTCGGACTGTGCCACTTTAAATGGAAAGGAAGGATTATTCTTCTAAGTGATTTCAAGTTTTACATTTAATGCAGTTCAACCTGTTTTGAAAGGGCCTGCCACAGTTGTATGAATAGGAATGGTGAGTTTAATGTCACAGTGCTCCTAAAACGTCTTGAGCATCTTACCAGATGGATAACAAGTAGTCATAGCAGACAATTCCATGAACTACAGATATTCTGACGTGGATAAAATGATTTCATTAGTCAGTGAATCATTAATTCTGTCATCTAGAAAAATCCAACATAGAATAATGAGGTATTCCCAGAGCACTTGAAACAGGATGAGTTGGAGATGTTCTTCAGAAATGAAATAATTTCATTAGCTTAAACTAAGATAAAAGGATCCATTGCCTTGTGGCCATTCTCTTTGTGGTTAAATTAGCATCCTCCATCAGTTCATTTTAGCAAAGTGCTTTCTAAGGTCCTGAAAACTGGAAAATATCTCAAACCTTACCTTCATTATGGATGTACATTACATAATAGCATCTTTTGAAACTCATGTTTAGCACACAGACAGATGGGTGCAGTGAAGTGCGATATTAATCAAAAACAGCTTCAAAAGTAGGCAGGAGCATACGGGAATCCTGGGTTGACTACATACCTGAATGTGAATTTCCAATCTGGTCTGAGAATTAAGAATCCCTTTGCTGTTGCCCAGGACATAATATGTAGGCTAACACTGAAAGTTGACTTTACTTTTCAATAGATTTTATGAACATGCAGCATCTAGGAACATAGGAAGCTGCCTTACACAGTGGCTGAATTCGGACAGCACATTATTCTGTTTTCCTGATGCTTTCTTGCTGCATTTCATCTTTCATATGACAAAAAAGTCACTTCTGAAAATCTAGCGGAATCTAGTCAATGTTTAGCCCTCATTTCCATGTTAATTTTCCCCCCAGGAAAAAAATCCCTTTGTAACCCAGTTAACTTAGATAATCGCTGAAATTTCACATTGTAATTTCATGTGATGATATTTGGTTCAGTGTCCCAACATACAGTTCTTTTCTGCCATTTAAAATTTAGCATGATACGACAGTGTATCAATCAAATAGTCACAGTTCCCTAATACAGCAGGCACTGGAGTGTAGAAGGAACAATAGAAATTGGGACAGAAACATTAACATTATAATCAGGAACACTAATGCACTAAGCGCCATGTCAGAAAGCAACTGAGTCAGACCATTGGTCCATCTAGCTGACCAGCAGTAGCTCTCCAGGGAATCTTTCATAGCCCTACCTGGTGATGCCATGAATTGTACCTTGGACCTTCTGAATGCAAAACGTATGTTCTACCACTAAGCTTTCTACTTTCACAGATTCATTTCAATATTTATTCTGCAGATCTGGTTCTATAAACTTAAATGAATATGCCCTTACTTCAACCTATTTTACCTGTGTCTCATCTCCTTATTTCCCAGTCACAACACAATTTGAAATCTTTTGTATTAATGCAACATGTTATGTTGCTGTCATTATCAACAGTGCAAAAGATGTAGACTCTTTATGCTTGACTAAAATTGCAATGAGAAAAAAAAATGAAGTGCTTGAGAAAGAAGCATGAACCGCTATTTCACAAGAAAAACTGAAGATACAGTAGATCTTTATTCTTTGCCATGGAAAACAGCAGTAGTTCCAAATTCTGTACAAAGTTTACATGACAAGCTCAGATATCAGCACGTGTAGACACAAAGTCAGAAAAGCTAAAGCACAGAATGAACTCAGGCTTGCTAGAGAGGTTAAAAGCAACAAAAAAGGCTTTTATGGGTATGTTCGTAGCAAAAGGAAGAACAAAGAAATAGTGGGGTCACTCAGAGGAGAAGATGGTGAAATGCAAAGAGGCGACACAGAAAGGGCTGAACTCCTCAATGCCTTCTTTGCCTCAGTCTTCTCCGATAAGGAAAACAATGCCCGACCTGAAGAATTTGGAGCAAATGATTCAGCAGAGGAAACACGGCCCAGAATAACTAAGGAGATAGTACAAGAATACTTGGCTAGTTTAGATGTATTCAAGTCTCCAGGGCCAGATGAACTGCATCCAAGAGTATTAAAAGAACTGGCAGATGTGATCTCAGAACCACTGGCAGTCATCTTTGAGAATTCATGGAGAACAGGCGAAGTCCCGGCAGACTGGAGGAGGGCAGATGTTGTCCCTATTTTCAAAAAGGGGAAAAGAGAGGACCCAAATAATTACCGCCCAGTCAGTCTGACATCAATACCAGGGAAGATTCTGGAGCAGATCATTAAGCAAACTGTGAGCACCTAGAAAGGAATGCTGTGATCACCAATAGTCAGCATGGATTTCTGAAAAATAAGTCTTGTCAGACTAACCTGATCTCGTTTTTTGACAGAATTACAAGCCTGGTAGATGAAGGGAACGCAGTGGATGTAGCCTACCTTGATTTCAGCAAGGCATTTGACAAGGTGCCCCATGATATTCTTGTAAAGAAGCTGGTAAAATGCGGTCTTGACTATGCTACCACTCAGTGGATTTGTAACTGGCTGTCTGACCGAACCCAAAGGGTGCTCATCAATGGTTCCTCTTCATCCTGGAGAAGAGTGACTAGTGGGGTGCCACAGGGATCTGTCTTGGGCCCAGTCTTATTCAACATCTTTATCAACGACTTGGATGATGGTCTCAAGGGCATCCTGATCAAATTTGCAGATGACACCAAACTGGGAGGGGTGGCTAACACCCCAGAGGACAGGATCACACTTCAAAATGACCTTGACAGATTGGAGAACTGGGCCAAAACAAACAAGATGAATTTTAACAGGGAGAAATGTAAAGTATTGCACTTGGGCAAAAAAAATGAGAGGCACAAATACAAGATGGGTGACACCTGGCTTGAGAGCAGTACATGTGAAAAGGATCTAGGAGTCTTGGTTGACCACAAACTTGACATGAGCCAACAGTGTGACGCGGCAGCTAAAAAAGCCAATGCAATTATGGGCTGCATCAATAGGAGTATAGCATCTAGATCAAGGGAAGTAATAGTGCCACTCTGGTCAGACCTCACCTGGAGTACTGTGTCCAGTTCTGGGCACCACAGTTCAAGAAGGACACTGAGAGACTGGAACGTGTCCAGAGGAGGGCAACCAAAATGGTCAAAGGTCTGGAAATGATGCCTTATGAGGAACGGCTAAGGGAGCTGGGCATGTTTAGCCTGGAGAAGAGGAGGTTAAGGGGTGATATGATAGCCATGTTCAAATAAATAAAAGGATGTCACATGGAGAAGGGAGAAAGGTTGTTTTCTGCTGCTCCAGAGAAGCGGACACGGAGCAATGGATCCAAACTGCAGGAAAGAAGATTCCACCTAAACATTAGGAAGAACTTCCTGTGGCAGAAAGACATTTCTAAATTTGTCTGGCAGGGCAAGAAGCCCAGAATAAAATTCAAGATATTAACTGATGTAAAGGAAAGGGGTGGATTTGCCCTGCCAGACTTTAAACTTTACTATGAATCAGCAGCATTCTGCTGGTTGAAAGAGTGGCTGCTTCTTGAGAACACAGACATTTTGGATTTAGAAGGTTTTAATAATGTGTTTGGGTGGCATGCATATTTGTGGTACAACAAGGTTAAAGCACATAAGGCATTTAAAAACCATATTGTCAGGAAAGCATTGTTTAACGTTTGGATAAGATACAAGGATTTACTAGAAAATAAAATCCCAAGGTGGTTGTCACCAATGGAGGCTAAGGCTCAGAAAAAACTTAACATGGAGGCCAAATGGCCAAAATATTGGGAAATTTTGGAGCAAGAAGGGGACAGATTGAAATTGCAGAGTTTTGAGAAATTAAAATATAAAGTGCGAGACTGGCTTCATTATTATCAGATAATGGAGGCTTACAATTTGGACAAGAAAATTGGCTTCCAGGTGGAAAAATCTAAATTGGAAACAGAACTGTTAGAACCCAAAACTAAGACTTTGTCAAAAATGTATAATTTGCTGTTGAAATGGAATACTCAGGATGAGACGGTTAAATCTGCTATGATTAAATGGGCACAAGACGTTGGACATAATATTATGTTTGCTGACTGGGAACAGTTATGGACCAGAGGTATGAAGTTTACGGCATGTAATGCCTTAAGAGAGAATATTATGAAAATGATATACAGGTGGTACATGACCCCAGTCAAGCTTGCAAAAATCTATCATTTGCCCGATAATAAATGTTGGAAATGTAAGGAAGCCAAAGGTACATTCTTTCACCTTTGGTGGACGTGCCCTAAGATTAAGGCTTTCTGGGAAATGATATATAATGAATTGAAAAAGGTATTTAAATATACCTTCTTGAAGAAACCAGAGGCCTTTCTCTTGGGCATGGTCGGCCAATTGGTGCCAAAGAAGGACAGAACGTTTTTTATGTATGCTACAACAGCAGCAAGAATACTTATCGCAAAGTATTGGAAGACGCAAGATTTACCCACTCTGGAAGAATGGCAGATGAAGATGATCGACTGTATGGGATTGGCAGAAATGACTGGCAGAATCCGTGACCAGGGAGAAGAGTCGGCGGAAGAAGACTGGAAGAAATTTAAGGACTATTTACAGAAATATTGTAAAATTAAAGAATGTTGAATGATGTTGGATTGAAATTAAGGGGTTTCCAGCTGCAATGTTTTGAGATAAGGATTTGCTGAGTAAATAATTTGAACTGGAATACAAGAAAGGGAGGTATGAGGAGGTCTGGGAAATATGTCATTGAAAATTAAGTATTGAGAACTGTATGTGTTTTTTTGCTTTTTGCTTTTTGTTTGTATAAAATTGGAAACTTAATAAATATCTTTATAAAAAAAAAACATTAGGAAGAACTTCCTGACAGTAAGAGCTGTTCGACAGTGGAATTTGCTGCCAAGGAGTGTGGTGGAGTCTCCTTCTTTGGAGGTCTTTAAGCAGAGCCTTGACAACCATATGTCAGGAGTGCTCTGATGGTGTTTCCTGCTTGGCAGGGGGTTGGACTCGATGGCCCTTGTGGTCTCTTCCAACTCTATGATTCTATGATCTTGTACAATTTAACTCCAAATATTAATATATACTACGATTCCATTGGCTATCAGTATTTAGTGTAAGTGATTCCTATGGCAACCTCTTATTTTCTTTCTTTTCTTTTTTCTTACCTCATCTTGCAAAGCCAGAAGTTATACTGTAGCTTCTTGGTAAACCGGGCAAGACTTTGGCCACAGCCTCCACTGTCATGTTGCTTCTGAGGGATAGCCTAAAAGGGAATATGGTCCTTGGAGTGAAAAACATTTCCTATCCCTGATCCAAAGAATGGACAGCAAATAATTTGGGGGGAGGTTTACCAGCTCTAAAAAAAATGTTCTTGTAATTCCCTGTTTCCTGATGACACTTTGCCATGACATAATGAAAGTATATTTGAAAATGCTAACGGGAACCTTGATGAAATAATTGCTTTGCACTGACATTTAACATTTCTTTCCTGGAACCTTACGGGCAGGAGAAACAAATTATATCATTTGAATTTTATTCCTTTATTTTTTATATATATTAAAAAATGATATTTTCTGCTTAAATGTAGCATGCTCCCTAAAGTCAAATCATCCTCTACTTCAGGGATACTGTAGTGATCAAAACTCAATCAAAAGGGTGAACTTGCACAGTATTAGGCTGCAAGTCAAATCATGTCTACTCAGGAGCAAGTCCCATTGAATCCCATGGAGCTTACTCCCAGGTAACTAAATGCAGCATTAGTTACTTTTATTTCAGCAGTCCTAAGTGCAAAAATTAAAACTTGGAATAGAATTTTTCAACAATGCTTTTGATTATACATTCTGCTTAATATTCTCATTTATTTATTTATCCTTATATAAACCACCTACTCAGAATAGCAGGCACTGTATAACAAGATCATAAAAAATTACTGGTGAGAAAATTTAAATAACTTAATGGGTATATAAGAATAAAGCTTTCTTCATGAGATTCCTGAAAGCACTAATATATACACATTTTTGTATGCAATTTTTCCTGATATAAATATTTTTTGTATTTTGTATGTTACTTTGAGTCATGTATGCATTTCTATGGACACTTTAACCAATACATACATCTTTGTGCACACTACTTGGGCAAAGAACTAAATTGCAAAATTCAGAGAAGTGAAAATTTCAAAGGATGGTTGTGTTTTTGTTCTCATGTTGTTTCTGAAAGTGCAAACTAGGTGTGCTTGACTTCTGACGTGAACTGAATCAAAATTTTGTTCATCCAAGGTCCAAAACAGAAATTATGCAAACAAAATACTAGTGGTATCAGTTATTTATTTATTTATTTATTTATTTAATCTGCAAATGTCGCAAAAATAATTATACAATTTTCTGTTTTAAAAAAACCACAAAGGAAAATGGCAACTTAAGTTGGCAGAATATGCACAACTTGCAGACTTAACATAAAGAATAAGAGAACAAAAAACACCATATGTTTAAAGAAGATTGGAAATAATTTGTGTACAGCTGAAAACGCCGACAGCATTAAGATAAATTCAACAGTGCAAATAAGTTTTGATGGATGCAATATTGATGGTATAGTTTTTGTAAAGTATACAGGGATTTATGGTATGTAAAATGAACCATGGAAGGGGAAGAGGGGAAGTCTTAAGGATGTAAAATGAGTATTTTAAATTGTAAAACAGAAAATGTAATATACACTTTACAAATATATCACATTTCCCTTCCAGTGATTTGCACTGAATGGGACAGAAATTGCTGCCCCCTTAACATCCCTACTTCCTACACAGCCTGCCGTCCAGGTGCTAACTGTTTATTAGAAAACACACACACTCCCTTCTTATGGTTCTTTAACTCTACCTAGCCCTTCAGTCAGAATGACTAGCTGTGAAACGGACTGGGAGGCTGTGCCTTCCTGGCTTTTTAGGAAGATGACAGAAGATCAAGGGGGTATGTGCAACCATGCACGTTTACCATGCCCTCTTAAAAAGGAAATCAAATACCTTTTGCAAAAAATTGTATTGGTTTTAATATTAAAAAATATAACACAGCAATTCCACCATGGTTGGAAAAATTCTTATAACAAAGCAAAGTGTCAGGCACTCTTCAAAACAAACAAACAAAAAACAACTAGAAACAAACACAAAAACCATAAAAGAATTACAATAATAATAATAATAATAATAATAATAATAATAATAATAATAGTAATAATAATAATAATTGTTTGCAAAGTAGGCATCTGAAAACGTGCTGTTTGCACAGAAAATCATAATTGTAGGCAGAAGAAATTAAATGAAAAACCAAGTGTGATAGGAGAAAGAATATCTGCACCTATAAAAAGCACTTGCCTCAATATTGTCAAATCACTTTCCAAATAACCTAACTAAATAAATAACCCTTCTTCTTTTTTTTCCAAGATCAGGAGACAAATTAATAAAAAAGAGTGTGATGATGGAGCCTTTGAAGCACAACAAAAGGAGCCATGGTTAAAATTTTAACAAGTTAGAATCATTAGCTAAACAAATGCTGACAGGCTTGCATTACATTTCAAGTCACACATGCTCAGAACAAAGGCTTGACTAGTGAGGCAGTTTTAATAGGTCCCACTGCATACAACAAATTTTTCCCAAACAGACACTCCCCCCTCCCCCCTCTCTGCACTGCAGAGTCTAAAATGCCACCTTCTATTAATCTCTGTCACTTGTATGGATTGTTGAAAGTTCTAGCGTGGATAGGATGACATAAATTCCGGTGATTGTCTTCTGGGGAATGTGAATGGCTATGGCTCAAATAACACTTCCCATGGTTCTTTCTTCTGTGTTATGCTATTAGCCTAAGCCACCTTGGGGTGGAGCTGGTCTCAGGAACAACAAAAGAGGGGCCAGGGGGAGAGGCTGGTCCTTTTCCAGCTCAAAACCACCCCTTTGAGGTTGTCCCAAGACGGTCAACTTCTATGGGAAGGATTCAAGTGCACCCTGGGAATTTAGGTTTGTGCAATTACACTGTATAAAAGTGTTCTGTTACCCACAACAGGTCCACTTTTTTAAAATAAGAAAACAGGCTTCCTGTTAAGAAAGTGATAGAGGAATGCACTGAAAAGTGTGGGATAAACAAATGGTTAATGGGATGGCATAGAAATACTACTCAAGCAATCAGGATGAATGCTCGTTGTCATATTACTTCCCTGCAAACCACTCAAAACAAATGCTCAGTGAAGACCAGGTATAGTCTAAGGTAAGCAAATCAAGATGTCTGGTCAATAAACAAGTCATCTGAAGGAGCCCTGAGTCGTTGACACCCCTGCAGTTTCAGGCAAGTTCAACCCTATAATTTTCCTTTAATATTCCATACATCCCAACTCTACAAAATCTACCACCCAGTTTGCAAATTCAGAAGTGATGCTTATTACTGAAATGATTAAGAATGTTGTCGCACGCACACACACACACAACCGGACGACTTTTAGAGCTTCATTACAAACCTGAATTTGCATGAAGTCAGGGCAGGGCTGGGGAGTAAAAGAGAAAACAGGTTGTACAACAGCTGTGGCATAGTAGCAAGAAGGGAGGAACACTGAGAGGGGAAAACTAATGGTTTAAAAGAGCAGCAGAAGCTTGAGTAAAGTAGGGATGGATAAAAGTGAGAGGGAAATTGCTGTTCTAATCAGTGGAAGAGGTTTGAAAAACCTTCATTGTATGAAGGTACTATGGGATATATGAAGGCTCTGCACCCCTCATCTCTGTCACTTGAGGCAGCTGAGGAATGGAAGAGTGAGAAGTTTGAGAACAGCAAAAAAGGGAAAGGTTTGAGTAGGGCAACACTGAGATGGAAATGGCAGTTTTAAATATAGACAGAGTTTTGGGTAGAACAAGCAGAATGAAATGGTGAGAGGAACATGGTGGGGTTTTGAGTAGAGCCAGTGGGAGAAACACTGAGAACTTAGTGGCAGTTTTTAACAACAGCAGAAATTTGAGTAAACGGAGGGTGCAGAAATACCATGAGAAACATGGCTGATTTAAACAATGGCAGAGGTTTGAAGGCCAGATTTCTTTTCCCCACTTTTGAGCTAAGTGTTTTCTACTAAGAAATTTCTGGCTTAATGAGGTTTCTTCAAACCAATGGGAAAAGTGCCATAGATACTAAAACCTTACAGGCTTTAACTGTGTATGGTCCTAACCCTTGAAGCTCAATTTTAATATGATGGAGTACTTCCAACCTTTTACAGTGAGCATCCAAGGTCGTGGTGGTGGTAAGGACACCTTTATTTCCCAATTTTTGTAACCTGCTTTGGAATCATGGTATGGTATCATCTATAGACATATTATCATGTTGCTCAGTGACCAGATTAGTAGCCAGTAACTAACACTGGAAAAAAACAGCTCCCCACTCTAAAAATAATAATCCCTGGGAACAAGGCAGGGTTTTCCAAGGGACAGAAAATGTCTGTAAGGAAAAAAGAGAGAGAAGTAACTGGGGGGGGGGGGGGGAGATTCACTAAACAAAAGTCTACTTGGTCATATATTTGGGTCATGTAATTCTCAGCAATCAATGAGAGTCTCAGTGACAGTAAGAGCTTAGCAATAAAGGATTTCTCTGCAAGCATCTACAAAGCACCTGTCTTTCACAGCAATCAATTAGTATTTCAGCAGATGTAAGGGGTTTTAGCATTAAATAACTTTTGGACTTGCACCTCCAAAGAAGCTAGCTTTGAGCACGTAATTTGTTGAATGCTGACCAGGCATGCACAGAATTTCATTTTCTATTCCAAGCTGGAGAAGAAGGTTGATTATTTATTTATCTGATAAATGCTGAGTAGCTGAGCATTCTGAGCTGGATAAATATGGACCCATAACATCCTGGGTATGCAACAGGTCTGGGTTCCACCAGTTTCCAGTTGGGGAAGGGTATGAAGTAGGGTAGGTGAAGGGTGCAGCCTGAGAAGAAGGGATGCGGCCTATGTAAGAGACATTGCCTGTGGAGAGCCGTGGGAGGCCGACAGTGAAGCCTGGAGGGGTGCATTTGGCCTGAGGGCCTGATACTCATCCCTGATATAATTCCATGTGCAGAGGCTTTTTCTTGTTGTTTTAAATATCATTTGGCAAGAATTATGTAACGATTATATTCTCCCAATTGCTTGGGTCTCCCATCTACATTAGGACCCAAATGAACTTCCTAAGTACAAATGAGCAGATGAAACTTGTTTTAGCATAAGGAAAGACAAGTCTTCCTCAGCAGCATTATTTGTTCTAATTATTAAACCATTGTAGTGCAAATCCGCAAATTAAAACTAATTCGCCTGACAAAGAGAGATCTTTATACCATACAACAACATCTGCCCCATTAATGCTATTTATGGAAATATAGCTAATCAGATTGCATTAGAAAAAAAGCCAACAATCTTAATGTGAAAGAAAGGTAAACAGAAAAAAATGTATTCAGCTACGTGATCCTACTGAATGTTATAAATTAATCACCAGTTGAAGAAGGTTAATCTTAGAACTATTAAATGGCTTGTGTGCCAATTATTTTGGCTGATGATCCAACAGGTATGCCATTTACTTCTTCTGGAACTATATAGATCAAAATTGTCAGCATTTCATCCTAGCATTTTTACTCTGTTGATGAGCTTCTTTCCTGGTAGAAGTTGGATTGGATTAGACAGGTATCTCCACAGTTACTGAAAAAGGGAATATAAGTAAACCCCAAAACCTCAAACTGACACGATTGATTTAAATTAGGAGTCCCTCCACACAGACATACACTTTATAATTAAATGTGTTATGTATGGTAGCTGTTACTGTAGGTGGTTGAAAAGCTGAGTGTCTCATGGAGCTAATGATGCAGAAGACGATCTTGTTTCAAGGTGATGAAATGATGATGAGACAATCACATTTCAGGAGGCCAAGAGAGATGCTGGTAATGAAAATGGTGTTAGTTAAAAAGCATATGCTGAGTTAATAAGTGCTAAAATCCCTCACACAAAGCTTGTGGCCTCAGATGCATGGGGAAAACGTAATGTATGAGCCAATAGGACCTCACAGCCAAGAAAGGGTGATGTGTATAGGTAGAGCAGGTGAAAATAAACAAATCAAAGAACTGTGGAGCTGTTCACTTCCATATTGTTCACTTCCATATTGCCTCCAGAAAACTATGAATGGATCTATCATCTCTGATGGTGGTTAAGGATAGATGGATCTGTCCGTTTCACTTTCTATCAGTTTCTCAATTTGCATTTTTTCAAAATCCTTGTGAACATGTTTCAGCATTTCGATGCAAAATTCTCACAATGTACACATTTTTGTATGCAGTTTGGGCTAATTCACAAGCAATTCCCCCATATATAATGCATTTTTGATAAGCTACATTAATGAATCTATGCATTCATGTGAAAATGTATGCACTCTTTCTCCTAATATATTAGTTTTGTACACATTGTTTGACAGGATAACTACATCAGAAAATTTGGAGAAAGGTGAATTTCATTCTGTTTCAGTTCATGTATTGGTCCAAAATATGTGAATTAGATTGTTAAAATTCAAATAAAAACAAATTTCTCCCCCATCCCCAAGCTGGTGATGGAGCCACGCCTGTGTTAGCTAAAACAAGCAAACCTAAAGCAACCCAACAAGTTGTTCTGACCTGTTTATTCTAGATTGACACAGCTATTCTGAACTCTAATCCTGATTCTATTTTCATTGCAGGAGGGAGGGATCTTCCTCTGCAGGGCCAGTCTCCATTGTAGTAGCAGGCTGAAATAATCTGTCCTGGAGATACCAAGAAGCAGCAAAGGTTTATCAGTGCATATAGTTTTGTCATGGAGCTTAAGGCTATCACTTGCTTGGCCATGATGGTTGCCTTATACTTCTACTACCTCTGAATACTATTTACAGGGAATCACAAGTAGAGCATGCTGATCTGGACCCTGCTATCACACCCAGAATTCATGTTATGTTTTACACACACAGTAGAGCAGCCATAATGATATTAGTGGAAGCTGCCTGTACTTGCATGCACATTTTTGCTGCTTTCAATAAAGGCTTATGGAGACCTTGGAATTCTGATTAGAGTTGCCTAAAAGCAGCCATGTCACCTAAAAAAGTAGGAGCATAACATGTTTAGTGAACATGGGATGACATTTAATTTCAATTAAAGAAGTGGTTAAAGTGGTTCTTAACCATATTCTTACTGTCAGGGAACTGCCATCGGAACTAGAGGAGGAGGCGAGGCTCCACAGCGATGCTGGAGAGGGGCCAAGCAGGGAGAGAGGCAGGTCTCCTGTTGGGGAAGAAAATCAGCGCAACACCAGGGATAGAGGGGGGCCAATGGGGGAAGCAGAGAGCAGGCTCCGGGACTCTTCTCTGGACACCAGCGGGGAGAGCACAGGTCCTCCGCTACCCATGCCCTCCCTGCACAGAAGACTTCCGCGCAGGGAGAGTAGGAGGAGACTGGGCGTCAAACAACTTTTATGTTGGAAAAGGTTTAAGAAATGCCCACTGACGGATTCTGCCAGCGACTGAACAGCCACGGAGTGGATGGCTGTCCAGCTAGAAATGGTTTAACCAGCCAACCTAGCCCAGAGTGGCGGCAACTTACGCACAAGCATCCCCTAAAGCCATTACAGCAATCCATCAATCCCTGAAGTTGCTTTTGCGCAGCGACAGGCAGGGGAGCATAATGAGTCAAACCGGAGAAGCCGGCGCCACGGAGCGAGCAGCTGGAGTGCAGAATCTGGTGGAGAGGAACCGAGATTTAGAATCTGGGGGAGAATGAGGCTATCCTTCTTGGGGAGGATAGCAGTGGTGAAAATGAATGTTCTCCCCAGAATGCTGTTTTTATTCCAAACTATACCCGTACTCAAAGGTTTAAGACAATGTAAAGAATGGCAGAGAGCCCTGGGGAAGTATGTTTGGCAGGGAAAAAGACCACGAATAAAAATGAAAATATTGGTTGATAGAAAGGAAAGAGGGGGCTTTGCTCTACCGGATTTGAGCATATATTATGAAGCGGCATGTCTACTATGGCTAAGAGATTGGATTAGACTGGAAAATAGAGATATATTGGATCTGGAGGGCTTCGATAATAGGTACGGGTGGCACTCGTACCTATGGTACGAAAAGGTGAAGGTGCACAAGGGCTTTCTAAATCACATTTTCAGGGGACCAATATTTCAGGTATGGGAGAGAAATAAAAACTTATTGGAAAGGAAGACCCCCTGGTGGATCTCACCAATAGAGGTGCTAACTATCAAGAAATCTAATATGGAAGAGAAAAATGCCACCTATGAAGATCTCATAAGTAAAACAGAACAAGGTATTAAACTTAGACCGTATGAAGAAATAAAAGACTCACTTACTGGTTGGTTGCAATACCACCAGGTGAATGATTTGCTAAAAGAAGACAAAAAGAAGGCAGGTTTTGAGGATAAAAAATCTAAGTTTAATGTGGAGGTTGTTGAAGGCAAGAGTAAAATACTGTCTAAAATATATGATATACTACTCGAGTGGTATACAAAAGACGAGGAGGTGAAGGAGGCAATGACCAAATGGGCGATAGATTTCGGGTATAATATTGAATTTGAAAGATGGCTGGAATTATGGAATAAAAATATAAAGTTTACAGCGTGTACGGCACTGAGGGGAAACGTATGGAAAATGATATATAGGTGGTACCATACACCGGTGAAATTGGCCAAAATGTATAGATTAAAGAACAAAAGTTGTTGGAAATGTGGTGAGGCGGAGGGCGATCTCTATCATCAATGGTGGTCATGCAATAAAGTGAAAGGTTTTTGGGAACTAATATATAATGAGCTTAAAAAAATTCTTAAATATACATTTCCCAAAAGACCCGAAGCCTTTTTGTTAGGAATTCTGGGTAAAGAAATCAAAAAAGAAGATAAGATAATATTTCTCTATGCCACTACAGCCGCAAGAATTATGTTGGCTCAAAACTGGAAAACGGAAGTTATACCTAATATAAATGAATGGCAGCTTAAAATGGTAAATTATGCAGAGCTTGCCAGGATAACAGCAAGAATACGAGATCAAGATGAACAGGAATTTCATAAAAACTGGAACAAATATTGGAAATATATTGGAAATAATTTGTAGATGATATTAGCGGGGATGGAGTAACGCTAACAGCAGCTAATATATAAGTTTAAAAACAAAGTACATGATTATAGAATTTTTATTTGATACTTACCAAAAGGGTAGAGGGGAGTCCAAAGGTTTTTTGTTTGTTTGTTTAGGGAAGGGATATAATAAACTATGTAAATGAAAGATATGTACATATATTGTAAGATTTATTAGCATGTTTATTTGTGTACCTTACATTTATAAGAATCTGTTTATTTACAAAAATTTGAATAAAAATGTATTGAGAAAAAAAAAAAAAAGATTTAGAACAGCATGTGGCTCTGCTGACGGCGAGGCTGGAAGAACGGAGGGCTCAGGATGCCAAGGTCAGACCCACCCCCATCGCAAGGAAGGTACCAGGGCTGGTGCACAAGTTTGGGGGGAAGCCCCAGGACTACAACGCGTTCCGAACGGAAATAGAGTACGCTTTGGAACTGCAGCATGATGACTTTGCGGATGATGGGGAGAGGGTGGCCTACATTGTGGGGCATCTGGAGGATGGGGCACGGGAATGGATCAGGCCCCTAATGGCAACGCAGAATGCCGCCTTGAAAGACGTCAGGAAATTTTTTCAGGCAATGAATGCAATGTTTTCAAGCGAAGTGGAGCAAAATGTGGTTCGACAGCAATTGATGGGGTGCAAGCAGGGGAGCCAATCTGTTAGAGAGTACTGGTCACGCTTTGCGATGTTAATCCACCGGCTTGGGTGGGATCTGGAAGCGGAACCCATTCAGATGTTATTTGAGGAGGGGTTGTCCCCAACGGTCAAGGATGAGCTTTCCCGCACGCACCGCCCACAGTCGATGGACCAGCTGACCAAGGCTGTGCTTGCGATTGGAGCAAGACAGGAAGCGCGGGCGCAGGAGAAGAGCGAAGGGAGAGGGGAACGTTACCATGACTACCGCATTCCTGAAATACCGAGGCAGCCTCCCCAGCCGGCTGAGCCAATGGAAATAGATGGCGCGCGCGCGTGAGAGGTTTCAAACACCACTGAAGGGCGCAAGAGGGAGGGAAAGGATTGGAAAACCCACAAGAAGTGTTTCCTCTGCCAACGGCCAGGACATTTTGCCAGGGTCTGCCCTCAAAGAAAGGCCTGGCAAGGGATGGTGGGATCTGTGGGCTGTGAGGGGAAGGGGGAAACGGATCAGGACCAGGGAAACGGCCAAGCTTGGCTGCCAATCAGCAGGGGCAGCAGCCAAGCCAACAACCAATAGAAGTGCCCCAACCAGACCCTCCCAGGGGAGCGATAGCCATAGAAGTGGTGCTAGAACTCCCAAATGGGCATCCAGTCAAGGTGAAGGGGCTGCTGGATTCAGGCAGTTCCTGCAATTTCTTCAGCAAGAGCTTCGCTCTAGAACACCAACTCCACCTGCTGCCTCTGGATTTTCCCTTGCAAGTGACCACCACCGATGGCAGGGAACTTCTGGGAGGGGAGGTGACGCACCAGACCCCACCAATGAGAATGAGGGTTTCCAGGCACACAGAGACCATTGCCTTTCACGTAGCCACACTGTCAGGACCCCCAATAATACTGGGAATGAGCTGGCTGTCACTGCATGATCCAGTAGTGGCATGGCATCGGCGGACAGTCACCTTTGGGTCAGCTTACTGCTTGGAACACTGCATGGGGGGGAACCCCAAGGATGACAGTGGCCAGGGTGGCGGGAATGGCTGTGGAGCCAAAAGGGAAGGTGCCACCCCAATATGCTGACCTGCAGGAGGTCTTCAGCGAGAAGGAGGTGGATAGACTACCCCCCCATAGGCCCTTTGACTGCCAAATCAACCTACTCCAAGGGGCTCAGCTGCCAGTGGGTAAACTGTATGCCATGTCGGACAGGGAGATGCAGGAGTTGCGGGAATTTATTGACAAGAACCTGAAAAGAGGTTTCATAAGAGAATCAAAGGCGGTGGGGGGCAGTCCGGTGTTCTTTGTGGACAAAAAGGATACTAATCAGCCCAGATTAGTTGTAGATTTTAGGGCCCTAAACCTGGTATCAGAACCCGTGACCTTCCCAATGTCCAGGATTGATGACATTTTAACATGGGTGAGGCAGGGGAAATTTTTTACCAAGCTGGACCTCAGGGGGGCATACAATTTGATCAGGATGAGGGAGGGGGATGAATGGAAAACCACCATGTTCACCCCCCTAGGAGCCTTTGAGTACTTAGTTATGCCCTTCGGATTACAATCGGGCTCCGCCTGCTTTCAAGCTTTCATGCACCACGTGTTGGGGTTCCTGCTGTACAAAAACTGCGTAGCCTTCTTGGACGACGTCTTAATCTATTCTGACAATGAGAAGCAACATGTCAAAGACGTCAGGGAAGTGCTAAAGAGACTGCAGAAGCACCAGTTGTGGGTCAAGCTGGAAAAATGCCAATTTCACACAAGGGAGGTCGAGTTTCTGGGGTACAAGTTGTCAGACAAGGGCCTAGCTATGGACCCCAGCAAGGTGCAGGCGGTACTGGAATGGAAGGCCCCCAAGACCCGGAAGGATGTGCAGAGGTTCCTAGGGTTCAGCAACTTCTACAGGAAGTTCATCAAGAACTTCGCCCATTTAACAGCACCCATCACAGACTGTCTCAGTAGCAAAAAGAAGTTCGTCTGGATGGAAGGGGCCCAGCAATCCTTTGAAAGCCTGAAGAAAGCGTTCGCGTCGGAAGAGCAGCTCCTGCACGTGGATCTGGAGAAGCCCATGAGGCTAGAGACCGACGCGTCGGACCGGGCCATAGGAGCCGTACTTTTGCAGCCAGGAACCCAGCAAGACTGGAGGCCGTGCACCTTTTTCTCGAGGAAGCTGAACAAGTCGGAGCAGAACTACACGGTGTATGACCGCGAACTGCTAGATATCTATGCAGCATTTCACCGATGGAGACATTTGTTAATAGGGGCGCGGCACAAGACCCAGGTTTGCACGGATCACAAGAACTTGGAGTACTGGAGGACTGCGCGAGTACTCAACCAGAGACAGATTCGATGGGCACAAGAGTTCTCCAAGTTTTCCTTCAAGATCCAGTATGTGCCGGGAGAGGAGAATGTTAGAGCCGATGCTCTTTCCCGGAAGCCAGAGTACATGGAAGGAGAGGGACCGCCGGAAGCCTGACACGTGTTCCCCGAGGACAAATGGGTGTGTGGGGGAGTGTTGGTTGGGAAACGAGAACTAGCCGGTCTCACCAGGGACGACGAGTTCGCCCAAACTAAAATCAGGGAACTACGGGAAGGAAGGGAAAACCATGGAGAGTTTGAAGAAAAGGAAGGGGTACTGTACTATAAGGGAGCGCTGTACGTACCGGGGGAGACCTTGAGGGGAAGGGTACTCAAACAACTCCACGACAACCCAACAGCGGGGCACTTTGGTCAGCACAAGACCATGCTGCTTGTCATCAGGCAGTTCTGGTGGCCAAGGGTAAGGGAAGATGTACGGGAGTACGTACGGGGGTGCGACCGCTGCCAGAAGGCAAAGGGGGGGGGAGGCGGCCCCTGCAGGGTTACTGGAACCCTTACCCACGCCGGGAAGACCCTGGGAGGTGGTGTCCATAGATTTTATGACTGATTTGCCCAAATCAAGAGGGAAGACAGCAGTCATGGTAGTAGTCGATCTACTGACAAAAATGTGCCATTTCATAGCTTGCTCACATGCGGTGACGGCAGAGGAAACAGCCAGATTGTTTGTGGATCACATCTTCAGGTTGCATGGAGCTCCCTCGAGGGTCATCTCAGATCGCGGGAAACAATTTACTTCAAGGTTCTGGAGGAAGCTCATGAGCTTGCTGCAGGTCGAGGTGGGGTTCTCGACGGCGAGACACCCGGAAACCAACGGGCAAGCGGAACGAGCGAACAGTATACTCCAGCAATACCTACGCTGCTACGTCAGCGAGAGACAGAACGATTGGGTAGAAAAACTAGCGCTGGCTGAATTTGCATACAATAACGCTGAACACGTGTCCACGGGAATGAGCCTGTTCATGGCCAATTATGGGTGTCACCCCAGGGCCTTCCCGGGGAGGGGGGAGGAAGAGTGGAGCATACCTGCAGCAGAGCAGTTTGTGGAAGAAATGGAGGCCTTGCACCAGCAATTCCAGATGAATTTGGAGAGGGTGAAAGAAAGAGGCAGGCAGACAAGCACCGTCGGGAAGGGGAGACCGTACGGGTGGGGGACCGGGTGTGGTTGTCAACCCGAGGGTTACCCTTTAAGGGAGGGTGCAAGAAGTTGCAGCCGAGGCGGCTGGGACCTTTTGAGGTAACACAGCAGGTGAACCCCATGGCATTTAGGCTCAAGCTGCCTGACAGCATGAAGTTACACCCGGTGTTCCATAGGTCCCTACTCTCTCCGTACAGGGAGGGGCGGGAATTCCCGGGACGGGAGGGAGAAGTCACCACACACCTGCAAGTAGAGGAGAGGGAACACCACAACCAAGCCACGGAAATACTCGATTCCAGGTGGTGGGGGCGCAAGGTAGAGTACTTGGCCGCTTGGGAGGGAGAACCCCGGTCCGAAGGCACGTGGGTTCCCGCGGAGGCAATCAATGACGGGTATCTAGTGGAAGAGTTCCACAGTCGGTTCCCACACAAACCAAAACCACCAGCGAGATTCTGGGAGGAGCAATTTGGCACCACCGACGACGAGGAGGAGTTTGAGGGTTTTCCTGACTCCGAAGAGGAGGGAGGAGAAGCGTCGGAGAGGGAGGATTCAGACTGGGAGGCCCACCCCACGGGGAGAGATCAGAGTGGGTGGGAAGCGGGTTTTGAATCCTCTGAGGATGGCGACAGCTCCTTCCGAGGATTCCCCGCATCGTCGGCTGAGGACAGGGACGAAGTTGGATCCAAAGGTCAGGCCGGGGGTGGAGGGGGTTCTGGGGGGGAGATGGATGTCAGGGAACTGCCATCAGAACTAGAGGAGGAGGCGAGGCTCCACAGCGATGCTGGAGAGGGGCCAAGCAGGGAGAGAGGCAGGTCTCCTGTTGGGGAAGAAAATCAGCGCAACACCAGGGATAGAGGGGGGCCAATGGGGGAAGCAGAGAGCAGGCTCCGGGAATCTTCTCTGGACACCAGTGGGGAGAGCACAGGTCCTCCGCTACCCACGCCCTCCCTGCGCAGAAGACTTCCGCGCAGGGAGAGTAGGAGGAGACTGGCGTCAAACAACTTTTATGTTGGAAAAGGTTTAAGAAACGCCCACTGACGGATTCTGCCAGCGACTGAACAGCCACGGAGTGGATGGCTGTCCAGCGAGAAATGGTTTAACCAGCCAACCTAGCCCAGAGCGGCGGCAACTTACGCACAAGCAACCCCTATAGCCATTACACTTACGGATCTAAGAAGGCCTAATTTTCCCTTCTACCCTTGCATTTCATTGGATGCAGTGCTGTTTCTGTTCCACTGCATTTCATCTTCCAACAAATACTACCCTATTTATCTCACTGTCCCCTGTGGTGAATTATGCAAATTACACTGTCATTACATTATTTCACCTTATTCATTTCAATACAAAGGAAATACAAAGAAAACGATGTGTGTGTCTGTGTGTCTGTGATCAATTACATATAATTCATGTACTAAAGCAGCAACAATAGCAAATACAGATTATATTCGCTGCATTAGTTTCTGTTCCAGACATGAGACAAATAAGCAAACGATTTCTGTTTTAGTTTTCTATTTATTTCCCCTGGAATTCTCCAACATCCCTTCATATTCCTGATCCTATTTTGTATTTTTGTTTTTCTCAGCTGCAGCTATATGTGCGCCAAGGAAGCTTGAAGGGATAACTGGAGAGGGAAAACACATACACCATGGTCTTTGTGACCAAACAATATCATTGGCAAACACAAGGCACAAACACGAAGTGTCAGGATTTCAAAGGCTCCCTGTGGAGTAGGGCAAACACATCTCAAGAAATCCAGAGGAGTGACAGGAGTCCTTTTCCGTGAGTCTCAGCCTTTTCAGCAAGAGGAGGGAAAAGTCAGATGCTAATTCCTGGAAGACTTTTTCTCCCTTTAAAAGATAATACAGACAAAATAAAGATGAAGAAAAGCCTTGATTCAGTTCAAATGGAGATGAATGATTCTACACGAAAAAGGATGTGCTCAGCAATGATATGTATAAGCATTAATTAAAAGCCTGACTTCATTATTTCATTTGGCACGGTTACACAAGGCTCAGAATTAACCACCTTTTTAAAGTGGGGAGTTATGAAATAAAAGCACTGATAGATGTACAAAGAGTTTGCACTAATCCTTAAGTCTGAGTTCCTCCCCCAACCTAGAGCTGTTCCCATTCATTAAGATGGTGGTGAATTTGCCCCACCACTTTTTCCTTGGGGAGGATATCATGGCCTACTTCCTTCCAGAGGGAGAAGTTGAATAGGAACTCACTAGCCCTTATGTGACCAATCAAAGTAGGGTGTAGATAGGTGCCACCCTCAGCCACCCTCCATCTTGTATTTACATCCTCTATCCCACCCCTGATCTGTGTGGCATTAGCCAGGTGCCTTTATGGGGTTGAGTAGGGATGTTTGGGGCATTTCGTAATTGCCCACCTCCCCCCACCTCCTTCACACTGCCCTCATTTTATTGGCTTATGGTAAGTATGAGCTTTCAAATCTGGCTGCTTGGTTCTTTCAAATGGCAGTCAATGGCAACAGATCAGGGCATTTGATCATTACTAAATACCCAGAAGTGTTCTCTTCTCGAACTTTGTACTGTGAACCAGCTTGGGAGATTGCCTATTCTGCTGCTCTTTAAGGACTGCCAGGGGCTCCCTGCTGGAAACTAAACATTGGTGCATTGGTCAGCTCACATCACACAAGGCTACTCTGTAAAATGAGATTTTAAAAATTGCCTCACATCATGCCATTATACCGACGGAGCTCTGTTTGGGTTGTTTTGCCCCAGGTTTGTAGAAAGAACGTTTTTCCTTCTGTTTCACTTAATAAGGTTGGATGCAGATGATTTTTTAAAATTCTCTTTTTAATTTTAAATAAAGTAATGTATCATAAAAATGAACCATTGGCCATAGCTCAGTAGTAAAGCCTCTGTTTTGCCTGGGCTAAATCTCTGTCATCTCTGACCAGGACTGGGAGAGAACCTTGTCTGAAATCCTGGTGATCTGCTGCAAGTCAGTGTACACAATACTAACTAAATGGACCAGTGGTCTGAATGAGTATATGCCAGTTTCCTATGTATCTGTTTAAAACAATCTGGAAAATAAAAAGCAGGATCAAGGATTGTTTACAAATAAATCATATATTATTACATAGTGAATTGGAAGAATTGACCGGACAGGAAATCATAATCTGTTTAGTCAATATTTTCAAATTAATATGCATCTTCCTTGAAGGTTCCAGCCTGGTCTATTACTCCATTCAAAACCAAAAGTCATTGCTGTAACCACAAAGGAGAATATACTGCAGGCTGGGGGTGGCTGTGCACTCCTTATATGGAATATGCACAACACATGATTTTAAAAGATAAATAACATTTCATAAATGATCATTTGGGAATGCAAGGTAAATGTTTGTGTGTTGTTTCTTTCTCCTTCTTGCTGGTGGTGGGGTAATCCAGGGGAGATGGGAGAGAAGTGACCAAAGGTGGTGGTGCGCATTGGACATGCTCCAAAATCCAAATGGGCCTATGGGCCTAAAAGATTGCTTACTCCTGCCCCAGAGAGATGATCTGTGGAATGAAAAGCAGGACATGTGCAAATACCTCTTGGCATCCTCAAAAGTAAGCTAAGAACAACACACAAAAAAGAAAACATTTACTCCACCCATTATAATTTGATTGGCATTTTATTTTCCCTTTGATATTTTTTAAATTCAATTGCTCATTAGCTAATGGAGAATAGGAAAAAAAACTGCAGCAAAAATGTTCAGAGTAGCCCTAGTTCTACATTCTACCTATCCCTGTCTTTGGATTATAGTTTGAGTCTAATAATATAATATAATATGTGTGGCCCATGATTATCATATTAAAATCCATGGTTTTATGAATATGGGGAACATTTTTAATTGAACAAAATGTTTTTAATCACTCAGATTAACGTGTTGATCAAGATGCAGGTTTGCTTGGAAGATAGCTCCATTGCATTCAACTAACTTTGCAGCCTAAACACTGCAGCTCTGCAGGGCTCTGAAGAGGGAAACCATTTTTAATGCTCTTTCACTCAAGTTGCAGAATGGGGTTGAGAGGCAATTTTCATGTCTGACTGAGAAGGCATTCATTAATTTTAGTGGAGCAGGGCCTCAGCATAGCTGTATAGGGGGATAATGAACTTTGATTGATAAAAACAAATGTATATTTGAAGGCTTTTCTTTTGATTGATGATTAGTCAGTGATGAAAGGAAGGCCAAGTTTGAACCAGTACGGGAACATGCCAATGAAGCTGTACACAACAAGGGAGATCATCAGCTCCTTTGGAGCAGGAGAGGAGGGAGCTGCCATCATCTCATTTAGCAAGCATAACTGCACATCCTCAGATTTCTGTAATTATATGTCACTCAATGAGCCTATGCACATCCCAGCTTGTTCTTCTGTGACAGCAGTAAACATGCTTCGATGGAAAGCACTAATTTAAAAATTAGACACCAAAAATAGAAGCTTAATCTGCAGCAGGAGCATCACACACTCCAATCTATGCTTAGTTAGACCAACATTTTCTTTTAAGAAGCGATGCCTTCTAGTGGGCTATCTTCAAATCAGTAATACATAGGTATTATTCAATACAGCTATAGTAAAAAGCAGTGTTTTTTTCTGGGGGGGGGACGCATACCCCTAAACATTTTGTGAATCTAAGTTTGGCCTCATTGAGGGGCAGTATTTCAATATGAGTAGGAAAATGAGAGTACCCCTAAACATTTTCTTTAGGGAAAAAAAGCACTGGTTAAAAGCACACCAACAATGAAACATAACACAGGGGAGAAAACATGCAGGGTCTCAATAGGAACTGACTTAGCCTGGTGGTTTTAAAAAGCTACCCCATTTAATGTTGAAATACATTCCCCTAAATAAAGTAAGTTTTGTTCAAACTTATACTCCACCAGGACCATTAGTGAGGTGCCGTCTCTTTTGGGTGTCTACTGAAGACCTTCCGCTTTTAACAAGCCTTTTAAGCTGAGCTGTTTCCCAGTATGCATCTGTAGTGGAACTGTTTTTATATGTTTGTGTGTTGTGTGTGTTGTGTGTGTGTGTAGCCCTAGGCTCCTTTGGGAGGAAGGGTAGGATTTAAATATTAATATTATTATTAATAATAATAATAATAAATATTTTAAGACTCAGGTCACTGGCCTATGGCATGAATTTGTATGAAATCTGCATAGCTTGTTTTGCCTAAAGCATGACTCGTCCACCCTCCCTTTCTCTAAGGAATGTATGTGCTGTGGCAGGTATAAAGCCAACGTTGGATTTAGCAGCCTTTGCATTAGTGTGAGGTATTCACCTGTGTGTGAAGTATTTGCCCAGTGCAAGGTGTCAGTGATAAAGCTGGTTATATGGTGATACTATAGCATGGTGAGCTAGCACATGGTAAAGTGCTAGTGAATCTCTCTGTAAACTTGGATCTTTACAATGCTTACTTCTCAGACCAGAAAAACTATATTATACGAGATTAGTTCATGATGCACCAGCATCTCTTAAGGTTTATGTAGCTAGTGTGTTTATGCTTGTATTGAGACAATAAACACCCTATACTTTGAACTGAACTTTGCGGGGAAAGCGTTTTCTTAACTGGAATCTCTGGAAAAGGCTGACTCCTGGGAAGCAGGAAGAGGACTCTGATGTTCTGCTGGAAGACTCTGCTGAACCTGTGCACACTTTGCTGATCTCACTGGTCAAAGTGTGGTATAGCATCCACAACAGTTAGTGGGCCCAGTATAACAGGTTATGGGACAACTGACTTCTACAAGTCTAACATAGCTGCACCACTGAGCTATGCCCTCTTCCAGGTGAGAACTATGAGAAATTGAGGTGGATACCAATTTAGCTGTGGTAAGGCAGGTTACAACAATATCATTCAGGTTAATTTAGGAAATTATGCCAACAACAAATTGCACCACTTCCCAGGACAGTAGACTATCTGTGCCCTTGTTCCTGTGAAGCATGGCTAGGCAGGCCCCTAAAAGTCTAGCATTTAGTTAATTGTGTCATTGTGTTTCCTCCCTCTCCATTCCTGGCACAACTTTTAGCCCAAATCCAATATCTTTCTACCAAGGGCTATGTTTACTGAAATAAAGCTGCATTCAGCTATGGGTAACCTGTCTTTGAACATATGCTGTAGGCGGCAATCTAGCAGAGAAATGGACAACAAGCTGTGAGACTAAACTTTTATCATCATCTCTATAAATCAAGATGAAAGCTATAGACTTCCTCCTGTGGATCTCATACTGCCTTCAGAAAAAAAGTTAAAATATTTAGATTGGGAAGAGAGAGGCAGAGAGAAGAAAGAGAATAGAAGAAAACATCCAAAACTGAGTGGTCAGAAATATTAATCAAACACAGATGAGAAACTCAGCTTTCTTGCTGCTGCGTAATTTCAAGGAAATGGAATCCCCACCAGCAAATGTTACAATTAGTTAAGATTGTATAGCTCTGATATTTTGATCCAGTGTTACTATACTTCTACATTTCATTAAATTGACATCAGAAATAACAATATCACTCTAGGATGAAAGCTTCACATGTATCATTGATATTTAGTGTGCCATCAAAGTACAATTGAAATCTTTTCTCTGTACCAGGAGCAGAGAATCTCCAACCTGTGAGCCAAATTTGGCCCAGTTCCAATTTAGTCTCAGAGGTCATTCATCATAAATGATGTCCAAATGCCCCACACCTGAGGTCATATGTGATGTCAGGTGTGTGGCAGGGACCAATGGGCAATGGAAGTGTGCCTTGCTCCAGTAGCACAAAGTGGTTTGCATTGGAACTGCTGCTAAAATGGAGTGCTTTTCCTCCATTTTAACATGTTCCAAATAGCCCCCAAACTGCACTCTATGCAGGACATGATTTATCTATTTGCCTTGCACATTCTTCAGCTATCCAACTATTTGTCAGGCACGCCAACTGTCGGGGGCCGAGGTGTTTTTGGCCCCCTCAATATTTGTTGGAAGGGGGTTAGGCCCCCTCAATGTTGAGGGGGCGTAGGAGGCTGAGTGTGGAGCCAAGCATGGCACAGCTTTGGTGGCTGGCTCCTCCAGAGCTCTTGGCCTCCTCCAGATGATGCAATGTTGCATGAGCATCGTGACGGTGATGTCACACGCACACAACATGTGATGGGTCCCCTCAGTGATGGGGGCAACTTGGTGCCTCTGCTACCTGTTATGATGCACAGCTTATATTGCTATTATATGACACTGTTAAAATACCCATTGATTTTGTGTTTGTGTATAGATTCCATGGCTACTCACTCACTCACTCAATTGGGTAAAAGGCAGATGTATATATTAAGAATAAATTACTTAATCACTTGCCAAACTCTTTTGATCTACTAAAAAGGCACCCCAGTTAATTAGGAAAACATGTTTTAATGTCATCTGCTTTTATAGGTACTTAAATTTCATGTATAAAAATTAGAGATGACAGGCAGGTGCAGATGATGCCTACTACATGTGCACATCGTGAAAAGGTATATATATATCCAAAACTGTCATTTATGCAATGTATATGCATGTTAATTAAATTAAGTAATCAGCCGATCATCAATTAGAACACATATGA
The DNA here is from genome assembly GCF_027172205.1 of Podarcis raffonei. Taxonomy (NCBI): domain Eukaryota; kingdom Metazoa; phylum Chordata; class Lepidosauria; order Squamata; family Lacertidae; genus Podarcis; species Podarcis raffonei. The sequence goes on from NC_070609.1 coordinate 44,143,703, forward strand.
TTCATTGACTTAATCCTTTCCTCCAAGAAGCTCATGGCAGTAGTTTTCTTCCACCAATTTTTACCCTCACAACATTTCTGTGAGGTAGCAAGTTTGAGAAGTAGTGATGAGAAGTATTGACTTTCCCAAGATCATCCCTATTTAAATATGATATTTGAGTGTCCACTCTAGTATCAATCTGATATTCTTATCACTACATAGTCCTGGAGTTTAATCATAATCCCAGGTTTTAATCAGAAGACAGACTGTAGACAGAAAGGTACACAGACAAACTTATACAAAACAAAGAAATGAATTATATGCTGCCTCTGATTTTCTTTTTCTTTTTTTTAGTATTTTCAGGATTGACCTTGATAGATTCACTGGCACCAAAAACAGTTAGAAACATTTCTTTTTGTTCTTTATTTCTGATGTCCAATTCAATGTGTATTTATTGCTTCAATCACACATAACCTTTTGCTCCTCCTTCTTTCTTTCTCAGTCATAGTCAGAATGATGGTTGGTGCAGAGCAGGTTAGACAACAGGATTCCCTCCATATGTTGTTAGATTACAACTCCCATCATCCTTCATGGTAGCTGTGCTTTATGTGAGTTGGAGTTCAGCAACATGAAGGCTATCCCAGTTCCAGATTCTAGAGTCTAGTTACTTGTCTACATGACATGGGTTTGTCTGCTTCTTAAATGGCTACCCCTGGAATAAACATGTGCGCCCATCTGAATATCTATTGGAAAGTGGTTAGGTAACATGTTCTCAAGGCTCAATAAATCACCATTATCCAAGTCAAAGATTAAGCACATTTAAATCCTATTCATTTCAATGGGAATTATTTCAGCACTTGCTTAACTTACCCATAGGACCTAACAATGATTGGATCCGTCCCTAACTAAAAAAAGAATCCCTTGGTGCATTGCACATATTGTGGATACAATCATTTGTTGGCATCAGTGGAAACAGTTAGAACTCTTAACTTTACTTGGAAGAATGTATTCTCAATGGTCTTTCAAGAATTATATTAAGTGATTTGGGCTTTACTATCATCTTTTACAAGGGCAAAAACATTGTTTGAACAATCAGGTGTTTTTTTTCTACTCTTCTATTTCTTGTCCAAATTGAGCCTAGTTCCTTTATCCTTTTTTTATCTTCAAGCAGCAAAGGTACCTGAAGTATCTCCCATCATTTAAAATAGCATACTTGGGGAAGATATTTGTAAAGCTTTTGTATGATCCCCTCCTCAGACTTCTTCTCTTCATCATATATATTTCTCTGAGAGGCTAAAGTTTACTACAAATGTAAAGGGGCCTATGTTGTCAATGTTTGTAGTGGATTCCAGGGGAGATACCATTCACTATCACAGGCCCCCTGCCAGTTCCTTTATACTTTTAAGTGGTTCTGTTGCTGTTCCTTTTTCCAAACAGGTTTTGACAGCCACTGCAGCCTAGTGAGAAACATATTTGTTGCTTATAAAGATTAAAAACAAGCTGGAACACAAAGATGAGCTTCTTAATTTGGAGGCATCATGGGTGAAATCTTTTAGGCAGAGAGTACAAAGGCACCCTCATGGTTTCTGTGATCTGCTGCCCCATTAAAATCAAAGGGATATGTTTAAAACCTCTTTATAGCCATGCTTTGCCATGCCTAATTCAATTACCTGGGAATGGGGAGTAGTACCACTGTGTCAAATCAATCAGCCAATCAATCAATGTTTTTTTTTACCTCACTTTATGGATAGATGCCACAAATCTCATCTGTGCTGCCTTGCTACCTTCAGCTTTAGTCTCAGAGAGATGTCTATAATGAAGGGACAGAGCTTAGAAGAAGGGAAATGATCACACAAACATCTTCACAAATCCATTCCCAAACTGTGGTATTTGAAATTGACAGGAGATACATTCCAGGCTGCACTGCTCGAAGGATAAAAAGCAAATAGGTACAGCAAGACCTCAAGATAATTCATATTCTCAGAAGCATGTGAATATACAGAAAACTCTGTTAAATTTCAAGCCAGTAGGCGACTGGCTTTGTTCATTCATTCATTCATTTGTCACTTTCTACACAAAATGTCTCAAAGTAACTTACAATGGTAAAACAACAACATACAAGTACAAAGTTTAAAAGAAACATAAAAATATAATAAAATTTACTAAAAGGGCTAATTCTTCAATATTATAAAAAGGCTGAATCTTAGCACATCCAACTAAAAGATAAACATCATAAAAGATTTGGGTATCACCATACCATATGATCTAGATTACGAACCAAATTGCAGGGTAAATTGGAATGTCTTCAACTGCTGACTAAAAGTTGATAATGATTGCAGCCGGCATACCTTCCCAGGGAAAATATTCATTGTTGCTATATCTGCACCTTCATTGGAAGGGGCATTCAGAGAAGAACTTCAGATGACGAACACAGGGTCTGAGTAGGTTCATGTGTAGTGGTGGACTTTGTGCTTTTAAATTTCAGTGGTGCCCTGTGTGACACCAACATTTGGCACCCCCGTCTCTTGCCTTCTATTGTTTGTCACTGTTGAGGCATCACCTGTGGTGCTCTCTCGGCTCAGTGCCGAGTGTGGGTGAACTGGTTGTGCTTCCCTAAATCCATCTCATGTGGGCAGAGACAGCCCCTATGATCATGGAGTGCTGATCTGCATGCATCTTTATAGGTCAAAATCAGCAATTTGAATGGAGCCCAGAAACTAATATGCAGCCAACAGTCATAATCTAATATAATCATTAGGTTCAGGCACTGTTTGCAGTTGGACCTCAGCATGTGGCCAGGAAAAGTTAAACCCTTCTTTTTGCAGCAATGGACACAATGAAAATTGCCCCAATCCCCCCATTTGGTGGCAATGGGAGGCTTTCTCCTACAAGCTAAATGCCAGGAGGAAGATTTTCATTTTCACTGGATCATGACTGTGTGTGTTTTAAGCCTTCCCTCCCCATGTGGTTTGGTTCTAAAAAATTGCCCCTGCTCCTGGCTAATAATAATAATGATGAAGTGGTATACTATGTAATCAATACTAACATCTTATTTGATCCTGAGGTTCCCAGGTTATCACATTTTCATGGAATTTAAGGCTTATCCATGGTGGCTGTGTTCCATCTCCACCACTGGAGGCAGTATGCCTCTGATCATCATTATTAGTACCACTATAACTATTTATTAGTCTTTTTCACAAAAGTGTCTACAAGCACAGCTTACAGAATTCCAACTGTTGGGAATCGCAAGTGGGAACAGCACTTTGCAGTCAGGCCTTGCTTGCAGGCTTCCAGTAGGCATCTGTTTGGCCACTGTGAGACCAGAGTGCTGGGCTAGATGGGAAGGGTTATCCCTTCATTCTTATTTTAAGTATCATTGAAGCTGAACGTATAAGATATTGTGTCAATGTGTGCGGATGCATGCATGCATGCATCAGAGAGAGTTTGGGACTTTGTTCTTTTCTAATAGTCACAGGCATGCATTTCCTTTTAAAAGTATATCGGGATTTCAAGATAAATCTAGGCAAAGATGTGATGGTTCATTGAAAATCTTGGTAGAGGCAAGCTTCAGTCAAATGCCACAATGAATCATTTTAGTGGGATGAAATATTTTGGGGAGATAAGTGGAGTTATCTCCCAGTCTGCAGTTTTAGGAGATTATAAAACCTCAGGTGGTCCTTTGTGATTTGTAGGATTGAAGGCCAAAATAGAAACAGGATTCGGCTGCAGTTAAAGTGATGGAAACAGCCACTATTAGTGAGTTTAGTTATTTCCCCCCCTCTTTTATGATGGAGGGAAGGGATGATATTAACACTAAGGGCAATGAATGATTTATTGCCCAGCTCCCTTGATCCCATCTGTCAAGGAGCATAGAGTTGCATTACACACAACGATAACAGCAATAGCCGGCCTCTTGCCTATTACTGATGAAAAATTTGTAAGCACAGAACTTTCTAAAAAGAACTAGCTGCAGACTTGTTTTGGATTCCTGCCCTCCCCCACTACATACTCACTCTTTTAATTTGCTCTGGCTAAGGGCAGTGCAAATGGAAAAGCGGATCATTTCCATTTAACATATTGCAAGATAAAGTTTTCTTGAAACTGCAAAGCATTTATTTTTCTAGATGTACTTTAAAGGAAAGTGAATTCCTTGCAGGGAATAACATAGCTGGAGGCTCAACAGTTCTGCAAGGTAATTGATAGTGCAAGGAGAGCCTGAATTGGAGAAGGAAATTATGGGGCAGCTGTGAAATGCAGCATGGGCAAGTGAAATATCAAACTATGTGATCAAATGGGCCTAAAGAGTTTCTAAAGCAGGAAGTCTGAATGTTTTCAGAGGGGCCAAGCCAGCATAAAGCTGTGTGTTTGATCTAATTTGAAACTCTAGAATTCAGATTTGAAGTTGCAAGCAGACTTCATTTTTAGCAATATGAAAAGAGAAAGCCTTGTTTGTGCTCACAGTATGGGGCTCCTCGCACTGAGACATTGCTTGGTCACATGGGAATTATAGGAAGTGCTGTGAGAAAAAGCCTTTAATTATAAAGTGTTCTGCATTGTTGCTACCATGGGGAGGCATTTTAAACACATCACACATCCATTGGCTACCTCATAAAGTGTAAAGAAAGAACAGTACCATTAGCCCACACCCCCACACCAGCCACATTTAGAATATTATTTGATGTATTTAAGTCTTGGAGAAACAATTAAAAAATGCTCTTTCCATCATTGCCTTCTAACCAGCAGTCTTTATGAAGCTCCATGGTAGTGGTGTGTTGGGCCAAATAGAAATGTTGAGCCTCCTGATGTTGGTCTCTTCACCCAGCATCCCTTCATTTTATTCACCCAAGAAAGTCAGCCACGCTGGATTACCCAACAGGCAGACTAACCACATGCTGAGGTGCCAGCAAAGCAGGGGCATGAGGAGTTGTTGTTGTTGTTTAAAAAAGACTCTGACATTTGATTTTTTAAAATATTGAAGTGGTAATCATGGGGAAAATCATAACTTCCTTGCACTCCTCTACACCCCCCCCCATTTTTCTATTTTCTATTTCTATTACTTATTCCCACTCAAACCACGACGAAGACGACTGAGGAGGAGGCGGAGCTGGAGCCGCAGCATTAAGCTGCTAAACACGCCCCCCGGAGATACCTGGTTGGCTGCCTCCGGTGGGCGTCAGCCAGGTGAGGAGGGGCGGGGGCTAAGGCCCCCGGCCAGGGGCGGAGCTCGGGCTCCCGCCCACAACCACTCCCCTCTCTTCCAGGGTGGAGAGTCTTTGTGTAAATGCTCTTTAATTACATATTGGGGGTGCCATGTTCTTTTCAGTGCTTAGGACTTCTAAAGGTCTTAATGTGGCCCTAAACTGTGGCCCCAAGCGAAGAGCCACAGAGCAAGTGCCCTTTAGCTCTCACCCTCAGGCTTATGCCAAGAGCTAACAGCTCTGGCCCAGTCTAATACCAGCTATTTACTTGCAATATCATTGGCCACTTTTTGTTTGGATCCACATTAAGGAATCTAATCTAATCAAAATGATTCTCCCCATTGTCTTCAGTTGCGAAAAAATATCAGTGCATTTGCTGAGTTTCCTGGAAATGCATTGGCATCAATATTTTGACTTTTCCCTCTCTCTCCCCTTTGAATTAGTATATTTCTACACCCCTCCTGCAGCTATTCAAAGCCCTTTTCAAACTCAGATCCTGAGTGGCAGCCAAGTGTCTAGAAAAAGCTTAGAGAAAACAAAACAGAAAATGAGTAATCAAGGTTGCATTTCAGAAAGAAGCCTATTCCAGCAAATAACAAGTTTACACAGAACAATAACTGCAAAACCCATAAATCAGAGGAAAGAATACAGGGGGAAATGTGCTGTTGTAGCTGTACAAATGTAAGGAGATGTAGCTGCACAAATCCGAGGAGATGACCTTTGCTGAGGTTTCTGCATAGCTACTCACTATAGATGGGCATTGGTGACAAGGAGTACTTAAATGAGCACTTGGCAGTGCTTGAAGTATGGGAGAAAAGGCAGGGATGCCCTTAATGAAAGCCACATGCCTCCTGCCTCTCCTATTTATAGCCAAATCATGTGCCTCCTGTAGCCTTTTGCAAAGAGTAGCTAAATCATCTGTGTTCCCATCTGTGTCCTTTGTAGTTTAAACACTGCATTGCAGTGATTTGACGGCTGGTGGCAACTAGCTATTGCACATAACACCACTTGTTTGGGTGAGGTTGAACACAAATACTTTAGCAATTCAAATGTAGCAAAAGAAAGAAGATTGAATTCTGGGATTTGCAAGGTGCTGAAAAGAAGAAGTATATGAGGGCATG